>NC_089231.1:32546482-33261194 GCF_963924675.1 Phocoena phocoena | reverse complement strand
TCCTAAACTGAAACTCTGTCCCCATTAAACACTAATTCCCCAATAGTTACTTCTCTGTGTAAAAGAGACATACATATTTGACTTCATTTGAGTCCTTGTATGTGAGTATCTAGGAAAACCATTGACTCTGGGAGGTGTTCAAGAGTGGGGTTCTGCCCTTCTTTACTTTGGGCTCTCATTCACTGGCTGCAATCTCTTACGTCTCACATGCCGATGTTGTAAAATGAAGGTTTTCTCTAAGGTATCTCAGAGTTCGTGAGACATGCATCAACTATTTCCCTGTCTTGAGGTCTGCAGTGTTTTAAAATAACAAAAGCAAAATGAAGAAAAGCTGAAGAAAATTTAAAAATTCATAGTGGTTTGACCTGAAAAAACATAGTTACAAGGAACATGATTTTTTTTTTTCCTCATTCTGCAGTGTTTTTCTAGGATTGTGTGTGTACTGAACACTAAACAAAGTGTTTATGTAAGGAGTCAATCGTTGACTTTGTGACTCTGCCATCAAGTCCAAGCTGAGCTCTGCCTAGTCACCCTTGACCCTTTCTAATTCTTAAACCTTTTCTGATTTTAGGCTTTGACGAAGTTCTTGAAATGTGTTAATTGGGATCTACCCCAGGAGGCCAAACAGGCATTGGAACTTCTGGGAAAATGGAAGCCAATGGATGTAGAGGATTCCTTGGAGCTGTTGTCCTCTCATTACACCAATCCAACAGTGAGGCGTTATGCTGTTGCCCGGTTACGGCAGGCAGATGATGAGGTCCATTGTTATTCATTACTCCTCTTCAACTGGGTGCATTTTAAACTAGAGCCTGATTATGGACTCTGTGTGTTGTGTGTGTGTGTGTGTGAGAGAGAGAGAGAGAGAGAGAGAGAGAGAGAGAGAGAGAGTGTGTGTGTGTGTGTGTGTGTTTGTGTGTATGAGAGAGAGAGAGGGAAATTTTTAAAAGGGAACTGGATATACTATGTGTGTTTGCAGAAGCAAAATTAAAATATTCCTCCAAGGACTCCTCTGAAATGAAAATTTACTTCCTGACCTGTTACGTGATAGGCCAGTCTCTCCCAGGACATTTACCTGGCAGTAGAGCTTGTATTGCTCTGTCTGGAAAAAGGAATTCTAGTGAAAAATGGTTTAATGCAGTACCAGCTAGGGAATAATTCGGATTCCCTCTATCAGTCAGTCTACAACAAGCCACATTTAATTGTAGCCTTGAAAAGCCCTTGGGGCCTTTAAAGCATAGAGGTGCATGGTCATCATATTCTCTTTCAAACCCCTCCTTTAAACTTTGAGCTACTGACAATTATGTTTATATGTAGATTTTCTGAAGGTGGTTTTGAATCCTCTGGAAAGAAAGACTACAAAATTATGGTGGCTATTTATATACATATAAGGCCACCAGGGAAGGTAGAAAACTCTGTTGACCCAAAACATTGCTGGATTTTGAATTTTAGTAATTTCCTAATAAGGTAGATGAATTCACTAATTTTTTTACTTACTAATTTTTATAGAGGGAATGTGTTCTCAAACATAACCTAATAGTTTATGCTAGCCTGCAAGGCTTATGGAATATGGGATGACTTTTCTCAAGCCTCAATATATATAGAAGTGCCGATCATTATTTTGAATTCGAAGTGGTATCTGAATTCCAAGAAGCAAAATGCAGCATTTATTAAGGTTGATAGTTGTATATGTATTTAATTACAATAAAATTTAAACACTGAAGTAAGTAGTATAGTGAATGCTCATACATAATTTACCCATCTTCAGCAGCTGCCAACTCATAGACAATTTGTTTCATCTCTAACACCAATTATTCTCTCCTCCCCATTCCCTACCCTCCTCTAGATTATTTTGAGGTAAGTCTCAGATATTGTATAATTTTATTGGAATAGGATGTTTTTCACTCTGCTATCAAAGAGCAATTCCTAGCATTGTGATTCAGCATATTATCTTCTCTGTTATTGTTTTTACTATATCACAAGTAAAAAATTATTACAATATTTATTTAAAATAGTGAAATGTTTGTTTTGAAATTCATTAGAAATTTCACTTTAGTCATTAAGTCTTTATCTACGTTTGACATGAGTCAAACAGAAAGGCCTCTGGGCTATAGTTAAGATAGTCCCCCTCAACATGGGTTCAGACTTTAAATAGAAATACTGTAAATCATTGTTTTTGATTGCCTGACTTGGTTGCCTTACAAGCTTAGAGGCTAAGCATTTGATTGTCTCTGGAGTTAACAGTATTCATGCAAGTACTGAACTATTTCTAGACCATTTTATAATTTTTGTTATGACGTAAAGAATAATGATAGAAATACTGCATGCATCCTAAACTGAAAAATATGGTTGTTAGTTTTGGGGTGTTTTTTTTTTTTTTTGCGGTACGCGGGCCTCTCACTGTTGTGGCCTCTCCCGGAGCACAGGCTCCGGACGCGCGTGCTCAGCGGCCATGGCTCACGGGCCCAGCTGCTCCGTGGCATGTGGGATCCTTCTGGACCAGGGCATGAACCCGTGTCCCCTGCATCGGCAGGCGGACTCTCAACCACTGCGCCACCAGGGAAGCCCTTGGGGTGTTTTTGAGGTTTGTGTATACTTAGCTTAAAAATAAAAGGTCTTTTAGTTCAGTTTCTACTGACTCTTCAGATGTATATTAAGATTTGAATTTTGTCTTTTCTCTGACTATGTACCTGTATGTCTTTGGGAACATATATTATTCTCACCTCGGTTTCCCATCCAAAAAATAGTGATAACAGCTGCTTATGTCACTTGACAGTTATGAAGAAAAAATTATCTGGGGCAGAATTTTGAAAATTGTACTCATACAGTTATGCTGAAGGATTGTAAATTTATATTATGTCAATTTTGTACTAAAATCATTCATGTTGTACCTTTCATCTCTAATCGGTTTAAAATTTCTCCTTGCTTTTGCTTTGTCTGTGGGATAGTATAACATTTATGGTTTTATAAACTTCAAATGTCTTTTGGTATTTCAGAGGATAATATAACCATATATTGGGTTGGTCAAGAAGTTCCTTTGGTTTTTAAGTAAAAGACACATTTTTCATTTTCACCAAGAACTTTATTGAACAGCGTATTCACCATTTTGTTCCACCACCATCTGCCATTTTTCAGGCAACTTCATAATTCCATCTTCCCAAAACTTTTTATCTTTTTGAGCAAAAAACTGTTCCAGGTGCCTTTTCCAGTCTTCCAGGGAATTGAAATTTTTTCCATTAAGAGAATTTTATAATGACCAAAATAAATGGAAATCCGAAGATGCAATGTCTGGTGAATACAGCAGATAAATCAGAACTTCCCAGCTATAACAGTTTTTGACTGGTCATCAAAGAAACATGCGGTCTTGCGTTATCCTGATGGAAGATTATGCATTTTCTGTTGACTAATTCCGGACGCTTTTCGTTGAGTGCTGCTTTCAGTTGGTCTAATAAGGAGCAGTACTTGTTGGAATTGATCGTTTGGTTTTCCGGAAGGAGCTCATCATGGAGGACTCCCTTCCAATCCCACCATATACACAACATCACCTTCTTTGGATGAAGATCATTCAGCTTTTGGTGTGGTTGGTGGTGGTTCATTTTACTTTCCCCACGATCTCTTCCATTCCACATTATTGTACGGTATCTACTTTTCATCTCCCGTCACAATTTGTTTTAAAAACAGAACATTTTCGTTACATTTAAGTAGAGAATTGCTTGTGGAAATACGGTCAAGAAGGTTTTTTTTGCTTAACTTATGTGGAACCCAAGCAACAAAGTGATTAAGATAACCAAGCTGGTGCAAATGATTTTCAATGCTTGATTTGGATATTTTGAGTATGTCAGCTATCTCCTTCATGGTATTATGTTGATTGTTCTCAGTTAATGTCTCGATTTGATTGCCATCAACTTCAACTGGTCTGTCCGACCATGGAGCATCGTCCAGTGAGAAATCTCCAGCATGAAACTTCGCAAACCACTTTTGACACGTTTGATCCATCACAACACCTTCTCCATTCACTGCACAAATCCTTTTTTGCATTTCAGTTGCGCTTTTACCTTTCTTGAAATAATAAAGCATAATATGACGAAAATGTTGCTTTTTTTTCTTCCATCCTCAATATTAAAATGGCTACACAAAAATTCACCAATTTTGATAAGTTTTTTTTTAAAGGCATACTTGATATGACAGCTGTCACAATACGATCTAACAAAATTGTTTTGAAAGAAGTTAAAGACAACTAAGTGCCACTAGAGCCATCTTACGGAAAAAACATGAGCAAACCTTTTGGCAAACCCATAATGATATATAATATAATTATATAATCATAGCATCAAAGATACGTCAAAGGTAACTTTGTCTAAATATCCACATCTTGGATGACCAAAAAACTTGAATGAAAAATATTGTGTTTTATATTTGGGCAGTCTGATTTTTTCAATATGCTGTAGTCCTTCCAGTAGCTAGACCTGCCAGGCCTTTATATGTGCTACTTCATCGTCCTAGTGGAGTCTTCCTGCTGTTCATCCTTAAAGCTGTAGCACAGACCTCAACATCTCTGAGAAACCTCTCTTAACTATTCCAGGAAGCAGATGGCATTTTTGTTTGTTTATTTCCTAATCCCACAGTATTTGGTTTGTTCCTTTACTATATGATATTATCATCTTTTGTTTTCTGATTCGCTTTGCTTTTAAATTGTAAACGAAATAGTAACATAGAAAGTAATATTCCTTTAACAACTCCACTTCTCCAGCCGTTTTTTATCCCTAGAAAGGTAGCCACTCTTATATCTTTTCATATATTTTCTATGCAAATTGCAAGCATATACATGCATGTATGGTATATATTTACACCTCTTTAAAAATTAAGAAAAATAGGAATATCCTATACATATTGTTAAAAACTTGCCTTATTAATTGAACAGTATAATCTTGGATATTTTCTCATCTTCAACACATATATTTGGTGTCCATAAAGTCTGGAAACATAGGCAAATGAATATCAAGGCAAATGATGTCAAAGGCACGTTTAATCTGTAGGAAAGCACTGTGTTTTTAGACTTAATGGATACCTGTAGATGTACCTTATTCCTTTCAAAGAGCAGCATAATATTTTACTGCAAATTTATTTTATAATTTATTTAACCAGTCAGCTTCTTCTGGTAGGCAGTTGTTTTCTAATCTTTTGCTGTAACTATTTTAGTGAATAGACTTTTGAATATATGTTTTTCCATATTCTTGAATAAGTAGCTTACATTAGAATTATTGTCACAATATATATGCCTTTTACATATGCTTTTTTCTGATAATTCTTTGTGAACCTTCTGTTTTTATGCTTGTATCATACTTTTAAAAATTGCAGTTGCTTCATAATAACTTGAAATATATGATTGGATAAAATCCCTCCCTTTCTTTTTTTCTTAAACAATTTTCTTTATAATTTTTGTATATTTATTCTAAATTTAGAACAATTTTGTCATTTTCTTAAAACTCCACCAGAATCTTACGTGGAATTACATTACATTTATATATTATATTAGGGAAGATTAACATCTTTATGATATTAAATCTTCCCTCCTGGAGATACACAATTATTCCAGTCATAATTTTATAAATTTTTTTTCACATTTTAAAACATTATATTTATTCTGTGACAATTGTTACTATTATGAACTACCTCACCCCTTTTATCTCTTATTTCTGTTTGTTGGTTAAATGTAAAACTGTGTTTTTATTTTAATGTTTATATGTTTTATCTAATGTCTGTAGTGATGTTTCTTGATAGTTCTGTTAAGTGTTAGGTGGGTCCCTGTAATTTGTAGGTATAGCATCATGCTGTCTGAAAAACATTGATATTTAATATATACTATGCATGAAATAGATGCTGAATTCCTAATGTTAAACTCACCATACATTTGTAAAATAAATATTAATCAGTCTTTTAATATTTTTCTGAATTTGATTTGTTTAATGTTCTGTTTCAGAATTTTTAAAAGCCATATTTCTTACTATTGTGTGGCTCAAAAGGAGAGAGATTCCCCATTAGAATTTGAGGAAGAAGTAGCATTTGAGATAGACAATGAAGGAAGAGAATTTTCAGAGTTGAACATGAGTTTACATGAGCAATATGAGCAAAGGCAAAGAGATTGAAAAGTACAGGAAAAATAGAAAATATTTTGCTTTAACAGAAGTGTGGGATATATGTAGCTGTCTGGGAAGCAAGGTCAGAACCCATGTATCTAACTGTAACTGTCGAACTGTAAATGTCTATATGAAGAGTTACGCTTAATTCAATAAGAAATGGGAGTGATTTTGACAGTGAACGTTGCATTTATATTCTGAAGCATTAGAATTAACTTGTTCTTGAGAAGAATGGTGATTGCTATCTAGATAGTATTTCATAGCTCTTGGGAAATTTTTACTTAATTGCCTGAGATAGAAATATGATTTTTTGTTTGTTTTGTTTTACTTGTATGCTTATGTCCTTCATGCTTGGAGGAATTTTATATTTTCCAAGATGTGCCTGTTTAATGAGCAAACAGACTTTGTACTTACTACTGAAGTTAATTCATTTTCATACAGATGAAGGAAAGTGTAGTTTGAATACAGAATACCAGATGACTAACATAATCAGATTATGATGAATGACTTAAAAAGAGGAGTTTTCTTCCAAATTTCTCCTTCCTGGGGAATTTAATAACAATGCAGCGTTTTTGATTTCATGTAGTAAGTCTTTTCTATACTTGGGAAAACACACTAGGTGATACATTCAGCAGCATTTCCAAAGCATGCAAGGCTAGCAGTGAAACTGAATTACTTATACCTCCTAAGGAGGATACTTGATTAATCTATTTTCTGTTATGTAATTTTGTTTCTTAAAATAAGCATATAAGCATACCTAGCTGTTAGATGCCATAAATCTCAAATAAAATAATAGAAAATCAAACATTTATTGATCCAATTAAAAATTGTTTATAGAAACAGAACACTATAGAGATGCTTTGGTAGTCATTTGATTTCCCTGGCCACTGATGCTGATATATTTGAGTAAGAATTAATAAGCCAGTTAACGTTTCATTTAATTTTTTTGAGAAAAAATGGTATTTACTGGTAAAATCATGTATATTGCTTTTTGTAATTAAAAGAAATGTTGACTGTCAATATAAGAAAAAATTATGAAAAGAATATATTTTGGTTTAAGCAAGGGAAAATACATTTTTGGGAAGTAGTCTGTCCTCATGGAATTTATAAAATAGTAGAAATGACAAAGAGTAAATAAACAAGTAATTACAAATGCCATAGTTGTTATAGACATGAAAGGAAAGAGTGGTCCATGAAATATTTACAAGGGATTTAACCTGGTTTCTGGGCTTAAGGAAAGGTGACTAAAATTGAACTGATGGTCACGAAGTCTCAAATTATCTAATTATGAGTTTTAAGCGCCTGAGTGGCAATTGGAACTGGAAGACAATAGATGCTTTAAATTTTTTTTTTTTTGAGTTTAGTGAGTTTCTTCAGTTTGTAATTATTTTTTGTTTTGTTTTTTAAAATTTGTTTATTTATTTATTTTTGGCTATGTTGGGTCTTCATTGCTGCATGCGGGCTTTCTTTGGTTGCGGTGAGCAGGGGCTATTCTTCGTTGCAGTGTGTGGGCAGCACAGGCTCTAGGCACAGCAGGCTTCAGTAGTTGTGGCACGTGGGCTCAGTAGTTGTGGCTCACGGGCTCTAGAGCTCAGGCTCAGTAGTTGTGGTGCACGGGCTTAGTTGCTCCACGGCATGTGGGATCTTCCCAGGCCAGGGCTTTAACCGGTTGGCAAGGCAGATTCTAAACCACTGCACCACCAGGGAAGCCCTATAATTATTTTTAAAAGCAAAATTTTTGGAGTTTTCTTAGTAGTCATTGGGAAGGGCTAAGAACTACATTTATAGAGTAAGATAGGAAATATTTCCATTCTGAAGATTAAATCTAGAGTAAAAACTACTCTGTTGACACTTTTTTAGTCCAAATTATTTCGATTGTCAGTAGAAGTATGAGAAATTTAGATTTAGAAATTTGTTTTCTTCAAGCCGTTATTGTTAGTTGGCAGGAAAGTAAACATTTCCTTTAAACAAGAGTGTTAAAATGTCTGTTTCATTGTATTTTCCATTTAAGAAGCAACCCAAATTCTCTAAACTCTGAACTCTTTAAACTCCAAGTTCTCTTTAAAATAAAAAAAGGTAATATTTTTAAAAATCCCAACCAGAAAAGATTATGAAACAGAAACTTAGAACACTTGAAAATTTGGAGTTTCTTATGTAATCTTAGACCTAAAATGCCGTTATCTGATCTATTGCTGAAAAAAGGAACCTTTGTTAATTTCTCAGTTTTATATGAACCATCTCAATCTTTTTTGTTTTCGTTTTAACCTTGATTTTGAGATACTATTTTTTTTAATTTTTTTATTTTACATTGGAGCATATTTGATTAACAATGTTGTGTTAGTTTCAGGTGTACAGCAAAGTGATTCAGTTATACATATACATGTATCTTTTCCTTTTCAAGTTCTTTTCCCATTTGGGTTATTACAGAATATTGAGCAGAGTTCCCTGTGCTATACAGTGGGTCCTTGTTGGTTATCTATTTTAAATATTGCAATGTGTACATGTCAGTGGGATACCATTTTAAACAAGACATTTACTGGTCACTTACTCTGTGCCAGGCACTATTCTGTGACTTTTTTCTATTAATTGATTTAATCCTCACAACTCAATCTCTAAGGTTTATATGATTATGGCCATTTTAAAGGTGAGGACCCAGTGAGGCACCAAGAGGTTAAGAAACCTAGTGATCTGCCCAAGGTAACACAGCTGATAAGTGGTAGATAAGAGTAAATTGTTAGCTTGATATTTAGGAATAATTAGATGTAACTTGTCTATAATCATATTGCATTTTTTCTAATATTAGCTTATTTTTTGTTTGTTTGTTTTCCAGGATTTGTTGATGTACCTATTACAGCTGGTCCAAGCTCTCAAATATGAAAATTTTGATGACATAAAGAATGGATTAGAACCCACCAAGAAGGATAGTCAGGGTTCAGTGTCAGAGAGTGTGTCGAATTCTGGAATAAATTCTGCAGAAATAGATAGGTACGGATATACAGGGAGAAATTATTTTCAAATCTGATAGTTTTCCACCTTTTCAGATTGTCTTCTTTTCTTTTTCCCCAGATGTACTGAACCCTAAGTTGGAAGTTTTACCAGTGAATATGGCATGTGCACTCACAGAACACAAACCACTATATTATAGGGCAGTGTTTTGCAAGCTATAGAGTCAGAATTCCTTAGTTAAAATCTTTACTCTGCCACTTACTAGCTGTGTAAACTTGTGTAAATTAAATATTCTCTGTGTGGCTCCAGTTTCTCATCTTAAAAACGGGGATATAGCAATAGTAACATTTAAGGATTGTTGAAAGATTAAATGAGTTAATACATAAAGCATTTAGAAAAGTGTCTGACACATGGTGCTTTGTGTCAGATATTGCTATTCACGCAAAAAAAAAAAATATCTTATTGTAAAGTTGTATTTTTTATTGACTGTTTTTCACCTCTTCAGCAGTTAAAACAACCTGTTAGTTGAATTGAAAGTCAGCTATTAATAGTAATAACAATTAAGAACTCCCACCTCTGTAGCAGACACCAAGAGATGGTCCACATATATTAAACCTGTTATTAGTAATCCTCTGAGGTAGGTATTCATATCCCTAATTTAGATATGAAGGACTTAAGGAGAAGTTAAGTAAATTGCACAAAGTTATTTATTTTGCAAATTAGGTAGAGTTGACTCCATAGCCCTTGTTCTTTCTGCTTTGCCATTTTGCTTTTCATAAAATCTTAAAATTTGAGATAAATAGGAACATTTGGGTAAGAAATCTGAGGCTAAGGTATAAAGTTGTTTTGTGAAGGTCATGAGATTTGTCAATGACAGAAGGAGGTCTAGAATTCAGATTATCTGAATTAGTACAATTATTTTGATTATCATGTGAGTTCAAGGTTATATTTCTGAATTTTTCATAATGATAATGCTGTTTTTTATCTTCTGTTTTTCATTTGCAGGAGAACTGAGAAACAGGAAAAAAGCATTTTTTCTTACGTAGGCTGCTTTGTGTTTTTCTGTTTTTATGAGAAGAGACCCCTTACATTTTCTTCCACTGTACATTGGAGGCCTTCAGTCTCTAATGATGCTTATTTAACTTCGTCTTACTTATGCCCCCTAGAACGTTTTATTGGAAGTCTATTTAAAATTTCATGATAGGTTGTAAACTAAAACCCAGTATTTCCCAAATTATGGTCTGCTGGTCACTAATATGTATGTTTTCTAAAAAGGTTAAAAAAGGTAGGGGTTGTCTCGTGGTCAAATATGTTTGGAAGATACTGGCTTAAAGTACAATGTACTTTTTAAAAAAAACTATAGTATTTATCAGAAACTTTAATACATGCAAACTTGCACATACATCCCAAAGAGGCTATTACCCGTATTCTCTGACTATGCAGCCTCTTTTTCCAGAACATAATGTGACTCTAGTGCTGCACAGAACATACTTTAGGAAGTAGTGCTTTAACCAGACACAGTTGAGGTGAACTATGCTAAAAATGTGTATCTTCTCTTACAGAAAGAATATTTTACGTATCAGTGATATCTCCTATTATTTTTTCAGCTCCCAAATTATAACCAGCCCTCTTCCTCCAGTGTCTTCCCCTCCTCCTGCATCTAAAACAAAAGAAAGTTCAGATGGTGAAAATCTGGAAGTGAGTACAAAGCTTTTCAGGTTTCCTATAGGAGAGATCCTACAAGATAAACATTTAATGTTGGTCTTGAAAATATTGATTTTTGATTAATAAACTAAATATTACAACTTTATTAAATAACCTGGTTTATGATGCATGTTTATACCTTTTCCTCCCAACAAAAAGTGCCATCTTCAGTTCAAGGCATTTTATTGGTGCTTTGGACATATAAATGAATTCAAATGCAGTGTGAAAATAAACTGGGCTTAAATATTTTTTTAAGGAAACTCAGAATATTTATTGTTAACACATTTATGAACATTACTGTAATTGTTGGTGTTTGTGATTACATTGTAGAAATGTATGACTTTGATACTAGGGGAAATACACTAAGCTGCTGTTTTTAGCTTATACAGAAAAATTAAGTTCTTTTAGCTAAGCAGAGTAATTTTTGAGGTACAACAGGTCTTTTTGGCTAGTGCTACTCTGAAAATTATATTTGGGAGTGCATTTGCAGAAGTTGATCTAGTATGTATTGTTGATTTTTCTCCCTAAGACTTCTAATTTGAGAAGAATCTTTCACACCCTGGATGTTGAAAATAAATAATACATACTTGATATTAGAAAGAAGATTGTTTTTTTAAATGTATATATTATTGCTTTTAGTAAAATTTTAGGAGTTAATGTTGATAACTGAGTGACGTTTGTTTTCAGTATTAACTGTTAACCAGAGTTTGCTTGTCTGCTTACCTCTTGATGTATTCGAAAATACTGAAAAAAGGAATTTTAAATTACAGGATCATAGAATCCTTAGGGGAGCCCTTTGAGGAACCATTCACCTCCAGTTTCATTATTTTGCCCTTTGAAAACTAAGGGATTGATTCAGTAATCAGTTCATTCACACGTTTTTGTTTTCTTTGTTTTTGTTTTTTTTTTTTTTTTTTGCGGTACGCGGGCCTCTCACTGTTGTGGCCTCTCCCGTTGCGGAGCACCGGCTCCGGACGCGCAGGCTCAGCGGCCATGGCTCACGGGCCCAGCCACTCCGCGGCATGTGGGATCTTCCCAGACTGGGGCACGAACCTGTGTCCCCTGCATCGGCAGGTGGACTGTCAACCACTGCGCCACCGGGGAAGCCCGAAAAACTAACTCTTTTCATGGTTTGGATGATACCATACATCCCTTGTTTTCCTCTTCACCTCTCTGGCTGTTCCTTCTTGGTTTCCTTTGTCAGCACTTTCTCCGCTGCTTGACACTTCATTGTTCCTCAGGGTCCTCTTCTTTTCTCAATTTATCCTCTTGTACTAGGCTGTAGTGATAAACTCAAATTTATATTTTTAGCACATTTCTCTCATCTGAGTTTTAGATTCATATATTCCAAATATGATCTCTACTGTATATCTGACAGTCATTTCAAACTTGATGTTTCAAAATACATCTCTCTCCCCCACACACTCTTGCCTGTTTCTCACTTGGAATTTCCATCTGTGATGTAACAAATCAACCCGTTTGCTAAATCCATAAATTTGGGAATTACTGTCAATTCTTATTTTCCTTCCTACTTCCTCTCCATCAGCAAGTTCTATTAATTATATTTCCAAAATATTTTAATAATCTGTTACTTCACTCTATCTCCACTCTCACCGTTTACTCTTCTAGACTACTGTAATAGCATCCTGACTGATCTCAGGTCTGTACTATTCAGAGCAAATAGAGTCATCTTCAGAAAATGTAAATCACATCATCTCACTCTCCTGCTTTAGATCTTTTGTTGAGTAGCGATTGCTTTGAAAATAAAATCCAGAATGGAGGTGGCTGCTGTGGCTCTGGCTGCCGTGGTGATGGGTGTCTGACCCTGATCGCAGGTGGTGGTGAGGTACCTTGTTTTTCTGACAAGAATTGACCATGTTGGAAGGAAAGGAAGCTATCTGTGCAGACTGCTGTCTGTGGAACCTTTGAAGACGACAAAATAGTGTTCGATTCTGTAGGGGGCGCCTCTGGATCAAGCTATGGTGGAAGATGTTCCAGAAAGACAAAAAGCGACAGAGCAGTAGCAGCTCCCAGAATAGTGAAATCAGTACTAGGAGCAAGTCTGTAGATTCCAGCCTTGGAGGGCTTTCTTGATTCAGCACTGTGGCAAGCCTTGATATTGATTACACCCAGAGCTCAGTACAAAGCAACAGTCATTCAGATACCTGTGCAGAATTTCGAATAAAGTATGTTGGTGCCATTGAGAAACTGAAATTCTCTGAGGGGAAAAGTCTTGAAGGGCGACTAGACCTGGTAAATTATATAGATGTCACCCAGCAAGATGGAAAGATGTCTTTTGTTCTCTGGAGGAAGAATTTATTAGTTGTTTCTAAGTATGGTATAAAAGTATCCACATCAGATCAGTATGATGTTTTGCATCGGCACACTCTATATTTTATCATCTGGATGATCTGTTATGATGATGGTCTGGGGGCAGGAAAAAGCTTATTGGCTCTGAAGACCACAGATGGCAGCAACGAAGAATACAGCCTGTGGGTTTACCAGTGCAGCAGCCTGGAACAAGCACAGGCAATCTGCAAAGTTTTATCCACTGCGTTTGACTCTGTATTGTCATCTGAGAAACCTTGAATTCTGCAATAAGGGGAAGTAGACTTCATGTGCAAGTTCAGCTGTTTTCTCAATAGTTCTGTTTTCAGTCTGTGGTGTTGAACTATTATAGAAATATGAGCTATCCTTTGCTCTAGATTTTCTGAAGAAAATGCAGTGTATAAAATAGCAATCATTTGTTTTTCTGTTAAAATGTGTCTTATTTTTTTTTTTAATAAAAAAGGCACTTCTCTGGTGGTCCAGTGGTAAAGAATCCACCTTCCAGTGCAGGGGATGTGGGTTCCATTCCTGGTCAGGGAACTAAGATCCCACGTGCCGCGGGGCAACTAAGCCTGGGCGCCACAACTACTGAGCTCACGCACCTCAACTAGAGAGACTGTGTGCTGCAAACTACAGAGCCCATGCACCCTGGAGCCTGCATGCCACAACTAGAGAACCGCATGCCACAACTAGAGAGAAGCCCGCACACTGCAGTGAAGAGCCCGTGCACCACAACGAAAGATCCTGCATGCCTCAACGAAGATCCCACATGCCACAACTAAGACCCAATGCAGCCAAAAAAATAAAATAAAATAAATAAAATAAAATCCATACTCAGTAGCGTGACCTTAAAGGTCTTCACAATTTGGCTTTTACCTACCTTTTCAGCATCCTTTACTTTAGTGTTCACTATATTTCAGCTACATTGAGCCTTTTAAAAGTTCCTTGAACAGTTAGGTTCAGGGCCTTTGTACATATCGTCATTTTGCTCTTGCCTAAATATCACATCCTCATTGCTGCCTTCTGACCTCCCAATCTAAACTATTACTGTGACTTCCTTTAATGCTTCTCTCCTCCACCAAATGTTAAGCTTCCAGGAGGACAAGGAACTCTGCAAACCATGGCGTCCTTAGCCTCTCACATATCACCTGGTTTAGAATAAATACTGGATGGTGGGATGGAGGGATAGATGGATGCATGAAAATACGATCTGTGACATAGATATGTAGATGAAAACCGATAGGCAAATGTAGACTCTCTTATTTCCCCCTTGTTAATAGCAGATGGTAATATAATATGTATACATTTCTTTTAATTCTTTCAGCAAGATCTGTGTACCTTCTTGATATCAAGAGCCTGCAAAAACTCAACACTGGCTAATTATTTATACTGGTATGTGAAATAATTTTTTGTTTATTTTCTCATCACTGTTCAAGACTGTTTTTTCCCATACTGTAAACAAAAAGGCAGTTTAAAATAAAGTATGAGCAATCATCAAAAGCCTATGCAGTATTTATATCTAGCTGTATTTCTTTTTTTATTTTTTTAACATCTTTATTGAGGTATAATTGCTTTACAACGCTGTGTTAGTTTCTGCTTTATAACAAAGTGAATCAGTTATACATATACATATGTTCCTGTATCTCTTCCCTCTTGCATCTCCCTCCCTCCCACCCTCCCTATCCCACCCCTCCAGGCGGTCACAAAGCACCTAGCTGATATCCCTGTGCCATGCGGCTGCTTCCCACTAGCTATCTACCTTATGTTTGTTAGTGTATATATGTCCATGCCTCTCTCTCGCCCTGTCACACTAGCTGTATTTCTTTACAGCTGTGCTAATGGAAATGCTTATTAGCACCAGAGTTTCTCTTCCTTTCACTAACTTTCCAGGATCTAAGATAAAACTGGGTAAGATAATCGTTTTTTTCAGTTTGATGTCTGCTTGCCTTTTATGCTATTTAAGTAGTGTAAGTATGATACTTCACTGTCCTTCAGGAGTATGTATTTTCACATTATTTACTAAAACACTGGAATCATGCAAGGACAGAAAATTAGAATTTGAAGTTACTTATACATGAGGAAACTAAGGCAGAGGCATGATGTAGCTGAACTTGGTAAAACCTGAACTAGGATTGGATCATTTATCTCACATTTTGCCATTTACAGAGTATTGTCAGTGACCTTTTCTCATTTGTTCTGTGAAGTTAAATAGGGCAAGTGTAAGTATCTATTTTACATGAGAGCAGGTTTCCTGAGTGAGTTACATGAAAGAAAGAGAGGAACTGAGGCATAGAAAAGCTAACTGATTTACTGAGACACAATTAATGTGAAGCATGGCTCCCTTTATCTGTCATAGAATTCTAAAGTGTAAAGAACAAGTAGCTTAAGCCACAATGAGAAATATTTTGGTTCAATTAAAAAAAGCACAAGGATTAAACACTAGACAAGAGAGCCTTATCTAGTTTTATAGAGCAAACAAAGGGCAGAGCCAGTTGGGTAAGCTCTACCTGAAGCTTTCTGTACATTTGAGAGAACATTTTTTTAAACTTCCTGACAGACTTGATACTTTTTGTTGTTGTTGTTGTTGTTGTTGTTGTTGTTGTTGTTGTTGCGGTTTGCGGGCCTCTCACTGTTGTTGCCTCTCCCGTTGAGGAGCACAGGCTCCGGACGCGCAGGCTCCGCGGCCATGGCTTACGGGCCCAGCCGCTCTGCGGCATGTGGGATCTTCCCGGACTGGGGCATGAACCCGTGTCCCCTGCATCGGCAGGCAGACTCTCAGCCACTGCGCCACGAGGGAAGCCCAAACTTGATACTTTTTTTAACTGTAGAAATGATCTCTGATCTAATCTTACTGCTCAGTTTACTGCGGTTAACTTAAACAGTACAAATTAATAGCTGTTCATTCTGAAAGGTAATTGTTTTTGAAGAATAGTGAGGTGTTTTGCTTTCCGTATTTTAGACTGAGTTGGAGAACTGTCCTGTAGGTCAAATCATTAACTTCATTTTCCCACTCTCCAAACATAATCTTATCTGGATACTGCCCTTGTAGCCAATAAGCAGATAAATAAATCAAAGGCTCTTTAATAAACGTGGGTGTTCATTACTTACATAACAAATATTTCTTTAGTTTCAGCCTTCACGGTTCTCTTCTCATTGAAGAAAAACCACTTTCAACAGTCTTAACTAAATCACTCATTTTTTCCCCTTTCAACAATCTTAACTAAATCACTCATTTTCCCCCCACTTTGGGACCTGTAATTGTATTTTTCCTGTTGGCCTTAGTAGTGGGAGGAAAAATAGTTCCTTGCTTTTACTTTAGAATTTAATATAATATTCATAAACCACGTTTCCCTCACCGTAACTTTCAGTATGTCCTTGAAAATACATCCACAAAATGTTTTGGCTAGTTGTTAATCACCATTTTTACTTTGAAAATTTTTCTTAGAAATCATTGTATCACCAGATAGGTACTATTTCCTTTTAATGTAACCTCTTGCTTCCTAATGTTCTCCATATTCTAATCTGAATTCTTAAGTGTATGTCTATTCACTGGTGTTATGGAAAAATATTTCCTCATAAAAATCTGGGTAAATAATTCAATGGAAATTAAAAAAAAAAATGTGTGGGGCACAGTGCCAAGGTTTGAGTAAGTACTTTTAAGCTTCTTAGGTATTTAAAATTAAGGTTTTATATATTTTAAAAATCATTTACTAAGAATTCCTTTATAGATATTTTTATTTCCTTGTGATATTCATGGAAAGTTTACTCTGGCTCAGAATTTATAGTCTAGAGTAGTCACTATTATAAGAGCTGTATGTATGTATACTGATTATGTGGTGTTTAAAATTATGTATTTGGATTTGAGTATAGACCAGATTTCATTGTAAAATTTGAAATTAGTTGAGATAGCATCTTTGATATCTTATTTCAAGTAGGAAGAGTTTTCAAACCATTCTGAAAGCAGCTGAACAGTAGGAAACCTATTAGATGAGCAGTTTCCAACGAGGCAACAGTTTCTGTTCAGAAAGAGCACTTTGTTTTCTCCATAGATAATAAACAAAGTACAGCCCTAGCTCCCAGTCTTATAAGCATTCCATCAAACTTAGATTTGATTTGTGTTTTCCCACTATGTCTCTGATTCACTGATGCAATAGCATGTGCTATGTCTATTCATTCTCTGAGGAGTAATTGTTTTTCCCATATTTATAGTCTGCATATTTCATATTCAGAAACACTCATGGGGAAGAAAAAGCTATTGATGTGGACTTCTGACTTTGGTACACACCACTTTTTTGATTGTAGGGTGAAAATATGGGAAATAATTTCAAATAATTGACTTAAAATAATCATTCTATTCCTTTGAACCTGGACAGAATAGTATAAAAATATTAATCACATGTAACAATTTATATGCCTCTCAGTCTAAGTTTACTCTATTATAACAAATGTATTAAAATATAAATTTTACTTGATTGTGCTCTTTCCTTTTGAACATTTTGAATTTCCTTGTTCATTTGTTCCCTTTTCATTGATTTAAACAGGATTCCTGCTATAGTTGAATCCTTAGAGGCCTACAGTAGTACAGACAATCCTTTTAAAATGAATAGTGTCAACATTTTAAACCTCAGAGGGGAGTTATAGTCTCCAGTCTGTAAAGTGTTGGGCATCAGGATCTATAAATTGTTGCAGTTTTTTTTATTTTTATAGCTATTCCAGTATGTTGAAATTGAAAGTAAACTCTGGCTGCCTTGACATGTTTTTCTATAAGTTTTAAGACCTTTCAAGGTAATAAAGGTTATTTACCTCACAAAATGAAATTGCCAGGAAACAGGTAGCCCACTGATGTCATCATACGATGGGTACCCAGGCAATTTTGTCTGCATTTCTACTTGAAGATGACAGGTTTCAAGGAAGCACCTGAGAGTGTTTTGTAGAGTTTCCTTACTGCTGAGAACAGAGAATTCAGAAGTGACTCAAATCTAGGTCTTCTAGTCTTTATCTAAATTTGTCCTTCATTTTGGAGATGACACTGTCATTTTTATTTTAGATGGACTTTTCCTTTGCATAAGAACTTTGGCTTGAATGATTTTGAGAGGTGTTTGGTATGTGACCTTTATCACGTAGCTGCAGCCATTGTGTTTACTTGGCAGTCAATGGGACCTGAACAAAGC
Source organism: Phocoena phocoena (assembly GCF_963924675.1). Classification (NCBI taxonomy): domain Eukaryota; kingdom Metazoa; phylum Chordata; class Mammalia; order Artiodactyla; family Phocoenidae; genus Phocoena; species Phocoena phocoena. The sequence goes on along the minus strand of NC_089231.1, from coordinate 33,242,911 downwards.
AGTGGAGCCGTATATTATGGTCATCTGTATTACTCCTTTAGAAAGGAGTTGCCGTGTAAACACAGGAAAACACAATGAATACACTAAGGTGATGGGAATAGTCAAGGACTTTAAAGGGTTAGAGAGTATGGACTGGGTTTGAATCTGTATTGACAGTTTCAAGATTGAAAAATGCTTTCTTGAATTTTTGGTTTAGAACTCTCATTCTATAAGGTAGATATAGTGTCAGGGTTTAGTTCCTCATACCACTTTACAGAAAATTCTATTGTTAGGTTATACAACTCTGAGGACTTCCAGATCACCTGGGAAGTCAGTGGGAGAAGGCTCTTAACTTTTATCAACCTTTAAAACATTTCTTTGTGTAAGACTATATTGTGTATGTCAAGGGCTACTAAAGATTTTTAAGATGCGGAATCTGGCATCGGTTTCTTTATAATCTCTGAAAGGAGCTAGGAGTAAATGTGTGAAACAGTGACGAGCAAGGTAACATTATCACCACAAGTTGTATGAGAGGCTGTGCCTGTTTTAGGAAGGCAGAGGAGAAAGAAGTTGTTAGGGTTTGCAAAAACTTCCTGGAAGAGACGGAGTGTCACCTGTATTTGAAGGGTGGGTAGAATAAGGAAAGGTGGAGGTCGGAAGGTGTTTCTGGACAGCACCGAAACATGAGTGAAAGCACAAAGTGGGGGTGGTGGGGAGTCGAGCTGATTGGAGTGTGAATGCATGAATTGGAGATGGTGGAAGTTTGAACCAGAAGCTTATGGCCACAGAAACTGTTTTAAAATAGTAGAAAAGCAGGAACCATTGATGTTTTTGTTAATATAGGTGGGACATGATGAAGGTAGTTTAAAGAAGAAAAATTTGGATGATTGTATTGATCAGTAAGGGGTTTGTTTTTAGAGTTAGAGAAGCTAGGTGAGAGGTATCTGCTGGTTGATTCCAGACAGGGCTTGCTAGTAGTACAGTACAACTACAAGAAGCATTTTTTAGGAAAAAATCAACAGAGCCTAGTGACTAATTGGATATAGGTGTTTGAAGTGAGGGAATGTAATCTACGTTTGGCTCTAGATGCACAGACCACAAATTAAACACAAAGTGCCAGTTATAGTTTTAGGTAGAACCTGTGTTCTCTGGTTTGGTTACAACCTCACGTGATTCAAACTGTAGCCTAAATGCCTGAAATATTGATAATGCCTTCAATTGAGATAGAAAAGTAACTCATTTAGTGTGATAACTTCAGTTTTACACATCTTCTGTTAAAAATGACAAGCAGTGTCTTGAAAAGGGGATCTTCTGCTTGAAAATTAGGGTAGTTGAATATAAAAGCAGATCACCTAATGACATGCAAAGTTAGGCCTTAGATGTGGGAAAAGGGATATATATTCATATTTGAGAATTATCAGCATTGAGATACTTGTTAAATCCATGAAATTGGGGTCATTCATTCAACAATAATATATTGAGTATTATGAACCAGGCATGGAAGTGCTGAGGGTATCAAGATGGACAGGTAAGCTTTCTGCTCTTATGAAGTTTACCTTCTAGATGGTTAACTATTTTCTTTTCAGAAATAGTATAAAGGAAAATAGTAAGCCCTGTGATTTGAGATTTGTGAAATACTATCAGTTAAGGAAGTTAAAAAGTTTCATGTGGTTTTTAAAGGTCAAACTGTGAGAGTAAGCTTAGTAGAAAGAATTCTAGCCGAGGACCCCAGAGTCCAGGGTTCTGATTTCAGCTCTTCAGTCAACGAGTTGTGCCACCGTGGGCAAGATACAGCCACCTCTAAGTTTTGCTGTTGATAAAGTAAGCAAGTTTGAAACTGCACATCATTATCCACTGAAATCAATTTTAAGGCTCACAGTCTAGCATTTGTTATTTAAAGAAAAGTGAAATAGAACAGAGTAACAAATATTAACATATTGTTCATAGAATATTGCTTTGTGAAATTTTTTTCAGTTTTATGCATCTGTGTGCACACGTGGGCTGTGTGTAACGAGTTGTGATCTAAAATGTATTTGTTAGTATGGCTTGTTCCAATCAGAACAGTTGGAAACACTGGATTAAAAAACCTCTAAAATCTAATCCAGGTCATTATTTATATGATTATATGAATTGTATAAGCAGTTTAGGTTTAAGACTATATTTATATTTAAAATTTTTTAACTCTCTAAAACCACAATTTTATGATGGAAAAATTGAAGATTATATATGGAATTTTGAGAAATGGGGAAATTGGATATGAAAGGAAAAATTAAGATTTTAATTTATCTTTCAGAGGTATGTTAATGAAAAAAGCTTCAGTGTTGTTGTTGTTGTTGTTGTTGTTTTTCCCCAGAATAAGAGAGCCTTATGTAATACCAAAAGTATTACATATATTTTGAAAATATTTTTGTTCATGAGTTACTTGGTAGATTTGTGAGCTTATATAATTTCTGAAGATGTTAATGCTCTGTGTACCTCATAAAGCATTAGGAGAAAATGCTCATTTTGATGCCAAATTTTTTAGAAAGTCTAGGATATTGTACACATTAAGGCATTCTGTTATTAATTTACCTTTATAGAAGGTTATATATGTTGTTCCTGAATTTTCAGCTTTAAAAAGAGTGACAATAAAATATGTTTCATTACTCCCATTAATTATTTTTGCAAATGTGAATTGATCTGTTTTAATGGAAAGGCATAAGTGTTTACAAAATGATTCTGAGTTTCATTTCACATTTACATGAATGACTTAACATTTTTAAGGTATGTGATAGTGGAATGTGAAGATCAAGATACTCAGCAGAGAGATCCAAAGACCCATGAGATGTACTTGAATGTAATGAGACGGTTCAGCCAAGCATTGTTGAAGGTAACCATTTAATGTAGGGGTTGGCAGACACGGTGCATGGGACATATCCGGCCTATTGCCTGTTTTGGTATGCCCTATGAGCTAAGGATTTTTATTTTTAAATAGTTGTAAAAAATCACAAGAGGAATAATACTTTGTGACACATGAAAATTATGTGAAATTCACATTTCAGTGTTCATAAGTAAAATTTTATTGGGACATAGTCATGCTCATTTGTTTTCATATTGTTTGCGGTCACTTTTGTACTCCAATAGGAGATAAATATCTGGTATGGAATCTCTATAGTCAACAAGACCTAAAGTAGTTAATCCTTGGCCCTTTATAGTAAGTTTGTTGACCCCTGATTTAATAAAATAAACCTATACCTGGAACAGAAAACCCCCAAAGCTTTGCTTTTTTATTTCACTCTCTGTTTTCTGTTTTTATTTTTAAGACTAGGTTTATTTATATAAATCTGGTAATGATCATATTACAGATACTTTCTATATAACTTATATTTTTGCTTTTATAGTTTCTAGAGGTATGTAAGCCATTTTTCGCCCGGTATTCTTGTGATTGTTAAGGCAGTGTCACAGTTCAGTCAGCAGAAGGTGCATAGGCAATGAAAAGAAAACTGTCACGACGTTAACTGTGATTTGCTGTAGAAATGTAATATTTTACTTCAGAGCATCTTTATCTGCTGTTTCATGTTTCATTTAAATTTTCTTAAAAACTTAAGTCACATCTTATTGAACTCTTTGAGTCTAAACTTTTGTACAGTTCTCAGAGGCCAGAGATTCTCTATATCTAACTGACTAGCAGATAAGCAGTTGGTCCTCTCATAATCTCTGTCACTTATAACCTTTGTCATCCTGTGAGGAAATTTCAGTCTCTTTGAGCATAAATTTCCATCTTCGAAATAAGGATGACAATTGCCAAGCTGCCTTTATCAATGTAATTGGAGAGACTAAATGGGAAAATGTTATTTTATAATATTTTATGAACTGAGAATTACTACATGAGACTTTATAGCATTTAGTTTTTATGACTTCTGTTTTACTAAGCAAGCATATCATATTACTCTTTGAGAACTTTTTTTTTAAGTATATATTTATTTCCCTGAGGATAGTATTGTTTCTGCTGTATGCCCAGCACATTTTTGAAGAAATTATAGGCTTCCAGATATTTATTGAACTGGTGAGTGAATACATTTTGGGTGAATGAATTCTATCTTGTCACATGGTTGCGTGTGGGAAAAAAAGTGCAATTTTTGATAGACCAGTATTCGCTGAAGATTCAGTTAATTTTCAATTGTGGAAGAGTTGGCGGTGTTTAAGATAACAGGTTTATCATTCTCTCTGAATAAAGATAATTTTTTTCAATACTACTTTGTGTTGAAGTTTGTGGCTATTAAAAGAATAAAGATCACCCATGCTATTGAAGAAACCCTAATCATTATGCTACATAGAATTAATTTTTCTTTCCTTTGAATCCCTTCAGGGTGATAAGTCTGTCAGAGTTATGCGTTCTTTGTTGGCTGCACAGCAGACCTTTGTAGATCGGCTGGTGCACCTAATGAAGGCAGTTCAGCGTGAAAGTGGAAATCGTAAGAAAAAGGTAAACCTTTGGGCTTTGCTTTCTGTTTATGACTAATAATGTCTTGGTATCATAAAATACTGAGTTTTGGTACTGTCTCTTTGGTTGATATATTTTATGGAATTCTTATCATGCAATTACGGCCATACCTCGGAGATATTGCAGGTTCTGTTCCAGACCACTGCAGTACAGCAAATATCACCATAAAGTGAGTCACATGAATTTTTTGGTTTCCCAGTGCATATAAAAGTTAGGTCTACACTATACTGTATAGTATAGACTATACTGTAGTCCGTTAAGTGTGCAATGGCATTATGCCTAAAGAAAGCAATGTATATACCTTAATTAAAAATATTGCTAAAAAACGCTAGCCATCATCTGAGCCTTCAGAGAATCATAATCTTTTTGCTGATGGAAGGCGTTGCCTCGATGATGTGGCTGCTAACTGATCAGGGTGGTGGTTGCTGAAGGTTGGAGTGGCTGGGGCAATTTTGTAGAATAAGACAACAATGAAGATAATTAATCTTTGCCACGTCAGTTGACTCTTCTTTTCACTAACAATTTGTTTTCACTGTAGCATGCAGTGCTCATTGGCAGCATTTTTACCCATAGTAGAACTTCTTTCAAAATTGGAGTTAGTTCTCTCAAACCCTGCCACTGCTTTATCAACAAACTTTATGGAATATTCTAAATCCTCTGTTTGTCATTTCACCAACATTTATAGCATCTTCACCAGAAGTAGATTCCATCTCAAGAAACTACCTTCCTTTGCTCATCCCTAAGAAGCAGCCTCTCATCTGTTAGTTTCATCATGAGTTTGCAGCAATTCAGTCACAGTTTCAGGCTCCCCTTCTAAGTCTAGCTATCTTGCTAGTTACTTCTTCCACAGAAGTCTTGAACCTCCCAAAGTCATCCTAAGAGTTGGAATCAACTTCTTCCAAACTCCTGTTAATGTTGATATTTTGACCTCTTTCTATGAATCACAGTTGTTCTTGATGGCATCTAGAATGGTGAATCCTTTCCAGAACATTGCCAATTTACTTTGCCTATATCCATCAGAGGAATCACTAACACTCACAGCCTTATGATAGTATTTTTTAAGTACTGAGACTTGAAAGTCAAAATCAGACTTTGATCCATGGGCTGCAGAATGGATATTATGTTAGCAGGTATAAAAAACATTAACTCACTGTACATCTTCACCAGAACTCTTGAGTGACCAGGTGCATTGTCAATGAGCAGTCATATTTTGAAAGGAATCTTTTTTTTTCTGACCAGTAATCTCAACAGTGGGCTTAAAATATTCAGTAAACCATATTGTAAACAGATGTGATGTCATCCAGGCTTTGTTCTTCATTTATAGAGCAGGCAGTAGATTTAGCATAATTCTTAAGAGCCTTAGGATTTTTGGAATGGTAAATAAGCGTTGGCTTAAACTTCAAGTTGCCAACTGCATTAGCCCCTGACCAGAGAGTCAGCCTGTCCTTTGAAGCCTTGAAGCAAGGCATTGACTTCTCCTCTCTAGCTGTGAGAGTCCTGGATGGCATCTTCTTCGAATATAAGGCTGTGTCATCCACTGCTTTTGTTAATTATCTTAGCTAGATCTTCTGGATAACTTGCTGCAGCTTCTACGTCAGCACTTGCTGCTTCACCTTGCACTTTGATGCTATAGAGATGGCTTCTTTCCTTAAACCTCATGAACCAAGCTCTGCTAGCTTCAAACTTTTCTTCTGCAGCTTTCTCACCTCTTTCAGCATTCATAGAATTGAAGAGAGTTAGGGCTTGCTCTGGGTTAGGCTTTGGCTGAAGGGAATGTTGTGGCCGGTTTGATCTTCTATCCAAACCACTAAAACTGTCTCCGGATCAGCAATAAGGCTGTTTTGCTTTCTCATCATCCATGTGTTCATAGTAGTTTAATTTCCTTCAAGAATTTTTCCTTTGCATTCACAATTTGGCTGTTTGGCATAAGAGGCCTAGCTTTCGGCCTGTCTAGGCTTTCAACATGCCTTCCTCACTAGCTTAATTATTTCTAGCTTTTGATTTAAAGTGAGAGATTTGTGACTCTTCCTTTCACTTAAACACATAAAAGCCATTGTAGGGTTGTAAATTGTCCTAATTTCAACATTGTGTCTCAGGGAATAGGGGAAGAAGAGAGAGGGAGAATAGCTGGTCAATGGGGCAGTCAAAACGCACGTAACGTTTTATCGATTAGGTTCTCCGTTTTATATGAGCTTGGTTCATGATGCCCCAAATCAATTACAATAGTAACATCAAAGATCACTGATCACAGATCATGATAACAAGTATAATAATAGTGAGAAGGTTTGAAATATTGTGAAAATTACCAAAATGTGACATAGAGACACAAGGTGAGCAAGTGCTGTTGGAAAATTGGCACCAATAGTCTTGCTTGACACAGGGTTGCCATAGACCTTCAATTTGTAAACAATGCAATCAATATCTGCATAGTGCCCTAAAGTGAAGTGCAATTAAATGAGGCCTGTTATAGTAATAGGAGTGGTTAGAAGTACAGATTATGTATGGGACCCTATTTTATGAGTTTATATACATTGATTTTTATCCACACAACAACCCTATAAGTTAGGTACTATTATTATCCCAATTGTAAGGAAAAGTAGGTAGTAGGAGGTTAAGTAATTTGCCAGATGTCCTCAGTTAGTAAGTGTTGAAGTTAGGATTTGTACCCAGACATTCTGAGTCCATATTTTTATCTACAGTGCTTTTCTGGCTCTCATTTTAGAATCTTAGTATCTTAGAATACAATTTATTTGACATGGAAAGAACCTCTAGAGATTATTTAGACTAGAATTTTTCTGAGAAAAAGAAGGTCCAGAGTAACTCACCCAAGGTTGCAGAACTAGTGATAGTGACTGGCAATGTGTTCTCATGGCCAGTACATTGATTTTGCTCTCAACGGGGTGAGGTTTCTACTTGATGATAATAGATGAGCATCTGTTCTTCAGATGTTATTTTTCCTGATCTTTTGCCCAAATGATATGAAGGATTCATCTGATATCTTCTCTTTACCTAATCCCATAAATGGAAAATCTTTCTTGGTGACATTTGTAAAACACCACAACACATTTTACTGTCCTTCAGAATTGTGAGAGGAAGGCGGAGAGACTAAAAGGTGAAAAATTGAGTCGGGAATTTAAAGGCAGGGGATCAGGTCTGGCAGAGATGCGTGCAGGGAATAATGTTAACGAGGTTAGGGAGGAGAAAATAGGCTGCAGAGAAACACATGTTTATTGAGTCGGCGTTTTCTTTGTTTTTGAGAAGAATCACAAATCCTGGTTAAATAACTAAATTCCTACTGCTGTTCCTCCTGGAGCCCTTCTCTCCAGAGGTGCCCTGGTGAGCAGCAGTGTGACCCCAGTGCCCACCAGCAGAAAGAATTCCTGTTCTTTTGACTGTCAGTTTGGGGCATGTATTTAAACCGCAGTTTGTTCTTATGTGACATACTCTTTTGTTCGCCACCCATGAGCCTCTGGATACACCTCAGTTTTCGCTGTTCTGGAAGTTGACTCCCTACTGGAGACAGCACTTATAGTCCCCCAAAATAAATGTTGTTTTTGCCACATATTGCAAAACACATATTGTTTTTCCTATATTTTAAGTCAGACAGTCCTAAATATATTGTCAACATTGGCTAAAAATCTTTTCAGTTTTTCATGATGTGTTAAAAGACAAACATAGTTTTATTTACTTAGTTTTACTAGAAACAAGCCCTCGAGTTTTAGTGAAATGCCAAGATGACTCTCTACCACCATTATTTGTGTTATTACTAGGAATAATGAAATGACTACAGCTAATAATTTGCAATCATATGTAATAGTACTTTTCCATCCCTCATAACGAAGTTGGGAGAGAGTTGCCTTGGTGAGTGCAACAGCGTTAAATGTGTGGCCAGGGGATCCATGAGTTAGGTGTCAGATGGTAAAGCAAATAATAATATTGTTGCCAACTTCTTTCCTTTGCTGATCTCATTTAAGGAAAAATTCTCTTGATTGAGGTCTTTGAATATAGATATTTGAGTTCCAATAAAAATGCATTGATGCCACACTTTTAAAAAACAATTAAAGCTTTCATTTTGAATGTTCAGTAGTCTCTTTTCACTTTGTGATTCTTTATGTTATAATATTTATTCTATAAAAATGTATCACATGCCTACTATGTGCCAGGCACTTTTCTAGGTTCTGAGGATGCAGAGGTGAATATAAAAATCCCTACCTTTAGAATGTAAGGACCTTACATTCCTGTTGGAGGAGAAAGTTAACAAAATAAGTAAAATATATTTTATGCTAGATAGTGTCATGTGCTTTGGAGAAAAAGCTGGAAAGGGGAATAGGAAGTGCTGGGTTCGAGTATTAAGGCAGCTTTTCACTTCTCAATGGAATAGTCAGGAAGGCCTCACTGAGAGTTGACATTTGGACAGAAACCTGAAGCAAGTAGGGGAGCAAGCCACTGAATAACTAGAGAAGACTATTCCAGCCAGAGGAGCTGCAAGCACAAAGGCCCTGATATGGGAGCATGTGTGACATGTTTGAGAAATAGGAAGAAGCCCAGTGTATTAGGTCAAGTTTTCTCCCTTTAAGAACAAGCTCACCTGTTTAAAGAATGCAATACTCTCACAGCTTTCAAAGGAAATAGATTATTATTTTGAAATTGAATAGATGGGCTTGGTCTAAACACTATAGATGCTGCTAAATGACAAAGCTGTTTCATCATGGCTTGAATTTCTGAAATCTTGGCTCAATGCGGTGTGCGTGTGAGCTAAAGGAAATAAATAAATGGTGATATCTTGGGAAAAGTTCAATCAGACAGAGTCAATGAACAGTAAAAGGTAAGGTCCAAGTAAATTGAGTTTACTTTCTAAACCCAATACATGCAATGGAACAGCTAATGAAATTCTTGCTTAATATTTGGTCATGAGAAATTAAGCTTCAAATGAAATAGTTTCTCCTTGTGACTTCACAGATCCTTTGAAAATAGAAATTGCATCTTTAAATCCAGCTTGAGTATATTCCTGATTATCAGTTGCAGCAACAGAAACATATTCCCTAACCTTATGAAAGTCCAACTTTTCATAGGTCAAGGGATTGCTCCTTTTAAAGCATGCTGCTGCTTTTGTCAGGTGGATTATAAATGTTTGTCTCTCACACATATTCTCTCCTTTATGTTGTATTACTTCGCATATACTTTTATGGTGCTTTGCAAATATTTTAAAGTTAATAGAATCAGTCTTTATGTCTTTACATTATACTTTAAAAACCCCTTTTCCATTTTAACCTAATTAGTACTTTCTAACTTGTTCTCCTAGAATGAGAGACTACAGGCATTGCTTGGAGACAACGAAAAGATGAACTTGTCAGATGTAGAACTTATCCCATTGCCTTTAGAACCCCAGGTGAAAATTAGAGGAATAATCCCAGAAACAGCTACATTATTTAAGGTAATTGTGGTGGATCTTTAGACACTACCTTTGAAAAAAGATACCTTTTATTTATCCGTGTGTTTTGTTTTAAGATCTTTTTGTATTATCAGTAGACATTTTATGTGAAATGTATAAAATATTTTTATATCTGGATTTTTTAATCTTTAATTTTTGAACTATTTATTAATCACCTGATTTTTCTCATGTAAGCTTTTTTTTAAAAAAATTAAAAGTTAAATCGCAAACTTAGACATTATAAGTTCCCGTGTTTAGATATGAGTTCTAGTTAACCTATGACTTAAATTTTTTCTTGTATTTTCAAGTGTAGTAATTCTCTTTAGTCCTTAATAGCATGCCAGACTTTCTTTTGGCTGGCCACCACCTGGATAGTTAGAAAGAACTGGTAGCAGCTGCCTTCTCTAAGCAGGCCAAAGGGCTGAGCATCATTACTTGTGAAGAAGCATCATTATCTGCTGGGCATCATATTGAAAGGTCTCTCTGAGGCATGATGTTTTAGGTCTTCTGATTCTAAGGGTGGAAGGGCATAAGTTGCATTGGGATATTACTTTGTATCAGATAAGAAAGGGTTCATAGATCAACAACTTGGGTATATGAAAAGGGGTGTGATTACAGTAAAAAATGGTTGATTTTTTAAGGGTGTGTTTAAAGGCAGCCCATGGCAGCCCAGCGCACACAACTGCAATGTAAGTTTCATAAAGCAGTACTTAACCTTACTGCATATTATGGACTCTAATAGTTTCTATTCTTTTAAAAACTATTCTATTGCATTAATTTTTAAATGTTGTTTGCAACCTATTTAATTGGTTTTAAAACTCATTATTGAATTATATCCTGCAATTTGAAAAATGCTGGTACAGGAGAGAAAATGCAAGTATTTCTTAGTTCATGCTAGAACTCCCAAATAAGACCTGCTTCTAATATTCTCATTCCCTTAGGACTAATCAAAACCAGTGAATCAAAAAAGGATTTTTATTATTTTTTTGCAAACAGGATGAAAAAGAATATCTAAGACATAGAGCAGGAGTTGTAAGAGTGGGGCATAAGAATCTATCATTATTGTTAGGTGTATTCTGGATCCATTTTTCCCTTAATAATATAATTTTATAATTATGTCTTATATACACAAAGTAGATGGTCAATAAAATATCATGGGACATCTTTTTAATCCTAATATTCAGTCCTGATTTTTTTCTTCCAGCCCTTATTAAGTATGTGGACATTCTTTTTTTTTCTTTTTTCCACTATGTAGTACACTTGAAGCTAACATAATATTATACATCAACTATATTTCAATTTTTTTTTTTTAAAACATCTTTATTGGGGTATAATTGCTTTACAATGGTGTGTTAGTTTCTGCTTTATAACAAAGTGAATCAGCTATACATATACATATGTTCCCATATGTCTTCCCTCTTGCTTCTCCCTCCCTCCCACTCTCCCCATCCCACCCCTCCAGTCTGTCACAAAGCACCGAGCTAATATCCCTGTGCCTTGCGGCTGCTTCCCCCTAGCTATCTACCTTACTACGTTTGTTAGTGTGTATATGAGTATGTGGACATTCTTAAAAATTCTGAATTGCAGATAGCAATTAATGGTTCTAGAGTGTTTACTACATAACTCTAGCATTATAATTTTTAACCATTTTTGAGTCATGAATGTCTTTAAGGGTCCAATGAAAGTGATGGATTGGATACTTTAGAATGTTACCCATATGCTTGTACATACACTGAAATGTCTGCACAGAGTTGTAGGGGAATCCATGAATTCCTGTTGTCTTTTTATGAACTCCTTAGAGCTGAAAAGGTTATGCACCTAGTTTTCAGTATTTTTAAACAGTATTTTGTAGACCTTAGCTTAAGAATGAAAGCTAGATCTCCATGGGGAGTGAACCCCTTAAGGCACTGGGATTAGTGCTTAGTTATCCTGAGATTGTCAGCTGCTTGCATTAGATTTCAGATGACATCTAAATTTCAGAATCAGATCCGAATCTGAAAAGGGAAATTACAACAAAGAACCTCTTGCTTATCATTTATCTTTAGGAAGATCACTTCCAGTTCTTCTTGAGCTTTTGTGAGCTAGGGTACAAGGTAATTTATAAAATATATTTTGCCTGAGGTGATAAAAGGATACTACAAATTTAAGATAATTTAAAGTTTGGAGTTTCAGTCCACTAGAGGTTGTAGGTTCTAAACATATATTCTTTGAAGCATTTTTGTTGCCTTTTCCCCCAACATTTTATACGAAAGTTTTCAAACATACAGCAAAGTTGGAAGACTTTCACAGTAAACAACTGTATACCCACTTCTTCTATCCTGTTATTAACATTTTACTGTATTTGCTTTGTCACACGTCTGTTCATCCCTCTGTCTGATACTTTTTATGCTATTATTTCTCATGGCCTGTATAAATTAAGGTTATTATTATTTGTTTTCTTTATTAGACTCATTTCTTTTCTTTAGATTATTATAAATTTCCCCACATTTCCATCTTATATAATTTGAAAATAATATTTTTATTTCCAGAGTGCCCTTATGCCCGCACAGTTATTCTTTAAGACAGAAGATGGAGGCAAATATCCAGTTATATTTAAGCATGGGGATGATTTACGCCAAGATCAACTTATTCTCCAAATCATTTCACTCATGGACAAGGTGAACATAACCTTATGTTGGTAGGGAACATTTTTTCATTTTAGAAATTGATGATTTAGTGGATATGCTGTGCATGGACAGAATTGTTTTGTAACATTCAGATGCAGTCCTAGAAAGCTGAACAATCTCCACTTGATCTTGAGCAAATTTAGTTGTTTTTGTACACTGCAGTATGGCTCTTATGATTAGTATAAAATGAAACTGCATGTGTTCCTTTTTATAAAAATGTTTTTCCCAGTTAAGTTCTTTCAGTGTTAAATTTAGTAATTTTCTTCCTCTTAGTCAATTAAATCTTCTTCTTTTTAAAATCCTGTTTCTGTCCCTGGCTTATAAAGGAAAATATTTGTCCTCATTTCCTTTTTCTGTGTTCTAAAATACTTTGTGACCAGTAAGGCCTGCATAAATCCTTCTGTTCATCGAAAACTGACAGTGATCTAGAAAAAGATAAGAAATTTGACATACCACCTTGTAAAGTGCTTAATACATTTATTTTGATGATCAAAGTTAAATTAATTGATTTAATTAAGCCTTAATTTAGGTTTACTTTCTAAATCTCTGTGTATTAAAGTGCTATAGTACTTGCGTGCAAAACTATTTTATAACATTCTTTTCATTTGGTTAATATAACTTTTGATCTTAAGCTGCTACGAAAAGAAAATCTGGATTTGAAGTTGACGCCCTATAAAGTATTAGCCACTAGTACAAAACATGGTAAGTTTATTTTATAACATTATTATTTATTTCAGTGTCCAATGAGTATACTTTTCCTTTTTTATTTATTTATTTATTTATTATTTATTTATTTTGTGGTACGCGGGCCTCTCACTGTTGTGGCCTCTCGCATTGCGGAGCACAGGCTCCGGACGCGCAGGCTCAGCGGCCATGGCTCACAGGGCCAGCCGCTCCGCGGCATGTAGGATCTTCCTGGACCGGGGCACGAACCCGTGTCCCCTGCATCGGCAGGCGGACTCTCAACCACTGCGCCATCAGGGAAGCCCTACTTTTCCTTTTTCAATTGAAAAGTGTTAAGAATGTTAGAGATTGAACTCATGTGTAACACTGAAGACCACTTGAGCCTTCCTGACTGCTGGCCTACCTTCTGTCTCTCCCTCCCTCTCTCCCTCTGTCCCTCCCTTTCTTCCTTCTGTCCTTCCTTCCTTTTATACCTCTTGGAATCATTAAACAACATATTTGGAAGAAAAATTAGCATCTTTCTGATATATTTCTTTGCATTCAAAACTTTCAGTAGCTACAAACTACAGTAGTTTTCTTCCATGGTGATCTGTATCTGGAATCATTACTGAGAGTTACTAAAACTCAGAGAGGCTGTGCCCTGCTTATACAAGCCACTCAGCAGATGATGTTGCCTTATCCACTAATTTTTTTTTTAAATATATATCTAAGTCTTTTTGATATTGAGTAACCTCTGGAAGTTTGGCAGAAGATTCCCTAGGAATGCTTGCCTAATGCCTATTGTAAATTTTATAATCTTGTTACCCTTAGAGCTTCTTACCCTTAGGTATCTTGAAGAAACAAGTACCTGTTTTATTTTAGGCTTTCTGCCCTTCTCTGGGCCACCCCCAAATCTTTTTGACGGTTTAATTCCTGTTCTCATTTTTCTCTCAGAATGATCTTGTTAAAAGTGCAAATATTCTACCATCCTTCATAGATTGATTTATTTAGCTTTCATTTGCTCTTGGGACAAAGACAAAAGCCTTAGCTTAGTTTACAAGTTCTTGCATGGTATGACATACTTCTGCACCTATCTCTGTCACCTCTTTCTTGCCACTCTCCCCCTTGCTTCTTAGGCTTTAGCCACACCAGCCACCTTCCATTTTCTCAAATGTACCATGCTCTTTTCAGTCTTATATGATCATTGTCTTTAATATCCTTTCCGCTTTACTAATTAATCTTTATTATCCTTCAAAACACGGTTCAGATGTCAGATGTCCTCTGATCCCTGTTGTAATATAGGTCTCCCTATGCTATTCTCTTTCGTTCATAGTTTTTATCCCAATAAAACTTGCAAGCTTGTAAGATCTTTGAAAGCAGGGTCAAGGCTCTATTTTTGCTTATCTGGCGAAGTTCTTGCTACATAGTAGAAAAACTATAAATGTCTGTTAAGTGCATTAATGCAGACTGTTCAGTATTTATAAGAATAGATGATACAGGGCTTCCCTGGTGGCGCAGTGGTTGAGAGTCCGCCTGCCGATGCAGGGGACGCGGGTTCGTGCCCCGGTCTGGGAGGATCCCACATGCCGCGGAGCGGGAAGGCCCGTGAGCCATGGCTGCTGAGCCTGCGCGTCCGGAGCCTGTGCTCTGCAATGGGAGGGGCCGCAACAGTGAGAGGCCCGTGTACCACAAAAAAAATAAAAATAAAAAAAAAAAGAATAGATGATACATTTCTTACTCTAAAGAAATATACAGTCTCCTAATTTGCACGTGAATGATTATAATGTAAGGCTTACCAAAACCAGATCATGGTTATGATCCTGAAATAGTTTCCATCATTCAACTTTGATTGTTTTTCAGATTTGTAGTTTTATACTTCTTTTGTTGTCCCTAGACTTACCAGATTTACTTTTTCTCCTTATTCTCCTGTATACTATCTTCTTTCCCTTCTTTTTGGTAGTTTAAGGGATTTATACTTCCCTCTTATATCATTTCCAGGGAATGGCAGAAGATGGAGTATTACACAAAGAAAGCCAATGAATATACTATAATTTTAGGGTTAGGTGATTGATATTCCACAATTCCAGATTTCTTAAAATGATTTTAAATTCAGAATAATTTTAATTGACATATGTTATAATACTATAGAAAGAAATTTTTATTCCAGATTTAAGAAGCCTAGCCTATTATTTTGTGTTCCTTGTGTATAATAATAGAAATTGGCCTTGAGAAGCATACAGATTGTCAGCTTATTTCTTGTTTTTTAAGTTTCCTTGTATTTCCTATGATGTAAATGCCAGTGTATACTAAATACAATGTTTATAGACCTCTTTAAGCTATTAGGTTTGTAGTGTATACATTTTCAAATGAAGACTATTCTTAGCAGAATCTTTATTTTTATTGCTTCACCAATAGCTATGCTTAATACAATGCATCTGTTTCTGTGTAGGCTTCATGCAATTTATCCAGTCAGTTCCTGTTGCTGAAGTTCTTGATACAGAAGGAAGCATTCAGGTATAGTATCTATTTTAAAGATTTATAAATTTCATGAATATATTCTTATTATAAAAATTTCAATCTTTATAAAAAGTATATAAAGTTAGAAATGACAGTCTCTTTTTATCACCCATCTTCCCTAAAGTTGTTTTCCTTTCCTGAGAAGTAAATAATGCTAACAGTTAGAAATGCTTCCATGGTAGATGTTTAGTTCCTTAAAATGGGCCTAACATATAATAGGAGATCAGGAATTAACTGGTAAACAAATTTTAAATTTGTTACAGTTTATGGTTGTATTATATTTCAAAGTATGAAAATATTATAATTTATTTAGCCATCAGTGAACATTCTGATTATTTCCGATTTTTGTTGTCAGAACAGTCCTACAGTGATATTTTTGCTTGTACATGTTTTGCACAATTATTTTTTAAGACCCTTATCCCCACCTCCAAAGTCATTTCTCTCCTTTAATATAAGAAAAGACAAGTTTTTTCTGGGACTAAGCCATGTATATCTTTGGATTTTTTTTTTTACATTTTAAATATGTGAATTAGTGTTTAATTCAGAATTCTTATTACATCTTAATAGTTTATTTTGTTAATTTTTAAATATAATTTTTCTTTTTCCTAAGAAAAATGTATATAATTCACACAGAAAAATTGATATGCCTGAGATGAAAAATAATACAGTGAAAGGCTTGATAGAGGATATTTGCTGTAGTGTGTTTTTGTGTTTCTCAGTTTAAAGTGTCTCAGTAATTCAGTATGGAGTTTAGATTTTCAAGAAAGCGTTACTCTGTTTTGTTGTCAAAACAGGTGGTTGATTCTGTTTGGTTTGGGGTACAGTCATGTTCAGTGGTTAAAAGCTCACACTCAAAACATCAAACTGCCTGAGTTTGAAGTTTGGCTCTGCAGCTTTCTAGCTATATTTTGTGTAACCTTGCAAGCAGGTTAGCCTTTAGCTGGTATTTGGCTTTCTGTGAGAACTTGGCTTTTAACTGATAAGGGTGGTTCACATACCTAGACTGTTTGTACAAATAATATGATTTATAGCAAGCAACCTGCCTTCCTTCTAGAATTTTGATAGTTACTGAACTAAATAGACTGTAGAGGGTGCCTGTATGACCAGCCCCCAGTAAGTACGCTCAGTGTATGCCTTCACAGAAGACAGCAAGGAGGATTGCACATGGAATTCACAGGCTTTGCCTGTGTATTTTTCCCACGCTGATCCTGTTGTGTATACTTTTACTGTAATACACACTGCTGTGGTACAACTGTAAGTTGAGTCTGTGACCCCAACTAACAAATCAAACCTGTCAGAGGTATAGGGGACCCCCTAGCATACCCTTCAAGTCTCAGTTTTTATATCTGTAAAATTTGGATAATGATGAAGAGTACCTAGCTCTAGAATTGTTCTGAAGATGACATGAAATGTATGCAGAGCTTTAGCACAGGTTTTAACTGAAGTAATTGTTTAATAAAGTTATCAATTATTATGTTGCTCTGTGCAATTATGATTTTGTAAATTAAACCAATGACAGTTTGTGTCCTGATTCTTAGTTGCATGTGTGATCTGTGTAAATAATTTTGCTGAGTCATAGCTTATCTTATCTTCAACTTTAGTAGATAATTAAAAATTGTTTTCCAAAATAATTGTTTTTAGAAGCAACTGTTTCTCATTGCTACCCATCTTTGCCTAATCTTGGTATTGTCAAACTTCTAAATTTTGGTATTTATTATTATTTAGTTTGCATTTCCCTGATTACCTGAAAGATTGAGTATTTAAAAATATTTGTAGGCCATTTATTTCTTCTGTGAAGTGCTTGTTCATATCTTTTACGCATTTTCATGTTGGGTCGTTTGTCTTTTCCTTATTGATTTATAGGAGTTCTTTATATATTCTAGATGTAGATTCTTTGTCAAACTTACAAAGTGCTCCAAAAAGCTTAAAACATAGGATAAACTTACTTTTTTAATAGTGTGTTAGTTGTATTTTCAAATAATATACACTGTGTATTTTTCTTTAACATCTAGATGTAAGGGAATAGGTCCAGTTGGTAATCTGGGGGTAAAAAAAATAAATGCATGATTTTCCCCAGTGTTTCCAGACTCTTTGGACACTCTAGTGTATTTATTGTGCCCCTATAATTCTTTGGTTCAGTCTGCATCTCTTATATTTATCTTTTTATCACTTTCCTCTGAATCTGAAAATTCTTAGCATTGCATTCTAATTATTTTGAAAATTGGAATGTAACTTTATTGAGTTTGTTAATGGTAACAGTGTTTCAGTGGCCATACTTAAAAGGTAATTTTTAAAACTCATGTTCACTTTTAGGAGAATATATGATACCCAGAAAACCCCTTATGTTTACATTCAAGAGAAAGGTGAAACAAACTGATAAATTAAGTATAGAGATATAGCAGTAAGTTTATTTAATGTTTTCCCCTGTGGTATAGAAGTAGCAGGCTTTTATTTATTTATTTGTTTGTTTGTTTGTCTTAGCCTATAAGCATAGTAATAAGACTGATTCCTGAGGAATATGCTTCCTAAAGTCCACATTTTATAATTACTGACTGCTGTACACCAGACACCTCTTTGTCATTATTTACAATTTTTAAATGCTAATTTGTTTAAGGATTGTATTGAATTTATAAACATGAAAATAATATCTTTTCAGAACTTTTTTAGAAAATATGCACCAAGTGAGAATGGGCCAAATGGGATCAGTGCTGAAGTTATGGATACTTATGTTAAAAGCTGTGGTAAGTATTTCAACTTACTACGTTTCATTGATATGTGGAAATAAAGGAAAACAGGCTATCCTGATATTACCATGCTCATACACATTTAGAACATGTTAGGATTTTTTCTAGTCCATTTGGGCTACAATAACAAAATACCAGAGACTGGGTGACTTACAAACAACAGAAATATATTTTTCACAGTCCTGGGGGCTGGAAGTCTGAGATAAGATGCCAGCCTGGTCAGGTGAGGGCCTTCCTTGGGTCAAAGATGTGTTACTTTATCTACACCTATTGGGAGGAGCTAGGGAGCTCTGTGGGGTATCTTTTATAGGGAGCTAATCCCATTCATGAGGGCTAAGCACCTCCCGAAGTTCCCACCTCCTGACACCACTACCTTGGGCATTAGGATTTCAGCATGTGAATTTTGAGGGGACACAAACATTCAAACCATAGCAGTTTTAAATGCTGTGCAAGAAAATTAAAAGATAGAAAATGTGAAAAAAGAGGTCGTTAATGTTTTGACATAATAGTAGGAATAAGGTGTAAATTCTGTTTACTCTTTTATAGATGCATCTTCTTTTTAAACATCTTTATTAGAGTATAATTGCTTTACAATGTTGTGTTAGTTTCTGCTGTATAACAAAGTGAATCAGCTATATGTACACATATATCCCCATATCCCCTCCCTCTTGCATCTCCCTCCCATCCTCCCTATCCCACCTCTGTAGGTGGTCACAAAGCACCGAGCTGATCTCCCTGTGCTATGTCTCTGCTTCCCACTAGCTAGCTATTTTACATTTGAGAGTGTATATATGTCCAGAACACTCTCTCACTTCATCCCAGCTTACCCTTCCCCTTCCCTGTGTCCTCAAGTCCATTCTCTACATCTGCATCCTTCTTCCTGTCCTGCCCCTAGGTTCATTAGAACCTTTTTTTTTTTTTATTCCATATATATGTGTTAGCATATGGTATTTGTTTTTTTCTTTCTGACTTACTTCACTCTGTATGACAGACTCTAGGTCCATCCACCTCACTACAAATAACTCAATTTCATTTCTTTTTATGGCTGAGTAATATTCCATTGTATATATGTGCCTCATCTTTATCCATTCAGTTGTCAATGGACACCCAGGTTGCTTCCATGTCCTGGCTATTGTAAATAGTGCTACAATGAACATTGTGGTACAGGACTCATTTTGAATGATGGTTTTCTCAGGGTGTATGCCCATAGTGGGATTGCTGGGTCATATGGTAGTTCTAGTTTTAGTACTTTAAGGAACCTCCATACTGTTCTCCATAGTGGCTGTATCAATTTACATTCCCACCAACAGTGCAAGAGGGTTCCCTTTTCTCCACATCCTCTCCAGCATTTATTGTTTATAGATTTTTTTTTTTTTTTTTCCGGTAAGTGGGCCTCTCACTGTTGTGGTCTCTCCCGTTGTGGAGCACAGGTTCTGGACGCGCAGGCTCAGCAGCCATGGCTCATGGGCCCAGCCACTCCGCGGCATGTGGGATCTTCCCGGACCGGGGCATGAACCCATGTCCCCTGCATCAGCAGGCAGACCCTCAACCACTGCGCCACCAGGGAAGCCCTGTTTATAGATTTTTTGATGATGGCCATTCTGACTGGTGTGAGCTGATACCTCACTGTAGTTTTGATTTTCATTTCTCTAATGATTAGTGATGTTGAGCATCCTTTCATGTGTTTGTTGGCAATCTATATATCTTCTTTGGAGAAATGTCTGTTTAGATCTTCTGCCCATTTTTGGATTGGGTTGTTTTTTTTTTTTTATTTTGCTTTGTTTTTTGTGGTACTGTTTTGTTTTTTGTGGTACACGGGCCTCTCACTGTTGTGGCCTCTCCTGTTGCGGAGCACAGGCTCCGGACGCGCAGGCTCAGTGGCCATGGCTCACGGGCCCAGCTGCTCCGCGGCATGTGGGATCTTCCCGGACTGGGGCACGAACCCGTGTCCCCTGCATCGGCAGGCGGACTCGCAACCACTGCGCCACCAGGGAAGCCCTGTTTTTTTGATATTGAGCTGCATGAGCTGCTTGTGTATTTTGGAGATTAATTCTTTGTCAGTTGCTTTGTTTGCAAATCTTTTCTCCCATTCTGAGGGTTGTCTTTTCGTCTTGTCCATGGTTTCCTTTGCTTTGCAAAAGCTTTTAAGTGTCATTAGGTCCCATTTGTTTATTTGTGTTTTAATTTCCATTTCTCTAGGGGGTGGGTCAAAAAGGATCTTGCTGTGATTTATGTCATAGAGTGTTCTTCCTATGTTTTCATCTAAGAGTTTTACAGTGTCTGGCCTTACATGTAGGTCTTTAATCCCATTTTGAGTTTATTTTTGTGTATGGTGTTAGGAAGTATTCTAGCTGTCCAGTTTTCCCAGCACCACTTATTGAGGAGGCTATCTTTTCTCCATTGTATATTCTTGCTTCCTTTATCAAAGATAAGGTGACCATATGCATATGGGTTTATCTCTGGGCTTTCTATCCTGTTCCATTGATCTGTCTTTCTGTTTTTCTGCCAGTACCATGCTGTCTTGATTACTGTAGCTTCATAGTATAGTCTGATGTCATGGAGCCTGATTTCTGGGCTGTGTTTTTCTTTCTCTGGATTACTTTGGCTATTCGGGATCTTTTGTGTTTCCATACAAATTGTGAAATTTTTTGTTCTAGTTCTGTGAAAAATGCCATTGGTAGTTTGATAAGGATTGCACTGAATCTGTACATTGCTTTGGGTTGTATAGTCATTTTCACAATGTTGATTCTTCCAATCCAAGAAAATGATATATCTCTCCATCTGTTTGTATCATCTTTAATTTCTTTCATCAGTGTCTACATAAGGTCTTTTGTCTCCTTAGGTAGGTTTATTCCTAGGTATGTTATTCTTTTTGTTGCAATAGTAAATGGAAATGTTTCCTTAATTTCTCTTTCGGAGTTTTCATCATTAGGGTATAGGAATACAGGAGATTTCTGTTCATTAATTTTGTATCCTGCTACTTTACCAAATTCATTGATTAGCTCTAGTAGTTTTCTGGTAGCTTCTTTAGGATTCTCTATGTATAGTATCATGTCATCTGCAAACAGTGACAGCTTTACTTCTTTTCCCATTTGGATTCCTTTTATTTATTTTTCTTCTGTGATTGCTGTGGCCAAAACTTCCAAAACTATGTTGAATATTAGTGGTAAGAGTGGGCATCCTTGTCTTGTTCCGGGCTTTAGAGGATATGGTTTCAGTTTTTCCCCATTGAGAATGATGTTGGCTATGGGTTTGTCATATATGGCCTTTATTATGTTGAGGTAAGTTCCCTCTATCCCTACTTTCTGGAGAGTTTTTATCACATGTGGGTGTTGAATTTTGTTGAAAGCTTTTTCTGCATCTATTGAGGTTATCATATGGTTTTTATCCTTCAGTTTGTTAATATGGTATATCACATTGATTTGCATGTATTGAAGAATCCTTGCATTCCTGGGATAAACCCCACTTGATCATGGTGTATGATCCTTTTAATGTGCCTTTGGATTCTGTTTTCTAGTATTTTGTTGAAGATTTTTGCATCTATGGTCATCAGTGATATTGGTCTGTAGTTTTCTTTTTTTGTGACTTCTTTGTCTGGTTTTGGTATCAGGGTTATGGTGGCCTCGTAGAATGAGTTTGGGAGCATTCCTCCAAGTTTGGGAGTGTTCCTCCTTCTGCTATATTTTGGAAGAGTTTGAGAAGGATAGGTGTTAGCTCTTCTCTAAGTGTTTGATAGAATTTGCCTGTGAAGCCACCTGGTCCTGGGCTTTTTTTTGTTGGAAGTTTTTTTTTTTTCTGTTTTACATGGGCCTCTCACTTTTGTGGCCTCTCCTGTTGCAGAGCACAGGCTCTGGACACACAGGCTCAGCGGCCAAGGCTCATGGGCCTAGCTACTCCGCGGCATGTGGAATCTTCCCGGACCAGGGCACGAACCCGTGTTCCCTGCATCGGCAGTTGGACTCTCAACCAGTGCGCCACCAGGGAAGCCCTGTTGGAAAATTTTTAATCACAGTTTCAATTTCAGTTCTTGTTATTAGTCTGTTTATATTTTCTCTGTCTTCCTGGTTTTGTCTCAGGAGGTTGTGCTTTTCTAAGAATTTGCCCATTTCTTCCAGGTTGTCAATTTTATTGGCATGTAGTTGCTTGTAGTAATCCCTCATTATTCTTTGTATTTCTGCAGGGTCAGTTATTACTTCTCCTTTTTCATTTCTAATTCTGTTGATTTGAGTCTTCTCCCTTTTTTTCTTGATGAGTCTGGCTAGTGGTTTATCCATAGATTCATCTTTGCAATCACTTAACTGTTTTGTAATTATAAGTTATTTCTTCCTGGAAGTTGTAATTTTTCCCTTGATTTTCCCTGAGTTTGAGTAAGCAATTACGTAGACTGTGGGAAAAGTGTTTCAGGAATAATTATATTTTTGATAAATCTCTAGAGCTAAGATAACAGTGTTCTGTTAGGAGGTGCCTCTCATGGTATTTTAGATTAGTGCTTATGGTCCCTTTCTGGAAATAAGTAAGTAGTGACATGCCATAGGGATTAATTCAAATGTTTCAACCACTTATGCCTATTGTCATTAAGTTTATATTCTAGAGGATTATTTTTTATTTTCTTGAGAGACTTTTTTTTTTAATAACTATATTGTTTAAGGGAGGGTTAATAAAGGAGTTGACACTAGAGTTGAGCCCTGAATAGTATATGGCATATATCATGTTATTCCTGTTTTACATAAATATTATATTTATGTCCATATTTCTACTTAAGCAGTCAAGCTTGGGGAAGCAATTAGAGGATTTTCTAGACATATAACAACTATATTTAAACTTTCCTATCATTTTATGGCTTATAAATTGCTCTCTTATACATGACATTTTTTTTATTTTTCACAATGCTCCCATGAGGTAGTATTCCATATTATTTTTTACTACATAATTTATTCCCAAATTTATACTTGATACATTTTTGGCTGAGAAGTATAAAGAAAATATAATATTCCTAGGAACTTTTAAAATACTGAAATAAAATGTGTGTATGTATATTCATATTCCTTGTGGTTTTAATTCTTATTTTAACCTAAGGAACATTACATGTGTTACGTGTAACTGTGCTTACCCATAAAAATGATCACATACAGTGTATTTAGATTTTAAGACTAAAAAAAATTGAAGCATCTAAGAGAGAATGTTTCCCTTTTCTTATTCACTCTGTATTTCTCTCTCCTGTCCCTCTTTCCCTTCCTGCTTTACTTCCTTTCTTCTGTCCTTTTTTCCCTTTTCTCTTCCATTCACTTTTTTCTCCATTAAGTCTGTGTTTTCTAAGATCTGAAAAAATTAATATACGTCTAAAGGCTTGATAGATCACTCACATGGCTGGCAGCTTATACTGTTTTTCAGCAAGCCTTGTCAATCAAGGCAACTGTACAAGGCTTACCCTATGGCTTGTGTTTCTCAGAGCTGGGTTTCAAGAGGAAGTATTCTAAGAGACAGGAAGTAGAAACTTCTGGTTTCTGAAGGCCTGGATTGGGAAGCTGGCAGTTTGTCACTTCTGTCATATTCTGTTGGTCATAGGAGTCACAGAACCTGCCTGGATTCAAGGGGAAAGGATATAGTTCCCATCTTGAATGAAAAGCATGTTAAAGAATCTTTAATCTGCCACACTTAGTTTTCAGTACTTTATTACCTGAGATATTTTGTATGCCCTCAAGCAATTACCTCGTGTCTTAACTTTCTGATAGTTACTGTAAATTTTTTTACCTTGTAAATCTATTTAATAAAGAAATGTTAACTTTTTCTACTTAAAGTATATATGCACACAACCTATAAGTATTGACTAAATTTTGAAAACCCTGCTCACTTAAAAAAAGTATTGGAACAATATTTCATAATATGTGCTAAATGTCATAGTATTGTGCCTTTTATATAATGTTATATAATTATATAATGTTTTTTCCCATGAGCTAACGAAATATGCCTTTTTTGAATATAAAAAAAAATAGCCATTTAGATTGTACCTGGACAGTTAACTTCAAATTAGATATTCTTCCTAATAAAAGCATTTCATATTTATTCATATCCTGATAACTGATTTGATGGCAGGCCTTCTCTTCATCTTATTTTGAATACCCTTCTGTTTTCTATATATACTGCTGTGTTACAAAATAATTTTGTGTGTTTCAGTGAGTTTGGTAGCATTCCAGGTAATATTGCAAGTTGAAAGCCATTTGAATTTTTCATTAGAGGATTCAGTGCTTAATAAGTTGCAACATTGTAATAGAATCTGATCGTTGGGCATTATCACATAGATGCATGTATTATAACTTTCATTTTAAAAAGTAATGTTTTAGGTTTTTGGCAAAGTGTAAGAAGAAGAATGCGATTAGTTATGGTGACATTTTTTCCGGATTATGCAAGGTGTCAAATCTATATTATGCAAGTAAATGTGGGAACACTGATTATTCTCACACTCATATCTTTACTAGTAAAGGGAGATAGTATTGTTTAGTTGTCTATGTTTCTCTGTATTTTGCTTTAAGTCAAAGTTGTTTTATAAAACCAGTTTCAAGATGTTTGTGTGTGTATCTCACATGAAGTCCAAATACTAATGAATAGCATCCTTTTGACGAGATTCTCTTCGACAGGTATAGTGTTTCCATTATAGTTAAAAAATAACTTCATTTTTCCTGAAACTCTTCTGATCTACTCTGTGCCATCTCAAATCATTCTGAATATTGTTTATATCCTCAAAATTTTGAAGGGTCATCCTACTCTTGCCTCAGATACCTTTTTCAAGATGTAATCTTTTATCTTTTAAGTGTTGACATTTGAATTATTGAAACACCCCAAATTCTCATCTCCACCATTTATATATATGAAAGAGAGAAAGATCATATGCTGTCTCACTTGACTTAAAAAACATTTATTGAAATGATCATCCAACGTATTTATGACCTTAACACACTGAGACAGGGTAAAAGGCTCTTTTTCATACATTTTCCATTTCCATTGGAAAATAATCCAGTAATAACAATGAAATATTACTGAAAAACCAAATTTGATGATAAAGAGTAGTTTATAAAAACATCTTGCTGGGCTTCCCTGGTGGCGCAGTGGTTGAGAGTACTCCTGCCGATGCAGGGGACACGAGTTCGTGCCCTGGTCCGGGAAGATCCCACATGCCACGGAGCGGCTAGGCTCGTGAGCCATGGCCACTGAGCCTGCGCGTCCGGAGCCTGTGCTCCGCAACGGGAGAGGCCACAATGGTGAGAGGCCCACGTACCGCAAAAAATTTTTTTAAAAAATCTTGCTTTATCAGCAGAGACAGGCATAATTCATACATGTCTAGTTACATGAAAATTTTAGGTCAAAAATACTGTTGCTGTGTATATGAATCATTACTTTCATAGAGATAGCTAAACAACTTGAAACAAAGTAAATAGTGATAAAAATTAAACTAATTGTAATTTATAATTAATAAGAAGGTAACTGGTACCATGTAACAACTCAGAGGCACTGATAACACAATGATGTTCTTTGTGAAAATTGCAGGAATTTCAGCTATCTTCATATGCATATTATCAGTAGGAGTTTAGTATCCTTGACAAGTGGCAACCGGATTTCTAAGTGAATCCCTTATTAGAGAACTCAGTGTGCTAAGTTCTAATGTGTTCTCAATTCTCTTTACCAATATCAGATTTAATATCCTTCAGTTAAGTCACTTACTAGTCTTTTAGTGGAGAGCCTTTAGTCATTTGTGGAACTGCATATTTTGCAGCAGTTTTAGAGCAGTGCTACTACAAGTATAATCCAACAGCATTAGCTTCACCTAGGCACTTGTTTGTATTACAGACTCTCAGGCCTTTCCCCTGCTGTTTGGATCAGAATCTGCATAGAGGATTCCCAGGGGATTCTTAGATGCATTAGAACACTAGAGAGGGCTTTTCAAACTTTGATATATATAACAATCACTCTCTGGACATTGCCTCTGGAGATTCTGATGCAATAGGAATGAAGTAAGGCTTAAGAGTTTGCATTTTTAACAAGATTCTAGGTGGTAGTGAAACTGCCAGTCTGTGTATCACATTTTGGGTAGCAATGCCTTAGATCAAATGTCAGTCAATTTTTCCCTAAAGCCTTTCAGATGGTAAATATATTTATACTTTTCAGGCCAGGTGGTCTCTGTTGCAACCATTCAACCAGGCCATTATATAGTGCTTAAGAAATATTTAAATAAATAGGCATGGCTCTGTTCCAATAAACTTTCTTTGTAAAATATAAAAACAGAGGGGGACCAATTTGGGCCATCAAGCTGTATTTGCTCATCCTTTATGTAAATGACGCTCAAGTCCCCCAGTGGCCCAACTACCAGTTTCATTCAGCATCAGTTAACATAATCTAACTATGGTGGTTTACACACGTAACAGTTATTTTCTTTTTTTGTAAGAAGCCCAGATGTAAGCCATTACTGTTGTTGTTTTAACTCTTTAGGGATGTTAGTGTCAACCAAGGTCTCTGATTCTCTTGGTCAGCTCCCTCTATAAAACTGCTCACCACAAAACTACATTTGCTTTCTGGACAGGCCTAACTTCAAGTGAGGCTGGGAAATGTAGTCTTTTATGTAGGTACAGTCTTGCCCCAGAAATCTTAGTTTGGTCTTCTTTTAAGGAAGAACTGTACATAGGATATTGTGTTTTTGGCAAACTAGTAGTCCTTGTCACACTACAGACTATATTTTGAGAATAACTGATATGTTTAGTCAACTGTAAATGATTTGTTACAGTTAAGTGAAAATTATTAGTAGACCAGTAATATGATTAGAAGCATTTTTTTTAATGATAGTATGCTATCTTTCATTCATTCTCTACATATGGATATATTTTGAAATATATATAATTTTATCTAGAATCAGGGTATGGTGAGTTATTCTAAACAAATATACTTGAGCTTAAATATCTTGTTGAATGTTGCATCCATCAAAATAGCCACTTTGGGAAGGAGGAATTACACAGAGTACAGTGCAAAAGTGGCGTAAGCAATGATGTTAGAGTCTAACTTAGGTTTAAACCCCAGCCCGGTGACCTTCGACAATCCTGTTAACTTCCGGAGCCTTAGGTTTTTTAATTTGAAGGATGGTTATAATACTTAACTGACATCATTAAAAGGGTTAGACATGATGAATGTAATGTACCTAGCTAAGAACCTAGCCTTCAATAAATTGTAGCTTTGTTTATAATTATAATTGAAGATTAATCTGATGATGGATGTCATTGCTTAAGCCACTTTTGGACTTCCATAATGGCCTTCAGAACCTGAATCAAATGAACTTTAATATTAATGAATTTAGACAGGATTAATTTGGTTATTAACAGGTGGTCCGATCTTTTTTCTACATAGTGTCTGAAATAAACATGTGTTTGTAAATACTGGCATAGTCATATGTGTGTTTGCAAGTTGCATTTGTTCTTAAGTTAGTAATGCGAGAAACAGAACAGAAAAAAAACGGCTTCAAACAGGTGTTGTTTGCTTAAATTTTTTGAGCACTTTCATCATGCGCCAGGTTTCCAGACTTTAGAAGAGAAAGAAAGAGAGAATAAAGGTAGAGACAGTGACTCTGCCCCTTGTCCTGCTCAGGTAATTTTTCTTAATTTAGAGGATTATGCTGTGAACTTCATACATGCCTTTACCACTCACGTGGATTCATTTGTTTTTCTATCTGCTGGCACTTCAAGATTGTTTCTCTAAAGATTTTTTTTTTTAAATTCTACACTTACTTTTGTTATAGTGTAGGTAAGATGGTTGTGGGATGGTTGACTTCATTATGTGTGTTTCTGCAGACACTTTTTTTCACTGTCATTCTTAACATATCTACTTTGAAATGAGAAACAATAGACACATGTTATAATTAAGGTTTCTGAAACCTCATTTAACTTTTGATTAAAGTGACTTTTATAATTTGACAGAATTCTACAGGGTATTTTCTCTGTTGCAAATAATAATTTGAGTTTCAAGTGATAACCTCTTCATAGAGTCAAAGATTACACATTTAATTTGAGAATTTAGGTAAGAAGTCAGAAAGAGTAGTAATCAATTTGAAATTAAAGTAGCACAAGCTGCTGTTGTATTCAGTTGTATGTATAACCTGATTTGCATGTGTTTTTCACAAGTCTTTTGTCTTTTGTATTTGAACTGTTATTGCAGCTGGATATTGCGTGATTACATATATTCTTGGAGTTGGAGACAGGCACCTGGATAACCTTTTGCTGACAAAAACAGGTAACAAATAATGGCTAGTAGCAAATATACATTTTATATGCCAGTGATTTTTGCCCTGGAATCTACTTCATAAGAAAATAAGTTGCATAAGTGAATTTAAATTGAAGTCCCTTTATATGGTACCTTGGAAGGACATGTCAGGGAAACTCCCATCCCTTATAAGAACTGCTTTAGTAGAAATCCTACAGATGGTCATCTAGCCCTTACTTCTCGAAATGCCTCCTTTAGTGGGAAGCCCATAATGTATACAAGCAGTCCAATCTCTTATTGTACAGCTCTAGTTAGAATGTTTAAATGTTCTTTCTCTTATCAAACAACACTGAACTCACATTAACCTCTATCTTTAATTCTTTACCTTTTCCCCTTGGAGTTATGTGGAATAATCATTCTCATCCTTCTTCCTAATAACTCCTTGGCCCCATGGCTTTAAACACCATCTCTGTGCAACTTCCAAACTTACTCTATTTCAATCCATTTCATTAGCTGTTTACCTGAAATTCTAAATATTATACAGCTAGTCATAAAAGTTGTTTTCTTCCTCCACTACCTGCCTGATAAGCTGCTCCTCACTTGGTTTCCCCATCTTAATGAATAGTAACATCACCTACTCAGTTGTTTAAGCCCCAGACTTGGGAGTCATTTTTAATTGCACTATTGGCTTCATCTTACATATCAAATCTATTATCAAATTGTATCTACTGCTCACCAAAATAAATCATGAAGTTACCCCCTCTTCATTTCCACTGCTTTTATCCCATTTGAAACCACCAATATCTTTTGCCCAAACTGTATGATTAAAATCTGAACTCTTTACTGTAGCCATTGTGGCTTGCCTACACTAACAGGTTTGAATATATGAATGTAAAATCACTCCTGTCTTGGGTAAGTACCCTTGTTGTTTCTTCTTCCTGGGAAGCTCTTCTCTCAGATCTTTCAAGACTTCGGTGAGTAAGTCTAAGATTGAATGGCATCTTTTTTTTTTTTTTTTTTTGCTATACGCGGTCCTCACTGTTGTGGTCTCTCCCGTTGCAGAGCACAGGCTCTGGAGGCGCAGGCCCAGCGGCCATGGCTCACGGGCCCAGCCGCTCCGCGGCATGTGGGATCTTCCCGGACCGGGGCACAAACCTGTGTCCACTGCATCAGCAGGCGGACTCTCAACCACTGCACCACCAGGGAAGCCCTGGCATCTTTTTAGAGTATCCTTTTCTAACTCTCCAGTCAAATAATAATTTATATACCTGCCACCCCACCCCTCTCCATTACTCTCTATTTGTTATTCTGTTTTGTTTTCTTTATAGCACTTATCACTAGCTGAAGGTATCTTTTTAATATAATTCAACAAATGCTTATTGAGCACCTACTATATTTTAGGTATTGTTCTAGGTGCTGGGGATACCAAAATAAACGGGACAGAAATCCTAGCCCTCATGGAGCTTGTTGACTTCTTAATCATCATCCTCTCCCATTCCGGATGTAGGTTCCATGAGAGCAGGGACCTTGTCCATGCACTTTGCCACTGTGCCTCCAGAGCCTTGAACAATACCTAGCTAAAATGTTTAATAAATCATTGTTGAATTAATTAATAAATATTTCTGTTCTTCTGTGTAGCCTTTTCTTCCATATGCCAAATAATCCAAGTTTCTTCAGCCCTTCACGGAAAATAGATTTTAAAGTACACTTAAAATAGTCTCTCAGGTAAGGACATTATGTAGTTTGTTAGTATTCCTCCAAATTTTGATACCAAAATTGAGTGTAGCCTAATTATTAATATAGTAACCATGTTAATTCATGTAGTCTGGAATTTCATATATTCAGTTTTAAATTATTAGTGTGAAAAATTATCTGGTAAAATTTGTATGTGGGAACCATGTCTGTATCAATGCCAGGCAGTCCCTTTAATTACTAAACCCTGAAGGAGTATAATCAGATTGCATTGGAGGTTCTTGCCAAATTTACTAATTTAGCAAAAGATATTTATAAAAGGTTATGCTGCTGGGCTTCCCTGGTGGTGCAGTGGTTGAGAGTCTGCCTGCCGATGCAGGGGACACAGGTTCGTGCCCCGGTCCGGGAAGATCCCACATGCTGCAGAGCGGCTGGGCCTGTGACCCATGGCCACTGAGCCTGCGCGTCCGGAGCCTGTGCTCCTCAACGGGAGAGGCCACAGCAGTGAGAGGCCCGCGTACCGCAGAAAAAAAAAAACACGTATGCTGTGTTTGGAAAAAATTATAATTTGAAAAAAGTTTTCCTGTGTTGTTTTCTTAGCTCTCTTTTTCAGTTGAATCTTTTAACCACAAGAATGAGACTACCAAAATAACTCCATTTGTTTTTATATTGTTATCATTATAACCACAGTGGAATTCTTTAATGTATAGAGTAACATTAGATCTATAATGTTATATTCACAGATCTTACTTGTCTCTTCTTTTGGAAATTGATAAATAATAGAACATTTTCTGTTGGACTTTGAGAACTGCTCTGTCTTGTGTGTGTCTGTGTGTATTGATGGGGATACTTTACGAGTAAGATTTGGAAAGAAAGGTCTACCTAATATACTTTTTTGGCCCAGGTCATAGATACTTGTATGGAAATTGAATTATAAAATTTCAAAAACAGGTTTTAAGCTTCTTGTCACCAGTTTTCCACTAGAGGGTGCTCTAAATTTTGTTTTAAGCTTACCTAAAAATGTACTAGATAAGAGGCACATTCTCTTTCTTTTAAAACAGCATTGCTTTGAGTTATTTCTTCTTAACTGCTCTTTAATAATTTCATACACTTAATGTCATACAACAAGCATTTTACATCTTCCTCACTAGGATAAGTGTTTTAAATTTTTGGATTTAGTTTGAATGAAATTAGGTTGTATAAGGAAAGACCAATTATGTCAAGACAAATGGAAGTATATAATACATTCCTCAACTTCAAGAAATTTATAATGATTTATTTTAAAATGTGTGTCTACTCATTTTTTACTAACAGTCCATATTTCAGAACAGTTTCAAGTTATATTAATTACATATGTTATAATTTGACTTTGTATAGTTTAGACAACTATTACATTTTTTTTTTTTTTTTGCGGTACGCGGGCCTCTCACTGTTGTGGCCTCTCCCGTTGCGGAGCACAGGCTCTGGACTGCAGGCTCAGCGGCCATGGCTCACGGGCCTAGCCACTCCGTGGCATGTGGGATCTTCCCAGACTGGGGCACGAACCCGTGTCCCCTGCATCAGCAGGCGGACTCTCAACCACTGCGCCACCAGGGAAGCCCTAGACAACTATTACATATTTAAAATGAATTTTGAAGGTGTTTCATTGCAGGAAGTAGATTTCAATGCTTGTACTTAAAAATGTCTTGAATATTATGAAGCATCTTCCACTGTATATTTTGGATCCATTGTGCCTTCAACACAGACCATAACATATTAAAAACTTAGGACTTTAGATTTTCTTATAACTCTCCAGTCTCTCAGTGTTGATGGAGCTTTTATTAATGATAAATAGCATTTCTCCCATTCTTCAAAATAAAATACCTTTTGTCTTCTATTCTCATTTTCCAGCTTGGGCAGGGTTGTGTGTGTGTGTGTGTTTCTTGGACAGGTTTAGATGGTTTGGAATTGTAATCAGAGTACTACTGATTTGTCAGTGCCCATTTCCCTGATATGAGAGATGGAACAGAGAGGAAGGAGACACCCAGATTTCATTTCACTGTGGTCTTTTGGGGATTCACCCTAAATACACACTGTTCCGCCTGTAAATATGGATGAGACAGAAAAGGGTCAGACTAAGAACTTCAGGAATGTGTGGAGGAAAATGTTTCACCTCTTATAGAGAATTTTAAAATCTGTACAATGGTAATGTACAAAAATGCAAAATATAAGTCTCAATTTCAGATTTCTCAGAAATTTTTTGCCCATGCTTTAATTGGTTGTGGGTATTTTTAACTTGATTGAAGTTTCCTCAACTTGTGCAGCAGAAGGCGTTGTGTATCTATCACAAATGTAAAAGTCTGGAAATTCCTTTGTCAATATTATGGTTTTCTACAAGCATATTTGGGGTGAATGATATTTCACTTATTAATGCATTAATATATTATTTTGGCAAGAAACTACAAAATTTAAGGTGTGATACAGGATAGGAAAAAAAATGAATTTTTTTCAGAGTTGCTGTTCTTTGAGGAAGTTTTAAGAAGTTTATTCAGGGTAATTCAATTGTGGCAGGACTCAAATGAAATTAGACTTGAGTTTATCTCAACTCTTTGGAAAAAGTTTTGTTTTGCTTTTCTTTTTGAGAATTTGAGGGGGGAAAAAAAGGACCAGTATAACTGAAAAACGTGCTGTTTGTTTATGGTATACAGGCTGTATGATATAATTAACATATAAAATTAATATGTAAATAATTGAAAAACATTCACAAAAGAGAAGTAGGAACTGGGTATCTGTAGTAAATGGAAAGTTTTTTGTAGGTCATAAAGATGGCCTTGTTAACCTGGGCTTATCTATTTATATAGTGAGAGGAGTGGTAGCTTTTTTGTCTGTGGTGGCACTTCAGAGTAATACCCTTTGAGCCTTTTGTCAGAAAGCTCACAGCAAAGAAAAATAGTCATTTTAATCCTAATTGCACATTGCTTTCAATACATCTCCTATCCTGATCTTCTTTATCATTCTTTAATTTTATGTACAATTGATTCACTTCCCTTTTTTTAATTCTGGGGAACAATCTCACATAGGAGTTAATATGTCAGGCTCTAAAGTCAAATTCTTTGTGTTTAAGTTGCCCTTCCACCATTGTATGACCGATCAAGTTATCTAATATATCTGTGTCTCAGTCTCTTCTCCTCAATGCATAAATAATAATAGAACTCACTCCTGATGTGAGGGTTGAATGATTTAATATGGTAGAATTTTGTATGGTACTGAGCACATAGTAAACATTCCTTGTGGGCTAACTATTACGGTTTTGTTTGTGTATTTCACCACCAAGAAATAAGAATGCCTTCCTTATTTAGCTTATATAGCTGTTATTTGTAATCATAATTTTAGAGATAAGAAAATAATATATCTCAAAAACTTTTTCTACCCTAAAATCCAAACTCCTGTAACTTACTGCCCTCTAAAATCTCTTTTGAGTGGCTCATTATTTTAGTAGTATATGCTTGTTTACTCTCTGGAACATGAGAGAAAGGAGTATAAAAAGCTCTGTGCATAGTAGGCACCTAGTAAATGCTTTGAAAATAAGTAAATGAACTAGGTTTTTTCATGTCATTTTAATCTGTGCTCAGGGTTTCAGAAAAATCTGTTTCCTGTTAAAACTTAGTTTTACTATAGATTGTGGATATACTATTACTTACCAGTTTGATTTGTATTTCTCAGTTGATATATGGAAAAGAGAGCCAAGCACATAAGACCTGCCCTTTTTATCCATAAGTACTTTTTTAGTCTTTATTGATCATTACTTTAGATGTTTAAATAATGAGAACTTGTCTTCATGTGAATAATTTTCTTTTTAACATTATTTAAAATCTGATCTTTTGAAAGTTTCTTAAATATTTAGTATCAGGAAGTCAGTCTTTATGTTAACTGAAACCGATCATAAGGAAAATGTTAATTTTTGTAGAGGCTTTTTTTTTTTTTGCGGTACGCGGGCCTCTCACTGTTTTGGCCTCTCCCGTTGCGGAGCGCAGGCTCAGCGGCCATGGCTCACGGGCCTAGCCGCTTCGCGGCATGTGGGATCTTCCCAGACCGGGGCACGAACCCGTGTCCCCTGCATCGGCAGGCGGACTCTCAACCACTGCACCACCAAGGAAGCCAGAGGCTGCTTTTTTTTTTTTTTAAGTTTGTTTGAGAAGAACATTGTATCTTCTCATTAGAGGTAATAAAAAATGATAAAGGGCTATACTCTTCTTACCTAAGGAGGTGCAAATTATTTTATGGATAGAGTAACTTAGACTGGGTCATGAAGAATGTGTTGGATTTGTATGGGATACAAATGGAGAAAAGCACACATTCCAGTAAAATATCCGGAAGCTGAAATAAGCCATGCCTTTGCAGGTAATATATATAGGCTGGTTAGAAAAATTTGACGTCAGATTATGGAGGGAAAGCAATCTACTTCCTTTCGGATTACCTTTTATATGGCAAAGCTTAATTCAGTCACTGAAGTAAAACTGTAGATTAGGACAGTAAATTTTTTAATGTAAGTTTTTTTTTTGTTTTTTATTTATTTTTTTTTTTTTTTTTTGCGGTGCGCGGGCCTCTCACTGTTGGGGCCTCTCCCGTTGCGGAGCACAGGCTCCGGACGCGCAGGCTCAGAGGCCATGGCTCACAGGCCCAGCCGCTCCGCGGCATGTGGGATCTTCCCGGACTGGGGCACAAACCCGTTTCCCCTGCATCAGCGGGTGGACTCTCAACCACTGTGCCACCAGGGAAGCCCTAATGTAAGTTTTATCAGATGATATATTCCTTAATGCTGGGTAGACACTGTTTTGCTTCGAATGAATAATTTGGGGAGAGATTACATTTTAATGTATTTTAAAGCATTCAAAGTTTCATAAACTAAAATATTTAAAAAGTTATGTTATAGTAACCCCAGAACAAAAAGAAGTGTCAAATTTTAAGGTAATGATGTTGAACAACACAAGGAAACTAACTATTAGTCTGAATATGAGTTTTAATTCATTTAGGTGATTCATCTTGCCACTGTCCCTTCCATGATGACCTGAGTCTGAGAGTTGTATTAGTCAGTATAAAGTAGATCAGAAGTCCTCAAGCTTCTGAGTATATTAGAATCATCAAGAGAGCCAGTTAAAATACAGATTGCTGGGCACCAGGCTCAGAGTTTTTGATTTAGTAGGTATGGTAGGGCCTGAGAATTTGTTTTAATAGCTAAGAAAACTATCAGTAATTCTCTGAAAAGGTTATTAAGATTCTTCTCCCCTTTTAAAATCCATTTCTATTTAGAGGCTTTGTTCTTTCACTTCAATCAAAACAATATATCATAATAGATTGAAAGAAGAAGCAAATATGAGAATCCAGCTTCTCCTATTAAGCCAGACATTAAAAAGATGTGCAGGGCTTCCCTGATGGCGCAGCGGTTGAGAGTCTGCCTGCCAATGCAGGGGACACGGGTTCGTGCCCTGGTCCGGGAAGATCCCACATGCCACGGAGCGGCTAGGCCCGTGAGCCATGGCCGCTGAACCTGCACGTCCAGAGCCTGTGCTCCGCAACGGGAGAGGCCACAACAGTGAGGGGCCCGCATACCACAAAAAAAAAAAAAAAAAAGATGTGCAAAATGTAAGGCAATGCCACTCTTCTCATTAATTATATTTTGTTTTGGAAAGTATTATTAATAGAAAACAAATTTATGTTAAAACGTTATTGAATTGTTATTTTTAAGCTAATTAATATTTTTTAAATGTCTCAGTTTCCATTTCAAATGTAGTAAATATCAATATAGGTAGTCCAACTAAGGCATTTTTGGGGTTCTGAATAATTTTTAAGAGTATAAAGGGTCCTGAGACCATGATCTTTTAGAATTGCTTTTTGAAGGCCATTGTTTTTCATCTTCAAAGGGTTAATAACTGTTCTGCTTCAGACATTAAAACAGTTCTCTAGAAGAAAAGAGTGTTTCAGGGAAAAATAACTTTGTTTTAATGACTGTAGGAAAAATGAAAATATATAACAGTTAAATAATCATTTTTCTTGAATGGAAATAGACTATATAATCAGAGATATAAGTAGACATGGTTTTGCCCCCTTTTCATTAGTTAGCTTAATGTTATCCCTGTTTATAAGAAGCCATCTTAACAATTGAATGTGAAATGATAATAAATTATGTGAAAAATTTAGCAGGTGACTGGAATGTCTATGCTAATCTGTACTTATGTATGACTTATTGTACTTTGTTACTCAAAAACTAGTTTTGAAAAATATTTCCTCATTACTATACTGTTTAACTGTAAATGAAAATACATCTAACCAAGTATATCATAAGGGTTTAACTAATAAGTGTTGGGAGCAGTGGGAGTGTAGGTGTAGGGAGCATTTTTAATTCTAAAATATAAGTTCCATTGTATCAATAAATAGTTATTCACACCCTTCTTTTTTTCTAGGGTTTGTGGTAGGGCAACAGGAAAGATATAACATTCATGTAAGAAATAAAGGCATTCTGGGGAAAAAAATAAAATGTCAGGTTATATACAAAAAAAAATTGAGAGTGGGAAACTTACTGGGGAGTAGAGTAGCAGGGAAGAATTTTTGAATTTGGGAATTGTGTGGGATTTTCAAAAAATTAGAGTCTGGTTTATAGGAGAGATTACAGGAGGGAGTCAAGTAGAAGGAATAAGCAGCAGTGTAAAAAATGGAATAAGTACAGTTTTGAGATTGGTTGCATTTAATTATTAAATAGACAAAAGGGAAATTAAAAAAATATATAAATAAAAAAAGAAACTCTACCACTAAATACTATTAATTTTGGCAGTATCTAGTCTCTTTAATCCAAGAACTACAAATGTCTTCAACTACAATTTAAAAAATATTTTCATGTCACTTATGCAAATAACAGGAAAAATTAATTAACACCTCTTATTCCCTTTATATTGCAAGGCAGGGACAAAAGAAGGTAGTTACAGTCAACATTAAGTTTGTTTTATGTACACTTTGCTCCTTGACTATTTAATGTAATAGATTTGAATAAAACCACATTCCCTGAATTTTTTTAACATTTTTTTAATTTTGTGAAGTGTATTTTAAAAATTCTTAAAAGTTTAATTTACAGATATTAAGGTTAAAAAAGCCATTCCCTTTGGTATGAGGATAAGTTTTCTTAAAATGTTGATAGCCTCTTTTCAAAATACATTACTCTTTGAACTTGCAAAGCATAGTAATGGTTTCATAGTTAGATACTGAATCTTTTATGCCTTATAATTAAGTAATAATCCTGTTCTTTGAGAATTTTCTTACAAGAAGGATAGAAGTATACTCTTCATTTGGAGGCAGTGATGCATAGATGACATTGGAATTCCATTAATGCCTGTTAGGAAATGAAGAAAAGTGGGGCTAGGTTTCCTATTAAAAAGCACCAAGCCCGTTAAATAAACTCTGTGTGATGGTTGATACCATTTGATACATGATTTATTAAGGGTAGCAGTTTTGAATCAAAGATTGGTCAAATAGGTTCTCTGCTCAAGTGGTGGGTATCAGTAGGAAATATATTGATAACAAAGCATTATTTAAATAAATAGAACTAAGAAAGGTTTATCTGTACCTACGATATTGTAAGCTTCTAATTTCTTAACTCTTGAAGGGTAGAATGGTATTTGTCTAACAAGGTAGATAATAAATGGGAAGTCCAGGATGAAAATAAGCAGAAAATGAAGTGCTTAGCTTAGTTGAACAGAGGACATGTGTTTAGCTGAAGGCAGTGAAACCTTTAACAGAAGTTGATCATGAACTTTTCACCAAATCATGAAAAATTCAGTGATAGCATCCTCCCTTGAACCTTAAGAGATTAGGAGATGGTGCTTTCCCAGTAAATACCAAATTTTCAAATTACTTATTCCAAAACTGATTTCTCATCTTTTGGGAATCTTGGACTTCCCTTGGGAAATTGGTGAAGTCTGTGAACTTCCAAAAATACTGATTTCATTGTGTTTAGAGACCCTGAAGCACATTTTGGAATTCTGAAAATGTGTTTTTCAATCGAGCAATACGTAGGACTGTTTTAAACAGAAATGAAACCCCCCGTGTTGACATATTACATTTTATAATCTTAAATATGTACAACATAAAACCTGATCTTAACTTACTATGCATCTACTCATAACTGTAAAATACAAACAGATTTATAAGATAATAGTGTTACAAACTAACAAAATTTAACCTAACAATATTAATGTGACAGAAAAGGAATACTGAAACTAAATTGCCACTTGCTAGTGTGAATATGGTATAGATAATATAGTGTGAGTTTCAATTCAGAGTGCTGTTAATGTCCTGTCCCATGCTAATATTCTTACACTACTTTCCTCTACTTGAACTGTTTCATAACCTTCATTTATTCCAGATGCTGTAATGTAATTTTCAAGGTACTCTGCTTCTGTTAGTATTAGCCTGCAACAATTAAAGTAGGTTTTTGTTTGCTACCAACCCAGGCAAAAACACTGAAATCATAGGACAGTATTAAGGAGTAAGGTAGCATCCAGATGATCCAGACTCAGTCTTTATTAATTTCATTATAGATCTTCACAGAAATGAAGACACAAAATTTTTAAAACATGACAACGTCTATAAGAACTATCAGGTTTCTAGAAGAAAATTTCTAACATCAGTAATGTTATTAAAAGTTGTCTAAGGGCTTCCCTGGTGGCACAGTGGTTGAGAGTCTGCCTGCCGATGCAGGGGACACGGGTTCATGCCCTGGTCTGGGAAGATCCCACGTGCCGCAGAGCGGCTGGGCCCGTGAGCCATGGCCGCTGAGCCTGCGCGTCCGGAGCTTGTGCTCCACAACGGGAGAGGCCACAACAGTAGAGGCCCGCGTACCACAAAAAAAAAAAAAAAAAAAAAAAAAAAGTTGTCTAAGCTGTAAAGGTGAAATTGAGATGTCATTGGTTAAATAAATGCAGAATAGCCAACATTGCATACTCCTGTATGCTAGGCATTATTCTAGGTTTCAGGACTATAACAAAAATAAATGGAACAAGGTTCTTGAGTATAAGACTCTTAATGATTCATTAAAAGTTTAGTGTTGGGGAGAAAGGGGAGTGAACAAATAATTTCAATATACACCTCAGCTAAAGTGTTTTGATAGAAATAGGTGAGGTAGGAGCCTCATTAATAACTGCTTACCAAACGCATGCTGATTTAGGTAGCCCTAGTGTGAGCTAGAGGAAGCTTTTAGCTAACCTGTTGCTGCCTTTGTTTTTTGGGGTGGGGAGACAAAACCACTTTTCAATTAATTCTCCACAGGCTCCTTGCTATCTATATCTAATTAGAATTCCTTCTCATTTCACCTCCTCCATTTGTCATTTACTATACTAGATATATCCAGATATATCCATTTAAAAAAATTCTTAAGAGACTCTTGGGGAGGAAGAAATTTTCCTCTAACCTTCTAGTTTCTTCTGGCTGGTCTAAGAACTAAATTGACATGAGATTATTGACAGATTAACAGGAGAAAAACTAAAGTTTACTAACACATGTATATGGGAGAGACCCAGAAAAACTGAATAACTCACCAAAATGGCTGAAACCCTCACCTTAAATACCATCTTTTGCTAAAGACTAAGGAGGATGTTGGGGATAGTGGTTTGGCACCTCAAAGAAGGAGAGGCAATTGACAAGGAGGTAGAAAAGCAAATGTTTGGTAAATGTTTGCTAGGCCATGCAGAGCCAATAGGACACAAAGGAATTTTTAACAAACTTCGCTAGGTTCCTCCCTGTCTGCATACATAGTTCATACTATAATTAATCTATGGTGATAGGTCCCTTCCTTGAACAGATCCTCTACTGACATTTTTTTAGGTAGCTGGGGGAAGGTCAAGTTTCGTCCTTTTGGGCCTTGATTGGTTTCAGATCAAAAATAATTTTCATGCCAGAAAGACATTTTGGGATGGCAAGTTTTGCTCCCCTATAAGACTTTAACCAATTCTCCAGTTTGAACAGAATATTTTAAACCTGGTATATCTTTAAAAAAATAAAAAGATAATTTTGATAAATGGAAAACTGGTATTCAGTGCAATAGTTACATTGATGATGGTGCAAGGGAACAAAATTAGCTACCCCAAAATGTTTCAGGCATGCAGTTTCAAGCTGAAAACAATCAAGGCCAAAAAGCCTCTGGAAGCACCTTTGACCTTGCCCCTAACTGCCTGAAGAATTTAGATAGAGGGCCTATAACAGGAATAGAGCTATCACCAGAAATATCTGCAAAGAATACAGGCTAGGTGTGGTGGGCGAAACTCTTGGAAATCTGTGTCCCATTGTCTCTGCAAGGCCTAGCAAACATTTGTTTCCCAAACATTTGCTTTTCCATCTTCATGCCTTCCTCACATTTGAAGTCCCAACTCCTACGCCAACATCCTCCTTTGTCTTTAGGTGAAGATGGTATTTAGGGTTAGGGTTTCAGCCATTTTGGGGAGTTACTTGGTTTTTCTGGGTCTCTTTCATGTTTACATGTTATTAAACTTTGGTTTGATTTTCTCCTCTTAATCTGTCTCATGTCAATTTAATTCTTAGACCAGCCAGAGAACCTAGGAGGGTAGAAGAAAATTTCTTCCTCCTGGACAATGGCTACTTTTTCTATAGCCACGTGATGATAATGTTTAAATCTCTGGTTAGTTGTCAGTATGAGCACTCATTTGTAAGCTGTTGTTTCTCTTTGTATATGAACTCCATGTCCCAAATTCAGTACACCTTCTGTCAACTCCAGGTAATTTGCAATATAGTTTTCTTTACTGTTGTGGGAAAATAGTGCCAGTATCTATCTTGAATTTTACTTAAATTTAATATTATTATTGCCTAAAATTTGTACTTTTTATTACCCAGCCTTGGCACATTTGAAGTTCTTTCTCATTTTCAGAGTTTTATAACATTTCCAGTTTAATGTATTATTTAGTTTTTCTTTGTTAAGAAAGATGCCTGAAGAAGTTGCAGAAAATAAGATTGCTTATCTCTTTAATATTTAATTTTACTAATTTCTGGCAGTTGTGATCTCAGGTATCAGGGACATTTTAAGCATGTTTAAAATTTTTTTTTTTTTTTTTTCAGTACACGGGCCTCTCACTGTTGTGGCCTCTCTCGTTGTGGAGCACAGGCTCCGGACGCGCGAAACCGTGTCCCCTGCATCAGCAGGTGGACTCTCAACCACTGCGCCACCAGGGAAGCCCAATATTTATTTTTGAACAAAGTTCAGTATTTAAAATTTAGAGTGATTACTGTCTATCAAGTATTATCTCTTTTAATTCTTCCATAGAAGGTAATTATCAGTATTAACTTGTTTTGTAGTTTAGAAAGTGAACCTTAGAAAGGTTAAGCAACTTTATAAGGATCACGTACCTGATCAAGTGAGATGTGAAAGTGTTTTAATAAAGGGCCATTATGCTCCTGATTCGGAGTGCCTGCCAGGGCATCACTGTTACCTGGGACTTTGTTACCACAGCTAGAGTCAGTTCCATGCCCATTGTTGTTTATGTTTCCAACAGTGACCTAATGATGGTGTATAAAGTTCACAGATAACAGTGTTAATGCTCAGAGGAAGGCACAGACAGAAGGGTATAGCTTAACATTTTAACTGGATAGAGTCACTATCAAAAAATATTTTGCAAGATGGCAAAAGTGTGTAAAAACTCAATACATGTGCCTCAAGAATAATGGCTTGTGCCATTGAAGGAAAGAAATCGAAGCTTCCCCAAAAATGATGGAGGATAGGTTTCCACATAAAACAGGTCAGAATGCATTACAAGATAAATGAGAGTGGACAGGTTGCATTAGGGAAGTTTTGAGTTGGCTTTTTAAATGAATTCATTTCTTTTTTTCTTTTTTTTTATTGGCTCACATGGCTTTATTGGATGAAAATAAGTAAAATGAGCAAAAATAAGAGAGTTGTTAACAAGAATTTTTGCAAAATATTTCAAGCACGTAGCTACTACATCAGTAAAAGTACTGAACAATTCATTTGGATAATGTCGCAATCATGCTCCTATAGTTATAATAAGAAAATAAATTCTTGGGCTTCCCTGGTGGCGCAGTGCTTGAGAGTCCGCCTGACGATGCAGGGGACACGGGTTCGTGACCCAGTCCGGGAAGATCCCACATGCCATGGAGCAGCTGGGCCCGTGAGCCATGGCCGCTGAGCCTGTGCGTCTGGAGCCTGTGCTCCGCAACAGGAGAGGCCACAACAGTGAGAGGCCCATGTACCGCAAAAAAAAAAAAAAAAAAAAAAAAGTATCAAGCTTATACTATTAAATAAAAAAAAAAAAAGAAAATAAATTCTGAACATTAAGGAAATAAACCTCATTTCATATTTCTCTCAAGTTCTAATAAGGTAATGGCTATTTTAATTCATATGTATAGATGCAAATGCATTACACAGAAAAAATATATTTGTTGTAACTTATCAACCTATCTTGATCTCATTTATAACTGCATACTTGATTTTATTATTAAGATTTTTAAAAATAAATTCCCTCACTAAGATATGTGAAAGAATTATGATAAGCCACTTTAGGAAGGCTTTTAACTATTTGGGGTTGTTATATAATAATCATCACCATAATGTTTTAGAGATTCAAATTCTAAGGAAAAAAATAACTTGTGTATATAAGCAAAAGCTTTTTTTTAATTTTTAAAATTTATTTTATTTATTTTTTTATACAGCAGGTCCTTATTAGTCATCAGTTTTATACACATCAGTGTCTACATGTCAATCCCAATGGCCCAATTCATCACACCCCCACCCCCACCCCCCACCGCTTTCCCCCCTTGGTGTCCATACGTTTGTTCTCTACATCTGTGTCTCAATTTCTGCCCTGCAAACCGGTTCATCGGTACCATTTTTCTAGGTTCTACATATATGCGTTAAAATACGATATTTGCTTTTCTCTTTCTGACTTACTTCACTCTGTATGACACTCTCTCTATACATCCACGTCTCAACAAATGACCCAGTTTTGTTCCTTTTTATGGCTGAGTAATATTCCATTGTATATATGTACCACAGCTTTTTTATCCATTTCTCTGTCGATGGTCATTTAGGTTGCTTCCATGACCTGGCTATTGTAAATAGTGCTGCAGTGAACATTGGGTGCATGTGTCTTTTTGAATTATGGTTTTCTCTGGGTATATGCCCAGTAGTGGGATTGCTGGATCATATGGTAATTCTATTTTTAGTTTTTTAAAGAACCTCCATACTGTTCTCCATAATGGCTGTATCAATTTACATTCCCACCAACAGTGCAAGAGGGTTCCCTTTTCTCCACACCCTCTCCAGCATTTGCTGTTTGTAGATTTTCTGGTGATGCCCATTCTAACTGGTGTGAGGTGATACCTCATTGCAGTTTTGATTTTCATTTCTCTAATGATTAGTGATGTTGAGCAGCTTTTCATGTGCTTATTGGCCATCTGTATGTCTTCTTTGGAGAAAGGTCTATTTAAG
The DNA here is from genome assembly GCF_963924675.1 of Phocoena phocoena. Classification (NCBI taxonomy): domain Eukaryota; kingdom Metazoa; phylum Chordata; class Mammalia; order Artiodactyla; family Phocoenidae; genus Phocoena; species Phocoena phocoena. Next base: position 33,199,020 of record NC_089231.1, on the reverse strand, counting down.
GTCTTCTGCCCATTTTTAGATTGGGTTGTTTGTTTTTCTAATATTGAGCTGCATGAGCTGTTTATATATTTTGGAGATGAATCCTTTGTCCATTGATTCGTGTGCAAATATTTTCTCCCATTCTGAGGGATGTCTTTTAGTCATTTTTTTTTTTTTTAATTTTTTTTTTTTCTTTTAGTCTTATTTATGCTTTCCTTTGCTGTGCAAAAGCTTTTAAGCTTCATTAGGTCCCATCTGTTTATTTTTATTTCCATCACTATAGGAGGCGGATCAAAAAAGATCTTGCTGTGATTTATGTCAAAGAATGTTCTTCCTATGTTTTCCTCTGAGAGTTTTATAGTGTCTGGCCTTACATTTAGGTCTCTAATCCATTTTGAGTTTATTTTTGTGTATGGTGTTAGGGAGTGTTCTAATTTCATTCTTTTTTTTAAAATTTATTTATTTAATTAATTTATTTTTGTCTGTGTTGGGTCTTCGTTGCTGCGAGCAGGCTTTCTCTAGTTGCAGTGAGCAGGGGCTACTCTATGTTGCGGTGTGTGGGCTTCTCATTGCAGTAGCTTCTTGTTGCGGAGCACAGGCTCTACGCATGTGGGCTTCAGTAGTTGTGGCTCACAGGCTCTAGAGCACAGGCTCAGTAGTTGTGGCACACTGGCTTAGTTACTCCGCGGCATGTGGCATCTTCCTGGACCAGGGCTCAAACCCGTGTCCCCTGCGTTGGTAGGAGGATTTTCAACCACTGTGCCACCAGGGAAGCCCCTCTAATTTCATTCTTTTACATGTAGATGTCCAGTTTTCCCAGCACCACTTATTGAAGAGACTGTCTTTTCTCCATTGTATATCCTTGCCTCCTTTGTCATAGATTAGTTGACCATAGGTGTGTGGGTTTATCTCTGGGCTTTCTATCTTGTTCCATTGATCTGTGTTTCTGTTTTTGCACCACTACCATATTGTCTTGATTACTGTGGCTTTGTACTATTGTCTGAAGTCAGGGAGTCTGATTCCGCCAGCTCCGTTTTTTTCCCTCAAGACTGCTTTGGCTATTCGGGGGCTTTTGTGTCTCCATACAAATTTTAAGATTTTTTGTTCTAGTTCTGTAAAAACTGCCATCGGGAATTTGATAGGGATTGCACTGGATCTGTAGATTGCTTTCAGTAGTATAGTCATTTTCACAATATTGATTCTTCCAATCCAAGAATGTGGTATATCTCTCCATCTGTTTGTATCATCTTTAATTTCTTTCATCAGTGCCGTATGGTTTCCTGCATACAGGTCTTCTGTCTCCCTAGGTAGGTTTATCCCTAGGTATTTTGTTCTCTTTGTTGCAGGGGTAAATGGGAGTGTTTCCATAATTTCTCTTTCAGATTTTTCATCGTTAGTGTATAGGAATGCAAGAGATTTCTGTGCATTAATCTTGTATCCTGCAACTATACCAAATTCATTGATTAGCTTTAGTAGTTTTCTTGTGGCATCTTTAGGATTCTCTATGTATAGTATCATGTCATCTGCAAACAGTGACAGTTTTACTTCTTCTTTTCCAATTTGTATTTCTTTTTCTTCTCTGATTGTCGTGGCTAGTACTTCCAAAACTATGTTGAACAATAGTGGTGAGAATGGACGTCCTTGTCTTGTTCCTGATCTTAGAGGAAATGGTTTCAGTTTTTCACCATTGAGAATGGTGTTTGCTGTGGGTTTGTCATATATGGCCTTTAGTATGTTGAGGTAGGTTCCCTCTAGGCCCACTTTCTGGAAAGTTTTTATCATAAATGGGTGTTGAATTTTGTCAAAAGCTTTTTCTGCATCTATTGAGATGATCATATAGTTTTTATTCTTCAATTTGTTAATATGGTGTATCACATTGATTGATTTGCATATATTGAAGAATCCTTGCCTCCCTGGGATAAATCCCTCTTGATCATGGTGTATGATCCTTTTAATGTGTTGTTGGATTCTGTTTGCTAGTGTTTTGTTGAGGATTTTTGCATCTATATTCATCAGTGATATTGGCCTGTAATTTTCTTTTTTTGTAGTATCTTTATCTGGTTTTGGTATCACGGTGATGGTGGCCTCATAGAATGAGTTTGGGAGTGTTCCTTCCTCTGCAATTTTTTGGAAGAGTTTGAGAAGGATGGGTATTAGCTCTTCTCTAAATGTTTGATAGAATTCACCTGTGAAGCCATCTGGTCCTGGGCTTTTGTTTGTTGGAAGATTTTGTATCACAGTTTCAATTTCATTACTTGTGATTGGTCTGTTCATATTTTCTGTTTCTTCCTGGTTCAGTCTTGAAAGGTTATACCTTTCTAAGAATTTGTCCATTTCTTCCAGGTTGTCCATTTTATTGGCATACAGTTGCTTGTAGTAGTCTGTTACGATGCTTTTATTTCTTCAGTGTCTGTTGTAACTTCTCCTTTTTCGTTTCTAATTTTATTAATTTGAGTCCTCTCCCTCTTTTTCTTGATGAGTCTGGCTAATGGTTTATCAATTTTGTTTACTTCTTCAAAGAACCAGCTTTTAGTTTTATTTATCTTTGCTGTTGTTTTTTTTTGTTTCTAATTCATTTATTTCTGCTCTGATCTTTATGATTTCTTTCCTTCTACTAACTTTGGGTTTTGTTTGTTCTTCTTTCTCCTGTTCCTTTAGGTGTAAGGTTAGATTGTTTATTTGAGTTTTTTCTTGTTTCTTGAGGTAGGATTGTATAGCTATAAACTTCCCTCTTAGAACTGCTTTTGCTGCATCCCATAGGTTTTGGATCATCGTGTTTTCATTGTCGTGTGTCTCCAGGTATTTTTTGATTCTTTGATTTCTTCAATGATCTCTTGGTTATTTAGTAATGTACTGTTTAGCCTCCATGTGTTTGGTTTTTTTTACGTTTTTTCCCTGTAATTCATTTCTAATCTCATAGTGTTATGGTCAGAAAAGATGCTTGATATAATTTCAACTTCTTACATTTCCAAGGCTTGATTTGTGACCCAAGATGTGATCTATCCTGGAGAATGTTCTGTGCGCACTTGAGAAGAAAGTGTAATGTGCTGTTTTTGGATGGAATGTCCTATAAATGTCAATTAAATCTATCTGGTATACTGTGTCATTTAAAGCTTCTCTTTCCTTAATTATTTTCGTTTTGGATGATCCGTCCATTGGTGTAAGTGAGGTGTTAAATTCTCCTACTATTATTGTGCTACTGTCAATTTCCTCTTTTATAGCTGTTAGCAGTTGCCTTATGTATGAGGTGCTCCTATGTTGGGTGCATATATATTTGTAATTGTGACATCTTCTTGGATTGATCCCTTGATCATTATGTAGTGGCCTTCCTTGTCTCTTGTAACATTCTTTATTTTAAAGTCTATTTTATCTGATATGAGTATTGCTATCCAGCTTTCTTTTCATTTCCATTTGCATGGAATATCTTTTTCCATCCCCTCACTTTCAGTCTGTATGTGTCCCTAGATCTGAAGTGGGTCTCTTGTAGACAGCATATAGATGGGTCTTGTTTTGTATCCATTCAGCAAGCCTGTGTCTTTTGGTGGGAGCATTTAATCCTTTCACATTTAACGTAATTATCAATATGTATGTTCCTATTACCATTTTCTTAATTGTTTTGGGTTTGTTTTGTAGGTCCTTTTCTTCTCTTGTGTTTCCCACTTAGAGAGAAGTTCCTTTAGCATTTGTTGTAGAGCTGGTTTGGTGGTGCTGAATTCTCTTAGCTTTTGCTTGTCTATAAAGCTTTTGATTTCTCCATCGAATCTGAATGAGATCCTTGCTGGTAGAGTAATCTTGGTTGTAGATTCTTCCCTTTCATTAACGTATACCATGCCACTCCCTTCTGGCTTGTAGAGTTTGTGCTGATAAATCAGCTGTTAACCTTATGGGAGTTCCCTTGTATGTTATTTGTCGTTTTTCCCTTGCTGCTTTCAATAATTTTTCTTTGTCTTTAATTTTTGCCAATGTGATTACTATGTGTCTCAGTGTGTTTCTCCTTGGGGTTATCCTGTATGGGACTCTCTGCGCTTCCTGAACTTGGGTGGCCATTTCCTTTCCCATGTAAGGGAAGTTTTTGACTATAATCTCTATAAATATTTTTTCTGGTCCTTTCTCTCTCTCTTCTCCTTCTGGGACCCTTATAATGTGAATATGGTTGTGTTTAATGTTGTCCCAGAGGTCTTTTAGGCTGTTTTCATTTCTTTTCATTCTTTTTCTTTATTCTGTTCCACAACAGTGAATTCTCCCGTTCTGTCTTCCAAGTCACTTATCTGTTCTTCTGCCTCAGTTATTCTATTGATTCCTTCTAGTGTAGTTTTCATTTTAGTTATTATATTGTTCATCTCTGTTTGTTCCTTAGTTCTTCTAGGTCTTTGTTAAACATTTCTTGCATCTTCTCGATCTTTGCCTCCATCCTTTTTCCAAGGTCCTGGATCATCTTCACTGTCATTATTCTGAATTCTTTCTCTGGAAGGTTACCTATCTCCATTTCATTTAGTTGTTTTTCTTGGGTTTTATCTTGTTCCTTCATCTGGTACATAGCCCTCTGCCTTTTCATCTTGTCTGTCTTACTGTGAATGTGGTTTTTGTTCCACAGGCTGCAAGATTGTAGTTCTTGTTGCTTCAGCTGTCTGCCCTCTGGTGGATGAGGCTATCTAGGATGGTTGATGGGAGGAACTGGTGGTGGGTAGGAGCTGACTGTTGTTCTGGTGGGCGGAGCTCAGTAAAACTTTAATCTACTTTTCTGCTGATGGGTGGGCCTGGGTTCCCTCCCTGTGGGTTGTTTGGCCTGAGGCGACCCAACACTGGAGCCTACCTGGGCTCTTTTGTGGTGCTAATGGCAGGACTCTGGGAGGGCTCATGCCAAGTAGTACTTCCAAAAACTTCTGCTGCCAGTGTCCTTGTCCCCATGGTGAGCCACAGCCACCCCCGCCTCTGCAGGAGACCCTCCAACAGGTAGGTCTGGTTCAGTCTCCCCAGGGTCACTGCTCCTTCCCCTGGGTCCTGATGCACACACTACTTTGTGTGTGCCCTCCAAGAGTGCAGTCTCTGTTTCCCCCAGTCCTGTCGGAAGTCCTGCAATCAAATCCCACTAGACTTCAAAGTCTGATTCTCTAAGAATTCCTCCTCCCATTGCCGGACCCCCAGGTTGGGAAGCCTGATGTGGGGCTCCGAACCTTCACTCCAGTGGGTGGACTTCTGTGGTATAAGTGTTCTCCAGTCTGTGAGTCACCCACCTACCAGTTATGGGATTTGATTTTACTGTGATTACACCCTTCCTACCGTCTCACTGTGGCTTCTCCTTTGTCTTTGGATATGGGGTATCTTTTTTGGTTTGTTCCAGTGTCTTCCTGCTTATGATTGTCCAGTAGCTAGTTGTGATTCTGGTGTCCTTGCAAGAGGGAGTCTGTTTCTTCATTCAACAATGATTGCTTAGTATGTGCTAGAAACTATTCTGAGGCTGGGGAAACAGCAATATACAAAATGCATAAGTCCTTGCCTTGGTGGTACTTAGATTGTAGAATCCAGGGTGTTACTTTTAGTGTTATAATGTATGCCTACTTTATACCTACTTGTAAATCAAAAGATGATTTCAGTGGTGAATCATTCTCTAAAGTGATTGATCAGTCACATTCTTACATATGTGACTTACGAGTTTAGATGACTGCTCAAGGGTTTGTCTTCTTGGGCACTATAGCTGTATTCAGCCCTTGACAGAGGTGAATACTGTGCTTGGTTTCCTAGTCTGCAGCTAATGAGTAACACAGATTAGTTGGAAATGATTCAAATGAAGCTAACAATATAATTTGAAATTTGGGGGGATGTTTTTGAAGGTGGGGAGAATAGTGATAAGTTAAAGGAAGGATTCATCTCAGGAATACTTAAAGAAGTGATCTTCCTTTAGCATAAGAAATTTGCTACAAGATACTAATTTCTACTAATACCTTTAAAAGTTGTCCAGCCTTTAGCCATCTTTGGTTCTGGAGATCTAAAAGTAGGATTTAAATTTTAAAATATTACTGTGGGATGATTTTAAGTATAGTTTCATCAGAATGAATGTGAGCTGAAGGGAAATAAAATATACTCTGAAGGCCACTCCCTAGCCTGTGGCTACAGGATCAGACAATTTAATAGACTTCATCATGAACTAATATTCTTTATGAAGAGACACTGCTTTACCAATTATATGACATATCTATTTCCCAGTTCCTTAATATAAAATTCTGGAAACAAATGAGTTTTTTATCAACATCCAGGCAAACTCTTCCACATAGACTTTGGATATATTTTGGGTCGGGATCCAAAGCCTCTTCCTCCTCCTATGAAGCTGAATAAAGAAATGGTGGAAGGAATGGGGGGCACACAGAGCGAACAGTACCAAGAGTTCCGAAAACAGTGTTACACAGCTTTTCTCCACCTTCGAAGGTAAGTTGATTTGCTTGACGTAGAGAATTTTGGTAAATTGATTTCACAGAGCAAGAAAAATATTTGTTCAAATGTATACATTCTTTAGCATCACTCTTTTTAGAATGACACAGGCAGCAGTATTTTTTAATGTACATTTGATAACTATTTTGTTAAACAGTCTGACATCAAAGGAAAAAGACAGTTTCTTGCTTTCTCACTAATTATTTGACTGCTAAATCCCACCAAGTGGGAAGCTAGTATTACACAAGAATGAAGCATTTAGCTCACTTGGAGTGATTAGTCAAGTAATTTTTATTTTTTAGCACCTTTACTAACCTTAGTTTGGAGCATTCCGAAACAGTTGAAGAATAAACGTTACGTATGATTTTGTCTCTCTTCAGCACCTCATCAGTCATTCTGCTTAAAAAAAATGTTGATTTTTTTCTCTATCCCTTTTTCTCTAAGGCCACTATATCTCTGCTTCCTTCATCCAAATTTACTTAGGACTGGACATCATGTATCATTAGGAAAAAGATAAATTAAAAATCATGTTTGTTAAATTCAGGACATGGCACTGATGGTTAGTCAAAAATAATGGATCATTTTATTCTAACTCCATTTTCAATTTAACTATGCAAAATGAATATTCTTAGTCCACCAGAAAAATCCCAGCTCAGGAGACACCTGTATGCTCTTCCAGGTGAATATGTAACCAGTAGAAGTGAGTTGCCTATGCATGTGGGCCCTGTCTTTTCTGTCTTTGTAACCTCAGTTTATAGACAGTATATGTATGTTGAATAAGAACCTTCAGTATTTGTACGAACAGTTCTGCATCACATCTGGAGTGAGGCCATGTTCCCTGGTGATATTGATACTACTGGTCCCAGGTGAATGGCTGTCTTATATTAATAAGGTTTCATCTTTGCAGTGGCTCAATAGGCCTTCACTGTTAACTCAGTCTCGACCGCAGGTCACAAACTTTAACATACATTTTACAAACAGCTGCATTATTATCCTGTGAGTGGTAGAGTGGCTCAGTTTTACTCTCCAGAAATGCTAAAGGAATAATGAGAAGATGGGTGTCTGGTGATGCAGAAGCACTTTCAGAGATGAAAATTCCACTTTAATACCTAGGATTTTTAATTTAAAATAGAGCCTACAGAAAGCTAGATGAAACTATGGTGATCTCAATGAGGAGGCAGACAAGATGATATGCAATGATAACTAGAGAAATGTCAAAGGTGCCCTATCTTATTGAAAGCAGAAAGAAAGCAATGTGTCTTATAAACTGTCATTGATAATGGATTAGTAGCAATTCAGCAAAATGAGAAAATAGGCAGATTATTAGTATAGAGCCAAAAGTTAACTTTCCTCACTACTAAGAAAAATCATAAAGAGATTAATCTACCTCACTTTATGTTAAGTCTTCATGAAAATTGTTTTACTTTTTTAGTTTCAAAGATTTCACTGTTAAGATTAGCTAGACCCTAATATTTTGATAAACATTTATTTTTTAATGTTGTATTTTAGAATATGGTTCAGTTAGTAAAAATTTCTCTTAGGACATAAGAATTAACCAGATAGCCAAAAATTTGTTTGGAGGTAAGGATATTTGACACGCTTAATTATTAGAGTTTTTAGGTGGGACCAACTGTGTTCTTTTCATGGTGTTTGTTGATTGCTGATCAACAAGAAATCATTGAATAAACTGTGGACCACAAACAGAGCAGTCCCTTTTGAATTAAGTTATGAATGTTACTTGTACAGGTGCCGGAACACACTTTATGGTGTGATTTTCATATAACAAAATACACTGTTATACCAATAATAAATTAGAAAATTTACTTTTTGAATACTCTTATGGCAACTCTCTAGTAATGCTAAAACATTTTAAATATTAAGTGTTCAAGGAAAACATAACTTCTCTTAATCCATGTTTATGCCAAACACCATGATACAAAGAGGGCCTAAACTTTTCAGTAAAAATATTGAAATTTGGAATGCATTTTGCTGTATCAAGCAAAGTTCTTACATTGTCTTAGAGGATGTTTGCCTAGTCTCCAAACAGCAGTGAATCTATTGATCACACTACTTTTCATCATTAATCTCATTGTTTTCCCTTCTAGAAGTAGTACACTTGTTAAATAAATATTTTTATAGGATTCTACTCTGATATTTGTTGCATGCAAAATGGATAGATTGTAGGGGAAACAAGACGTCTGAAATGCTGTTAAGAACCTCACTTGTTGTAGTTAATGCTTTTTATTCTTAGTATTGAAGGTTTTTACTGAAAAATTTAGACCATCTTTGTATACCCAGTGAGTAGCATGGTGGTTGGCATAAACATGGGTATGAGAAAGAGTACATTTTCCTTGAACTCTGTACTTAACCTACTCCTTTTTAAAAATCTAATTTATATCACATCCATCCTTACATCTTTGTCTAGACTTGGTTTTGCCCACTTTGCCCACTCTATCATTTTTTTAAACTTAACCTTATATTTTCTTTTAATAATGGCTTTAAAGATTTCTGGTAACCTTTCTGTTTTTCTGGATAGCATTTGAATGACTAATATATAATTTCTGTTTTGTGTAACTTGTTCTGTCTTAAATGGAAAATGCAGGTTAATGGCAACAGATGTAAAAGATTAACACCGTTAAGGTAGTGACAGGTTATCCACAAAGTAATTGGATGTTTAAGCTTCTTATAGAATATTCCATTTTATATTTATTTACATTGTTTCCCTTTGCCATAATAATAGAAGCATGGGTGGTTATATGTATACCAGCAGATAATGGAGAAAACATTATTTGCCTTTTACAAAAGGAACACACATGCTTTCATAAAGGCAGACATTTTAACATAGATCCTGGCTGACCGTTAAAATCACCTGGGGTTCTTTGTGGGCTAGGGGGGGACCAAAACAGTTCTGAGCCCCATCAGATTTAATTGGTCTGGGATTTGGCCCAGGCATTGGTATTTTCAAAGAAGCTTCCCAAATGAATTTAATGGGCAGCCAGGTATGGGATATACTTTGAAATATCCCTTTCAAAACTGAACCTTGTATTCCTCTCCCTGTGTTACCTTGTGGTAGATTCCTGAGATTCCCCTATGGCAAGGTTGGGACAAACCCTATATAGTCAACAAAACAGAGTATGAATAATTAAGGTTCATTGAAAGAATATTTTTTCGTAACATAATATGTAGCAGTTGGTTGTATCCTACTGACACCAGTCCTTAAAAACATTTCTTTTATTTGGTGTAACCTACTCCTCTATTTTCTTTTTGCCTTACTGGTCACTCCTGCTTCTTTGCTGATACCTTCCCTCTTCTTCCTGACCTCTATATATTAAACTATCTACAAGTTCCATATCAGTATAAAGAGTTCTGGATCTTTTTCCCCTAAACTCTCTCCTTAAGCATTTACATCTAGACTTGTGACTTTAAATAGGATCCAAATGCTGATGATTCCAAACTATTACCACCAGCCCTATTATCTCCTCTGAAATATGTCTAACTGCCTATTTGACATCTCTACTAAGAATGTAGTAGGGATCTCAAACTCAATATGTGTCTAAAATGGAACTCTTGATTCCCTGCCCCAAATCCTGTTCTTCTTTCATTCATTTTTTTTTTTTAATTTTGATAAATAACCATAGTTCCCCATGTAGGCTAAATCCTTGGTGACATTCAGGTCCTCTGTTCTCCACTTCATTGAAGGCATCTTGAAGCAAGTGAGATCCAGTCCATCTCCAAAATATAGCCTGATAATGTCCATATTATTTATTTTCCACCTGGACATCTGTAAAATAGTTTCCCTTCCTCCATTCTTATTCCCCACAAGATAGCCAGTGTGGGCTTTTACAAAATGCATATCTGAGTATGTCACTCTACTCTTTAAACTCATTTATTTCAGTACAGTTAGAATAACATCATACCTCCCTAAGATGACTTTTCTCCCCGCCCCATCAGCCTTTGACCCATTTTGCTGTTTTTTCTTTATTTTTAAAAATCTTTTGTCAGTCAAGTACTCATGAAATTATCTTCTTTGTCAGTTTATTGTGTGAGTCCCCACCCTCCTCCAGAATGTAAGCTTCATGAGTATGTAGAGACCTTGTTTGTTCAGTTCACCACTATACCCATAGTGCCTAGAACAGTGTTTAGTGTGAGTACTCAATAAATATGTGTTGGTTGAATGAATAAAATTATTATGTGGGTAGAAATGGAATAAGCTGTGACATGGTTTTTATCAGTTCCCACAAGGAAATCAGTAACTTTAAAACTATAAGTTCAAGCAGTTTAGCTATTATCATACTTTTTTTAAAAGAGTATAATTGAGTTAGGGCCTAATTTGATTAGAAGATTATATCAAGGTAGAATTTTTTCATTATAGTGCCTGATTTTCATGGGTAATATAAAATTCAAAACTGATGAAATAGGTAATTTGAGGTTCATATGGATAGTCATTTTTGTCTACAAGTTCTATTATCATTACAGTTCAAGTATTAGTTTTTATGTACTTTTTTATATTATGGATAAGTAGATGGCTGGAATAAAGGTTCTGCATAACCTAAAGTCCTGACTTCCATCCGCTTGAGAAGACAATGCAAGGCACTTGTGTTGACACTTCTACCAAGACCAGCTAGAAACCTTCATTGCCTGAAACCAAAGCTTTCTTCACTTACATCCATCCCCAAAGTCAAACCTGGACCTCCTTTTATCACTACAGTGCTGCAGGGCCGCTCAGGGCATAACTGTCCAAGGGGAGAGTGTTCTGGAGCAGGAGGTGGGTTGCACCCAGTGTACACTTAATGATACCTTTCCCCACATGGCTGCACTCCTGGAAATAAGATTTGGAATAGTAACATTCTTTATTCTTGTTTGGAGGAGGATGAAAAGTTTGATGATTGATGAGGATAAACCTTTAGTTCCTACAGGGGCCAGCATACTCCAAAAGGTGAAGTTATTTAGATATCTTGCACATATTTAGTGTAGAAGAGTACAAGCTATTTTCTCCTCCGTTTAGGGTTGCTTGTATCCAGGCCCGTCATTATATTTTCGAAGATGGTGGGATTAGTGTCCCTAGAGGATGTTTATGAATGATTACTGAACTCACACTATTTCCCTTTGACTCATTTACCCATGACATACTGAGGTAGTCTTAAGGTAGCAGATTCTTGTCAGCATTGAGCAAAGACAGATCTTCATTGCTTAGTAATGCTAATTAATGGTATAAAGCAGATTCCCCTTAGATCCCTTCTCAAAAGAATATACTTACTAAAGAGTGAAAAACTGTCATTATTAGATGGTTACTCCAAAAGTGTGTTCCCTAGTGGGGGACCTAGAAATGGCATTATATCAAGACCTTAGAATAAGATATGTTTTCAAGGCTTTCTTTTCATTGAGACAGCTGGTGAATAAGCTCACATTCTATTTTCCATAGGAGTAATAGTAACCATTATAAAGCACTACTTCTAGGAGTGCTCTTAATATGAGAAAGAATGGCAAAATTCTAACACATTGCTATTTATTTTTCTTTCCCACTCTCCTTTAGGTATTCTAATCTTATTTTGAACTTGTTTTCCTTGATGGTGGATGCAAACATTCCAGATATTGCTCTTGAACCAGATAAGACTGTGAAAAAGGTAATTTTTATACATCCTCAGATATCATAGTCTACTTTTCATATGTAAAAAATAACAGGATTTTAACAACCCATTTCCCCTTGTCCCGACCCCTAGACTCTTAAGTAACATGAATTAAGAAAGAGACCTTGTGTATATTTTTTATTTCACATTCCAGAATATGACAGCCTCTCAAGTCCTCTGCAACATGTTTTATCCCCTTGCCTGTTTGTACCCACAGTCACATGAATAGGTCACTACACCAAGAGAGGGAGCTTACTATCACAGCCCTTTCTCTTTGTCCTGAAAGTTTAGCTTCTCTTTAATATTCCTACTGGGATACCTGATTCCTGGTACTCCCAGACTAAGCCTGCTAAGGATCAGAAACAAAATATTGTAATAGTATGGAGAAGCAGAAGCAAACAGCCATTCTTTATCCTTCCCATTCATACCCTTGCTTACAGGGGTTTCTTACTGTGTCAGGAGAATAGAGACCTGCCTTAACTTAACCTGCAAAGAGAAGAATGAAGGAAAGCCATCACGTAGATGAGCAGTTATTCAGAACTATTGTACCCTGAGTTGCAGCAGGAGATGGGAGGAAGGGTAACAGATTTGAAGATTTTTATTCAAATTAATTTCTGACTCTCTGATTCATTGAGAGGGATGTATGTAGTATACTTTATTTATCCAAAGGTAACATAAAATGATCTTAAATATCAGTGTGGTTATTAATACTGAACTTCAAAGTTAGTGTAGTTTTTTAACTTACAGAAGTATAAAATTACTAAAATTATAACAGTCTCATAGATGGAATTGCCCTGGTGGTTGAAATTAATAATTGGCACCAAAATCCCTAAGTTCTGATGTAATTGACTCTTAGCATTATTAGAAAGGTACCTCTGTGGTTTAAACATTGTCTTGGTCCATTTGGGCTGCTGTATATAACAAAATACAAGAGACTGCATGGCTTGTAACAACAGAAATTTATTTCTCATGCTTCTGGAGGCTAGAAGTTCTAGATCAGGGTGCCAGAATGGTCAAGTTAAGGCCCTTTTTGGGTCGAAAACTTGTTGTATCTTCATAGGGTGGAAGGCACTAGGAAGCTCTGTGGGATCTCTTTTATAAGAGCACTAATCCCATTCATGAGGGTTCCACCCTCATGACCTAAACACCTCCCAAAGGGTCCACCTCCTAATACTATCACATTGGGCATTAGTGTTTCAACGTGGATTTGGGGGATACAAAAATATTTACATCATTGCAAACATGAATGAAGCTAATCTCTTTTACCTAATTTTATGAGTCATTGGCAAGCAATGAGAGGGATTTTAATGTAAATATTTTATTGCTTAACCATTTAAGGAAATTATGTTCTTATTAAGATTTCATTTATTATTATCCAGGAAGCACTGTTTCAGCACCCCCTACCCCCAAACAAGGCAATGGACTACTTATCACACTAGGTTTTGGCCTGGGTTATTTTTTGTCAATTTAAGCTCATCCATCAAGAAACATGGTTGATGAACGTTTTCTTAGCTAAAGTTGATGACTGCACCAGATTTCAAATGTTGTTGCCTTTTTTTTTTGCTTTGCTGTTTTCAGGATCTGTTTTTGCTGTTTATTTTAAACCCATCTATCTCTGTCATATGTTCACTCTTGCCTGACTTCACTTGTGTTCAGAAGTCATTTATGAAAGTTCTAACAGTATTTGTCAAACGGAGTCTTCCAGTTTCTTCTGCCAGTTGTTATATAGTTATTGTTCTTTTGTTTCAACTTTTGCTTCTCTTTTAGAGAATCATAATTTTATTGTTTAATTTGTTACCAGCTCTCTTTATGGCATCATCCTTTAATACATGAAGCAATTAATTTATGGGGAAGAAAAGCATGTACCTTAGTCATTTTTCTTGACACTGTTTACTCCCTAGCTGTTTATTCTAGTTTCAATTAAGTGAACCTTGAACAAAAAGTATTTTACCATATTTTTACCCAAAAGGGTATTCCATAAAGATTTATTTGCTTGCTACTGTTTTATCAAGAATGTGAAGTAACCAATTGCAACATAAACTTGACTTTAAAGTCATAATAATATTGGAAAGTGATGCTGCAATAGACTAAAATTTATGTTTCATATTGGTTGGCTTTTTTAAGAAGTAGAAATAGGTTTTAATACTTTGTGAAATAACCCTTGCTGGCATTACTTTGAAGTCTTACTACCTAGAAAATTTTTGCATTGATCTCATGAATGAAAGCCAGCTAAAGAAACAGAGTAGCACATTTGAGGCTGAAGTCTTCAGAGAAGTACATATTATTCAAATTATTTAATCATAACAAAGTTCAACAATATTTTCCTTTTTTCTAACATATTTTAGTACATATATATCAATTTCTTTTTACTTCTTTTTAAACTGTCTACTCATTTTATGGTGCTTCACAGATAATTGCGTTTCCTACAGATTTTGAAGGTTGTAGCAACTCTGTGTTGAGCAAGTCTGTTGGTGCCATTTTTCCAACAACATTTGCTCACTTTGTGTCTCTGTATCACATTTTGGAAATTCTCACGATATTTTAAACAAAGGGTATCTTATCTACCTTTGAAAGGCAGTGCAGAGGCTGAGATTTACAAGTGTGTATCCTTTTGCTTAAAGGCACTCTCCAGATTGTTTTGAGTGCAGCCTTACTAATGAGGTGTGAAAGGAGAGGGTTTGGAGCTGGTAGGGATAGCCAAGAAGTCAGGGGAGAAATTCTGGAAAGGTGAAAGTCACAGAGGTGACTTAGGGGACAATAACAAGTAGCCTAACATAAGTCAGTATATATGAAAACAGATCAACCATTTATATGTTGTTAACCTTCTTTGTTATAAAAGAGAATGTCTTCATATTTGGCAAATAACATTTTCTTTATATGCTAAATACATATCTTCTGTTTGTAATTTAAGTACTTATGTAAGTATGCAAGTTTTGATAAATTGGGTTAAAGTTTTATTTTGATTCTCCTGCCCTACAGTTTTTTGACATTCTTAAAACATAGTTCCAAAATTGTCAGACATGACCTCTCTAAGTAGAAATCAAGGAATATAATGGATTAAACTCTTTAACTGGGACCCAGAAATGGGAGAGAGAGTTGATTGAAAGTATACTTTTAGGTCTCCCTCCACCAAATTGTCCTTCACTTATTATATTAACCTCTCTTTTACCTCCTCTATCCTGAGGCTGAGGGCTGTCAGATCAGCTGGTATACTTCCAGTGCAGTGAAGAGAAAAGAGCACTGAGCAGGGCCATGGGTTGTCATACTGTCTGCCCTTTCTTCTTCCTGGTTTTATAGTAGTTAAACTCTATACTTAAAAGGAAATACTAAATGTGGACCACTTTTTATCCACTTGGAAATCCCATTTTCTCCTAGCCTGCCTTTTCAGAAATATATATGGGTTATTTATAAGAGGAGAAAGGAGTTAGTACAATGGTTAGTGCAGTAGGATGCAATTGTCTGGAAGTGCAAGCCACTTATCATCAGTTAAAGGTCCCTGGATTGGCTTCATAAATTCTGTGTCTCAGTTTCTGCATCTTATAGATGGAGATATTATCTGCCTCAGAGCCATCTGAGAGTTGAGTGAAATACTGCATGTAAAGTACTTTGCACAGTGTTTAGCACAGAGTAGTCATTCAGTAACATTGGCTTTTGTGTTTTAGGGAACTATTCTGATATATATCTCTACTAAGTTTTCTAGTACTTATTGCTATTGAGAATCAACTGTATGTTTTAATATGAAATAATGAAAAAGTCCTCTGTCTTTGGAAATTATAGGCCAGTTGAAGTAGTTCTTTGCAGAAGTACAGGGAACTCCTATAGGAAAGGGGACATTTTAGAAGATCTAGTTTAGTTCATTTTGCCAGCAATTGACATAGTTCCTGTTCTTGTGTAGGCAGAGAAGGTGAGGGAGAATAGTAATATAAGCTTACCTTGCTATATCCATTTCATAAAGTGAAGGAGATTGTTAATAATTATTATGTCACAATTTAAATCTTATAATTCTAGCTTTGAAATGCAAATACTAAAGCACACCTTTGAGTTAAAAGAACAATTTTTGTCTCTTTTTAAATATGCAGGGTCTAACAGAATTATATTTTCTATTCACTTTGTTAATTCTTTTCTGCAGAAATATTTACAACCAACAAAGATAGGGTGATATAAAGAGCATATAGCAAAAAGTAAAGTTCCACATTCAAGAGAATAGTATTCAGAACTCCTTACAGGTTATGAATCATTTCTTTGGCATAGAATAGTTCATTGTAATAATATCTGTATCTGTTTGTTCTTGTCTTTTCGAAATGTGTGTTTTTCTTTATTCAAAAGCTAATAAGACTGTGACCTTGTAGGTTCAGGATAAATTTCGTCTAGACCTGTCTGATGAAGAGGCAGTGCACTACATGCAGAGTCTGATTGATGAAAGTGTCCATGCTCTGTTTGCCGCGGTGGTAGAGCAGATTCACAAGTTCGCCCAGGTAAGTTCTCTGAGGGCAGTGTGTTCATCTCAGCTTCTCTGTGTACTACCCTAGAATCCTCACAGAACCATACCTTTCCCTGCCAATGACATCTTTTCTGTTTTTTTTTGTCAAGCCTTCTTGACATCTCACCAACCTTCCAGTGTGAAAGTGTTCGATGCACTAGTAACATGCACTAAAACATCCCACTGAAATGTTCTTAGTAACTAAATTGTGGAGTGTCAGCATAGTTGTATCTGTCCTTTGTAGTCACTGGTGACTATAAACCCTTCTTGAGAATAATCTTGGGTCTAGCAGAGACCTTGACAAGTGAGACTTGGACACTCGTTGGATTTTGGTAAACTGTGAAGTGCTAGGAAAGGAGGTTAGAAGCTGAGAAAAGCGATGTGTAGCACATACAGACTTTTGTGAAGTGCTAGGAAAGGAGGTTAGAAGCTGAGAAAAGCGATGTGTAGCACATACAGACTTTTGGTTAGCAGACTCTTTCCTATAAATGTTTGAGGGAAGACTTTTTGATGATAAACCTCAGATTTAAAAACTGTTTTAGTTTTAAACTTCATAATGAGGTTGATGCTGGAAGTGATCAGCAAACAGAAAAATTAGGCCACTTTCCTCTCCCACATCCTCTCACTCCTCTCCTTGTAAACTCCTTCCTGACTTTACACATTCAGTTAATAATAATTTTACAAATAACCCAAGCTCAAAGCTTGTCTGTTTTAACTTCTCCCTCACTCAGTATACAGAATGTTACTAAGTCTTGCGAGTTTCTTTAAGCATTTTTTAAATCATCGTTTTCTGTCATTTTCCCATTATAGACATTTTAACCCAGTTGTTTTGCACTTTATGATACCTTGGGTAACTAAAATCCTTCATAACTGTTCTCTCTGTTTTAGTATCTTTTTTTCTTGCAGCATTCTTATCTTTATTATGCTAAATATTTCAATTAGATATATCTTCACAAAATACTGTTTTACACTGGGTTTTGTTTTGTTTTAAATTTAAATGTGAAAAGTGTTTCCCTAGTGCCTAAAAGTGACATCCAATCTCTAGGAACTCAAGGCCTTCCAGACTGCTGTGTTCTAAACTTCTTTCTAAGCTATTTTCCTAATACTCTCTTTCTCTCAATATTTTTATCCTCTTCCATTTCTCTGGCTACTTTGCTGTTCTATTTCTTCAGCCCAGAATATCCATCTTCTTAATAATGAATCATCTGTAAACTCCTGCTTGCTAAAATCCAGTCTGTCCTTCCAAGATCTATTCTTAATGCCACTCTGATTCATCTTCCTCTGAATATTAATAGTACTTTGTACTATTATTATAAGTTGAACTTATATTTTGTTTTCTATTATAGATATTTGGATACTTACCTTATAACTCCTAAAATGCAAACTTCTTAAAGGATGGGATGTATATCAGTGACCCAGAAACACGGTGCCTTTAAACACTTAAGAAATATCTAATGAGCATAAGGGAATTTTTTTTCCTGTAAATGTTAGCTGATACTCTTTCTCTCTCTGAACAAAACATGTTTCTTCTCTCTGAACACCAGTCTGAGTCATATTTTATTATAAGTGCCAACTCAAGGTTTGATTCACATGTCATTAATCATAGTCACTTCTCGAGAGAGTAAACTGTGACTCAGATGGTAAGTAAGTGACTTGTCAGAGCCACCGAGCTAGCTAATGGCAGATCTGGATCAGCATATATAGCACAGCAGAATATTTTAGAGCTGTAAGGGAAAAAGGCCCAGAGATGTATAACGACTTAGCCAACTTCATGTGTCTAACAAGGGACAGAATCAAGGCTTGAACCCAGATCTTTTGACCCCCCCATATCCAACCAATGATAATCTAGATTACTTTGTAGCTTGCCGAACTCGAGTCTTCTTTATCAGAATCCCATATTCTTTTTTATTTTCTACTGAGGTATAGTTGATTTACAATGTTATATAAGTTTCAGGTGTACAACATAGTGATTAACAAGACTCCCATATTGTTTATCCCAAGAAGTTAACCTGAAAATATTCATGCTCTTAAGTTTCTTTAAATATGTCATCTCTGCTCATACTATTGTACAACTAAAACAATATCAACATAAGAGTAACATAAGAGGGCTTCCCTGGTGGCGCAGTGGTTGAGAGTTTGCCTGCCGATGCAGGGGACACGGGTTCGTGCCCTGGTCCGGGAAGATCCCACATGCCGCAGAGTGGCTGGGCCCGTGAGCCATGGCCGCTGAGCCTGCACGTCCGCAACGGGAGAGGCCACAACAGTGAGGGGCCCGCATACTGCAAAAAAAAAGTAACATAAGAATATTAAATTTAATTGGAACTTGCTTAGGCATTGAAGGATACCAGAGATACTAAATGAGGTCTTAATTTCACATAAGTCTTTTCAAATTATAAAATTATAGATGCATACTTGTTTCTTAACTAATCTCTGAGGAAGTTTATTTTCACTTTGAAATTCACATTCCTAAATATTGATACTAATAAATCACATGCACACTCAAATTTTGATGATCAACATCTGTTTTTTGTCACTCATAGCATTTATTATAAGGATGCATTTTGCTAATTGAGTTATGCTAATTTTAGTGTATTCCTGTTAGTCATTATGGATTATAGAACCCAGTTTTTAGAAAATGGAGGTAGACAGATACATGTTAACAAAAGTTCTTTCTACATAAAAGAAGTATTCTTTAAAATGACTAAAAAATTGCCAGATACAACTATTATGTTGAAATGCTGAAAAGGCTTATTTTATTCCATCACGCCAATTGCTAGTAAGGGTAGAGATTAAACATTGCAATATTTGTTGCCTAGCAACACCCACCTATTAGTGGTAGAAATTTTCCACTGAAAAACACTTTTATTTGGGTCATTGTCTTTGAAATTGCATCATCAGAACTCTTCTTCCCAGCAGAAAGGTGGAGGTCACTTAGTTTGGATCACTTCCTGCTCTAAACTACACCTTTCAATGGAAATCTCTCACATTGCAGCCCATTTCTTTCCAGTTTCTGCTTTTTCCTGTCTCTCTTCACTGATTGATGGTAGAAGTCTGGAGAAAGGGGATGTGATTTTCATTAATCTTAATACATATTAAATCTAATTAAATGAATATAGATTAGGGTTAGAAATATATTTTTTTGCACACTAAATGTTAAAAAGTAAGAACAGATTGCATTCAGAAATTTTACCTAAGTCCCAGCTCAGGATACTAAGAACAAAGATCACTGTCATCCATCTGGCAAGGACCCTTCCTTAGCCCCTGGATGTTCAAGGAGGAGGACCACAGGTCCGAGTGGAGGGTCACATGAATGTGCAGTCCCATCTGTGCACCTTTAACTTAAGAGAAGCCAGCTATACACACACACTCTTACACTTGAGGGGGTTAAAAAAACAACAGTGAAAGGAGGAAAACAGTGTGTTCCTTATGCCTGATATTTCCCATGTGTCTAGTAAATGTGTCAGGGACTCCCTCCGAAGTGTTTCAGATCCAACGTTCCTGCCATAACATAACTTCTTAAAATGCTGAATGTCATTCCAATATTGAGGGTTCTCATGTTTTTTTGTACAACATGGCCTCAGTACAAGCCATCTGCCCCATCTGCTGTTCAAACAAAGAAATAGGTTTTTTGCATCAGTGCTGAAGGGAGAGCTTCCTATTTTGGACTCTTTGAGAATTGACTCCAATATGTTGCCTTCTGAAGGGCTTTTCTTGAGTAATTTTGTTTATTTATATTCTGTCTTACCTTTAGGTACTGATCTTAGTTCTTAAACCCAGTGTAGGATGTTTCCACTGTAACTGTTCTACTCTCATCTACTTTAAGAAGGCATGGATGCAAAAGATGCCCTAAGGAGAAGAGACTAGAGCATCATTTCTGATTTTACATTATATGGACCTTATTTTACCATTAGGAATAAAGAAGAGCAATGTAAAATATTTCATTGATCAAAACATAAAGTATTGAATTCTGTGACCAAATAGAAATTATTCAGTTCTAAAACAAAGTGATTTTTAATTTAGTAAATATTTTTCTAAAGAGTCAGATGATTCCCAGATACGTGGCTTAAATAAATAACACCAGTATATCATACAAAACTATTTTTTATCATTTTGTGTCCCAGATCTAGCCCTAATATATTTGAGTTATCCTGTAAGGAATAATAATAACAACAACAAAAGCACAATAGTAGCAATAATAGCAGCCTATTGAACACTTAAATGTGCCAGAAATTATGTAAACTTTTTTCTCTTCAGTACCTCCTTTAATCCTCATACCTGTAGAGTAAATGTATCACTAGGCTTGTTTACAGATGAGAAAGCTGAGGCTTATCTAAGTTAAATAACTTGCCCAAGGTCTCAAGGTGAACAGGTGAAAAAGTCCAGATTCAAACTCAAACCCTGGATTGTAGAAATAGACAGTAGTTTCTAAATAATGTTTTTCTCAATTTACATCTATGTCTTAATTTATTAGGTATGAAAAGATTATGTGGTGAGTGGTGAGTTTTAAAAATAGACTTGTAAATTTAAAAAATGATCTTTTAATTTTCTCTCTTTAATCTTTCATCTGAGCATCAAAAGAAAAAAAATCCATGCAGACAGCCAATAGTGTATGACATAAAAAGGAGTTATTGGGAACAGTTAATCCCTGATAAATATGATAAATATGGGATATCACTTATCTTGTACATTGGCCAAAACCCAGTCTTGAATTTTATCGACTCACATGTTCTCTCTTGTTGCACTGCAGTCAGTACTGCTGCATAACTATGTTAAAACCTGTGATGTTATAAACTATAATATAGGCACTTGGTACATTACAAATGTTTTAAGGTTTTAAGATTAGTTATCGTAATAGCAGCACTCAGCAGAATGCTCCATAACTTTCAGCTAAAATTCCCTACAGTTTATTTTTCATCAGTACAAATTTAATTTCCTTATCTTTTCTAAGGAAAGCTTTCAGACACTTGAATGCACTCCATGCTAAGATTTGCCTGTTCGATTCATTATCAGCTTTAGTAAGTTTATTTGTAATACTAACTATTGTTTTCCCTCCCCTCTGTTATATCGAACTTTTATGTAAGTTCTTCAAATGTGAAGGGAGTGGAATATTTTGGGCTGGCTCTACTACATAGTGTTACTAATTTTTTCCCCCATAGGTACAGACACTTTGAAATATTTATGAAATCTGTTAGAGACCATCTGTTTAGTAGCAGCATTTTTCTCGCATACAAACATATGTATACACAGGTGTGGATACATAGGTGTGGTTTTTCTTTGTTTCCAGGGTATTTAGACTTCCTAGCATGTCAGTGAGGAACTTTCGCAGTTTGCCTTTAATCTGCATTTTCAACTTTCATCATCTTCTACCAGCCTTCTAAAAGAACCTTCTTTGTAACCCTGATGAGCTACCCCATGACACTTCCTATACCCAATATCCCTACTTCCCCAAGTAGTACACCTTTTTCTTTGCCTAGAATGAGTCCCCACCCATTTGTCTAACTTTCAGGTGTGTGCAGGGGAGGGATTGCGGGTAGGGGTAAATAACTGTTTCTTTATATAAGCATTTTGTCTTAAAGTAACTTGGGGTCTCCCACAGAAGCTGAACTGTTCCTGGTACACAGTACCAAATAAATGTATGTGACTTTATGTAAGTGCCAAGGACCATTTGAGAAGTTTATTTTCTCTGATACTACCTTTAAGAAAATACTTAAATAGCTTCTTAAATTACATTCCTTTTATTAGCATTAAAAATAAATCTTACCATATTCTTTCTAGAATTGCCACTTTAAATTATATAGATTAAAATCAGTCAGCATCTTTCACATTTATACACATATACACACATGTGCACATACATACACAAACCCACTTGTCAGCACGGTTCTTTTTCCTTCCCGTTTTCTTTCAGAGTAATAATGAGGTGAAGTTCATAGAAACAAAGTTTTGTGACCCATAAAAAGCATTCTTAATTCCTCCAAGATAAGCCAGCATATATTTGACTGAATCAGAGGGCACATGAGGTGTGGATAACTCACCCCAAAAAAGTGCCCAGAGTTGTTCTTACTGAGAGAGTGGGTGATTGTACATGTTAAAGACAACAACCTTTAACTGTTGCACATTACTTTGAGATAATTGTGAGGGTGCCTAGCACAAAATAGGTGCTAAAAATGTTGATATCTTTTATTTTAACTTGATATTTTAATATTGAACACTATTAATGTATTGGCCCCAAAACAACTCTTGACTGGGCCTTTCTTATTCTTTCAGGACTGCTTCCTTTGATTTTTTTTTTTCCAGACTATTTCTGTACTCTGTATTGTGCATTGGCTGCACTCTGGAATAAATTATACATTTTCACAGTCTCTAAAAATGTCATACCAAGAACTAAGCTCACTACTCAAAATATTAATCATCTGTCACTGCAGAATTCAGTGGAATTTTTGCCTTCCTAGTGCTAGATTTGTCTGCCATGTAATAATGAGATCATCTTGAGCTTACAGTTAGCAAACATTCCCTCTCCCAAATATTTGCTCATATAAACTGATTTTTAAGCAAAGTCTTAGGAATCCTGTACATTGTAGTTAATTTAAATCCTCTTCATGGCATGTAGTAAAGTAATAATTTCACCTTTTTTTTTTTAATAGAAGACTTTTTTAAAAAAAAATTAAGGACTGGAATTACCTGAGGGTATTTTGGTTTTTTTTTTTTCTATTAAAGAATTATATGTCTCCTTCTAAGCAGTTTTTAGAACTATAAACTTGTTTCTCTTTCTTTGTGAACAGTGAAGCTAATTATTTTCTGTTTCTTTGTTTTTAATTTTTGTAGTACTGGCGAAAATGAAATTGTTTTGGCCCATCAAGATGCTTGTCTCTGTAAGGAAACTACTTTAGAAACAACATGTGTATAACGAAGACTTCAGGCTAACGAGCAAGGAAGAGAATATTAGTCTTCAAAATACCATATATCCTAAATGTTACAGGCATCCTAAATGCCTGAATTCTGTTTCCTTGGTTGTCCTTGCCTAAATATGGTCCCGAAGGGTTTGTTCTGATATATTGTATATATTTATTTTCAAATGTACACATTGTTAATAAGCTAAGAAGTAAGAATTTTGTTCCAGAACCACGTACATATTATGAGAGCTCTGAAGGAATTTCATGTTGACGTAGTAAAACATTTTAGTCTTCAAGTTTGAAAGTCCATTTTTTTCTTTATCTCTTCACATCAGATGAGCAGTTATATGAATCTGGACTGTCTTAGTTTTGGTTGGTTGTTTGTCTCTCCCTCCCTTGTTCCCTTTCTCTCTTCTTCCTTCTCCTCTCCCCCTACATTTTTTATTTTTTAATGTTTTGTCCTAACCTATAACACTTAAAGTTTTACACGTTATAGCCTATTCATTTATACGTTGAGAATTGTATATATTTCAAATAAGATAGTCATTTTTTTTTTTTACAAATACTGTACTTTGTTTCTTATTTTTTTTGTGGTTCACATTTCTCTTAGGTTTTAAGTACATAAAGCAGGTTATAAAAATGTAGCTATCTGAATAATTGGCCAAAAGGTAACATGGCAGCAGCTTTTCATATTGAGCCTAAAATATTTTTACATGTAAGCATAAATTGTCTTTCTGCAATAAATTGTTTTTTGTAATGAAAACTTCGTTTTCAAGAGCTTTTAAAAATAGCTCTCCTAGACCTGTTAATGTAATATATCCTTTCTGATTAAAGCAAAATAATTTTTGGTCTTTTAAGACTAGAAGTCCTACTAATCCATCTAGCTTTTTTGCCTCATGGAACTTTAGGGAAAAGGAACAAACACAAACGAAAAGAGCAGCACAGTAATAATCTTTGCAAATTAATGTGTTGCAAGGTCATGTGATTTTGTTTTGGAAGATAAATAATATCTCATTATTTTGGTGCTGAATAAATATTTAATATCAAATGACAGAAAAGATTAAGAAGGTTAAGTTTAGGCAGAGTTTCAGAGAATGTCATTAATTATAATGTTTGTCACCAAATTCATATCTGTGAGTCTGCCTTGTTGGGGTGGGGTTCCCAGCTGGAAAGCAAGCATATAATTAAGAGATATCTTAGAAGCATATGGAATGTGACTTGTATAAAACATACATCAGATTAGAAAAATGGTAAAGATGAAAAGGCCTTTGCAAATTATCGTAAGAGAATAATGACTAACCTAATTGGCAAGCTTCATCCTCTCTCTTGCTTTTTCTTTGCTTCACATATTTCCATCATTTTTTGTTGCCTAGAAGTTTATAACCGATCTGCATTCTTATTCTTTTACTCCTATTTCTATTGGTACCAAAAAGTTCTCAAAATGGCATTGCTGAAAGTGACCACTCCAACTTTCTGAACTCTTTTAATTCTTTATTTGTAGCTTTTTAATTGACACTTAGTGGGTAGTTTTGTTATAGTTACAGAGGTTGGCCCTTTTCTCTAAAGGGCCAAGGTAGTAAGTATCTTCAGCTTTGGAAAGCATATGATCCTGGTCACAACAACTGAACTCTGCTTTATGAGTAAAACAGTCATAGACAACATGTAAACAAATGGCATGGCCAGATTTGACCCTCAGACCATAATCTGCTGACCCCTGTTTGAATTAACTATAGGGCAAACTGGGTCATTTTAATTATCTTTATAAAATCCATAACATTTTGCATAGATAGTAACATGTATATTTATATTACATGCTCTATATTTTTTGGACTAGTATGAAATTGTATAATGGCAAACACTGACAACTAGTAAGGAGGGTTGATCATGAGTAACCTTGTAGTCCATGTAAACTTGGTAGGGATTATGAGGGAGATAGAGCTTTCTAGGAAGGAAGACAGGTATTGACCGAAGATAGATACCGGCTTTGGTTTTGCAAAGTATTTTGGCTCTGGGTGGTGAGCCTACATCAGAAAGAAAAATGATTCATCAGTTTCAATTTCTGTTGCTCACAGCAACCTCTGTGCTCTTACTATTTTCCCCAAATGCCATTGTTTTTATAACGTAGTCTGTATTTTCCTTTACTATCATTGCCATTCAGATTCTTTGGCAAGTTTTAACAGTGTTTCAAGCACAATGCTTGCTTTGAGTTTGAAGAAAGTGTTTGTGAGGACACAGTGCTTTAATTAAAAATTATGAGTGTACTATAGTATTCAGAGTGAGATTTCTGAGTTAGGGAAAGAAAGTGTGGATAGCAGCCACTGTGAGTGGGGCTACCAGAAAAAAGTAAAGTGTGGTTCACATCCCTAAATAAGGGGTTGATACAACCTGATTTTTGTTATTCTCCATATACTAGGGTTGTATGTTCCCCAGCTCATTTGTTTTATAGAGTTTTCAGGTGGGTATATCTTATAATAATAATAGTCAACATTATTTATAAGGGCTTACTATTACATATCAGGATTATGCTAATTGCTTCATATGCATTATATCACTATTCTGTATAGCAGTCCTGATGGAGAATTGTCTCCCCGTTTTCCAGAACTTTAAGGCAAGTGAATCATCTGCCCAACGTAAGGCTGCAAAGTGAGAGCAGAGTTAAGTGTTTTAAGTTGAGTTACTCAGATTCCAGTGATCACAGTCTTGACCATCAAAATCTCCTGGCCTTCATTTCTCACTGAGAGGTAATGGTAGTGACCTCTAGTATGCGCATGTGTAGGTATGTGGTTCATTAGACTTGAATCCCCCCAGACAAAGCCTGTTCCTTATTTATTTATTTTTTTTTTTGTCATGAACAGGATTACCAAAGGTATGGGCAGTAGTCAACAAATTAAACAAATTTCTAAGAAACTGAGTTGTGTCATCATGCCACATGTTCATACTTGCCTTGAAATAGGAAATAAGTCATTCAGTAAAAACATACAGGCAAAATAAATCTTAAACATGCAACTGTTAACCTACAATCACGATGTACATTATATTTTTGCACATAGATCTAACATTGCAATTAAAAAAAAACAGATTGAGACTTAGGAGAATTGGGGGGTTGGGGGTAGGCAGGTAAATTTCAAAAAACAACATGAATTTTCTATAATTAATACAGAAAATACACTGGTTTTCCCAAATGAATAATTTGATATGTTAACACTTCACCATAAAGAATGCATGCCACCTGGATAGGATCCTGGCACAGGAAAAGGACATTAGCTAAAAACTAAATAAATCTAAATAAAGTGTGGACTAGTTCAAAACAAAACAAAACATAGAATTAGTAGCCTCAAAGGCAGGGGACTTCCCTGGTGGTCCATTGGTCCAGTGGTTAAGAATCTGCCTTCCAATGCAGGGGCAGTGTCGGGTTTGATCCCTGCTCAGAGAACTAAGATCCCACATGCTGTGGGGCAACTAAGCCTGCATGCCACAACTAGAGAGACACTTGCAACGAACAGCCCACACACCCCAACAAAGACCCAGCACAGCCACACATATGCAAAAAAAGTATAAGGCAGTTACTTTGTAGAAAACCCCACAGTTTGAGTTTAATTTTCCTCAAGATTTGTTCATTTTTGGTGGGCCAAAAATGCCATGTACTTCTCAAGGCCTCTTATCAGAAAGCACATGATGTGAATTTGTCCCATTCCTGTTCGTAGTTACTTTTATTACTTGGTTAAGATGTGTCTTCCAGCTTTCTTCACTCTGAAGTTAATTTGTATTTGATACTTACAAATTAGTGAGCAATTTATAAGTGTTTTATGGGGAGATACTTTGAAGCTATGCAAATATCTTGTTCTTTACCACACTTGTACCCACCAGTTTTAGCATAGATTGATGATTCTTGCCTGAATCAAGTATTACTATGGTGAAAGCCAAATGGTGATTTTTTTTTAATTCAATTGTTCTTTCTACAGTTGTTAGTGATCTCCTGTTAGGTAGAGCTTTCCTTTCTCCATTATTTATTCATTTATTTATATTAGGATGGACTCTTTTATTTTATTGTACAATGCATTCCTATCATCACTTATTTTGTTGGTAAAATTGCCCCAGGACTGACCTGACTTCAATCTGGTGCATATGTCCCTGACATGACTCGGATGTTCTTGAGCCCTTTCTTCCTTTTTGGCACAAGATGATCCAGGCTCATCTTATGCTTTATGTGCCCCAGCCCTGGAGTAAGCCATTCCTCTAAAGAGTCCTAGTTCTTTTCTGGTTCGATTTTACCAGATAGCTCCCCAAATAAGGTGTCTAACTTTTCTAAAATAGAAGTTATTATAGCATCCCAGTATTGCCATTCTAAAACTCTGGAGTCTAAACAGGGGGGGATGTAGATATAAATAAGCTCAATAGTAGAGTAATCCATATCTGAATGAACCATAGAATTTAGCTGTTTCTTCAATTCTTCTCAGCTTTAGATCATCACCACCACTATCTTCCTTGAGACCATCAGGGCCAGTCATCATGTTCTTTATCTCTGTTTGTTAGCACAAAGAAAACGAGACCTCTGTAGGTCAATGAGAATGGTCTCTCATTCCTGTACAGCTTTGTACAACCCCCATCTCTCAAACCTCTGGAGTTCCTTGGACCATCATCAACAGAATCTATCGGTGTCAAATTTACCTTCCATGTTGTAAAACTAGATACTACACACATTTTTTTTTTTTTCCTGTTCTTTTTAGAAGAAAGATGCAAGTAAAACCAAGCAAGTTAGTTTAAGGAATTCAGTAAAGTCAACTAAAAAAAAATCTCAAAAAGTATATCCATCCTAATGTACACACAGATTTCCAGCCATCAGAGAAAACTAATGATGTGTAGTTAACTTTAATATTGAGTGGTTAGTACAATGGCTAGCTCAAAAAGTGTTTGAAAAATGAGTAAAAGAGTGGTTAATTCCAAATTAACAAGAACATTAATTAGAACTTCCTTCACCAACTTCAGTTTCAATAGGCTAGTTTCTTGATCAAACATTTTATTGTCAATCTAATAAAAAGAGATCTGAGACATTGAGAAAAATAAGGTTTAACATAAACTTAGTATACAAAACTGCAATTCCACTCCTAGGTATCTACCCAAGGTAAATTAAAACATATCCACATAAAGACTTGTATACAATTATTCCTAGCACGATTCATAGTAACTCCAAAGTGGAACAACTCAAATGTCCAGCTGATGAATGGCTAAACAAAATGTGATACATTCATACAATGGGTACTATTCAGCACTAAAAAAGAACTACTTATACTGCAACAATATGCTAAGTGAAAGAAGCCAGACAAAAGACCACATACTGTAAGCTTTCATTTACCAGTGAAGGTAAGTCTTCAGCAGAAAGCACATCAGAGGCTGCCAGGGGCTGGGTATGGAAATGGGAATTGATTGGAAACGGACACTGAGGGAACTGTATGCAATGATGGAAATGTTCCAAAACTGGAACATTTACTACATGTACTAAGTTTACAACTACATTTACTAAAAAACATAGAATTATGTTTTATGACACATAAGTCGTACCTCAGTGATGCTGGTTTTAAGATAAGCAATCCTAAGCAACTCACGGTCTAAAGCCAGGAAACACTGGCTTTCTACCTCACAGGAGCCAGGCAGACGTAGCTCGCGGCAGTCCCAAGAGACACTTTCACGGCGACTTCTTCCCAAACCACCCCTTCCAGCCCGTGTTCGCCTGGACGTCACCAGGATCTCCAGCTTCACCTGCGATGTAGTCGCTGCCCTGGCAGACACCACCTCCTCCAGCACTGCTCTCCCAAGTGGGAAAGCGACACGATACACATTTCCAGGGTTTCTGACATGGCAGATAAGGTCCGACCAGCCCAGGCCGCTGCAGGGGAAGGAGAGGAGCCCAGGAAGCGATGGAGGAGTTGAGCGGGGTGTGGGGCCACACAAGCCCACAGACGCCCAGTTCCTTAAAAGTCCACCTGGCTCAGTGCAGGATACCAAGTCCAGTTATGAAAAGAAGGCCAATTTGGTATTCTAGGACAATTGTAACTCTTCTTTTTGGACCAGGTGAGAAATTTATATGGCATTCCAAAACATACGCTAGGAATGCCCAGGGTGCTGGTCCATTTACAGTGTTACTGCTGTAAGCAGCTACCATCAGCTGCCAGGTAGAGGTTTTGTCTTGTCTTTCCTTTGGGAAAAAAGCCACAAACACATGCTGCCACAGAACCAGAAGAAGCAGAATTAGCCTTCAAATAGATGCACCTAACCAAAATTACCTCAAGAGCATCTCTGTGAATCCAAAGGCTATTTAAGAACTTGTTCTCAAATGCAAATCAAAACCACAATGAGATATCACCTCACACCTGTCAAAATTGCTATCATCAAAATGTCTACAAATGATAAATGCTGGAGAAGGTGTGGAGAAAAGGGAACCCTCTTACACTGTTTGTGAGAATGTAAATTGGTGCAGCCACTATGGAAAACTGTATGGCGGTTCCTTAAAAAACTAAAAATAGGGCTTCCCTGGTGGCGCAGTGGTTGAGAGTCCGCCTGCCGATGCAGGGGACACGGGTTCATGCCCCAGTCCGGGAGGATCCCACATGCTGCGGAGCGGCTGGGCCCGTAAGCCATGGCCGCTGAGCCTGCGTGTCCGGAGCCTGTGCTCCGCAACGGGAGAGACCACAACAGTGAGAGGCCCGTGTACCGCAAAAAAAAAAAAAAAAAAAAAAACTAAAAATAGAGCTACCATATTACCCAGTAATCCCACTCCTGGACGTATATCTGGAAAAGATGAAAACTCTAATCTGAAAAGATACATGCACTCCAATGTTCATAGCAGCACTATTTATAATAGCCAAGACATGGAAGCAATCAGTCAACAGATGAATGGGTAAAGAAGCTGTGTTACATATATACAATGGAATATTACTTAGCCATCAAATAGAATGAAGTGTTGCCATTTGCAGCAACATGAATGGACCTAGAAATTATCATACTAAGTGAAGTAAGTCAGACATAGAAAGACAAATACTATATGATATCACTTATATGTGGAATCTAAAAAATAATACAAATGGATCTATTTATAAAACAGAAACAGACTCACAGACAGAAAACAAACTTATGGTTACCAAAGGGAAAAGGGACAAATTAGGAATATGGTATTAACACACTACTATATATAAAATAGATAAACAACAAGGCTTTACTGTATAACACAGGGAAAAACAATATCTTGTAAGAAACAATAACATAAAATAATCTGGAAGAAAATTATATATATATATATATATATATATATATATATATATATATATAACTGAATCACTTTGCTGTATACCTAAAAGTAACATCATGTTGTAAATCAACTATACTTCAATTAAAAATATATGTATAAACTTGTTCTCAAACATTATTGTGCTTCCCTGTGAGAGCACTAATATCCCAGTCCACCTCAATTAAATGACTCATTTCTGCCTACCCACCCACAGTACTGGTAGTTATACCAGAATCTCAATAGTGAGCCCCTCACACATCAGTGCCATCCCATTTAGTCTGTCACTGAATGGGAGTCCCAAAAAATGCAATTAGAGAATCGTGGCCAGGTAGTCTCATGTCTTCCTACCCTCCTGGCTGCTTCTCAGTCTCCTTTGTGGACTGTTTCTCCTCTGATCAATCTCTAAATGTTGAACTAACACAGTGCTTGTGGCTGGGACCATTTGTTCTTTCTATCTTCTCTCTCATGGGTGATCTCATCCAGTCCTGTGGAGTTAAGTGCCAATTACATGCTGATACCCAGGGCCAGCTTCATGGGGATAGCACTACCTGTGCAGTTGCACACGACTCCACATTCACAAGTCCCTGAGCTTAGTTTAATGGTATGCTGATGCTGTGTTAAAAGCCTTAGTAATTTTATCTTGGTGTTTTGTTAGTAAGTCTGATGGGGTAGTGCAGCGTGTGCAGGGGGCAGAAGAGATACCTGTGATATATGGTCTACCACCATTCCTTGCCATCCGTTACCATCTGCAGTGCCCCAGGAGCACAGAATTCTGGTAGGCCCACCATACACAGGGTTCAGTGAGACTCAAAGAGAGAACAAGATGATTGTGGTATATCTATGACTGAAAGTGGGAGCACTGACTGCTTCAAGAAGCCACACTTACCATTTGAACCAGAACTTACTTTGAACACAGAAAAAAGACAATGGTGTTCTAAGAACACAAACAGCCAAGAAACTCTACACACATCCTGAAACGTCAGGGAACTGTGTGTGTGTGTGTGTGAGTGTGTGTGTGCACTGTGGGGGCCAGATGATAGTATGAAGGTTAAGGCCCATCCAGTGCACAGCACGGCCAGTATGAGACTTCCCTCTGCAACTATATATATATATTTTTTTAATTGAGGTATAATTGACACATAACATTGTGTAAATGTAAGGTGTACAATGTGTTGGTTTGGTGCATTTATATATTGCAATATGATTACTATAGTAGCATTAGCTAACACTTTTTTCATGTTACATATTTATCATTTTTTTATGTGATGAGAACAGTTAAAATTTAGTCTCTTAGTGACTTTGAAATTCGTAATACAGTATTGTTGACTATAATCACTATGTTGTGTATTAGTTCTCCAGAACTTATTTATCTACTGGTTATAAGTTTGTACCCTTAAAACAGTTTCTCCCCAATTCCCCCACCTCCTTATAACTTCTACCCTCTGTTTTTACAAGTTCAGTGTTTTTAGATTCTACACATAAGTGATATCATACAGTATTAGTCCTTCTTTGTCTGACTTATCTCACTTAGCCTAATGCCTTCAGGGTCCATCCATGTTGTCACAAATAGTAGGCATTCCTTCTTTGTCATGGCTGAAAAATATTCCATTGTATATATATACCACATCTTCTTTGTCCATTCATCCAATGACAGATACTTAGGTTGTTTATCTTGGCTATTGTGAATAATGCTTCAGTGAACATGGGTATGCAGATAACCCTTCGAGATACTGATTTTAACTCATTCAGATATACATCCGGGAAAGGGATTGCTGGATCATATGGTAGTACAATTTTTAGTTTTTGAGAAACTGTCATACTATTTCCCATAATGGCTGCACCAATTTGCATTCCCACCAATAGGTTTCTCCACATCCTTACCAGCAATTGTTATTTCTTTTTCATAAAAAACATCCTAACAGGTGTGAGGCAATATCTCATTGTAGTTTTGATTCATCTGCAACTCTTTTAATTTCACATACTCCTGGGTTTAGTCATGTTCTTCTAGGACCAACAGCTGTCAACTCCCTAAATCAAGCCAAAAGTCCCCTCCCATGCCTTCCTGGTGTACATCAGTGTAGCACAGTGGTTATGAACATAGGTGCCAGAGCCAGAGTGCCTGCATTCTAATTCCAGGTTTACTCATATCTTGCCTGGGTGACATTGCGGAAATTGCTTATCTTCTCTGTAACCAGATTTCCTCTCTTTAAAAAAATGGGATAATAATAGAATTTACCTCATAAAGTTGTTGTGAGGTTTAAATAATTGTTCCATGCAAAGGCATGTAACAGTGCCCGGCCTATACTAAGCATTATGAAACTGTCCTCTATTATTAATCTTTAATGGGTAAAAATGAGACATTTATTCAAGTACTGATTTAATGAGCACTTATTGTGTGCTTAGCACTGGGGATTCAATGGTAAAAAGAACAGACATGGTTCCTAGCTGCATGGATCTTACAACTTAATGAGAGAGACAGAAAATAACCAAGCGTATAAGCAATTAAATTAATACAAAGTATAATAAATGTGTTAAAAAGAACAACTGTGTGCAGTGAAAGAAGATATGAGAGAGACCTAATTTAGATATAAAGTCACCAAAGAAAAGTTCTAGGAGATGATACTTAAGCCAAGAACAGATGGGTCAAAGGAACTATCCATGGAATAGTAGGGAGTTGAGGTGGCAGGAGGAGCATTTTATTCAGAGGAGACAGCATGTCTCAAACCAAGAAGAAGGTTGTCTTGTGTGAGAACCTAAAAGAAATCTGGTATGTCTAGAACCTGTGAGCAAGGGGAGACAGCAAAAGACAAGGCAGGAAAGGTAGGTGGATTCAAATCATGCAAGGGCTTATATGTCATGGGAGAGATTTGAGATTTCATTTAAGTGTAAAGCACATCAGTGAAAACTTTTAAGAGGGGGACCAAAATAATCTGCTTTAAGTTGTTAAATTATCACTGTTTCTTGTGAAGAAAAATGGATCTTTTGGGAAAAATCAGGGAAACCAGTTAGTAATCGAGAAGACAATTATAATGGCTGGATTAAGGTTTTAAAAGTGGATATGGGGACAAGTGAATAAGTTTGAAGTATGGTTTGGAGGAAAGATGGGTGGGACTTGCTGAACGATTGACTGTGGAGTGAAGAGGGAGAAGTGAAGACTGACTGTCAGTTTCCTGCATGAGCAATGGGGTTAATTGTGGGGACACGTATAGTAATTAAGTGTAGGTGGCAGAAGAAATGCGATGGGGTGAGTTATGTGGATGAATTTTCTGTTTCATTTGGACAGTTTGAAATAGCTGTGAGACAATTCATTGGGACTGCCAATTAAAGGCATAGCTTCAATATGAGTCACAGCTTCAGAAAATGATTTGGGTAATATAATTTGGGAGTTGTCTGTTTATGAAATGGTATTTAAAGGACCAAAAATGATGAAGTGCAAGTGATCAAAAATGCTCAGAACATTCTTGAAAAATAACAAATTTAGAGGACACAAACTTCCTGATTTCAAAACTTACTACAAAGCTACAGTAATCAAGTTAATGTGGTATTGGCATAAAGATAGACATAGAGATCAATGGAATATAATTGAGAACTCAGGAATAAATAATTTATATTCAATTGATTTTTGAAAAGAGTGTCAAGAAAATTCAACAGGGTAAGGGGGGAGGATAGTCTTTTCAACAAATGATGATGTGACAATTGGATAGCCATGTGCAAAAGGATGAAGTTGTAACTGTAGCTCACACTATACACAAAAATTAATTCAAGATAGATCATCGACCTCAATGTAAGAGCTAAAACTTGTGACACTGGATTAAGCAGTGACTTTTTAGATATGAATCCAAACCCACACACAACAAAAGAAAAAAAAATAGGTAAACTGGACTTTATCAATATTAAAAACTTTTGTGCTTGAAAGTGCACCATTAAGAAAGTGAAAGACAATCCACTGAAAGGGAGAAAATATTTGCAAATCATATATTTGATGATGGTCTTGTATCTAGAATATATAAAGAACACTTAAAATTGAACAATAAAAGACAACTCAATTGAAAAATGGGCATTTTTGGTTATTCTTAGTCATTGAGGAGATTACCACTTCATACCTACTAGGATAGCTGTAATAAAAAAGACAATAACAATTGTTGATGAGGATGTAGGAAGATTGGAACCCTTATACTCTGCTGGTGTGATTGTAAAATGTTTCAGCCTGCTTTAGAAAATGGTTTGGCTGTTTCTCAAAATGTTAAACAAAGAGTTTACCATATGACCTAGGAATTCTACTCCTAGATATATCCAAGATAAATGAAAACATATGTTCACACAAAAACTTGTACACAAATGTTCATAGCAGCATTATTTATGATAGCCAAAAAGTGGAAACAGCTCAAATATCACAAACTGATGACTGAATAAACAACTGTGATATACAAAACAATGGAAATTATTCATCAATAAAAAGGAATGAAATTCTGATACATATTACAATGGATGAACCTTGAGAACATGCTAAGTAACAGAAGCCAGCCGCAAAAACACCACATATGATAGGTTCCATTTATTTGAAATATTCAAATCTATAGAGACAAAATGGATTAGTGGTTAGCAAGGGGTGGGGGGAAGAGAGAATGGGGGTTGAGTGCTTAGTGGGTATATAATTTCTTTGGGGGATGATGAAAATATACCAAAATTAGGTAGTGGCTATGGATGTACAACTCTGTATTATGGTAAGTGAATTACATTTCAATAAAACTATTATTTAAAAAATTGACGCCATCACCTTTGGAGAAAAATGTTAGAAAAGGGTATAGAGGGTGGGTACATAAGACTGATGTGTGAGAAACTACTATATATGGAGGTCGGGTAGGGCAGAGGAGCAGGAGAAGGAAACTGAGATGGAGTGGCTAGGGAAGTAGGAGAAATACATGAGTGTGTGACAACACAAGCCAATTAAAGAGGGTCTCAAAAACAAAGCAGTGGTCAATATGAATGGGGGAGGAAAGGTATAGGAAGTTTGAAGGGAGAGATTATTTAGTGAAATGATTGCCACAATAAGGTTAGTTAATATATCCATCATCTCACATAATTACAGTTGTGTGTGTGTGTGTGTGTGTGTCTGTGTGTTGAGAACTTTTAACATCTATTCTCTTAGCAACTTTCAAATACACAATACAGTATTGTTAACTACAGTCACCATTACCAGAATTTTTCTTCTTATAAGTGGCAGTTTGCATCCTTTGATCATTTTCACCCATTCCCCTACCTGTGGCAACCACCAATTTACTCTCTATTTCCATGAGTTCATTTTTTGTAGATTCCACATATAAGTGAGATCATACAGAATTTGGCTTTCTGTGACTTATTTCACTTAATATGATGCCTTTAAAGTCCATCCATGTTGTTGCAAAGGGCAGTCTTCCCTTCTTTTTATGGCAGAATAATACTCCAATCATCCATGAACACAGTTTGTTTCCATTTCTTGGCTATTGTAAATAATGCTGCAATGGACATGGGAGTGAATATATCTCTATGAGATAGTGATTTCATTTGCTTTGGACACATACCCAGAATTGGAATTGCTGGATCGTATGATTGTTCTATTTTTAATTTTTAAAGGAAACTCCATAATTTTTCCATGGTGGCTGTACCAATTTACAGTCCTACCAACAGGGTTTAAATGTTCCCTTTTGGGCTTCCTTGGTGGCGCAGTGGTTGAGAGTCCGCCTGCCGATACAGGGGACACGGGTTCGTGCCCCGGTCTGGGAAGATCCCATATGCCGCGGAGCGGCTGGGCCCGTGAGCCATGGCCGCTGAGCCTGTGCGTCCGGAGCCTGTGCTCCGCAAAGGGAGAGGCTGCAACAGTGAGAGGCCTGCGTACCACCAAAAAAAAAAAAAGAAAAGTTCCCTTTTTTCCACATTCTCACTGACACTTATCTCTTGTCTCTTTGATAATAGCCATTCTAACAGGTATGATGTGATATCTCATTGTGGTTTTGATTTGCATTTCCCTGATGATTAGTGACGTTGAGCATTGTTTTTCATGTACCTGTTGGCCGTTTGAATATCTTATGTGGAAAAATGTCTATTTAGGTTCTTTGCTCATTTTTAAGTCAGATTTTTATTTTTGCTATCAAATTGTATGAGTTTTTTAAAAATGTATTTTGAATATGAATCCCTTATTAGATATTACAAATATTTCCTCCCATTCCATAGGTTGCCATTTCATTTTCTTGATCATTTCTTTTGCTATGCAGAAGCTTTTTAGTTTGATGTGGTCCCACTTATTTATTTTTGCTTTTGTTGCTTGCACTTTTGGTCATATCAAAACATAATTGCCAAGACCAATTTCAAGGAGCTTTTTCCCTATATTTTCCTTTAGGAGTTTATTGCTATGGTTTCTGGTCGTATGTTTATGTTTATACTCCATGCAAGTTAATTTTTATGAGTGGTATAAAATAGGGGTTCAATTTTATCCTTTTGCATGTGAATATCCAGTTTTCCCAATACCGTTTATTGAAGAGACTATTTTTTACCCATGGAGTATTCCTGGCTCCCTTGTCAAATATTGGTTGACCATATAGGCATGGGTTTATTTCTGCGCTCTAAATTCTGTTCCATCATTCTGCGTCTGTTTTTATGCTAGTGCCATACTGTTTTGATTATTATAGCTTTGTGATACATTTTGAAATCAGGACGTGTGACGCCTCCAGTTTTGTTCTTTTTCAAGGTTACTTCAGCTATTTGGCATCTTTTGTGGTTCCACACAAATTATAGCAGTTTTGTTTTCTGTAATGATGCCGTTGGAATTTTGATAGGGATTACATTGAATCTGTAGATGGCTTTGGGTAGCATGGACATTTTAACAATATTAACTTTTTGATCTATGAACAAGGGATATCTTTCCATTTATTTGTGTCTTCAGTTTCTTTCATCAATGTCTTGTAGTTTTCAGAGTAGAAATCTTTCACCTACTTGGTTAAATTTATTGCTAGGCATTTTATTATTTTTGATGTTATTGTAAATGAGATTGTTTTCTTTATTTCTTTTACAGATATTTTGTTGTTAGTGCATAGAAAGACAACTGATCTGTATGTTGATTTTGTATCCTGCAACTTTACTGAATTTGTTTATTAGTTCTAAGAGTTTTTTTGGGGGGGGGGGTTGATTTTGTTTTTGTGGAGTCTTTAGGATTTTCTATATATAAGATCAAGTCATCTGCAAATAGAGATAGTTTTACTTCTTCCTTTCTGATTTGGATGCCTTTAAATTCGTTTTCTTGCCTTATTGCTCTGGCTAGGACAATTACTCCAGTAACTAATTGTCAGTATTGATTACCCATTTCAAGATTGTGATCATGAATAAGGTGAAGACAGTTGTGCAACCTCTCCTTTTCTAACAAACTTCAGCTGCAAGCACAGAAAAGTCAGATTGTTGTGGTTGTCCAGAGCTTGAGTTTGGTCTCATGAAGGCCAAGAAGGTAGGGAAGAATAAGAGAATTCAGTATTTTTAAAGGGACTGCTTGAATTGATGAGGCATATCATCTATGCTCCTCAAAGAGGAATGTGAAACTAGGATAGTGGGTAGATTGTGAAAGTGATGGAACCAATGCATTAGAAGTCTCCAAGAGATTTAAAATGTTGTAGTGGCAATGGGTGAGCAGGTGAGCTAAAAGGTAGGTGGTAATAATCATGGAGTGGTATGTTTCATGCCAATATTTTAGAGACAATGGAATTTTAGGTGTTGACACTGCTATGTAGGATGGAGCAGTGTGAGTGTGTAGCTAAGAAAGAGTTGAGGGAGAAAAGATAAAAAGTATTCAATTGAGAGGCCTGGGAATTGGATAGACTATCTATGTGCATATGGAAGACAGTGAGAATTATGGCCCCTTAAGTTACTAATGGTGGAAGTGGACTGCTCTCTCAAAATCTACTTAATGTTGACACCTAAGATGCCCTGAACAAAGAGCAACTCACAGCATCTTTATCTAAAGAAAATTGGCCTCACCATTTGCACATCGGAAATATTTTCTGGTAGTTGTATCGAAGTGTGTACCAAGGACGTTCATGCAGTCTCATTTAAAATTTAGAAAATCTTGAAGATTTTCTTTGTGGAATACTTTTAACAATCCCTGTCTGAAAAATGACACTTTATTATTCTGTGGTCCTCTCTAGTTCTATAGTTTTCCAATTCATTCATTCATTCATTTGACAAATTTTTAGTCCTTGCATACGCTGTGTCAAGAATGTGCTAGCACTGAAAGTTCAGGTGAAAAAGATATGTATAGTGGTGGCCCTCAGAGCTCCTGGTGTGATAAACTGTAGTGGTATCCATTGTGTGATCAAGTATTATGTATCATTTGCATAATTCTCTTGTGTTGGTTAAATTTGTGGTTTGTGCATCAATAGATGCTTTATAACTCATCGTTAGGAACTGAAGGTAAGTAGAATTTTTTTGTAGTGTTGACATCACCATACCCAGCCATATTCATTATATGTATTATTTTTTCAATGTTTGCTTTGATTTGTTTGATTTCTTTGCCTTCTAGACTTTGACATTTTACTGGAAGACAGTGAACTAAGAATGTCGTGGAGTGACAACACATGATGGTCTTGTCCTAGAGTGTGTGTCACTGAAGTCTGCAAAATTGAAAGATTTTCTAAATCAGCTGTCAGGAACTTGTTGCTAGAGCTACTTTCCCTGATTTCAAATCAGGGTCATTGAGCACATTTCCAAATGCTCCTCAGGGTTGTACAATTTGCTGAGAAAGTGGAAACACAGGTTCTTTCAGCTTGTCATATGGGGCAGTCTGAAGCTGCCTTTGATGATCAAAAATCCCTTCTTCTTCTCAGCCATTTAAAATGTTACTTCAGCCTGCCCACAGTTCAAATGTTCAGCCAGGGAAGCCAGCTCTTTTCAGTATTTCAGTCAATCAAATATCAGCTCTTTTCAAGGTCCCAGTCTATCCAATTTCTTGGCACATACTATAGAATCTAGCTTAGCAATGAAAGGCAATTTGTTCTTCATTCAACTTCTTTAGGGATTTCATTTTGCAAACCCACTCCTGCCTGCTCTAATAAAAAGGAAAGAGTTGTAAACGTGTTTGCACATATATTACCCTTGTCCCTGTATCCTAGTATTCCTTTGGACTTCAAAAAATGTTTATATTATGCTTTGTAAGGGAGATTTTGATAAAGAAAACAACTCTCTCGCCCTCCTCATTCTCACCATTTTCCTAAAGTTAACTCCCACAGATTTCCCACTTCTACATATTTCTGCTTAGTTGAGAATACTTAATGGTGATTAAAAATGAATGTGACATTGAAATTTATCATGCTATTAAAGTATTTCCACAGATCTTTATACAGAATTTATCTTCACCTTATCAGTGGGATTTTAAATTTTTCAAATCACAAGCAACTTGGATCTTGAGAATAAAGTACATACTGGGGTAAATAAGTTTGCTCATATTGCTTGTAGATATGAATCTTCAACTTCTTTACACACGAATTGAACTTTCCACCATTTTCCATAGAATGCCAGGTAGAATGTTCATTGTCAGAGAAAATATTTTTAAAGTACTATTTTCTTATGGCAAGTGATTTGAAAAAGCAAACAAATTAATCTTTATGACCCATAATTGCAATGCCTGAAATCATAAAATGATTAGAAATCATGGAGTCCAAATTCTTTATTTTCTGGAAGAAACTGAAGCCCAGTAAGGTTAATTGAGTCTCTGAGTCATAGGGGAATTTGTACAGGACTGAGACCAGGTGATGGTTTCCCAGTTCCCAAACTAGCTCCTCCCAACATGGTGAAGAAAGCCCTTCCCTATGCTAGTTGGTTCACTGATGATGGATGAGATATCATTTCCTAATCTGTAAAATGAAGGGGTTGAGTTAAAACTCTAAGATTCTAGCCTGGCTAGAGAACAGTTGATCTTAGTCTCTGAATTTAATAAGAAATAATGTAAGTGGCCAGAGGAGAATGTGTGAATTGGGACTGCTTGACACCATCTCAAATTTTAGTCATGTTTTTTCTCTTCCAAATAATAATACATTTTTTTACATTTTTGTGCCATTCTGTGCAGATTTAGGGGACCTTTCAGTTACAGTGCACAGCACCCCCAGCAACAGAGATTGCTGTGTGACTCACACCTGCCCTAATCGTAGTACCAAACTTGTAACATACATATGGGATTTTATGTGCAGTCACTGGGAGAGACAGTTAAGAACTTTCCTCCAGGATGATGTAAACCTGTAGTCTCAACCCTCCATGCCCAACCCCAGCCCAAAATCTCTTGACATGAAGGAAATCTAACTGGTGGAGGAGAAATAAAGGGCAAATGAGAGAAAGGAAAGGAGGAAAGGAGGGAAAGAGGGAGAGAGAGATAGAAAATATGAGAAAAAAAGGAGAGAAAGAGAGATAATCATTTGAACCCATGGATTTATCTATGCCTGAAGTGTCTTCCTGGTCTTCCCAATTACATGAAGCAATAAATTACTCCTTTTTTGCTTAAGCTAATTTGAATTGGTTTTCTGTCACCTTTATCTGAAAGACTCCTGACAAATGCAATTACCTATGCCCAATATAAGGAAATTTAAACTGGTTCAGGAAAAATGCTTAAAAAAAAATCCCAAGAATAGTGAGCAATATTGGTTGTGATCCTTAGTTATTTTTATTTACTCATTCATTTACTGAACACTTTCCAGATGCAAAGCACCCTAACTTTGGGGAGTTAAACTGAGAACAGAAAAAAAAGAAGCAGCAGAGCAAGTCAGAATGTGACGTGACCAACATCCCAACTTCAAGACACATAGTCTATGGAAGGTGGGAAGCAGTATCAACTGGGAAATCTGGGGAAGGCCTCCAAGAGAAGGTGAAGACCCATTGGGACACACCCAAGTGATTGGGCTGAAAGCAATTTGGTTGAAATGAAGATTGGTGAAAACAAAATAAAACTCTTTTGGCTAGGATTTTCTAGTATTGGTAACTGTGGTGCACCATGGGATAGTTTGATAACTTTTAAAGTGACCTTAACCATTTTTTTTCTACTAAGAATTTATGTAGTTTTCTTCTATCTTGCTTTAAAATTTTTTATTACTAAATGCTATTCTTAATGGAGAAAAGCTGGTACAATATAGTTGTGTAACAACTGATGGATTTTTAAATAAATTAAAATAGGTCATAAAACATACTGGATTGCATAATCCCATTTTTGAAGAAATTAATACATGTATATAAGGGATCTAAAAGGAGATGCACACCAGTGTATTAGCAGCTGGTGACCCTGGGTGGGTAGGTGGGCATCTTGGCTATTCTTTTTTTTTTTTTTTTAACATCTTTATTGGAGTATAATTGCTTTACAATGGTGTCTTAGTTTCTGCTTTATAACGAAGTGAATCAGCTATACATATACATATATCCCAATATCTCCTCCCTCTTGCATCTCCCTCCCTCCCACCCTCCTTATCCCACCCCTCTAGGTGGTCACAAAGCATCGAGCTGATCTTCCTGTGCTGTGCGGCTGCTTCCCACTAGCTATCTGTTTTATATTTGATAGTGTATATATGTACATGTCACTCTCTCACTTCATCCCAGCTTCCCCTTCCCCTTCCCTGTGTCCTCAGGTCCATTCTCTACATCTGCATCTTTATTCCTGTTCTGCCCCTAGGTTCTTCAGAAATTTTTTTTTTTTTTTTTTTTAGATTCCATATATGTGTGTTAGCCTATGGTATTTGTTTCTCTCTTTCTGACTTACTTCACTCTGTATGACAGACTTTAGGTCCATCCACCTCACTACAAATAACTCAATATCGTTTCTTTTTTATGGCTGAGGAATATTCTGTTGTATATATGTGCCACATCTTTTTTATCCATTCATCTGTCGATGGACACTTAGGTTGCTTTCATGTCCTGGCTATTGTAAATAGAGTTGCAATGAACATTGTGGTACATGACTCTTTTTGAATTATGGTTTTCTCAGGGTATATGCCCAGTAGTGGGATTGCTGGGTCGTATGGTAGTTCTATTTTTACTTTTTAAGGAACCTCCATACTGTTCTCCATAGTGGCTGTATCAATTTACATTCCCACCAACAGTGCAAGAGGGTTCCCTTTTCTCCACACCCTCTCCAGCATTTATTGTTTGTAGATTTTTTGATGATGGCCATTCTGACTGGTGTGAGGTGATACCTCATTGTAGTTTTGATTGGCATTTCTCTGATGATTAGTGATGTTGAGCATCCTTTCATGTGTTTGTTGGCAATCTGTATATCTTCTTTGGAGAAATGTCTATTTAGGTCTTTTGTCCATTTTTGGATTGGGTTGTTTGTTTTTTGATATTGAGCTACATGAGCTGCTTGTGAATTTTGGAGATTAATCCTTTGTCAGTTGCTTCACTTGCAAATATTTTCTCCCATTCTGAGGGTTGTCTTTTCGTCTTGTTTATGGTTTCCTTTGCTGTGCAAAAGCTTTTAAGTTTCATTAGGTCTCATTTGTTTATTTTTGTTTTTATTTCCATTTCTCTAGGAGGTGGGTCAAAAAAGATCTTGCTGTGATTTATGTCATAGAGTGTTCTGCCTATGTTTTCCTCTAAGTGTTTGATAGTGTCTGGCCTTACATTTAGGTCTTTAATCTATTTTGAGTTTATTTTTGTGTATGGTGTTAGGGAGTGTTCTAATTTCATTCTTTTACATGTAGCTGTCCAGCTTTCCCAGCACCACTTATTGAAGAGGCTGTCTTTTCTCCATTGTATATTCTTGCCTCCTTTATCAAAGATAAGGTGACCATATGTGCGTGAGTTTATCTCTGGGCTTCCTATCCTGTTCCATTGATCTATCTTTCTGTTTTTGTGCCAGTACCATACTCTCTTGACTACTGTAACTTTATAGTATAGTCTGAAGTCTGGGAGTCTGATTCCTCTATTGGCTATTCAGGGTCTTTTATGTTTCCATACAAATTGTGAAAATTTTTGTTCTGGTTCTGTGAAAAATGCCAGTAGTAGTTTGATAGGGATTGCATTGAATATGTAGATTGCTTTGGGCTGTATAGTCATTTTTACAATGTTGATTCTTCCAATCCAAGGACATGGTATATCTCTCCATCTGTTTGTATCATCTTTAATTTCTTTCATCAGTGTCTTATAATTTTCTGCATACAGGTCTTTTGTCTCCTTAGGTAGTTTTATGCCTAGGTATTTTATTCTTTTTGTTGAAATGGTAAATGGGAGTGTTTCCTTAATTTCTCTTTCAGATTTTTCATCATTAGTGTATAGGAATGCCAGAGATTTCGGTGCATTAATTTTGTATCCTGCTACTTTACCAAATTCATTGATTAGCTCTGGTAGTTTTCTGGTAGCATCTTTAGGATTCTCTATTTATAGTATCATGTCATCTTCAAACAATGACAGCTTTACTTCTTTTTCAATTTGGATTCCTTTTATTTCTTTTTCTTCTCTGATTACTGTGGGAAACACTTCCAAAACAATGTTGAATAATAGTGGTGAGAGTAGGCAACCTTGTCTTGTTCCTGATCTTAATGGAAATGGCTTCAGTTTTTCACCATTGAGTATGTTGTTGGCTGTGGGTTTGTCATATATGGCCTTTATTATGTTGAGATAAGTTCCCTCTATGCCTAATTTCTGGAGTGTTTTTTTATCATAAATCAGTGTTGAATTTTGTCAAAAGCTTTTT
Organism: Phocoena phocoena; assembly: GCF_963924675.1. Taxonomy (NCBI): domain Eukaryota; kingdom Metazoa; phylum Chordata; class Mammalia; order Artiodactyla; family Phocoenidae; genus Phocoena; species Phocoena phocoena. The sequence goes on along the minus strand of NC_089231.1, from coordinate 33,154,646 downwards.
CTGCATCTATCGAGATGATCACATTGTGTTTATTCTTCAATTTGTTAATATGGTGTATCACATTGATTGATTTGGGTATATTGAAGAATCCTTGCATTCCTGGGATAAACCCCACTTGATCATGGTGTATGATCCTTTTAATGTGCTGTTGGATTCTGTTTGCCAGTATTTTGTTGAGGATTTTTGCATCTATGTTCATTGTCCAGTGACATTGGCCTGTAGTTTTCTTACTTTGTGACATCTTTGTCTGGTTTTGGTATCAGGGTGATGGTGGCCTCGTAGAATGTGTTTGGGAGTTTTCCTCCCTCTGCTATATTTTGGAAGAGTTTGGGAAGGATAGGTGTTAGCTCTTCTCTAAATGTTTGATAGAATTCGATCTTGGCTATTCTTTATATTGTTTTGCCTGTCTGCATTTTCTGATATTTTTGTAATTATTATGTGTGCTGAATTTTTTTAATAAAAACATGATGAGAAACACAGGCATTAGAAAATATAAGAATGGAAGAAAACTGAACACAACCAACCCAGCAAGTAGCAAGGGCTGGATTAATGAAGGGTAAATGTGGAAGGGCACAGGCAGACATAGGATGTGGAAGTGTCACAGGCAGAGATAGGATGTGGTAGTGGCACAGGCAGAGATCTGGGCACAGGGCAGGGGGTGGGGAGCATCTTGTGTTGGGTGTTTAGGAGGAAGGAGAAGCAATGAGCAGGACTTTTTCTGTTATACCTGTTTTGGGTCATCAGCATTTTAAATAGTAAAATTAATTTTATTTTGAAAGGAAATTTTAAATGAAGAGATATCAGTAAAAAGGCACTGCCTTGGGCTAAGAGGGGTTAGGACAGGTTGAGACTACAAGAAAGGGTCATAAACTGAGGTGGACATTACCCCTTGAATGGAGGCCACTGCCTTTGTCACCTTGCTCTTGACTTTCAGATAAATACAAAACCCAGTGACAATTTGAAACAAGTCATTTAGAATGAGAGACTGAGAATCAGGAGCCTCAACAAAAGGGGAGGAGGCTCTGCCAAGGGTTTGTTAGGACAACAGATCAATCGCCGAGTCTCCAGAACTTAAACAACAACTTGGGTTGCTGGAAAGGAAGTGCGTCTCTTTGAATGTGACTGATGGAAGGGATCAACAGCAAGAGTCACCACAGGTTTGTGAATCTAAATAACCTGCTGAATGTTGCTGAATACCACAAAAAAAACCCAAACCAAAAAACAACCACAAAACCTATTTTAAGCTTGCTTCTTGAAAGTTCAAATCGAGAAGAAAGGCAAATTAGCAAGGACAACTCTGTGGACTGAATAAGAGCATCCTAACAGTGATGGGAAGAACTAAAGTCTTCGCGATAAAGTTCTCTATGTAAGATTTAAAAAAAAAAAGAAAAAACAAAAAAAACCAGGAAAATAAAAAACTTAAAATGTTGGAACAGCCTTTGAATGTATATCCCTTGGAACTGGTGATTATGCAAACCATGTTCTAAAATCTACAAATTATCTGTCAATAGTAGAGTTTCAAAAAATGTTTACTTTGGGGTTGCTTCTCTAATTGTGGGTTAGAAAGAGCACAGGAGTGCTTAATTGAAGAGAAAACAGAATTTGAGATTCAAAAGTGTTAAGTGAAGAGTCTGTGATATCAGACTGTTAATTGAGAAGATACTATAACGTTTCTTAGCACTGCACAATTCCATAGTCAGGACAAATCCCTGCTGAGTTAACAAGGTTGGAATCTATGTAACTCTTGATGGGATCCAGAGTTCCCTTCCTCCCGCTACTGCCCCACCCTTCATTTTCTGTGACTCAGACTTAAGTCCAAGCCCTTGTACTTGTGCCTACTGTTGGGAGACAGTACTATTGCTCCACTCATTTGCCCTCTTCAGACCCTGTTATGTGAGACACTGTTTTTGTCAAGGGACACCTGTGGTCATGCCCCTCTCAGTGCAGTTCAGTCTATCAGGTTCTCAGCTGGCTGCCCAGAGACTGTATTTTACTCCACAACAAAGGCCCTCCACATGTGGACAAGAAGGCTCTTGCTCAAATGTCCGCTGTCATATTCTGAGTACTTGTTCAGATCAAACTGCTGTTGTTTGCTGGCTGTCAGGGTTTTTTAAGACCCAGAGAGCATGGTTTTCTGTTTCTTTTTCTCTAAAGCAGATCAGGACTTTCCCCTTTTTCCTTTCTCACACTCTCTTCTGCCCATCATATCTCAAAAGACAAAGTTCTGGAGTCACAGATTTCACCTCCTTCCTCCCTTTGGTACATGATCCAAATCTCCCATCTAGTTGGTTGCATCTGTAGCCAGTGCAGTCTGTTGCACCCTCAGGCAGAGAAACCCCATAATGACACTAAGAATTTTGCTCTTTCATGCCCATCAGAACCTTAAATCTGGTGGTTAGGTGTGGACCAAAGAGCTGACATCCCTGTATAATAGTAAGTAGAGAGATTCTCTAATTCAGCCAAGAGTGGTTGGAAATGACTGAATCTACACTCTGAATAGCAAACTACCTATACCTTATTGAACATAGTTGATATTTAAGAAATTATAAAGGATACTAGTGGAACAGGTGATAACCCTGCATAGGTGTGTCTGAGGGAGAAGTTTTTGATATGTTTATTTTCCCTTGTAAGTTCATGATGCTTTTATCATACTACTTATTGCTTTACGGACTTGTACCCTTGCTAAAAATATAGCCCTTAAACACTGGTTCTCTCAGGTCACTTCTGGGGAGGTTTTGCTTTTTTCACCGTGCTTCTCAGAGTGTTGGCTACAATGATAGGGTACATGGTGTTTCTTTTTCCCCCCTCCCTAGCTCCCTCCCTCCACGCCCCAGGGTAATTCCCTCCCTCTATCCCTAGGACAAATGTTCTCTGCAGTTGTGTTATCTTTGCTATGATATTTACCTTCTGATAGTCTGATGTAGTCAAGAACCTGATAACCAGGAAGAGGACAGTTGGAGGGATCCTTATCCATTTTCTCTATACACCTCTCTTATCCCCTCTTGCTAAAATATGTTTTGAACCCTTCCAAGGTAGGTAAATGGGGAGGGAGCAGAGTCAAGAGCCAGAGAAGTCATTACTTGAATGGTCCTGCCCTGAGAGAGCTTTGTGATTGGTAGGCCCGTAGGTGTTTAAGTCTGTCTCTTTCTCAGGTGCGTGCCTCAGTGGCCTTCTCAGAGGCCCCCCTTAGGGACCACACTAACAGTGACTTCCTCCAGCTGCTGCCTTGCCCTCAGCCCTTCTTTCTTGGCAATTTACTTCAAAGACACTCAGTCTGCCAGAACGCATTATCTTTCGTGACTATTTTCTTTCGTGGGATTTCACATGGCTCCCAGCCAGCTCTCCTTCCTGTTTGGACCACGCCTGGACCATGAGAAACTCTTATGCAGCCTTTGCCCCAACAAAGCAGAAACTCCCTGTTCTTCTCCCTCCAAAGCTGTGAACTGGCCATATGTCATCCCCTGAGCTTGCTAGAGTCAGAAACTAGGCCACTGAGTACTCTCCTTATGGCAGGGGACCCATCGAATTTTTAGTTGTAGTTTCTTCTCCTTAATGCTTAGATACAGGGCTGGACCACAGGAGAAGCTGAGTGAGAAATACAACTGGGCTCAGAATCTCTTCCTTTCAGTCCTGAGTAAATGTCATTGAACTAAGAGTTTCTTCTCTCCCCTTTCCTGAGACTGTACTTCCCCTGAGCAGGCCACTACAGAGACCCTCTAGACATGTTAAATGAAGGTAATAATAGTTCTTACCTCATAGGGTTGTGTGAAGGTTAAATGAGTTAATGTGTTTAAAGCACTTAGCAGATGCTAGCACATATTAATTGCCATGTAAGTATCAGCTATTGTCACATTTACAGTGCCATAAGGATGAACCCTCTAGCTCACACCTCTAGTTCTGTAGATCTGAGGCAGAGGGATAGAGCTGGAGGTGGGATAAGCAAGGATTAGTCTTGAACAGGAAGGAGATTTGGGACTTGGAGTGGGAGACCTAAGTACATTAGGTTTATTAGCTGTACAGGAAGTAACTAATTAAAAACATTATTACTGAAATTTCTTCAAGCTAGGCTTCATGAAGAGGAAATGTTGAATAGCCAGACAAGTGAGATATTAAAATTATGCATTTGGCTAGACTGGAAGAAACAGTCGATGGAATATACTGTCTTGTTAAATATATACAGTAATTAACCCTTTACTCAGTGAAGTAGGTGAACTTTTAAAATCCAAGTTTATGCCTCAACAGTATCTAAATGATTGGCTGAGATTTCAAAGGGACTCTGGAGCCCAATAGAAATTAAGATGCCAACTCATTACCTGTCAGCAGTTGAGTTATCGTCCATTTTAGACCTTGAACAGCGATCATGTTCTGTGTTTTTAGGCTTCTGAAAGGCACAGAGTATGCAGACACAACCCAAGTACAGTAAGTGCCCTACATACAAACAACTTCCATCCCGAGAGTACGTTCGTTAGGTCCAATTTGTTTGTAAGTCCAACGAAGTTAGCTTAGGTACTGAACTAACACAATCGGGTATATAGCACTGTATTGTAATAGGTTTATAATACTTTTCACACAGATAATGCTTACATAAAAAACAAACACAAAAAATAAAGAAAACATTTTTAATCTGACAGTACAATACCTTGAAAAGTACAGTAGTACAGTACAACAGCTGGCATACAGGGACTGGCATGAACGTTCACATCTTTGAAAATTTGCAACTTGAAGGTTCGTATACGAGGGGCTTACCGTAATTCAACAAAAGTCCTCCCCTGTTTTAGGAGTCCTATGTTTTCCAAGTTTTATAAGATTAGCACATTCGTTACAATCAGATAAAAGACCCCTCCAACCTGAACTAATAAGCACTGTGATGGTTATCCACCTGCCTTGATTGTTCTTTCTGCTTACTTGCCTGCCTGGGCTCTCTCCAGCTTCCGCCGGCCTCCCTGTCTGCCAGCTTCAGGAGCCTTGCTGACCAGGTCAGCCTTCACATGCTATCAGATCCCGTTGGCTATGTCTCCTGTCTCCCAAGAGCTGCATGTAAAACACGGGATGTTCTGCACATCGATTCCATTGATGTCTTGTCAAATACTTTGAAGCCCACAGCCTCATCAGCAGATCAGAGATGGCCCCTCTGGTCTTTCGACCCTGATTATTCTTTCTTTTTATTCTGACTTTCTCTTGGCATTATAGAATTATGTGGCAAAGGAAAGCCTGAGGGAGGGGGAAGGAAGGAAACAAGGAGGAAGGAGGAGGAGGTCAGTGCTCACAAAAACACAAGAACAAAAGAACTGCAAATTGGGACTTCTCTACACAGGCACTTTCCTTTCAGAAAGTCAGTGTGAACCATCCATCATCTCCCAGGACTCCCAGCTCAGGGCTCACTTGGACCAAGTGAGAGCTGCCTAGTCAGTTACTCATCAGGGTCCCCTCTGTGCAGTCATCTCACTTTCCTCAGGGATGCCTCCCACTGCCTTTGGGGGCTTCACATCCCAAATATTTATTAAGGAGACAAAAAGGAATAGTTAATGGAGCCTGTGGTTGGAGAGTAGCAGGTGGCCCAGGGCTGCAGCTGCAGAGCGGGCTCTTGCTTGGCAAATGTTTGACCAGGTTTATTTTCTGTTGCTTTTATTTTGTTTGGATATTTGTCATTGTTGTTACTGAACACATCAAGAGATGATATGTGCCCTAATTGCACTTCCGGAGTACTTTCTAACAATTCTGATAATCTACTGTTTTCAAAATTCAAGTCTTGGCATTGGAAGTTCCTCTAATATCTGAGTCTGGTTTGTACATGAAGGTGGGTTGAGACTGAAGAATCTATGAATAATATATGCATTTTGTAACAATCTGTGGAGCTGAAAATGAAATGGATTGTATGTGTGTGTATGTATGTATAAAATCTCTGTATTTGCCTCCTGTATTTGGAATTTAGAGTTTTAAGTGAAAGTTGGTACATTTATCTGACTTGTCAACATTATAGATGATACAGTATATTTATAAAGATATTTACATATCTTTTATCAGACAGATGCTCTTAGATGATTCAGTGTTCTAGCTTATATTTGGAAAAGAAATTAATACATGAAATGAAGATGAAAAGCTCAGGGGATTTGGCTCACTCTTAGTCCTACGTTCCTATTGCACTTGGGTTGTGCGACCTTTTGGGGTCAATGCTGGAAGTGGGCAAATTACTGAAATAGGGACCCTCCCACCTCTTTCTCTTTTGTTACTGCCCACCTGCAGACTACAGTGTATCCTAATCCTCAGAGGTTTATTTTGGGCCTTGCAGTTCACTGGTTATTTAAAATGCACCTCCCTTCTATTGAGTTTTAAATGGACAGTCTTGGAAACCTAAAGTATCAAAGATTAAAAAAATTGGAGCTCCTTAAGAACTTCTGCAACAAAAGCAAACCTGGTTGAAAAAGTGCTTTTGCACATATTACCTCATTCTGATTTTTCTTTCACAGTTACAGAAGCCCTATGTGATAAGGACAGTTTTTATTAGGTATGTTGTACAGATGATAAAACTGATATTCAGCGCTGTAAGGCATTTAAAGCCACAATAAGCCTCAGCCCCAAGATATGAGGGTTCATCTCCCTTGAAGTGCTGTCCACCCCTATGATATAGCACTGCCTCTGCTCTCTAATGATGGAATTTCAGGCAGTAGGACAGAAGAGGGAGAGAGACTTTGGGTCAGGGAAGCTTACTCATCTCCGTGAGGATTGCCCTCTGTCCTACCTCTTCTGGAAGAATAATATGGTAGAGCAAAATCTACTTAGAATCGGACAGAATTCAGTTCTTAATCCAGCTCTGCAACTTGCTAGCTGTGTGATCTGGGTAAAGTATTTAACATCTCTGAGCTACAATTTTGCATTTTGTAAAATGGAGAAACATTGAAGAATTTGAAATGTGCATATAATATTCCTGGTTTATATTGGAAACCAAGGTGATATTTCTGATTAATACCTCACATTTGCTTTCTCCCTTTTGGGAATGAGGAAAACTCAAATAAAAGGACAATTCAAGCTACACATACAAGTGTTTACACACAAGTTGGCTTCAGGTTAAAGAGAAAACTGGTCTAATTCAGATAAGCAATGTTTTTCTATTATCAAATAGTTGATTCCATCGAGTTTGAGTTTCCCAAATGAGTTTTAAGTGGAGATAGAGTCTCATTTCATTGAGTTTTCATACTTAGCCACCTAATATGCTCATCTGGAGGACTCATTTTGGGGGTTAGAACACAAACTCGAAGCAACCATGTCAACAAATGTGAGGGGTCTGAGATTTTTTTCCCTACTTGCAAGCTAACAGGTTGGTCAACCACAGTTTCATGGGCCCTGGTGGAAGACTCAACTGTCCTGAGTCAGAGACAAAGGACCTCATTGCTCACAGCACAGCGAGCAGCAGAAGCTTTATGTTAGTGTCCATTCCCCTTGACCTCAAGTTCTAAAGCAACACTGGCAGCCCAGGAGGTGCTGCACAGATAGCGGTAGGCATCATGGCTGAAAACTCCCAAATTTAGGAAACCACGCATTTTATAATGGGCTGCAAGTAAATCTTCTCAACTTTTACCTCAGAGGCAGTTATTATCTTTATTATACTGGGCAGTAAACAAACCTGCCCTTAGCTTTGGAGGAAGAGATCTTCTAAGGCTAGTTGTTATACAAACATCCTTAAAAAGATAATCTGGGTGGGGGGGGCACAAATTAGGAGTATGGAATTAACAGATACAAACTATTATACATAAAATAGATAAACAACAAGGATTTACTGTATAGCACAGGGAATTATACCCAATATTTTATAATAACCTATAATGGAATATTACCTGCAAAAAAGCGGAATCACTATGCTGTACACCTGAAACTAACACAATAGTGTAACTTAGCTATACTTCAATTAAAAAAAAAAGATAGTCTAGAACAAAGAGAGTCAGTGCCTCTACTTACAAGATATGCAGCAACAAGAAAGACCCATAGAGATTTGTCTCCCTGAAAATGACATACACATTCATTGCCGATTACACGTGTACTAATATCCACTAAGAGCACTAAGGCACTGCTTGTTTTGTGATGGGTTAGGGAATTGCTTGGAGTCTCAGGGTCCTCCACAACATCTTCCAGAGTTTCTCTCCTTTGAGAACACTGATAGTTTTCTGCATTGAGCTCTTTCTCCCTTACCAGCAAACTGGCCACACTTTATATTTTTAAAAGTTACCCCCTCCCCTAGTATTTAAAATATTTGTTACTAAGCGCTTCCTATGTGCCAGGCATTGCCGATGCTTCTCATAAGTTACTCTGATCTCCATTCCACAGATGAAGAAACTGAGGCCCAAGGGTTAAGGCAGTTTAACCAGGATCACATGGGTGATTAGTGGCAGGGATTGGACTGAAAGATCTGGTTCTTTGCAATCTCACTAAAATAATAATAGTAATAATAATAATAAAGATAAGCAAAATGTGTCTTATGCAGTTCTTCCTTATTGAAATATATTTGGAGAGGGGGATACAGAATTAGAAGCAGGAACAGAAAAACTGGGGGAAAAATTCTCTTCACATTTTACAGTCACCATTTAAGTCACTATATATACAGAGAATGCTTGGAGGAACCTGTAAAATAATGAATAGCATATGGGAGAAACATTTATATTTCAATTGTCTACATGTAAGAAACACTTTGCATATCTGTTCAAGGCTTCCAGGCATGGTTTTGAATATGAATGAGAGAGGAGGAAACAAAGGAGGCCCAGAGGCAAGAAAAGGTAATTAGAGGGCCTCAGACAGGGCACATCAAGGGAGGTAGAGGCTTTGGCCTGACCTCATCACCAAGCTAGGTGAAGTCTAAGTCTGCTTTTGGCTGTTTTCTAACTGAAAATGGGGTCTCCCTTCATGGCCTCCTCTGAGACTTACCTGGGATTACATCAGACCTTGGGCCATAATTTTCCTTCATAAATGGCTTGTGTGGCTGCATGCAATATACAAGTTATTGGACTGTGAGCAGTCACTTCATTAATTTTCAGATGCATTGATTAGGTTAATATGTGCCACAATCCTAGAAGGGGAGAAAACTATTAGGCTTCAACCAAACGTACCTAAATTCATGGGATCTTGATGAGTCTGCTGTTAGAATTAGAGCAAAAATTAACTTTCATCTTTCAAGTGAAGCTATGAACTAATAATAAAGACCCCGAGGCTTTGCATTGCTTTGTACTTTAACCCCTGTAGCTGAGAGAGTAAATAAATAGAGCAGGCACTCTTACCCCAATTTATGCATGAAATGGGGATTGCAGAGTTAAATGACTACTGAAACCAGCTCATTGCTGGTAAAACCGAACAGTATTTCCACTAGATGGCGCTGCCCACTAAGCTAGAGGCTTGGCGTTGTGCCTGCTGTTCACGGAGCTTGTTTCTCAGTATACAATACTGCAAGAATTTCTCCCCCAACCCTTAAATAACTGAAAGAAGAAAGCCTCATTAAAAGTTCTGTGGTCCGGCTTCCCTGGTGGTGCAGTGGTTGAGAGTCCATCTGCCGATGCAGGGGACACAGATTCGTGCCCCGGTCCGGGAAGATCCCACATGCCGCAGAGCGGCTGGGCCTGTGAGACATGGCCGCTGAGCCTGTGCGTCCAGAGCCTGTGCAAAAAAAAAAAAAAAAAGTTCTGTGGTATTCCTTGACTTCTCTCTGCTCAGCCGTAATTTAGTGTGGTTAGTATTAAGGTGCAGATCTGAACACGGTATTCCTGGAATAGCAGCCTTTTGAAGGCCACATTTATAAAGCAAATTTCTGAAGATTAGATCATTTTTTAAAACACTTTGGTTTACGTGATTAAAATTGAGATGGGTATAAAGAAAGAAATCTGACATTCCAGACAAAACATGGACATAGAAAAAAGGATAAACAATTGAAAATAATACTGCTGGAAGAAAAATCATACCCTTTGGATGAGGCTTTGGCAATAGTAACTCAGAATAAGTCATAAAAAGAAATACTGTTTTGAAACTTCATTGTCTCTCATTTGTGAATATCCTAGAAAAAATATAATAGTATGTGGAATTCTGGCTTCTTTTGTTCAATTAATATGCTCTATTCCAAATATTCTTTTTTTAAAAAGCTATTGTTTATAAATATAAACAAATATTGGCCTGTACTTGGGTTTAGTCTGGGTTACTGCACAGCTATCTCTTTGCTGATAGTTTGGATGATAAATATTCCTGTCCTGGTTACCGTTGAGCTAGATTTTTTTATAAAAAAGAATCTTGTTTTTTATATTTAGTGGAAATCTTTTTAAAGCAATTTTAGGTTTACAGAAAATTTACACAGAAAATGTAGAGAGTTCCCATAATCTCTTCTCCCACCTTTTCCCCTATTATTAACATCTTGTATTAGTGTGGTACATTTGTTACAATTGAGGAATAATACTGATACACATTATTCTTAACTAAAGTCCATAGCTTAATTAGGGTTCCCTAGTTCTTTGAGTTATATAGTTCTGTAGGGTTTCACAAATGTATACCGCTATGTATCCACCATTATAGCATCATGAAGAATAGTTTCACCATCATAATTCCCTGTGCTCTGTTAGAAAAAAACACGATTTAAGAGAGTAATTTGAAGATCTAATTGGCTTTATTAGATGATTCATGAGTCGGGCAGCATCCCATCTAGTAACTAGAAGAGTGCTCAGAAGGGTTGTACAAAGTGAAAGGTTTTTATAGGAAGAGGGGCGGGGCAAGGAAGCTATTAGCAAAAGAAAAGATTATATTTAGGCCAGGACATCTTTTTGGGGGTGAACGGAATGACACAGACTTTATCATGCCTCTTCTTCCTCTGGTGGGGTGGAGAGGGCCCATTTGACAGATTGCCTTATTGGTGCTGACTAGAAAATTCCAAACAGTCTGATTAAGATAACATTTCTAGGGAAGGTTGAAACTGCAATTAGTTAGGTATTAAATCTGCATTTGATATCCTGGACATTAGACAACTGATGCCATTTTGGGCCTGTGGTTTTCTTTTTAACAGCTCTGTCTATTCATTCCTCTCTCCCACAGTCACCAACCCTTGGTAATGACTCATTTTTTTCCCCTGTCCTTTTGTCTTTTCCAGAATGTCATATAATTGGAACCATAGAGTTCCAATTAGCCTTTTTAGACTGACTTTATTTTCCTTAGTAATATGAATTTTAAATTCCTCCATATCTTTGTGTGGCTGATAGCTCTTTTTTTTTTACTTGCTGAATAATAATGCATGGATGTATCAGTTTGTTTATCCATTCACCTGTTGAAATAACATCTTCATTTCTTCCAATTTTTGGCAACTATGAATAAAGCTACTATAACCATTTGTGTGCAACTTTGTGTTCGGACATAAGTTTCCAAGTCATTTGGTAAATACCTAAGAGTGCAATTGTTGGATCACATGATAATGAACGTTTAGCTTTGTAAGAAATTGCCGAACTGTCTTCCAAAGCGGCTGTACCATTTTGCATTCCCACCAGCATTGATGCTGGTTCCTGATGCTCCACATCCTTGTAAGAAGGCCGTTCTAATAGGGGTGTAGTGTTATCTTATTATTGTATCTTATTGTTGTTTTAGTTTGCAGTTGAGCGTCTTTTCATTCTTATTTGCCACCTGCTATCTTCTTTGGTGAGGTGTCTGTGCTGATCTTTTGTCCATGTTTTTATTTGAATTGTTTTCTTACTGTTGAGTTTTAAGAGTTCTTTGTTTTAGATATACATATATCAAAAATATATATAAATTTAAAAATATATATTAAAGTTATATTTATAAAATTAAATATTTAAAATTAAGCATATATATTAAATATATGTATATATATGTTGTTGTTGTTTTTTCAGCTGCACCATGTGGCTTGTGGGGTCTCAGTTCCCTGACCAGGGATTAAACCTGGGCTATGGCAGTAAAAGCCTGGATCCTAACCACTAGGCCACCAGGGAACTCCCTTCTTTATATATTTTGGATACATGTTTTTTTGCAAATATTGTCCCCCAGTTTATTTTGTCTTTTACTTCTTTTAAAAGACATGCTTTTTTTAGGCCTATTTTAAAACTGTCTTACACTAACACAAAAACTTGATTTTTTTTTCTCTTCCTTCTTGTAGTCTCTGCATGTATAAGAAGCCTCTGGATTTCAAGGGAGGCTCTGCTTCTAAATAGAGAAAGTCACCTTTCTCCCTAAGCATCAATATCCTCATATGTAAATACAAAGCAATTGAATTAGATTGTTCCTAAGGTTGCATGCAGCTTGAGATTATATGATAGAACTATGAATCTGTTTGATGACTACAGATTCTAAACAGCCATGGATTTTTCTGAAGCTCACTTTTTTCCACATGGATGTTCTTATTGGAGACTTTTATGATTCCCTACATATACTGATGTCAGAAATGGAGAACTCATTTTCCTTGGAATGGGTATTGATTCTGTCTTGAAGTGTTTATAATTCTGTAAGGTAAATAGAAGAATGACATTGGAATACAACACACAAACTCACAAAAAAATGACATGGAATCCAAGTTTGTAAGGTTGAAGAAAGAAGAGTATCAAGAGGGGTAACTTAGGAAACATGGAAGAAAGTCTCTTCTTTCAGATTTTTGCAGGCCTGTCATTTTTGCTTCTTCTTCCCCTTCTCCTTTTTGGCTCTGTTAGACTGACTGGCAGTTTCAATATCCATTTTTACTTCTACTACTACTTTGAGAGTTATCCACATGATTCGCATTCTACTGGTGGTTAATCTTACATTTTAAACATGTATAATTTCCCTAAAAAAGGTTAAAATTAATTAGTATATTTCCTGCTCTGAAACACTCTCCAAAGTTTAGTCATCATCTTTTCTCTTTTTAATCCTCAATACATATTTATGTTTCCTAATGTGTTTAACATCTCCTTTGCTTCTTGCATTCTGCTTCTTTGTCATGGGTTTAATCTTCTTCTTGTAGAAGTATATCTCTTATATAGTTATTTTATTAAGAATTTTTAAATAAACACTTCCGGTTTCTGTATTTCTGAAAATGTTTTTATTTTGTACTTTACTCTTGAATGATCATTTAGTTCCCTGTCAAAATTTAGTCTGATGGTAATTTCTACCTACTTTGGAGATATTAGCATTTGTCTTCTGGCATCTATTATTGCTTATAAAAATATTATTAGTCTAATTATCATTCTTTTATAGAGAGGCAGTCATTTCTTTCTGGTAGCAGTCGGAATTTCTCTTTTTCTGTTATAGTCTGTAGCTTCACTAGGAAATGCCTAGTATGGATTTATTTTTATTTGTCTTGCTTGGGACCTATTGTGCCTCTCAAATCTCAGAATCCATACCTTTCTACTGCAATCTTTATTACTTCCCTTCTGTTTACATTTTGTTTCATTTATTCTTCTTTTTCTAGTCTTTCAATGGAAGTTAAGGTCATTAATTTGAGACTTTTTGTTTTTTCTAACATAGGCAACTTGTGCCATAAATTTCATTTTAAATACTGCTCTAGTTATGTCTCATACAATTTGATATGTTGCTTTTACACTTTCACTCAGTTCAAAATTGATCATTTCTCTCTTGATTTCTTCTTTAATTCATGGGTTATTTACAAGTATATTATTTAGTTTGCAAATAATGGAGTAGTTTCTAAAAGTCATTCTGTTATCTATTTATAATTTAACTCTAAATGAGGTCGGGGAAATATGTTTCTTTTTATTACTACTTTTGAAAACTTTGATTATGATATACCTTGGTTTAATTTTCTTCATGTTCTTATGTTTGGAATTTGTTGTGATTCTTGGACCTGTGAGTATATACTTTTCATCAAATTTTGAAAAGTTTCAGTCATTATTTCTTCAAATATTTTTCTGTCTCTCCCCCTAAGGACTCTAATTTTACATCTCTATTTATTTTTTTGAACATCTGGAATATAGCTAACTTTTAAGAGTGTTAGTGCTTAAGCTTGCTATTTTATTGTTTTCTGTCTACTTGTTTCTTGTTCTTCTTTTTACCCTACCTTTTCTTCTTGCAAGTTACTTTAACTTATTTTTTTAAATTCCATTTTCATTTATTTCTAGTGTTTTTTAAATACAACTGTTTTTTAGTGGTTGCCTCTAGGTATTAAAAATATATATATGTAATATATCACAGTCTATTTGTATCAACATTTTATCACTTTGAATGAAATGCAAAAACTTTATTTTCATTTAGGTTCCTTTATATTTCCCACTTTTAGAACGTAAAAGTCTCTAGTATCTTCTCTGCACACAGTGAGTACAACATCAAATGATGTTATAATCTTTGCTTCATCCATCAAATATAATTTTTAAAAACTCACAAGGGAAAGAATAGTGTATTATACTTACCCCTATTTTTACCCATTCCATTGTTCTTTCTTCCTTTCTTAAGTTCACGTCTCTTTCTGTTCTGTTATCACTTCCTTTCTGTTTAGAAAAGTTCCTTTAGTCACTATTTAAGAACAGGTTTGTTGGCAAAAAAATTCTCTTAGTTTTATTTATTCTGAAAATGACTTTGTTTCCCCTTCATTGCTGAAAAATATTTTCACTAGATAGAGTTCATTGTTGACTGGTCTTTGATTTTAGCACCAAAAAAGTTGTGCCCTTTTTTGGTCACTTATTTATGGTTTCCATGGTTTCAATGAGAAATCTGCTGTCAGTCGAATAGTTTTTATGCACTATAGGTAAGACTAGCTTCTCTCAAGAGTTTTTCTTGGTCTTAGGTTTTAAGAAGTTTGATTATGGTATGTCTTGGTGTGAATTCCTTTGGCTTTATTCTGTGTATAGTTCACTAATCTTAAATTAGTATGTCTGTGCTTTTCAGTAAATTTGAGATATTTTCAGCCATTATATCTTTGAATATTGTTTCAACTCCCCATTTTTCCTCTCCTGTAATTCCAGTGATACAAATATTAGATATTTTGATATTGTCCTAGAGGTCCCTGAAACTCACTTCAGTTTTTTTTTGTTTGTTTGTTTGTTTTAATCTCTTTTTCTCTCTGCTGTTCATTTTGAGTAATTTCTATTGATCTTTGTGTTCACTGATATTTTTCCTCTCTTGTCTCCAGTTTACTTTCAAGCTTGGCCAGTGAGAGTTTTTTTACTTAGGTTATTGTATTTTTAATTTCTACATTTTTTCTTTGGTTATTTTTTATATCTTCTATTTCTTTGCTGAGATTTTCTATTTTTCATTTGTTTCAAGAGTGTTCACAGTTGCTGAAGGAAGATTTTTATAATGGCTGCTTTAAAATCCTTGTAAGATAATTCCAACATCTGAGTCATCTTAGTGTTGCTATCTGTTGAGTCTTTTCTCATTCAATTTGTGATTGTCCTTGTTCTTGGTATGAAGACTAGTTTTCAATTGTAACCTGGAAATTTTTGGTAATATGTTGTAAGACTCTGGATCCTATTTAATCTTCTTTTTTTAGCAGGCAGTCACCCTGTGTTTTGTTCCCTACTAGGCCCTGGTGATAGCACCCTGACAAAAGAGAAGTGCTTCCTCACGTGGCCTCACTGCACACAAGTGGGGTGCACAGTAAGCTCTGGTTGTTTCTGCTGACATCTCGCTCGAGGAAATGAAACACCAACTTGTACCTTCTTGCTGCTGCTGCATAGTCATGTAAGCCCAGCCCCTGCTTAGTCCTGCTATCACTACCCTAGTGGGGAATTGAAATGCCACCTCCTTTTACCACTGGGTGGGGGTTGGGTAATCAAGTGTCTGCTTGGTTCCACTGAAACTGCAGAAAGGAGGAAATGTGAGTGGTTTTCCATTGGTGTTTATTTTCTATTTTGTTAGGGTTATATTTTCTGAGTCCACTGACCAGAGAGAACAGTTTTTCTTGGAACTTTGTACCTGTCTGGAATTCTGGAGTTCCAGCTTCTCTAGCATCTTCTCTGGGATATATGGGAGACAGAAAGAAAGCCCAGGGAACTCACTGTCATGTTATTCCTCAAGTCCTTGCATCCTTTCTACCTGTCAGAGTCTTCTTATGGCTGTTTCTTGTGTTATGTCAGGGTTTTCTAGTCATTATAATAACTATTTTAATGTTCTTGTTTGCTAATTGTAACATTTGTGTTAGCTATGGGTTAGTTTTCACTGGGTGATATTTCTCCTCATTAGGGGTTGTATTTTCTGGCTTCTATGATTGGATGCCAGACATTGTGAGTTTTATATTTTGGGGGGGTGGGTTAGATATTTTTATATTCTTACAAATTTTTTGTACTCTGTTTTAGTACACAGTTGAATTTCTCAGAAATAGTTTGATCCTTTGGGGTATGACTTTTAAAATTTGTTAGGTGTGATAAGAATAGCATTTTTTCTAGGTATAATTATTCCCCACTAATGAAGCAAGGCCATTTCAAATATTCTACAAATTGTGTCCTGAATTATGAGGATCTTCCAATCTGGCATATGGAAACAGGTACTATTCCCAGCCCCCTATAACTGCTGGGCTCTGTTCTCCCTAATCTTCTCAGATTGTTCTTTCCTTGATGTTCAATCTCTTTAAAATTGTTTATACACTACTTTTCTAAACATTGTTTCAGAAGGGGGAAAAATCTGGTTCCTGTTACTCCATCTTGAGCAGAAGCAGAAGTCCCATGGGCATCCTTAAAAGGCGGAAAAATCACACACACAAAAATAAGAAAATGCTATTTGGGGTGGAGGTGTGAGGAAATCAGAGAACACTAGTTTCAAATGAAGTTACAGGTGTTCATGATAATCTTCGATAAATACTTATCACCAAACTATCTATCTATCTATCTATCTATCTATCTATCTATCTATCTATCTATATTTCTTCTATACCTATTTTCATTCTAGAATTAATACTTAATGCCAATAATGCTAAAAGATGCAGCTAGAACAACTGCCCAATGTCTGTTCTTAGCTTTCTCCAAGAGTCAATGGAAATAAATCAGGTCTTCTCTCATTTCCACTAAATCTTACTGCTTTTCCAAAGATAAATTCAATAGCTACTGGAATATTTTTAAAGCTAAACTTCCTTTCTCCTTCATACAATAATATCATGCATCCAATACTCATAATGCTTAATTTTACTTTCACAGATGCAGAGAATGTTATTTAGAAGGATATTTAGACATCAAAAATCTCTCATTTTACATATGGAGAAAGGAAACTGAGGTGCAGATGAAAGTATCAATACAATGCAGTCAAATAACCAAGGAGGATATTATTCTTCATGTGGCATAGTTCAGGAAAGTCAGGCTCAAAGGGCTCAGATGACTTATTCAGTGTTATATGAAGTGATAGAGCTGGGGTCATTTACAGATAAAGAGTGTTGTGTTTTCATATTATTAATCCTTTTTTGAAAATGGAGCTCTTGTTTCCAGATCCTCAAACCAGGACTCCTTTTGCAGCAGCCCAGGAGTAAACTATAAGTAGTCGAAGAACTATCTGACTCATATAATTCTGAGAAATATTGATATAGTGATATGATGTAGAAGCCAGGATGTAGACATAGCCATCTTATCTCTGTTATATAACTTATGAACAAGGCTTATATAAGGAAGAGAAAAACCTTTTCTCCACTGCAACATTTCACAATTCCTTTCCAATATCAGTGCCTTAATACATTGCAACCACTTGTACTATGTGATCTTAATTCAGAAATAGTTGCACTGGGTGGTTCCTCATTAACATAGTGGGGGAGTGAAGTTTTTCTAGACTTTCTGGCACAACTATAAACATTTAGGGCCTCCCTCTCCTGTGTAACATCTGTAGACTTGGCAGATATTGAAATGCATTGATGCCTTATAATTTATATCAATTGTGTTCGGGGTGGGGGCAAGGTGAAAGAAAACATTCCAAAAGAAAAGAATTGCAGGTTATAATTAGGTGTCTCTGTTTAATAGATTAAGAAAAATATTGACAGGGCATGAGAAAAACTACCAATAAAATTGGCTTTGATTCCAGATCCCTGATATTTGAGCAGGGACTTCAGAACTCTCCTAATTCCCACAGTAGCCACCACACTCAACATTTTAGCCTGGTCAAGCACAATGATCTCAGAGAAAATGGTTTGAAAAAAACAGAAAACAGCAAAGAAAAAATTTGAATAATGAAATGATCTTTTAGTATCAATTTATGGTTCCTTTGGTCCAAGGATTCAAAGTTTCAATATACATATATTTTTCTTTCCAGCTATTCTTTTTTTAAAATTTATTTTATTGAAGTATAGTTGATTTACAATGCTGTGCTAATTTCTTCTATACAGCAAGGTTATTCGGTTATAAATATAATATACATTCTTCTTCATATTCTTTTCCATTATGGCTTATCACAGGATATTGAATATAGTTCCCTGTGCTATACAGTAGGACCTTGTTGTTTATTCATTCTATATATACTAATTTGCATCTGTTAATCCCCTTGGCAACCACAAGTCTGTTCTCTATGTCTGTGAGTCTGTTTCTGTTTTGTAGATATGTTCATTTGTGTCATATTTTAGATTCCACATATAAGTTATATCATATGGTATTTGTCTTTCTCTGTCTAGTTTACCTCACTTGGTGTGATAATCTCTAGGTTTATCTATGTTGCTGCAAATGGTATTATTTCATTCTAAAAGTTTCAATATATTTTTTGGTAATATCTCAAAGAACAACATCCCTAAGATAGCTGTTTGGAGTTCTTATACCCAGACATATATTGGCCATGGGATTTAATCATTGACTCCCTCTGTGCCTGATTCAGTGGTATTCACATACTAGGGGCTCAGGCCATGTTCGTGGTTGATACACATGTCATGGAATGGAGGGGTCTTACTGTCATATATGAAGACTCATCCAAACAACTGATGCTGACTTTTTAGGTCTGTGGTTTGAGCTGTGATGCCTATTCAGAGTGCTCAATGAGATACAGAGCTCAGATGGCTCTGACATAATCCAACTATATGTCTCTGGAACCTCTGGGACTTTATGTACCCATTTAGAGAGGAATAGCAGCTTCTTTATTTTTTAAAACAATTAAAACAATTTCATCAAAGTTACATATGTAACTATTTTGAGAAATAAGATAGTTTCAAAATCTTGTCCCAATTTTCCTCACCAGAAGCAAAGGCTTAAGACTCTTAGTTTTCCTTCTAGCTTTAACATTTTCAAAATAATATGTGTGACAAATTATGTTTTTCAAGATGGCCTCAGTAAGATCTCCAACTCATGCACTCTTTTTGCAATGTAACCTTGGTACTTCTCCCATTGGTACTTCTCTATATTTTCTTTCCTTGAATCAGAGTATTCCTGTGACTATGTTGGAAGTGACACTATGTGACTTCCATGACTAGGTCATAAAAAATGATCTTGGCTTACACATGACCCTCTTAGGACACTTGAAGCCTTGAGCTACCACGTAAAAAGTCTGAGGCCACCACATTATAAAGAAATTCATGGCATATGAAGAGGCTATGTGTGGGTGTTCCAGCAAACAGCCTCAGCTGAGGTCACAACAAACTGGCAGAATCAACTCCATATATGTGAGAAATAATAAAATGATGTTTGCTGTTTTAAACTGCAAAGTTTTGGGGTAATATTTTTTACATCAATAAATAACTGAAACATTTATGTACATTGCTATCTTTTGATCCATCAACTGTAGACATTATCTGTTGTCTTTCTTTTAAGGTATTGACAATTTACCTCTCTTGCACCACCAACTCCTTGGTTTCCTCTCCCTATCCTTCTGATACAATCTTATAATTTTTGGTTAAATTAATAATTGTATTTAAATTCTATGTCTACAATATACTCTGATTGTTTCCTTTCTTACTTTTTATCTTTTAAGTGATTCAGTAAGTAATTACCTTGATTTTTAATCTGCTTAGTTTTCTTTATAATAAATGGTTTCCATCTCATTTCAATAACTTACAGTACAATTATCCATAAGAGCTTAATAATGACAGCCCTGAATGAGACTATCTGGAATCCAGGTTGGAATATGTATGTGAAAATTTGAGGGACTTTTCATAACTGATAATATCTTTTATAGAAGTTGACATTAAAAAAAAAATCAAGGCTTGCTCACAGCAACTTTGCCTAAGTTTGAATGGAAATTTTCAGCTTTGGGGTAATTCTGTGAGATGCCATAAGTAGGCACATTGATACTAGGTGCATTTCTGGGAACAAACTTAACTTGGACAAAAGAAGTAGAAAGAGGAGTGACCAGCCCCTAGTAGGGAGCCTTGCAAGGATTACTGCTTTCCAGACTAGGGCTGGGAAAGTACATAAACATATTAGGGAGAATAGTGTGTGAAATAAAATTGGAGAAATTGGAACCCTTGTACATGGCTGGTTGTGATGCAAAATCATTCAGCTGCTGTGGAATACAGCTTGTTGTTTTCTCAAAAAGTTCAATATAGGAGGTAGAGCCAAGATGGTGGAGAAGAAGGATGTGAGCTCACCGCTTTTTATGAAAACACCAAAATCACAACTAACTGCTGAACAACCATTGACAAAAAAATGCTGGAACCTACCAAAAAAGATCTCCTACATTGAAAGACAAAGAAGAAGCCACAACAAGACCACAGGAGGTGTGCAATCGTGATAAAAACAAATCCTATACTCACCGGGGTGGGTGACCCACAGACTGGAAAATAATTATGCCACAGAAGTTCTCCCATGGGAGTGAAAGTTCTGAGCCCCACATCAGGCTACCCAGCCTGAGGGTCTGGCAATGGGAGGAGGAACCCCCAGAGTATCTGGCTTTGAAGGCCAGAGGGGTTTGATTGCAGGAATTCCACAGGACTGGGGGAAACAGAAATTCCACTCTTAGAGGGCACACACAAAGTCCCCTGTGCACCAGGACCCAGGGAAAAAAGCAGGGACCTCATAAGAGACTGGGCCAGACCTACCAGTTAGTATTGGAGGGTTTCCTGCAGAGGTGGGGGCAGCTGTGGCTCACCTAGGGGACAAAGACACTGGCGGTGGTAGTTCTGGTGAGTACTCATTGGCATGAGTCCTCCTGGAGGCTGCCATTTACCTAAGACCCGGCTCCACCCAACAGCCTGTGAGCTGCAGTGCTGGGATGCCTCAGGCCAATCAAACAACAGGGTGGGAACACAGCCTCACCCATCAGCAGTCAGGCTCCTTAAAGTCTTAGCTCACAGACTTCTTGACATGTCCCTTGACATGGTTCTACCCTTCATAGGGACAAGACCCAGCTCCACCCACCAGTGGGTGGGAACTAGTCCCTCCCACCAGGAAGTCTGCACAAGCCTCTTAGACAGCCTCATCCATCGGGGGCAGACAGCAGAAAAAATAGAAACTACAACACTGCAGTCTGCAGAATGGAAAAACCACAATCACAGAAAGTTAGACAAAATGAGATGGCAGAGGAATATGTCCCAGATGAAGGAAGAAGATAAAACCCCAGAAGAACAACTAACTGAAGTGGAGATAGGCAATTTACCTAAAAAAAATATTCAGAGTAATGATAGTAAAGGTGATCCAAGATCTCGGAAAAAGAATGGAGGCACAGATCAAGAAGATACAAGAAATATTTAACAAAGACCTAAAAGAATTAAAGAACAAACAAACAGAGGTGAACAGTACAATAACTGAAATGAAAAGTACACTAGAAGAAATCAATAGCAGAATGACTGAGGCAGAAGAATAGATAAGTGAACTAGAAGACACAGTGGTGGAAATTACTGCCATGGAACAGAATGAAGAAAAAAGAATGAAAAGAATTGAAGACAGTCTAAGAGACCTCTGGGACAATGTCAAACACAAAAACATTTGCATTATAGGGGTCCCAGGAGCAGAAGAGAGAGAGAGAAAAGACCTGAGAAAATATTGGAAGAGATAATAGCTGAAAACTTCCCTAACATGGGAAAGGAAACAGTTACCAAGTCCAGGAAGTGCAGAGAGTCCCAGACAGGATAAACCCAAGGAAGAATATGCTAAGATACACAGTACTCAAATTGACAAAAATTAAAGCCAAAAAGAAATTAAAAGCAACAAGGGAAAAGCAACAAATAGCATACAAGGGAATCCCCATAAGGTTATCAGCTGAGTTCTCAGCAGAAACTCTGCAGGCCAGAAGGGAGTGGCACAATATATTTAAAGTGATGAAAGGGAAGAACCTACAACCAAGAACACTCTACTCATCAAGGCTCTCATTCGGATTCAACAGAAAAAACAAAGCTTCACAGACAAGCAAGAGCTAAGAGAATTCAGTATCACCAGACCAGCTTTGTATGCTAAAGGAACTTCTCTAGGTGAAAAAGAAAAGCCCAAAACTAGAAATGAGAAAAGTCCTAATGGGAAAGCTCTTCAGTAAAGGCAAACACACAGTAAAGGTAGGAAATCATCTTCATACAGAGATATCAAAACCAGCAATTGTGAGAAGAGGAGACCACAAATGCAGGATATTGGAAATGCATTTGAAATTAAAAGACTAGCATCTTAAAACAATCTTGTTTATATATAGAATGCTATATCAAATCCACATGGTAACCACAAACCAAAAATCTACAATAGATACACACACAAAAAAGAAAAAGGAATCCAAACACAACACTAAAGTTAGTCATCAAATCACAAGAGAAGAGAACAAAAGAAAGAGAGAAGAAAAAAGACCTTCAAACAAATCCAAAGCAATTAACAAAATGGCAGTAAGAACATACATATCAATAATTACCTTAAAGGTAAATGGATTAAATGCTCCAACCAAAAGACATAGACTGGCTGAGTGGATACAAAAACAAGACCCACGTATATGTTGTCTACAAGAGAGCCACTTCAGATCTAGGGACACATACAGACTGAAAGTGAAGCGATTGAAAAAGGTATTCCATACAAATGGAAATCAAAAGAAAGTATTCTCATATCAAACAATATAGACTTTAAAATAAAGACAGTTACAAGAGACAAAGAAGAACACTACATAATGATCAAGGGATCAATCCAAGAAGAAGATATAACAATTGTAATTATATATGCACCCAACATAGGAGCACCTCAATATATAAGGCAAATGCTATCAGCCATAAAAGGAGAAATGGAAGAGTAACACAGTAATAGTGGGGGATTTTAATACCCCAATTTCATCAATGTAGAGATCATCCAGACAGAAAATCAGTAAGGGAAACACAGGCCTTAAATGATACATTAGACTAGATGGACTTAACTGATATTTATAGAGCATTCCATCCCAAAGCAACAGAATACAGATTCTTCTCAAGTGCACATGCAACATTCCCCAGGATTGATCACATGCTGGGCCACAAAGTGAGACTCAGTAAATTCAAGAAAATTGAAATCATATCAAGCACCTTTTCTGACCAGTGTTATGAGATTAGAAATCAATGACAAGAAAAAACTGTAAAAAACACAAACACGTGGAAGCTAAACAATATGCCACAAAACAACCAATGGATCACTGAAAAAGTCAAAGAGGAAATCAAAAAATACCTAGAGACAAATGAAAATGAAAGCACAATGATCCAAAACCTATGGGATGCAGCAAAAGCAGTTCTAAGAGGGAAGTTTATAGCAATACAGTCTTACCTCAGGAAACAAGAAAAATCACAAACAATCTAACCTTGCTCCTAAATCAACCAGAGAAAGAAGAACAAACAAAACCCAAAGTTAGTAGAAGGAAAGAAATCATAAAGAGACAAATAAAACAATAGAAAAGATCAATGAAACAAAAAGCTGGTTCTTTGAAAAGATAAACAAAGTTGATAAATCTTTAGCCAGACTCATCAAGAAAAAAAGGGAGAGGGCTCAATTCAGTAAAATTAGAAAGAAGAAAGGAGAAGTTACAACAGACACCACAGAAATACAAAAGGTCATAAGAGACTACAAAACTATATGCCAATAAAATGGACAACCTAGAAGAAATAGACAAATTCCTAGAAAGGAAAAATCTCTGAAGACTGAACTGGAATAAATAGAAAATTTGAACAGACCAATCACAAGTACTAAAATTGAAATTGTGATTAAAAAACTCCCAACAAACAAAACTGCAGGACCAGATGGCTTCACAGGTGAATTCTATCAAAGTTAACGCCTATCCTTCTGAAGCTATTCCAAAAAATTGCAGACATAGGAAAACTTCCAAGCTCATTCTATGAGGCCACCATTGCCCTGATACCAAAACCGGACAAATATACCATGAAAAAGAAAATTACAGACCAATAACACTGATGAACATAGATGCAAAAATCCTCAACAAAATACTAGGAATCCAAATCCAACAATACACTAAAAGGATCATACACCATGATGAAGTGGGATTTATGCCAGGGATGCAAGGATTTTTCAATATCTGCAAATCAATCAGTGTGATACACCACATCAACAAACTGAAGAATAAAAACCATATAATCATCTCAATAGATGCAGAAAAAGCTTTTGACAAAATTCAACACACATTTATGATAAAAATTCTACAGAGAATGGGCATAGAGGGAACATACCTCAACATAATGAAGGCCATACATGACAAGCCCAGAGCTAACATCATACTCAATGGTGAAAAGCTGAAAGCATTTCCTCTAAGATCAGGAAGAAGACAAGGATATCCATTCTCGCCACTTTTATTCAATATAATTTTGCAGGTCTTAGCCAAGGCAGTCAGAGAAGAAAAAGAAGTAAAAGGAATCCAAATTAGAAAGGAAATAAAATTGTCACTGTTTGCAGACGAAATTATATTATACATAGGAAATTCCAAAGATGCTACTAGAAAACTACTAGAGCTAATCAATGAATTCGGTAAAGTTGAAGGATACAAAATGAGCACACAGAAATCTCTTGCATTTCTATACACTAACAACTAAGAAATTAAAGAAACAATCCCATTTACCATCACATCAAAAAGAATAAAATACTTAGAAAGATAATCTAAGGAGCCAAAAACCTGTACACTGAAAAATATAAGATGCTAATTAAAGAAATTGAAGGTGACACATGGAAAGATATACCATGTTCTTAGATTGGATGAATCAGTATTGTCAAAATGACTATACTACCCAAGGCAATCTACAGATTTAATGCAATCTCTATTAAATTACCAATGGCATTTTTAACAGAACTAGAACAAAAAATTTTTAAATGTGTATGGAGATACAAAAGACCCTGAAAAGCCAAAGCAATCTTGGGAATCAGGCTCCCTGACTTCACATTATATTACAAAGCTACAGTCATGAAAACAGTATGTTACTAGCACAAAAATAGAAATATAGATCAATAGAACAGGATAGAAAATCCAGAAATAAACCCACACACCTATGGTCAATTAATCTATGACAAAGGAGGCAAGACTATACAATGGAAAAAAGACAGTCTTTTCAGTAAATGGTGCTGGCTACCAAACGTAAGGTAGATAGCTAGTGGGAAGCAGCCTCATAGCACAGGGAGATCAGCTCGGTGTTTTGTGACTGCCTGGAGGGGTGGGATAGGGAGGGTGGGAGGGAGGGAGATGCAAGAGGGAAGAGATATGGGAACATATGTATATGTATTCACTTTGTTATAAAGCAGAAACTAACACACCATTGTAAAGCAATTATACTCCAATAAAGACGTAAAAATAAATAAATAACTAAAAATAAATGGTGCTGGGAAAACTGGATAGCTACATGTAAAAAAATGAAATTAGAACATTCTTTAACACCATACAAAAAATAAACTCAAGATGGATTAAAGACCTAAATGTAAGTCTAGATAGTATAAAACTCTTAGAGGAAAATATAGGCAGAACACTCTGTGACATAAATCACATCAAAATCTTTTTTGATCCATCTCCTAGACTAATGGAAATAAAAACAAAAATAAACAAATGGGACCTAATTAAACTCAAAAGCTGTTGCACAGCAAAGGAAACCATAAACAAAATGAAAAGACAACCCACAGAATGGGAGGAAATATTTGCAAACGATGCAACCAACAAGGGATTAATCTCTAAAATTTACAAACAGCTCATGCAGCTCAATATCAGAAAAACAAACAACCCAATCCAAAAATGGGCAGAAGATTTGAATATAAATTTCTCCAAAGAAGACATAGAGATGGCCAAGAGGTACATGAAAAGTTGCTCAACATCACTAAGTATTAGAGAAATGTAAATCAAAGCTACAATGAGATATCACCTAACAACAATCAGAATAACCATCATCAAAATGTCTACAAACAAATGCTGGAGAGGGTGTGGAGAAAAGGGAACCCTCCTACACTGTTGTTGGTAATGTAAATTGGTATAGCCACTATGGGAATAGTATGGAGGTTCCTTAAAAAAATAAAAAGAGTTATTATATGATCCAGCCATCCCACTCCTGGGCATATATCCAGAGAAAAACATGGTTTGAAAGGATAAATGCACCGCAATATTCATTGCAGCACTGTTTACAATAGCCAGGACATGGAGGCAACCTAAATGTCCATCGACAGATCAATGGATAAAGAAGATGTGGTACATATATACAATGGCATATTACTCAGCCATTGAAAAGAATGAAATAATGTCATTTGCAGCAACATGGATGGATCTGGAGATTATCATTCTAAGTGAAGTAAATCAGACAGAGAAAGACAAATATATGATATCACTTATATGCAGAATCTAAAAAAGTGATACAAAAGAACTTATCTACAAAACAGAAACACTCACAGGCTTAGAGAAAAAACTTATGATTACCAGGGGAAAGGGTGGGGGGAGAGATTGATTGGGAGTTTTGGATTGACATGTACACACTTCTATATTTAAAATATATAACCAACAAGGACCTACTGTATAGCACAGAGAACTCTGCTCAATATTCTGTAATAACCTAAATGGAAAAAGAATTTGAAAAAGAATAATTACTTGTAAATGTATAACTGAATCACTTCGCTGTACACCTGAAACTAACACAACATTGTAAATCAACTATATCCCAATATGAAATGAAAATTAAAAAAATAACAAGCTCTGTAGAAAAAAAAATGTTAAACATAAAATTATCATATGATCCATCAATTCCACTTCTAGGTATTTACCCCAAAGAATTGAAAACGGGTGTTCAAATAAATACTTGTACACAAATGTTCATAGCATCACTATTCACAGTAGTCAAAAAATTGAAAACAACCCATGTCCATCAATGGATTAAAAAAAATTGGTATATCCACACAATGAAATATTATTCAGCCATAAAAAGGAGTGAAGTACTGATACACACTACAATGTGGATGAACCTCATAAACACTGATCTAAGTAAAAGGAGCCAGACACAAAAGGTCACATGTTATGACTCCATTTACCTGACATATATAAAATCGGTAAATCCATAGAGACAGAACGCAGACTGGTAGTTGCCAGTGGCTGGAGTAGGGAGTAATGAGGAGTAATTGTGTAATGGTATAGGGTTTTATTTGGCGATGATTAAAATGTTTGGGAACTAGATAGCAGTGGTGGTTGCACACCATTGTTAATATGCTAAATGCTACTCAAACATTCACTTTAAAATGGCTAATTTTGTGTTATGTGACTTTCACAAGCTCAATTTGGACAAAGGAAGTAGGATGAGGAGTGCCTTATCTCAAAAAATTAAACTGTAGGGAAGATTATTATTTTCTAGATTGGAGACTTAGCACATAAATATATTTGTGAGAATTGTGTGTAAAATAAAGTGTGTGTGTATGTATGTATATAGTATGTATATATCACATCTATTTTGGCTGTCTAGAAAACTGTTTTGCTTCTTAATGCTTTTATATAATATAATGTTTTGGGTATAACAATATTATAGAAAGACGAGTTCTGGCTAGATAAGTTGTAACTGAGCCATGTAAGTATATTATGTGGTAATAATCTAAAAATTCATGACCAAGTGAGAAGGAATATGTGGGAATAAAAATGACATTTAAAAATGTTAAGTCCAAAATAATATCTGGGGATTTCTACACTTAAGATAATATTTGCCAAATGATTTTAAAAGATTCTTAAAATAAAAGGTGGGAAAAGCAACAAGGTGAAGAAGAACCTCATCTTAGAGGGCCTCACTCTGGCCAGCTGGAGGACTCTGCCCTCTGAGCGCATTTATGTGCAGGAGTGAGTGTTGCTCTTCTAGAAACAGAATGAGTGAAGGCTTGCCAAGAAGCCCAGCCCAGCCAGCAGCAGAGCTGTTATTAAGCTGTAGTCCTACAGCCTCCCAGTTTTATTTTATTGTTTCTGGGTTGAGAGTGCATGTTGTTCTTAGGCAACTTTCTTTCCAAGCAATTAAGTCTCCCATCTCCCCATCCCAGAAGGCACAAAAAGGAAGTAAATAAGAAGGGGGAGGCAGAGCCTTGGTGGGGGCTTCCAGGTTATTTATTACTTTAATAAATCCGGGCTCCTCTCAGCCTGCCTCCGACTCCTGTTTCTGTCAAGCTTGTGAGGACAAATGTTCGCTTAATTGTAGGGTTTGTGGGCCGAGGTGGGCGCCAAGCACAGTTTATTGTCAGGGAAAGGCTGTTAAGTAAGATGATGTGATAGTGTTCTGGCCAATAAGTCATTAAACAGAAATTAAAAGCAGAAAACTTGCAAGGCGCCGCTCTCTAACTTGCATTTATTAACCTCTTTGGTTGTGTTTGGAGCTCAGAGGAAAGTGGGAGAAGGTTTAATCAGAGGGGCAGGAGAGCAGAAGGGGCTTTGCAATGAGAGTCACTGGAGTGTCCTGCTGCTTTGAGGATGTGGCCCTAACCTGTTCCGTCACTGCCTGGGGAGCAGAGGCTGCCCAACACCTGGCAACACGCTCTCTTCTGTCATTTTACTTGATCTTATTCTCTCATTGCAATATATGGGCACATTACTATTGCCACAGGAGAAGATGGCCAGGGGCCTTGGGACTTGCTCAGGTCACATCGTTGGGTGAAGGCCTGGCTGGGTCTGCCATGTGGCCACCGCTTCTTAGCTGCTAAGTTTCCCTGGGAGCAGAAACCTCTTACCTTAGGGAATCAGTCTGGGACTCCAGCTAGAGTTCATTCAGGCAGCATGGCATTCCCTTATGGATTAGATAATTTCTCCCCTCTGGGTTAATAGAGTAACTGAAGAACTTTGAATGATAGTCAGTAACTGACCACTGCTTCTAACAACGAGACAAAGAAATCCACAGAGCAAATGAATCATCAGGGAATGGAGATTTCAACTTGCTTTTAATTCTCAACTGCCATATCTTTGCCTATACCTTCCCACTTTGCTCTTTCAACCTCGTCTCTTTTTAAATCTCTTCTGTATGTTGCTTCTCCTTGTTTGGGACTTTTCCTGATTCCCACTGTCTCAACTGTTCCCTTCCAATGTTCCGCTTAACCTTTGGTTTTGTTTCTTCTGTTCCTGTCTGGTAGTTTACTCATGTTTCTTCTTTCTACTCTCTTTTACATTTCTAGGTCTTTTCTTACCTTTCTGTACCTTTCTTCCATTGCAACCTGCGTAAACATGAAATTGGGTCAAATATATTTTCAGCATATATTGGTTGTATTAAACATATTAGCTAGCTCTTAGTTAAAAATAGCAAATATTGAGCATTTTATATTTCTCTAAGGAAAACAGCACCAAATAAATCAAATTCCTTTTTGTATGTAGCTCTTGATTTATTTTTTCCATGGAATCAGTAATTCTCAAAAGTGATTTCCTACCACATTATTAATCTGTTTGTAGCCTACACACAAGGCTTTTGAGCAAATAGAAAAAAAATTGATTCTCAACATATTTCTAATCCTGTAAAAATTATCTGCTCAATCCTATATTTCTTAGATTGCAAATGAACCTTATCTTCTCTTATTCAGTCCATAGCTGAGTGTTTTTCTCCTAATAGTACACTTGAGTGGATGAAACTGTCATCCCAGCTCTTCCTTCAGTTTTAATGATGTTTGTTTCCACTACTGCTCTCTACTTATATTCTGCCTTTGTTAAGGAGAATTATCCGAAACTTGAAATAAGGCAGAAAGAATCCTGCATGCCCTTTCAATGTCAAACTGGAGCATTTTTTTTTTTTTTTTTTTTTTTTTGCGGTATGTGGGTCTCTCATTGTTGTGGCCTCTCCCGTTGCGGAGCACAGGCTCCGGACACGCAGGCTCAGAGGCCATGGCTCACGGGCCCAGCGCTCCGTGGCATGTGGGATCCTCCCGAACCAGGGCACAAACCCGTGTCCCCTGCATCGGCAGGCAGACTGTCAACCACTGCGCCACCAGGGAAGCCCTGTTTGTTCTTTTATTCTTTTTTTTTCCACTGAGATATATCAGTTTGTGTGTGTGTGTGTGTGAAAACTAAGAGCAGTTTTATTTCTGTTTTCATCTTAAACATGTATGAAATGGTTAAGCATCCGAGGAGGTGAGTATATTATATATTCAATTTCATTTAGCCTTTAGGGAACTAGTTTATTTAAAAATTTTAATTTATTTTTTTACTTGAATAGAATTTTATTTTTTATTTTACTTTGAGTATAGTTGATTTACAATGTTGTGTTAATTTCAGGTGTACAGTACAGTGATTCAGTTATACATCTACATATATTCATTATTTTTTAGATTCTTTTCTCATATAGGTTATCACAGAATATTGAGTAGAGTTCCCTGTGCTATACACCAGGTCCTTGTTGGTTATATATTTTAAATATAGTAGTGTGTGTGTTCATCCCAGGCTTCTGATTTATCCCTCCCCACCTCATTTTCTCAACTCCTCTTTCAAATCAGCTTTGCCATCCTGCTGGTTTTTCATTAAAGTGTTAAATACATCTTTGACTCATCTCTATGAATTCATATGACAGTGAATTTATTGAAAAATATTCTGATACCTTCAAATTTAGCTCTAGTGACACCTTATGCAGACACCTTCCCTTATTACTTCTGCAACATCTATCTCACCTTTCACAGAGTTTTTGTAATTGGTTTAAGTTAGTTAATATCTCTGTATTTATAAAAAATGTACTAGTTTAGAGACAACATCTGTGTTGTATACTCTTCTATACCCAATTCTTATCTATCAATGGAAACAGAGACAGCCTCATTAAATGCTTATTGGATTGAATAGAATTGAACTGAATCTGTTTCAACTGTCTTCAGCTTTTAGCTGCTAACAATAGCTGTCTGGAAAGAAAGCTTTAACTCTCACAGAATATTAGTTTTTGGAGATCTCCATTATTGTTTCTTGGGAATATTTACACTGGCTACTGTTTGTTCTTGTAGCTGTCCATCTCTGGTCCAGTTTTCGAGCCCTTCCTGGAGTCTCTTTGTAAGCTGCAGAGCATATTTGAGTCATCTTGCTTACTGCAAGTAAAATGTTACTGGGGTTCCACCTCAGGGTGCTGGGCTTAAACTAACTGCATCATTCCTTCCTCATCTAGGAATTTTATCCACACTGGGATGGTTGCTGCCTGGAAATTAGAGAAAAGGTAACATTTATGCTCTTCTTTTTTTGTTTTCCTATGTTGAAATTAATGTGTCATTGTGAAGATTCTAAACAGATGGGGAAAGGTCAAGGTTTCTTTGTTGCTAAGTTTGTTTCCATGGCTACAGTAATATGTGTGCAGTTTCAGAAAGCATCATTTGTTTGGCTGTGGAGGCTTATTAGAGGAGGGAGGAGTCCCACATTTATGGTTCTGGGTGGCTTATTTCTCTTTTACATTTCATCTTTCTCTGAGAACCATAGTGATAGGTTGGAACACGAATAAACCTGGTAGCCGTAGGTGGAGAATAACCAAAACAGCTCAATACTTTCATATAAATAACCCAAACAATTTAACTGAGACAGCTGAGCCCAGATTAAATAAACTCCAGGTAAAATGAAGCAGTGTCTAAACAACCACTTCTCTGGGTTTTGCTTGTCTCAGGGCTCAGCACTTCGCACAGCACCTGCCATTTCTGTTCTTCTACTTCCTGGTACTTTATTGCCAGTACCCAGGGGAGCCCCATTTTATTCTGGGTTTCCTGGGAAATGCTGTCTTCCATAACTGTTGCTTTTGTCATTTCTCAGGTGGTTTTGCTGGAAGGCATTTCTGGATTGCTGCATGGAGCACGTGAAGAGGAGTATCTTGGATCAGACTGTGTTAGGACTAAGGGACCAAGTTAGCCCCTAAGGAATCCTCCTGGGGTGAAATGCTTGGATACGAATGTATGGCAAATTGAGATTTAATTCAAGCAGAATCCAAGATTCTGATATGGGTGAAACATAACAGTGAGGGTCGCTGAGCCTAAGGAAGGCTGGAAGTCAGACCCATGGTGGGCTGTCTGGCTGGCTGCAAGCAGCATCCCAGGCAGTGGCTAAAGATTTCAGGGATATGGCCTGAATGCCAGGGAGAGAAGTTGACAAGGCAGGCTTTGAGGGATCTCAGCCAAGGGAGACTGAGGTTCAAATCAATGCTTCAACTTCAGTGAACACATGGAGTTGGCACTGGTGCCATGGATAGCATTCCAGACTTAAAAAGAGCCAAAGTAATTCCAGACTCCACTAGCCAGTGGGTCCATGCTGTCCACCTTAGCAAAGTGCTTCCCACCTTGATAAAAACTCATTTTAGACCTGTCACAGTCCTGGGATTTATTTGTCTCTGCATTCCCAGCATCTAGCAGCAGGACTCTTTCTTAGCAGGGTTCAGTGAGCATTTGTCAGTGAATGTGTGATGTGGGAGGGCTGAGCCTGAGTGGTGAAGGATTTGTACCTCTCACTTGGAGCAACCAAGAGAGCCAAGAACTGAGAGCTGCCACCATCCCTGTCAGGAGCACACCCTCCCTCTGTATCTTGGTCTCTCTGGATGCTAATGGGTGGTGGTTCCTAGGGTGAAATGTGACACTAGAGTCACAAGAATGGGGCTTTTCTCCCTTATCTGCTACCAAGACTGGCTGATTCAGGACAGTCCTCACTATTTTCTTGCCTCAGTGTCCTCATCGATCCAATTCAGGGCTGGGCTTAAAGCCTCTGTTGTCGATCTTTTTAATGTATGCTGAAATCAACAGCAGAAAATTGCCTGGTATCAGTTTTAAAATGAAATAAATCCATCTTAGTTAATACCTCCAACTGATACTATGAAAGTAACTCCATCTACATCTGATAGATGAGAAAAATATGTCTGATTCTTTCCCCTGCCACTCTTTTTGTCTGGCCCATCACCATTTCAGGCCTGGTTTATTAATCAGTCTTCTCTGCCTCTGGTTCTTCTTCACCTTGGTATGTCCAGCTCACTGCTGCCAGAGTTATAATAGCAGACTATTACTTCTGTGCTCAGAAGAGTATTCTGTGCCCCACCATGCATAGAATAAAGAATAAACTCATTAGCTGTCTATTGAAAGCCATGTGCAAACCATCACCACTAGCATAAAATAGATAGCTTGGGGTTCTTTGCTCTCCCCCAAACTGGCCATTTTTCTCCCCCTGCCTGCTACATGCTTTCACATGCCCTCCTGCACACATGCAAGCTGGTTTCCTGGTCTGAGGTGATCAACACCTCCCATGACACCTGGCTCACTTCTTATGCATTGATTGGCTCCCCACCAGCACTCTGGACATGCCTCTCTCATGGAATGTACCATATTACATTGACTTTATCTAGAGGGACAAAACTTACGTCACATTCATCTTGGGTCCCCAGTTCAAGGCATATACATTTGATCAAACTGAACCAACTACATGTCTCTGCTCATACTGTTTCTCCTTTGGGAATCTTATTTTCTCTCAGGTCTTATTTTCTCCCCTAGCCATGCTTCTCTCAACCCTGCTACATTCTGTGACTGGTGAGCTACTTTTTATCTTATACTTGCTGCTTATACATCACCTCTTTTGTGAACCCTCACCTAGGTCTCTCCCACCATTTAACTTCATTGCAAGCAGTTGGTGGAAAGCAGCCAGACTACTCAGGATCATGTTCCTAGACCCTAGCCCAGGCTCTTGATACACATTTGTGGAATGAATATTATTAGTTTTTTTTCTAAGTTACTTTAAATTTCATAAAATTCTTTTACCTTAATCATCTCTTTTTATAAAACAAGGAGATTATATAGGTATGGTAAGCAATGTTAACCTTTTATTAATACATAAAGAGATTGAGATTCATACAAAATGGAACCCAGACAAGATCAGAGTTCAAAAGCCAATGTG
Organism: Phocoena phocoena; assembly: GCF_963924675.1. Classification (NCBI taxonomy): domain Eukaryota; kingdom Metazoa; phylum Chordata; class Mammalia; order Artiodactyla; family Phocoenidae; genus Phocoena; species Phocoena phocoena. Next base: position 33,120,578 of record NC_089231.1, on the reverse strand, counting down.
GGATTCACACTATTATATTTTACATAAACTGAGTTTTTTGTAGTTGTTGTTTGTTTTCTTTTTTACTATTTCTATAATGAGATAGTCACCAGAGTCCTCTTCTCATGGACTCTGGAAATCCTACCTGGGATCACCTCAAGCCTTCAACATGATGCTTTCGCACACCCCCAGGCTGTGTGACCTCCTACTTCTCTGTTAGTTGGCAGGTCACCTGTGTGACATGTATGGCAAGAGGTGCCTGACATTTGGGGAGTTCCTATGTGGTAGAAATTTCATATTTACTATGCAGTTCTTACATAAACCCTTTGCTCTACCTAACTATGATCTTTTATTATTTCATGTTGTTATTTTGTAAATTCCTCTGTGGGGAGTGTAGGTTTTCGGTTATCATTTGTATCAACCTGCATATAAGAGAAACCAGACTGAAATTCTTATCTTCTGACTCTGATTCCATGGTATTTTCATCAGACCACACACTGTCTAATTAAGGAAAGGTGAGAGTTACAGCCTCTTAGACCTGAGCAGGTCACATTCTTAATAACACACATTTTAAAAATTCCTTGCATTCTCTACCTTAAGAAATTTCCTTCTCCTCTTGGAAAACTGACAAGTAACCAACCAAACATAGAAATGAAGCATCATCTTTGGGCCAATTTGCTCTTCATAAAACCAGAAAAAGTATGATTTCTTTATCAGAAAGTGCATTTTTTTCATTCCAGTGAACAGCTCTATTTCAAAAGTAACTTTCCTTTGCCAGAAGAATGCCTTTGGTGTAAATACTGTGTTCTTAGATAAAGCCAGCCTACCAGGGGCAAAATGACAAGGGAGGAATGGCATCCTCTTGGAAATACCTGGCGGGTATGTTGTTCTTGAATATATCTTCTATTGTGGGCAGTGGTTTGTTCTGTGAAGTTGAGGTATTAGAGACAGTGGAATTTGTCTAATGACAAAAAGAGCATAAAATTTGGGTAAAAGGACAAGGACATTTCAAAGCTATTCAGCATCAGGAATTTCATGGAAGTTAGTAGACAGGATGTGTTAGAAGTAATGTGTGCTGTGGCCAAAATTACTCTGTATGTGGATTTTTCTAGATTTGGAAGGCCAGTTTGACTGTTCACATGATTACAAAGGACCCAACATTAAGCATAGATTAAGTAATGATCACTTTCTTGGAAAAGCTTGAGAACTGAATGAAATCCTAGAGTGATGGAATCGTTGAATTAAAAAGCTGCAAAGAAAGCTTAGAGGATATCCTCTAGAATTATGTTTTTTAAATGATTGGTCATAACCCTTTAGTTAGGCATGAAATCAATTTAACAGCATTAAGAAAATTAAAATGGAACTGAACCTAAATAGCATAGGGCAATTCATATAACAAGATTAGATACTGTTTCATGAAAATAATTTTTACTCACATAAACACACACACACATACACACACACACACACACACACACAGAGTGTTTGATTTAAAATATATTTATACATGTCTTACAGTGGGTCATGTCAAAATGTTTAAAAATCACTATCCTAGACCTAAGTTCCAGGAGAACAGGGAAGAATCTGTTTTGTTTTGTTTTGTTTTGTTTTTCCCCATCACTGAATGTCCCATGTCTAGCACAGTACTTGACCCAAAACAAGGTAAATATATGTCGACTGGTCTAGACCACCCCTGTTATCATATTATTGTGGCCCAGAAAGGTGAAATGTCTTGCCTAAAGTCACAAAACTGGTTAGTGAAAGAATCAGGAGTTCTTGGTACTGAGTCATGTTTTACAATGCTTTCTACTCCATCCTTCAAAGAAAAAAAAATTCTTCATAGAATTGTCATTGTATTGGCAATTTAAACTATTTTCTCTTATAACATGAATCCCTTTTCTAGAAATTTGACCTCTTCCTGATCCCCCCAGTCCTCCCTGGTTCTGCCCATTGCACCTGTTCCCCTTTGTCTTGGAATAATTGGCCCTGAGCTTAGCATCTGTCCTCAGACAATTGTTCATCATCTCATCACTCATTTAGCCTAGACTTTTGGTCACAGTGTCCTTCATCTTGGTCCCTGCCATGTTGTCTTAGATCTCAAGCCCCATAACCTGGATCATCATTAACTCATACTTTTTTCTATTAATTTTAATTAGTTGCAATGATACTAGTTGCATTCTGCTTTCTTCTACTAATATTTTAAATGATAAAGTGTCTAATGAGGATAAGGGTCCTTTTCTTTTTTTTTGTCCACACTGTGTGACTTGTGGGATCCCCGACCAGGGATAGAACCCGGGCTCCCTGCAGTGGAAGCACAGAGTCCTAACCACTGGACCACCAGGGGATTACCTGTAAGGGCCTTTCATACTCTGATATATTATGATAATTGCAGGGAAAACATGCAGGTATTAGGCAAAGCACTCTTTTAATTGTACCAGAAGTACAACTCAATAAGGAAATATAAAGGAATAAGGAAAAATAAAAGGAAGGTATTTAATGGCTCCAGGCTTTGGGGCTCCACAGTTTGAATTTTGTTTCCTCCTGTGGTTTGATCTTATATTCTCCTTGATGAAGTTTGGCTTCGCATATGTGCCAAGGGAAGTTGGCAGGTCTGGATTCACATACTTCAGATTCCCCAGTGGAAAAGAGAGCTGCCTCCTTTTAATGTCTGTATATCAACTCCAGAGATGAGCTCTAACTGGTCTTGCTTGGATCATTCTGTACACTTCTTGGTGTGCTGGGTTATATGATTGACAGTCCTACTATATCACTCTTCTCTAGAACTTGCTGTTGGGAGCAGAAGCTGATTGACTGCCTCAAGTTACCATACCTCTGAATTACACCAGGCCACATTTTCACTGGGCTGCTCCCAGCCAATGACCAAGCACAGTGGGAATACTCAAACCAGACCATTTCTGTCTCCTGAGGGATTCCTCTAATGGGCTTTACTGAGTTCAGAGACCCCCTCCCCCCACTCCACATTGGCCTGGCTGAGACTCTCTCAGAACTGCACTGTAGTCTGATGTCCTTCTACCCAATTCTTCCTTCCCTTTCTCCTTTTATAGATGTCAAACCTCCATCATGGTCTACACGAAGTTTCTCCCTGCCTATTTCTACTGTCTCCTTCTTCGTCTTTCACAAGTATTTCCTCCAATAAACCTCTTGCTTTCTAATCCCGACTTGCTGTCTACTTCTGGGAGGATGTGAACTGATTCAGATTCGAATCACATAAAATGGGGATGAGATGATTCACCTAAAAAACAGATGTCGGGTGTACAAAAGAAAACACATGCCCACTACAGGATTCATCTTTGGGTGTCTGTCAAGTATGGACCATGATGTAGAGAAGATATAGAGTAAGTGCCAAGGTCAGAGCAATTAGGCCAGTTTCAAGCCCTCAGGTGTCTTCTAGAGGACATGATATTCCTAAGGGACAGTGAAGTCTCTAAGGATCAAGATAAAGACATCATGTCTTGGTTTTTGAATTTGTTAAAAGGGATTACTCTAGATGCTCATTCAGACTTGTTACATGTGTTAGTCTGAGCCCTGAACAAACATCAGCCATACAGCAACTTGTGTTACTAACATTGCACTACCCACCTGATGTTCCCAGAGCCTGTTTTGCTTTCTTTTTTTTTGCGGTACACGGGCCTCTCACTGTTGTGGCCTCTCCCGTTGCGGAGCACAGGCTCCGGACGCGCAAGCTCAGTGGCCATGGCTCATGGGCCCAGCCGCTCCGTGGCACATGGGATCCTCCCGGACCGGGGCACGAACTCGTGTCCCCTGCATCAGCAGGCGGACTCTCAACCACTGCGCCACCAGGGAAGCCCCTGTTTTGTTTATTTTTTAAATTAAAACAACAATAACAGAGAATTAAAACCTCCATCTACTCATCATTTGGAATTGACAAAAGCTAATGTTTTGTTATATGTGCTTCATATTTGTTTTTTGGTTGTTGTGCAATGATTCTACTTTTTAAGGGGAACTTTATCAGGACCAAGAAATGGTGGTGAGTAAATAGAATTCTTCCACTAATTAGCCTTAAGATATCCACCCTGTAATGCAATTGATTTTCTTGGTGATAATCCATTTGGCATTCATTATTTCTTTCTTTTGGTAAAATTATTTAAGAGACTATTATTTTTTTATTTTTTAAATTTTTTTACATCGTTATTGGAGTATAATTGCTTTACAATGGTGTGTTAGTTTCGGCTTTATAACAAAGTGAATCAGTTATACATATACATACGTTCCCATATCTCTTCCCTCTTGCGTCTCCCTCCCTCCCATCCTCCCTATCCAACCCCTCTAGGTGGTCACAAAGTACCGAGCTGATCTCCCTATTCTATGCGGCTGCTTCCCACTAGCTATCTGTTTTACATTTGGTAGGAGGTATATGTCCATGCCACTCTCTCACTTTGTCACAGCTTACCCTTCCCCCTCCCCATATCCTCAAGTCCATTCTCTAGTAGGTCTGTGTCTTTTTTCCTGTCTTAACTCTAGGTTCTTCATGACATTTTTTTTTCTTAAATTCCATACATATGTGTTAGCATACTGTATTTATCTTTCTCTTTCTGACTTACTTCATTCTGTATGATGGACTCTAGGTCCATCCAACTCATTACAAATAGCTCAATTTCCTTTCTTTTTATGGCTGAGTAATATTCCATTGTATATATGTGTCACATCTTCTTTATCCATTCATCCAATGATGGACACTTAGGTTGTTTCCATCTCTGGGCTATTGTAAATAGAGCTGTAATGAACATTTTGGTACATGACTCTTTTTGAACTATGGTTTTCTCAGGGTATATGCCCAGCAGTGGGACCGCTGGATCATATGGTAGCTCTATTTGCAGTTTTTCAAGGAACCTCCATACTGTTCTCCACAGTGGCTGTACCAATTCACATTCCCACCAGCAGTGCAAGAGTGTTCCCTTTTCTCCACACCTTCTCCAGCATTTATTGTTTCTAGATTTTTTGATGATGGCCATTCTGACTGGTGTGAGATGATATCTCATTGTAGTTTTGATTTGCATTTCTCTAATGACTAATGATGTTGAGGATTCTTTCATGTGTTTGTTGGCAGTCTGTATATCTTCTCTGGAGAAATGTCTATTTAGGTCTTCTGCCCATTTTTGGATTGGGTTGTTTGTTTTTTTGTTATTGAGCTGCATGAGCTGTTTGTAAATTTTGGAGATTAATCCTTTGTCAGTTGCTTCATTTGCAAATATTTTCTCCCATTCTGAGGGCTGTCTTTTGGTCTTGTTTATGGTTTCCTTTGATGTGAAAAAGCTTTGAAGTTTCATTAGGTCCCATTTGTTTATTTTTGTTTTTATTTCCATTTCTCTAGGAGGTGAGTCAAAAAGGATCCTGCTGGGATTTATGTCATAGAGTGTTCTGCCTATGATTTCCTCTAAGAGTTTGGTAGTTTCTGGCCTTATATTTAGGTCTTTAATCCATTTTGAGCTTATTTTTGTGTATGGTGTTAAGGAGTGATCTAATCTCATACATTTACATGTACCTGACCAGTTTTTCCAGCACCACTTATTGAATAGGCTGTCCTTTGTCCACTATACATTCCTGCCTCCTTTATCAAAGATAAGGTGATCATATGTGCATGGGTTTATCTCTGGGCTTCCTATCCTGTTCCATTGATCTATATTTCCCTTTTTGTGCCAGTACCATACTGTCTTGATTACTGTAGCTTTGTAGTATAGTCTGAAGACAGGGAGCCTGATTCCTCCAGCTCCGTTTTTCATTCTCAAGGTTGCTTTTGCTATTCGGGATCTTTTGTGTTTCCACACAAATTGTGAAATTTTTTGTTCTAGTTCTGTGAAAAATTCCAGTGGTGGTTTGACAGGGTTTGCACTGAATCTGTAGACTGCTTTGGGTAGTAGAGTAATTTTCACAATGTTGATTCTTCCAATCCAAGAACAGGGTATATCTCTCCGTCTATTTGTATCATCTTTAATTTCTTTCATCAGTGTCTTATAATTTTCTGCATACAGGTCTTTTGTCTCCTTAGGTAGGTTTATTCCTAGATATTTTATTCTTTTTGTTGCAATGGTAAATGAGAGTGTTTTCTTGACTTCAGTTTCAGATTTCTCATCACTAGTGTATAGGAATGCCAGAGATTTCTGTGCCTTAATTCTGTATCCTGCTACATCACCAAATTCATTGATTAGCTCTAGTACTTTTCTGGTAGCATATTTAGGATTCTCTATGTATAGTATCATGTTATCTGCAAGCAGTGAAAGCCTTACGTCTTCTTTTCCGAATTGGATTCCTTTTATTTCCTTTTCTTCTCTGATTGCTGTGGCTAAAACTTCCAAAAGTATGTTGAATAAGAGTGGTGAGAGTGGGCAACCTTGTCTTGTTCCTGATCTTAATGGAAATGCTTTCAGTTTTTCACCATTGAGGATGTTGTTGGCTGTGGGTTTGTCATATATGGCCTTTATTATGTTGAGATAAGTTTCCTCTGTGTCTACTTTCTGGAGCATTTTTTATCATAACTTGGTGTTGAATTTTGTCAAAAGCTTTTTCTGCATCTATTGAGATGATCACATGGTGTTGATCCTTCAGTTTGTTAATTTGGTGTATCACATTGATTGATTTGTGTATATTGAAGAATCCTTGCATTCCTGGGATAACCCCCACTTGATCATGGTGTATGATCCTTTTAATGTGCTGTTGGATTCTGTTTGCTAGTATTTTGTTGAGGATTTTTGCATCTATGTTCATCAGTGACATTGGCCTGTAGTTTTCTTACTTTGTGACATCTTTGTCTGGTTTTGGTATCAGGGTGATGGTGGCCTTGTAGAATGAGTTTGGGAGTTTTCCTCCCTCTGCTCTATTTTGGAAGAGTTTGAGAAGGATAGGTGTTAGCTCTTCTGTAAATGTTTGATAGAATTCACCTGTGAAGCCATCTGGTCCTGGGCTTTTGTTTGCTGGAAAATTTTTAATCACAGTTTCAATTTCAGTGCTTGTGATTGGTCTGTTCATATTTTCTATTTCTTCCTGATTCAGTCTTGGCAGTCCATTTCTTCCATGTTTTCCATTTTATTGGCATAGAATTGCTTGTAGTAATCTCTCATGATCTTTTGTATTTCTGCAGTGTCAGTTGTTACTTCTCCTTTTTCATTTCTGAATCTATTGATTTGAGTCTTCTCCTTTTTTTTCTTGATGAATCTGGCTAATGGTTTATCAATTTTGTTTATCTTCTCAAAAAACCACCTTTTAGTTTTATTGATCTTTGCCATCGTTTCCTTCATTTCTTTTTCATTTATTTCTGATCTGATCTTTATGATTTCTTTCCTTCTGCTAACTTTGGGGTTTTTTTGCTCTTCTTTCTCTAATTGCTTTAGGTGCAATGTTCAGTTGTTTATTCAAGATGTTTCCTGTTAACTAAGGTAGGATTGTAATGTTATAAACTTCCCTCTTAGAACTGCATTTGCTGCATTCCATAGGTTTTGGGTCATCTTGTCTCCATTGTCATTTGTTTCTAGGTATTTTTTAATTTCCTCTTTGATTTCTTCAGTGATCACTTCGTTATTAAGTAGTGTATTGTTTAGCCTCCATGTGTTTGTATTTTTTACAGATCCTTTCCTGTAATGGATATCTAGTCTCATATTATTGTGGTCAGAAAAGATACTTGATACAATTTCAATTTTCTTAAATTTACCAAGGCTTGATTTGTGACCCAAGATATGATCTATCCTGCAGAATGTTCCATGAGCACTTGAGAAAAATGTGTAATCTGTTGTTTTTGGATGGAGTGTCCTATAAATATGAATTAAGTCCATCTTGGTTCAGTGGGTTGTGTAGGCTTCCTGGTGGAGGGGACTAGTGCCTGTGTTCTGGTGGATGAGGCTGGATCTTGTCTTTCTGGTGGGCAGGTCCACGTCTTTTGGTGTGTTTTGGGGGTGTGTGTGGACTTATTATGATTTTAGGCAGCCTCTCTGTTAATGGGTGGGCTTGTGTTCCTGTCTTGCTAGTTGTTTGGCATAGGGTGTCCAGCACTGTAGCTTGCTGGTCATTGAGTGAAGCTGGGTGCTGGTGTTGAGATGGAGATCTCTGGGAGATTTTCGCCATTTCATATTATGTGGAGGTGGGAAGTCTCTTGTTGACCAGTGTCCTGAAGTTGGCTCTCCCACCTCAGAGGCACAGCAGTGACTCCTGGCTGTAGCACCAAGAGCCTTTCATCCACAAGGCTCAGAATAAAAGAGAAATAGTAGAAAGAAACAAAGAGGATAAAGGCAAATAAAATAAAGTAAGGTAAAATACAATAAAGTTATTAAAATAAAAAAGTAATTATTAAGAAAAAAAGTTTTTTTTTTAAGTAAAAAACAAAACAAAACAAAACAAAAACTGACGGATTGAACCCTAGGACAAATGGTGAAAGCAAAGCTACACAGACAAAATCTCACACATAAGCATACACATACAAACTCACAAAAACAGGAAAAGGCGAAAAATATTAAATCTTGCTCTCAAAGTCCACCTCCTCAATTTGGGATGATTCGTTGTCTATTCAGGTATTCCACAGATACAGGGTACATCAAGTTGATTGTGGAGATTTAGTCCGCTGCTCCTGAGGCTGCTGGGAGAGATTTTCCTTTCTCTTCTTTGTTCGCACAGCTCCCGGGGTTCAGCTTTGGTTTCAGCCCCGCCTCTGCGTGTAGGTCGCCTGAGGGCGTCTGTTCTTCGCTCAGACAGGACGGGGTTAAAGGAGCTGCTGATTCGGGGGCTCTGGCTCACTCAGGCCGGGGGGAGGGAGGGGTACGGAGTGCGGGGTGAGCCTGCGGCGGCAGAGGCCAGCATGACGTTGCACCAGCCTGAGGCGCACCGTGCGTTCTCCCAGGGAAGTTGTCCCTGGATCCCGGGACCCTGGCAGTGGTGGGCTGCACAGGCTTCCCGGAAGGGAGGTGTGGATAGTGACCTGTGCTCGCACACAGGCTTCTTGGTGGCTGCAGCAGCAGCCTTAGCGTCCCATGCCCGACTCGGGTCCGCGCTGTTAGACGTGGCTCGTGCCCGTCTCTGGAGTTCCTTTAAGCAGCGCTCTTAATCCCCTCTCCTCGCGCACCAGGAAACAAAGAGGGAAGAAAAAGTCTCTTGCCTCTTTGGCAGGTCCGACTTTTTCCCGGACTCCCTCCTGGCTAGCCGTGGTGCATTAACCCCTTCAGGCTGTGTTCACGCCGCCAACCCCAGTCCTCTCCCTGCGCTCCAACCGAGGCCCAAGCCTCAGCTCCCAGCCCTCCCCGCCCCGGCGGGTGAGCAGACAAGCCTCTCGGGCTGGTGAGTGCTGGTCGGCACCGATCCTCTGTGCGGAAATCTCTCCGCTTTGCCTTCTGCACCCCTGTTGCTGCACTCTCCTCCGCGGCGCCGAAGCTCCCCCCTCCGCCACCCGCAGTCTCCACCCGTGAAGGGGCTTCTACTGTGTGGAAATCTTTCCTCCTTCACGGCTCCCTCCCACTGGTGCAGGTCCTGTCCCTATTCTTTTGTCTCTGTTTATTCTTTTTTCTTTTGCCCTACCCAGGTACGTGGGGAGTTTCTTGCCTTTTGGGAGGTCTGAGGTCTTCTGCCAGCGTTCAGTAGGTGTTCTGTAGGAGTTCCACGTGTAGATGTATTTCTGATTTATCTGTGGGGAGGAAGGTGATCTCCACGTCTTACTCTTCTGCCATCTTTCCCCTCTCCCTGTAGAGATTCTAATACTTTCTGAATATAAGAGCCTATTATTAACATGCTATCATTCTTGAGAGGAGTTACTTTTAACTTTGGTCATGTTTTATAATCTCTTCCATGTGAGCTACTGATTGGCTCTGATTTCCAACTGACTACTTGCTGACAGCAAGACAAGAAAGGGGAAGTTCACTTTCAGTGAATTTGGAGGTTAAGAGCAGAGATGTTTGTACCACAGTGTGCTGTCTCCACAGACTGGCTTTGAGGGTCACAAGGTCATGGGTGTGCACTCTGGGGGCCACTGGAGGGACACCATGAGGTGAGGGAATGGGAAGATTGAAGAAGAAATGAGGCAAGCAGAGGTTTTTTGCTTTGCAGTTTTGACAAGGACCTGGCTTGGACTCTGCTTTTGCAGGAAAATCTGTAAGAAGTAGTGACATCCGGAGCAGGACAGGTGGTCACAAATTCCCCTGCTTCTCTCTAGCCAGAAGGAGGCTAATGTCCAGCCCCTGGTGAGGCCCACTTGATTCACCAGTCAGAGCATGATGGTCTGAGGATCTGTGCCAACTCTCCTGCTGGGTCAAGCTGTGAGACCAACTGTTCCTTATTTTCTAAGCACTGAGCCGCTTATGGACTTTGCTCCTTTGTTTAGAAATTGTGTCCAATCCTTCTCCTCTGGATTTGCTGGATCTCCAAGCCTGAAGTCAAGCCAGCATTGGCTATTATCTATTCCCCCAATCATACATTTGATAACCATAATAACCACACCACAGTTACAGCTTCCCTTCTTGTTTTCAAGGGGTTTCTACTTATTCTACCTGATTTGATACTCGAAGGCAGATGTTGTCACCTGTTTAGCAGGTGTAGGCCTGAGGTCCAGAGAAGTTAATATAAAGCCAGTGTCAGAGCCAGTAGCCCACCTTCAACATCTTTACCTATAGTTCAGGGATACCAATGCATTGCCTCTTGGGAAGAAAATGCACATTCCTACTTCCTATTGGACAAAATTTAAACTCTTATAGGACTTTTTATTTTTAGTTCTTTGTTCCCAAGGAGCCAAATGAAGGAAAAGGGGTGTTGGGGAGGGGGATATTTCTTCCTCTACTCCTCTTGAGGTCTTATGGCTAGACTAATAATAAAATTGACATAAGACAGATTAACAGGAGAAAAAGAAAAAAAAAATTATTTTGTGCACACAGAGGTCTCATAGAAATGGGGCCCAAGAAGTGGCCAAAACTGGCAGCGTTTATACTTTTTGGACAAAGAAATAATAAATGTCTGAGGAATTCACAGGACAAAGAAACTTAGGTTTGAGGTGTTCGATTAGTGTATCATCTAAACCGAGTTTGGGCTTGAGGTAGTAAATTTAAAAAGTAACATGTTTTGTTCATATAGATTTCTCGGCCTGAATTCCCTATTCTAGTGATGAGGGTGTCCTTTTACCTCCAGATGCAGGGAATTCACCTTTCACAGGGGAGATTTATTTCCTGCTTTCAGGGAGACAGAGAGGAGGGTCAGAGTGTCCCTCTTGTGTTGGCTGTTTCTTAAGTAACTTTAATTCAAAATAATCAATACGCCTTTGAGGCATATTATGGGGTGGGCGGCCCGCCCTCATCCCCAAGAGGGGTATTGACATCGTGGGGCCCAAGGCTATCCACTTGACAAGGCAAAAGTAGGAACTTGTAGGAGTAGACAGTGTGTCTGTGATTTAACAGGAGGAATATAAGAGCAGAAATGAGAAAACTTGAATTTTAATCCCGACTTTTCAGTGAATTAGCTCTGTGACATTTGTTAAACTCAACCTCTCTGAACTTTGCTCCTGTCATAAGCAAGAGTTTATATCCCATAGAGTTAATATCAGATGAAACATAAAATAAAACTGTATTTTAAATTGTAAAGCAAATTCAAATAGAGACATATTTTCAGCATTGTTTTAAATTATTTTTGCATCGAAGGACTAAATAAATATCTCTTGGAAGAACAAATGAAGAAATGAATGAACAACTTGGCTCTTTTGAATACTCTACATCTTCATGAGCTCTTGCAGTCTGTTAGCTTCTCCAATCCTTCCTTCTTCCCAGTGCCCCATTGACTGAGGGTAGATTGTCTTTTCCCCTTTTCATTTAACTGGATATCAGTCTGCTAGGCACCTTGATCCCCAAAGTGTGTGTATAGTCACCAACCAGTGTTCATGATATCAGTGACAGCCCCTCCCATGCCCTAAAATACAGGGAGAATACTTTCTGAACCAACTGGCCTCACCTCCCACACCTGTTCTTCCCTCTACTGAGCAGTGTCTAAGAAGTTGTCACCAAGTTTAGCTAATGATAAAACTCTTAGACACTACAGGGGAATAGACTTATTGATTCAAAGAACCTTAGAGCTAGAAGGGTACTGAGAGACCATCCTAACCATTCTCTTTATTTTACAGTTGCAAATGCTGAGGTTCACAAAGATGAAAGGGCTGCATTGGGCCCACTCAGCTAGTTAACACAAGAACCACTAAATCCAAGACTCTGGACTTCCCAGTGCAGTGGTCTTTCCACTTTATAATTCTGAAAGGAGCCTGCAGAAAGAGAAAGCCAAATCTGCACTTGAGGCTTTCTTTAGATAGAAGAGTCAATTTCAAAGATATGTCTCTGTTGCTCTCACCTCCCAGTTTTGAAGATATCTCTTTAAAAAATTCTTCAGCCTATGCAGTGCCCTTCAGTGCTGTATCCTGCTGAAGCTAACTGTTCTAGGCAGTATTATTTTTCTGATTTATACTTTAGAGAACTCAAGACTTAGTGCTCACCATCTTGTTGTTTGTATACTTTTTAAGTTTTATTTCATTAGAGAGTGAATTCAGTTGATGACAACCTGGAGAGCTTATTGGGGAAAGTCCTAAGGGGCTGATCCCAACTTTGTTGAGTAATTTGGAAACTAAGGGGATTTCCAACCTGGAGCAGGCTGGAAAAAATCTCAGTGGCCATTTTTTTTTTTTTTTTTTGGAGGGTGTCTTTTTTTTTTTAATTGAGGTATAATTGACATACAACATTATATTAGTTTCAGGTGTACACCATAATGATTCAACATTTGTATACATTGCAAAATGATCACTACAACAAATCTAGCCTACATCCATCACCATATACAGCCAGAGAATTTTTTTTTCTTGTGATGAGAACTTTTAAAATCTACTCTTCTTAACAACTTTCAAAGATGTAATACAGTATTATTAACTAACTACAGTCACCATGCTGTACATCAACAGTCCCCAACATTTTTGGCACCAGGGACCAGTTTTGTGGAAAACAATTTTTCCACGGACGGTGGGGGGCGGGGGATGGTTCAGGCAGTAATGCGAGTGATGGGGAGCGGCAGATGAAGCTTCGCTCACTTGATGGTCACTGACCTCCTGCTGTGCAGCCCAATTCCTAACAGGCTGCAGACTGGTAGGCATCAATGGCCCTGGGATTCGGGACTGCTGCTGTACATGATATCCCCATGGCTTATTTATTTTATAATTGCAAGTTTGTAACTTTTGACTCCCTTCACCCATTTGGCCCACCCTCTACCCCCTGCTGCTGGCAACTACCAATCTGTTCCCTGTATCTATGAGCTTGGTTCCTTTGTTTGTTTGTTTTAGATTCCACATATAAGTGAGATCATATGGACAAATGTCTTTCTCTGTCTGACTTATTTCACTTAGCACATGCCCTCAAGGTCCATTCATGTTGTCGCAAATGGCAGGATTTCCTCATTTTTATGGCTTAATAATATTCCATTGTATATATATATATACACCACCTTTTCTTTATCCATTAATCTGCCAAAAGACACTTAAGTTGTTTCTATATCTTGGCTATTGTAAATAACACTGCAATGAACCTGAGGGTGTATATATATTTTCGAGTTAGTGTATTTGCTTTCTTTAAATAAATACTCAGAAGTGGAATTGTTGGATCATATAGTAGATCTATTTTTAATTTTTTGAGGAACCTCCATAATGTTTTCCATAATGGCTGCATTCTCATCAACAGGGCACAAGGGTTCCTCTTTTTCCACATCATTGCCAACACTTGTTATTTCTTTTCTTTTTGATAATAGCCATTCTAATAGGTATGAAGTGATGTTTTACTGTGGTTTTGGTTTGCATTTCCCTGATGATTAATGATGTTGAACATCTTCTCTATACCAGTTGGTCAGCTGTATGTCTTCTTTGGAAAAAAATGTCTGTTCAGATCCTCTGCTTATTTTTTAATTAGATATTTTTTACTATTGAGTTGTATGAATTCTTTATATATTTTGGATATTAACCCCTTATCAGATATATGATTTGCAAATATTTTATCCCATTCTTTTGGTTACCTTTTCATTTTGTTGATAGTTTCCTTTTCCTCCAGAATTATACTATGTACTCATAGCATGAGACAATGAAATAGATAAAAAGATCAAACCTTGGATTTGAATATTGTAGAGTAGCATGTAGCTAGTTGCTAAATTTTTCACTTTTTCCTTTTTTTTTTTTTTGCAGTACGCGGGCCTCTCACTGATGTGGCCTCTCCCATTGCGGAGCACAGCCTCCGGTCGCGCAAGCTCAGTGGCCATGGCTCACGGGCCCAGCCGCTCCGCGGCATGTGGGATCTTCCCAGACCGGGGCATGAACCCACGTCCCCTGCATCGGCAGGCAGACTCTCAACCACTCCGCCACCACTCCACCAAATTAGGGAAGCCCTCAATTTTTCACTTTTTAACTGTCTGTGTCCATTTTGATTATTTCACTTCCCATGCCATAATGGTTGGTATTTGTGTATCACCTGGTTATGACTCCACCACCAGGCTATACTGTCTTTGTTGTTGTTGTTGTTTTTGAATTAAAAAAAAACATTTTAATTGTGGTAAAGTACAGATAACATTACCATATTAACTATTTTAATGTGTACCGTTCAATAGCATTAAGTATATTCACATTGTTGTGCAATCTATCTCCAGAACTTTTTTCATCTTGCAAAACTGAGACTCTAGGGCTTCCCTGGTGGCGCAGTGGTTGAGAGTCTGCCTGCCGATGCAGGGGACACGGGTTCGTGCCCTGGTCCGGGAAGATCCCACGTGCGGCGGAGCGGCTGGGCCCGTGAGCCATGGCTGCTGAGCCTGCGCGTCTGGAACCTGTGCTCCGCAACGGGAGAGGCCACAACAGTGAGAGGCCCGTGTACCGCAAAAAACAAAAACAAAAACAAAAAAACAACTGAGACTCTATACAGATTAAACAATTCACCATTTTCTCATCCCCTCCTCCACCCCCAGCTCCTGGCAAACACCCTTCTACTTTCTGTTCCTATGAATTTTACTATGAGTTACTCTATATAGCTCTTGTAAGTGGAATCATGTAGTGTTTGTTTGTCTTTTTGTGACTGACTTGATTCACTTAGCATAACATCCTCACGATTTATTCATGTTGTAACATGTATCAGAATTTCTTTTCTTTTAAAGTGAATTTCCTGGTGGTCCAGTGATTAGGACTCCATGCTTCTACTTCAGGAGCCACAGGTTCGATCCCTGATAGGGGTAAGTTCCCACATGCTGCGTGGTCAATAATAATAATTTCTTTTAAAGGTTGGATAATATTCCATTGTATGTATATACCACATTTTGTCTATCCATTCACCCATCGATGGGCACTTGGGGTTGTTTCTACCATTTGGCTATTATGAATAAAAGTGGAACATGCATGAAGTTAAAAAGTCAATGCATTTCTAAAGGGCTTATGACGTCCTCATCCTTATCTCTTTGCCCTATAATCACACTCCCCAAAGGCAGCCTTTTTCAACTCTTTTAGTCGTTCTTCTGGGCCTTGAATGCATAATCCTAAATAATATGCTAATGCTGTTATTTCTTGATTTATCTGTTTCAGTCATTATTATTTTGTAACTATAGCAAAGGTTTAAGCATTCTTCAAACACTCTCTTGTTTTGTTCCTCCCATTCTCCAAATATAGTTATATAAATATGTTTAGTTTATTCAATACAACTAAGTGTCATTTACTTCTGATCTATATATTGTAAATAAGTTATGTTTCTTTCTTCTTTTTCCAGATTTAATAATTGCCTCATTTTAAAGTTTGGTCTATTTTCTATAGATTTTCTATATGTCTATTACTAATTCTTCATATAATCCAATGGCTTCTTAGTACAAGCTTTATTAGAGTCAGATATATCAGACAGCTCATGATTTCCCTGTTTTCCTGGACATGCTCCTCCTGGAGCCCTCCGTTCTCACACTCTTCCAATCTAGATGCATTGTTTTCTAACAGGCTCCACTGTCTTTGAACTGAACTAGCTGCTTAGTTTTGGGAACAGTGTTGGCCAGAAATTCAGTTCCTCGCTGGCCCAGGTCTGGTTTATTCATCTTTTGAACTTCTTTTCCAAGTGTACTCTGGGACCCAACCCTCTAGCTAGGCCTGGAGATGATGGATCAGATAGGTGGCGTGGAGAGAACACTGCACAGACCTCAGTTTCCTCATCTCTAAAATTAGAATTATAAAGTTTATTTCACAGAATCCTTCCAAAAATCAATTGACATAAGGTTTATGGAATCACTTAATAAATGGGAGAAGTAAAAGGTGACATTACTTTTATGCAGGAAAGAATAGAACAGTTAATGCATGTGACATCCTACAGTATATGTCGGCAGGTACACTGATCTATAAGCTTCTCTGTGTGGGAGCTGGGTGGGTGCTAGTCAATGTTACATTTTTGGTTCCCTGCATTGTGTCTGACACATGATGTATGTTTGAAGAAAATAAATTATTTTAGTAAGAAAATAAGAAGTCAGTGCCAAAAGACATGTATAGAAAATAAGTCCTATGGAAGTTCACAGAAGTGACAAAATTCAGTTATATCTCCATATAACAGCAATTTTTGTGTAGGCTTAATTTAAGAAAGAACTTTCTAAAAATAAAACTATTAACTATGAAATGAATTGTAATAAGATTATCACAAATGGAGGTAAGTTTCTTGCCCTGGAAGTATTCTAGAGAATGCTAGAAAAATGACCCATCAGAAACCTTCTGTACTACATGTAATAAAAATATAATAATCTAGTACTTGTGTATGATACCTACACAATTTAAAAGTAATTTTACGTCAATCCTTTCATTTGATTCTCACTATGATTACAATACTGTGAAAATGATAATACATCCTAAGCACGGTTCTACATATATTATTAATATATTATCATATTATATTAATTGTGTATTAATATAATATATGTAGATTCATTTAATCCTCAGAAAACCTTGTGAGGCAGGTCATTATTTTTATCTTTATTAGACAGACAATAAAGCTGAGGTAGGAAGAAGTTAAATAACTTCCCTAAAGTCACATAGCTTATAAATGGCAGAGCTGAGATTTTAATACATGCCATAAAAGCCAGTATCTGTGTGCTCTTAACTATTACACCTTGTGGCCAAGAAGCAAACTCTGATGTCTATCTGGCCCTGGCCTAAGACAGACATGAATAACATAGAAACACCAGAGAGTGATAGCCCCCCCCAAAAACTGCAGCCGACCCTCAATGCCAGGTAGTTTTTGTCATGCTGGAATGCATATACAATGTTGCTAGATTTTTTGAATTTTATAAAGCATCATTTAGTTTTTAAATGTGGCAATTAAGTAAATATGTGCTTTCATATGTGTGTGTGTGTATGTGTACGTATGTACCCATACACCTGTGTATAAATGTATGTATATGTATATCATGTATATTAACAGTGTTCACACTGAACAAACCTGTGGGCTGGGTTTGGCTTCCCTGCTCCACAAGCATGTGACCCCTGACTTCACTGAAACCTAGGGAAACCCCATCTTTCCTGACATGCAAGGAGAGGTTAATTGAATTGTTCAAGGTGTTAGCAGTTAGTTGACTCTGGACATAAGGAAAACCTGGCTTTTATCTCATTATCATGTTCATTCTGTACCATACTTACATAAAGAGGAGGTGAAGGAAGGAGTAGCTGAAGGGGGGGTTCCCTCCTTCATGTGGTATATATCTCAACATTCCTGTGGTAGATTAAAATGGCTTTGTTATTCTTGTCATTAAGAGATGGAGTCTAATTCCGCTCCCTAGTGATTTGCTTTGCTTGACCCAAAGAATGTGGCAGAAATTATGTTCTGGGACTTCTGAGATTAGTCATAAGAAGCCGTACAGCATCTGCCTGGACCTTTTGGTACAGTCGTGGTTGGGAATGATTTCTCTGGAACCTGGCCGCCTGCTGTGAGAAGCCCAAACCACACAGAGAGACCAAGTGTCAGCTCTCTGGCCGACAGCCACAGCTGGGCTCCCAACAATCCTCCAGAACCAACTGCCAAGCATCCTGCCCAGACCTCAGAGCTGTAAGCCAAGATACCATATTGGATGTGAACCCTTCTTCCTCAGCTGCCCCATTTGATGCTACATGGTTCAGAGCTCAACTCCCCAGTCCAATCTCTCCTAAATTCTTGACCCACAATGCATGAGCCAAATAAAATAGTCATTTCAAGCTACTACATTTTGGGGTAGTGTGCTGCACAGCAATGGATAACCTGAACAATACCTTTAATTAGTCTACTCAGAAAAATACTCCAAAGCTGCCTCCTTCTCTCTGCCCACTTTACCTTCAAGTTCTACTGTAGAAATTGCATTTACTGCTGGGACGTCACACAAGCCTGATTGTGCAGAGAAGTCATTTTTGTAAAAGATGACTTGGGAGTTTCCATTTTCTTATTGAAAGCATTTGTCACTTGGACACAGATAACAGGTGGAAACCCTCAGATAAAGGGGGTGAATGACATATTAGTGTGTGTTCCTGGCCATAGGATTTATCATACCATCTCTTGTGGGCCTTTGGAAGACGAGTAGAGTTGGGAGGATGAAATGACTCCAGGCCCTCTTAGGATCCCACCTGGATTCACAGTGTTGATTAGAAGCGACTGTTGTGGGAAGAGAGAACAAACTGTGGTCCCAGGGTTGCTGTGTCTGACAGTCTGACACTTGTGGATGTGCCAGGCAGAATATGTTTGTATCTACCCAGGTGGCCCTTCATTTCATCTCACCATAAACAGTGTGCCAGTGGCTGAAAGTATAAGAATAAACAAATAAGCCTCTTGCCTCAAAAAGCTACAGACTAAAAAGGTATGTATGTATACCTACATACATACATCTCCTTTATACATACACACACATACATATACACACATACACACCTTTTTTACATATATACATAAAAAATAGTATACATTTATTACTTGGTCTGAATTTTGTAGCGTATAAACAGGAAACGGCTTCGTTATTATCTTACCATTTCCTTCAGCATGCTTTGTCTCATTTCCCTTCTTTGCCTCTTGATGACATCTTGGGCAGATTCCATAGCTGTCCAATTCCTTTTACTTCTTTTTGACAGTGTAAAGTCCCTTTCAAACATTCAAAAGCCTAATTCTGTCCCTTTTAAAACTCCAAGGTCTCTTTTAATTTAAAGCTTTTTGTATTCACTCAGAGCATGTTAACTTGTGTCTTGGTGACCAGGGGTGGGTGTGGGGGGCGGCAGTCTGATCTATTCT
This sequence comes from Phocoena phocoena, assembly GCF_963924675.1. Taxonomy (NCBI): domain Eukaryota; kingdom Metazoa; phylum Chordata; class Mammalia; order Artiodactyla; family Phocoenidae; genus Phocoena; species Phocoena phocoena. The sequence goes on along the minus strand of NC_089231.1, from coordinate 33,101,340 downwards.
TTCTCCATCACCTTTCCCTGTTCTGCTTCATCTTCCTCCAGGGTTGGGGGTGGAGGCCAGGAGAGGTAAGATCAGGTTGAGACATTGCAAGGATAAGGGAGGCAGCAACCACATGGCTGATGGTTTGTAAGGCTGGCATCCATGCCCTATGCTGTAGCAGATGTCCCGATGCTGTGGGAGGCAAGGTGTAAGTTGTTCACAGGACCTGCTGCCCAGTGCCACCACCCCACCTCCAACATGGGGATTTCTGCAGTGTGGTTTCCTAATACAGGGGCCACACTCTCTGGATGACCGTTGGCAACTCCTTTCTAACACCAATCCCTCTGAGGTGAATCTATAGGCATGCAGCCCTCTTGGGCAGGATATCATCCAGTTGCCTCCCACTTGGCCATCCTCTCAGCCTTGCACTTGGTTCTCAGGAAACTCTCATACACTTGTCATGACCAACACTTTTCTGATGTGCCTGCTGCCCTCTCACTGTCATCCTGGGCTGCTCTGGGTATCCCGATGCCAGAGTTCTCCAGGGTGGGAAGGAGGTTTCAGTCTCTGTCCACAGATGTCCCCAACTCAATCTCTCCCAAGAAAGCTTGGATCCCTGGCTGCTGTGATGCCTGTGATTCTGTGGCAATGTAAGCATCCTCCTGGAGAATAGGGTTCCAGCCTCCCCTTCTTGCAACTACATCCAAGATCTATAAATAATGCTCTTCAAGCCCTTCCTTCAGCCCCTTGGTTGAGAAAAGCCAACAACTTTCTATTCGTTTACTGAAACTCTTTCATATTTCTAGAGTTCTTTTACAGCCTGGATGGCTTAGTGGTCTTCAGCTTCTCTTTAGAATGTGTGAGTACTTCTCTGTTGTCCTCAGTTTTAGCCTAGATTCTGGGACAACAGGACACACCCCATTAAATACAAAGTATTCTGAACCACATTGGTAACTGTTAATGGAGCCAGACAATAAACCAGTTCAATGGGAGGGATGGCAGAAGGGTCTCAGGCGGCCAGGCATCCAGGAGGAGTGAGCTCTGGAAAGACAGTGAGGAGGAAACTCTAGGCAGGGGGGTGAGAAAAAGTCTGATGACAGAGCGTTTGGTGAACTCAAAGCACAGCAAGTTGGCAAGTCAGGTCTGTGGGGGAGGGAAGGGGCGTCAGGGCTGCAAAGCTACCTGGAGCCAGAGTGTAGGGACATGGGGCCACTGAAGATACATACAAAGGGGGGTGATGTGATATCCTTGCTAGTCAGAAGGTGTCTAGGATGGAGATCAGGAAGAACAGTTAAGAGACTTGTGCCAGGCCAGATGAGCAATAACAAAGGTCTGCTTTAGGCAGGATAGACTTGAAGAGGAGGGCTGGTTGGAGAAAGAGCTTCAATTAGCGTCTGGAAATTGGCTGTGTGGAACTCAGGGCTGTGAGTGGAGGTAAAACCTTGTCCAGGCCCCTCAGGTGATCTTATTTACCTTCAAAAGTTTACTCTCTTACATCTTCCTTAGTTATCCTGTTGTCTTGTGTTCTTGAATCTCTTCATCTTCTATGTTTCCCTCTAGAGGGATAACAGACAGTGGTAAATAGTTGGCAAACTATTTATTTGGTGGTGGTGGTGGAGCAGGTTCACATCCTATAGTAAGAGTGAAGCAGGTATCTGAAAATGCTCTATAAAGCTCTAACCTGAGGAAATGCAGGGAGCTCTTATTTTTAAACAGGTATTGTTTGTAACTCATTTGGCAATATTCATGAACTATCTGTGACATTTCTTCTCTTGTTATCTTGAATTGTTATTTAAGACTATGAATCCACTTGCCCCATCCCTTGGGGCTCTGCTCTTCGGTTTCCAAGGTGACAGCTAGCTAGCTAGCAGGTAGATTAACTCATGCTAGCCATTAGTTACTACCATAGCAGACAACTCTGAGTAATGCCATGCATTCTGAAACCTAGAAATATTCAGGTTTCTTTTAGAAGGAGAAAAAAATTCAGACCCAAAGTATTGACCTAGATAATTTTAAATTATAACATTAATTAAATAAGTGTGTAGACTATTTGAGTGTGACAGATATGTTCCTTTACTTTATGTACTTTAGTTCAGATTGAATAAGACCCTCATCCTGCCAGGCCAGCAGGAAATTGAAACTTAGTCTTATTAGGGCTCCTTGTGGCTCAGCTGACACATCTACTAAAGGCTGTGAAAAGGTCTTGGGAGCGTCTTAGGCAGTGACAAAGCATGTAAGCCATTGGCCTTATTAGAAATCAATGAGATGGCCTCATCCAAGTTCTCAAGGCAACTTAAAGTCTACTGCTTGCTCCCTCTAGACCATATTTGGGGCCCAGGAATTGGACCCCAGATTCCTAGTATCCAATTCTCCAAGGTACAACAAGCCTTGTCCTGAGAAGGAATAGGACATGTATCCCACTACTTGAGGGATGCTCAGAGACTTATCTCCTTCCAAACTTGGATAAATCTGCCATCATTTTCTCTACATCTTCCTCTATCCCTGGTGAGAAACTTTGCCTCCTTCCTTACCCTACTGGTGTACTCAGCATATCTCCTAAATAAGTGAGGTCTTTACAAAAATCCCTGTATGATGTGGTCTTCTAGTAGCTCCACTTATGGCCCCACAAATGTCCCTGTTGTGAGAGAACACAACGCACATGAGTAACCTCTGGAACAAAAGTGGTGGGCAACGTAGACTGCAAACAACTTAACATCTTGATAAATTCTCCTACCTCTTATAGATAAAAGTAGATATGTTTTTTAATGTCTCTAGTTTTAAGCAAAATAATAAACATAATAATGTTATTATTTAACTAGAAACAAATACACTCCCTAATAAAACTTACATTAACAATATTACTCATATGTGATGATATTTGAATAAAGGTTTTTCTGGGCATCACTATGGCTTTGACTGCTATGGCACACCCCTTTTGAAGTCAGCATGAGTGTACTATTATGTGTTGTGTGATGATGACTCAATTTGCCCACAGTTCTTCTGTTTCAGCTATTGTGACCTTTTTTCATACAAACAGGTGTGATGCTATTTGGAATTCACATAGTGCCAAAATTATTATTTACATAATAAATATGCTGTACTCTTTTTCCATTATTCTGGGACAATTAAAAATAAAAGAAGTACCAATTGGTACCAGCTCCATCACCAACACAACACAAACTTGAACACAGAAATCATGGGGTAATGTTTGGTTATTAGATGGTCATTAAGATAAGCCTATGTATATTCATCATTTTAAAAACAACTGAAATGTAAATAGACAATTAAGAATTTTTTGGATTAAATGCTTTGAATTCTGGGCATCTGTCTGTGAATCCCAGTCCCGTGGAAGTCAGTTTGAAAATACTGCTATAGTGGCATGCGTATGAGCTCAGAAGTCAGAGCTGAATTTTGAATTCTGCTTCAGTTTCTTCATCTGCAACATATGAATGGTGATATCTGTCTCTGTTAGTGCTTCATAACAAAATATGAAAAACTGGGCATCTTAGAACAATAGAAAGGTATTATCTCACAGTTCTGGAGCCTGGAAGTTTGAAATCCACATGTTTGTAGCCAGTGCTGCCTCTAAAGACACTAGACAAGGCTCTGCTCCCTGAGTCTCTCTGAGCTTGCAGTGTCCTCAGGCATTCCTTGGCTTGAAGGTGCATCACTGCAATCCTCCATCTTCACGTGGTATTTTCCCTGCATCTTCACATAATTTTCCCACTGTGTGTGTCTGTCTCTGTGTCCAAATTTCCCCTTTTTATAAGGACACCAGTCATGTTGGATTAGGGCTTGCCCCTAAAGACCTCAAGTTAACATGATTGCTCTGTAAAGACACCACTTCCGAATAAGGTCACGTTCTGAGGTACTGGGGATAGGACTTCAACACATGTTTTGGGGGACAAAATTCAAAGCATAGCACCTTCCTTTGCTGGTCTGGGGATTCGAAGTAATGGATCGGAAGTGTCAGGGTCATAGGTGCTCAATAAGGAGCAGTTGGTATGTTCCTAACAGGATGGTTCACTGCTCCTCCCACAGACACGCTTCACGGCATATTTACATTCAGCACACTGGCTGTAGTTTGGAATTTCTGACACTGCAGTGTGTCAGTGAGAGAAAGGCCCTTGGCAACAGATCAAATTCCACCAAAATGTTTATGTCTACTCAAGACTCAGGCTGACAGATTTGGTTATCTACTGTGTTAGTTTTCAAAAATCACTTTGGACCAGACTGTGAGTCTTTTGATTGCATTCACTACCCTATCTCCACAGTTCAACAGCTGCTTAGCGAATAACAGCCCCTCTGCACTTCCAAGTTTAAGCTGTGAGTTTCTTTTGCTTCAAAGAAGAAGGCTGCTATATATTTATTTTCTTTACTTTTTTTTTTTAGTTGGATTTTGGAACTGAGTCTGATTCTCCTATAAATGAAGAAAAGTAATGCCAAGTTAGAGGCAGTGAAATGAGGGACTCAGAAGACTTTGAAAGGAAGGGAGTATGTGTGGTTTGTTGTCATTTCTGTGGCCACCTGTGTCCAAGATTTTGAAAGTCTCTGCATTTTAATACTGGACTTTCATATTCTGTGCAGATTAGATTCTCAAAGAGAACTCTGAACAGTGGTCTTTGCTTCATGGGCATAAAATTTTTCTTTGTGGAGTCTCTTGTGCATTAAAACAAGGAATGGAGACTGGCTCATCAGGCTGGCTGAGGGTTTTTGTGCAGTAGAGGAAGAGTGGGGCACCAGCTTTATAGAGTGCCCTTTCAGGTAGATACACATTTGACACAAGAATGCTGAGTTGTCAAGTTTCCTCCAAGGGCAATCATATATCTTGAGAATCCAGAGGCAAATTATATTTGACATTTCATTTAAAACCTGAGACATCTTGATGTTAAACCAGAGTCCAAGAGTGCTAAAGCATGAGGCCATTCAACTTGACAGAGAGGATGTTTCTATTCCTATCTTACCTGCATGGGTAATAGACAAGTCCTGATAGCTCTTCCTTATTTCATCCAGATGAAACCACGGAGTAAGCTCTCTGCTGAAATGACAGTAGCTCAAAGTTATTTCCTCTCTGGCAGCATGAAGGGTGCCCATCTGGAGCCATTTAGAAGCTGCGTTGTGGCTGATATTATTTATGCAGTGGATAACAAAGCTATATTTACTTGGCTCACATTCCAGATCGAAGAGGTATGAGTGTGTGTGAGTGTGTGTGTGTGTGAGTGTGTGTGTGTGTGAGTGTGTGTGAGCAGGCCCATCAGATGCCATTTCCTCCACATGTAGGGGCAGAGGGGGAGGAGGCTGGGAAAATTGCCTTTAACTCAGGGTGGCGATGATTCTCATATCTTCCTCATTTTTATGAGAATTTTATACTTGTCTATGTGGATTTAGGAAGGAGAGCAGAAGGGAGAAAAGGGGCAAAAAGAATGATGGTTTAGACTAGTGTTTTCCAGAGGCATGGAAATAAAATAATTTATCAAGTAAAAATAAGAAAAATGCAGATGTATTATATTGCATGGTGGTATGTAACATATATACAATTCATAGGTAAAGAAATATGTCTGTGTTGAGAGATGATGCTCAAATATATATATATATCTATATATCTATCTACATATATATCTATATAGATATATCTACATATATGTATATCTACATATATGTATCTACATATATGTAGATATATGTATATCTACATATATATGTATATATACATATATATCTCCTTTTTTTGTACTGAGGGGGTCAAAAATCCAATGTCCTACACTGGTCAGTATGTAATAAGCCTTAGGAAGTTATAATTACACAGTCAGGTCATCTTGTAGTCAATAATTATTTTATGAATACCTAGTCCCATAATAGAGCAGAGTAAGAGGAATAAGCTGGATCCCAAGTGAGTTGCTGAGGGCAGGGCACACGCCTCCATCTTTCCAAGCCCAGTGTCTGTGTCAAGCCTGCCAAGGAGCTGGGGATCAAGAAGAGTGGCAGAGTGAAGTGAGTGACCAAGTGAACAAACAAATTACAAAGTGCTCTGTCAGACTGGAGCTAAGGGAAAACTCACAATGGACTGGGCTGCAGTGGTGTCAGAGAACTAGAAAGAAGGGCAAATTTACGAGCTGGGAATTCTTATTTTATTTGTGAACATCTACATATGCAGCTGGTTTCCACTTCAGAGACCTCAATCAGGACCCATGCCCAAAACGGGCTCCTTGAAGGATGAGAACAGACACATCAGTCCCTCCAACACCATCCATCATGATACTTCCCTGCTCCAAGCTGTTCTTTTTGCCTCATTTATCATCTCTGTTTTTAAAATATTTCTATGACATTACAGCCAAATGTTAGAGCACAAGTAGAGTTGTATTGCTAAATTTTAGAGAAAAAAAAACCCCAAACCAGCACATTTTCATCACTCAGCAGTGACCGTTGTTCACACCTTGTTGCATATCCATCTATGCCTATCTACGACGTTTCACACCAAACTGAGATCATACTGCATATGTTGTTCTGCAACCTGCTTCTTTTTTCCGTAGTGATGTCCACCTTTTTATTTTATTAGATGGTGAACTCATCAAACATTCTCCCAAATGACGTTCAAGTAACTTTTACAGTTGGTTTCTCCAGGATTAATCTAGGACCACATGGAACCAGGCAATGTCCTCTAAGCAATGGCATGCCATAGCTGGCTCCGACTGTGTGCTAAAGATTTTGGGAGCTGTTTGATGTCACACAAGTACCCTAAAATTACCTTGGTGGGACTGTTTACAACATGGAAATCAGCAAACACTGCAAATCCCTATCACTCTGGACTGGGTGTGAAACATTTACCAGCACACTTTTTCCTCTGATATCTTTTAATCCAGCATAACACCCCCGTCACTTTTTTTGTGTGACACTGACTTGTTAAAAGAACAGGTCAATTGCCCTGTAGAATGTACTACTTTCTGCCTTTGTCTGGCTGTGATGTAATATAGCCCACATATTTCTGTTATACTGGAGGTTACGTCAAAAAGCTTAATGGATTCAAGTTAAACATTTATGGCTTTCAGTTGATTTTAGGTATATGATATTGTAGTTTTCCAGAAGACACATAATATTTGGTTGACCTATCATTAATGATACTAATATTGGCCTCTAGATTAAATTTAATGAGGGCAATTCAGTCCCTCCATTATAGAATTATGTTTTTCTCTTGGGACTAGAAAGTAATCTGTGTAGTATTACTTTGCACTATATGAATGTATTACTGTACAAAACATTCACCTACTGGTTTTGACACCAATTGATAAACATTGCCTGAAGCAGTTAATTTAATTAGAGTTTCTAAAATGTTTTTACAATTCCACCACTCCTTCATTTGTTAGCTGGCATTCCTATGTAAAGAAGAGCTTTTGCTCACCAAGTGGGCTATTTTATTACCCTGAAACCCAATTCCTGCCAGAAAGGCAAGATAAATGATCAATTCTTTTCCTTTATTCCCAATCTTCAGAGAGGAGTTGTTTAATACCTACCTCAAATAGTGACTAATGAGTTTTCTATGACTTTCTTTTTTATAGTATCATTATGCACTCATTGATTTTTCATTGATTCAATCTGTTTCAATCCACTAAACTCATTATTCTCTTTTGAGGTCTAAATTGTCTCAACTTTGACCAGTGGTACCTTCTCCATATTGGCTCCCAGATGTTTGACATAACCCCATGAATCTTTGCAAGCACATTTGCTTTCTGGCAAAAGAGGTCCCAGATTTACCTGTTCCCTTTCCCTCTTAGACTGGAATCAACCATTTCTCCAAGGAGCCTTGGTTTCTTTCCATGGAGAATGGTAATAGAAGCCACAGCCTGGGCACAAGGGCTGTTAATTGCTGTTGAGATTACATCACTCCTAGAAGTTTCCAAAGTGTTTAAATATATATTTAAAAAGTCATGAGCTCACATTTATCATTTAAATTAAAATGCTTACATCAGAGTGTTTTCACTTTTTCTTATTTTATATTTGTATTCTTTGTTTTACACTGAAAGTTTTGATTAATAAAACATAATTAACATAATAACTTATTTTGATATGCAATATATTTTTAAAAGTTTGAAAATATCGATGCCAGTTTTAAAAACCAACAAAGTGTTTTTTTTTTTTCCGTATGGTTCTTTTTTCCTAAGAATATCTCATGCTGTATTATAATATTATAATATCATAAGTATTCACAGTCAAAATACTGTGTTTTCAGGAATTCCCTGGTGGTCCAGTGGTTAAAACCTGGTACTTTCACTGCCATGGCCTGGGTTCAATCCCTGGTAGGGGAACTAAGATCCTGCAAGCTGCATGGCAAAAAAAAAAAAAAAAAAAATACTGTGTTTTCAAGTCCTTTGAATGAAATCTTTTCACTGTTACCAATTTGATATATAGATAGCTTCATTTGTTTCAATTTGAGGTGTTTTTCTAATTTAGTTTTCTTTAAAAGTTAATATGTCTATATAATTAAAAAGTCAAAACAATATATAGTGTATATACAGAAAGTCTTGCTTTCATTTCCCCCTCACCAATTTCATGTAATCATTTAAAAGCTTCTGGTTTATCATTTCAGTGTTTCTTTTTTATATATATTTTCCCTAGTCCATATACAACATTCTGTGTCTTGCTTTTTGTTATTATGCAGTATTTATTGGCAATCTTTCCATATCGGTTGGTTCATGAATATTGTCCTCATTCTTTTATTCCTCTGCAGAGCATTCCTTCTTGAGGATTTCTCACAGGTGGGGAAGGGAGAATAAAAGCAGAGGGGAGTTCAGAAAGCAAAAGCCACACCCCATTGCTTGTGGGCATCACAACAAAGCCAGAATGAGGCAGAGTGGAAAAGGACAGGGTTATGCCAGGGGGGAAGAGAAGTGTGCTTTGGACTGGATAAAGTTTTCTCAGTCTCCACCAGACAACTGCTTTCCTTCTCAGAGGCTAAAACTTTCTCCAGCTGATTCCTCCTTTCCCAGTACAATAAGGTTCAAGGCTGTTTGTGCTGTAGTGAGCCTGAAAATGAGAAGAGCCAACATTCTTTAGCAGGTATCAGGGCCTCCTCCAAAGGGATCTGGTGACAGATGAGAGGGTGGTGATGTCAGGCTATTTCTCCTGTATGGAAGGAGCCTGAAAACTGACCTCACTGAAGTTATTACTTATGATCAGATTTTATGTTTAATTGATAAAAATGGGCTGATACAGAGTATGGGAACACAAAGGTCATAGCCATGTGCACTTATTACTTCATTCATTATTTTATTCAACATACATTTATTAACTGTCTACTATTTTCTTTTCCTTTTTTTTTTAGTGTTTCTAAGAGAATTCATTATCCCATCTGTAGTATTAAAATATTAGCAAGGAAGTATGTTACCACTGAATTACTCAACAATTTACTCCTATAGTATAGCCAAAATAGATGCACACACATCAATGGTTATCATCAAAATGTAAATGTGAACACAGCCACATACATCCCTCCCTTTATACTTCCTTCTGCCCCTCTGCTGCTAACATAATGAACAAGTCCTGATTCAGAGATGGTTTAACGATTCCATGTCCTAGATGCTGCTTTTCTATCAATTATTTTTTAAAGATATTTACAAATTGGTTAATTCACTAGCTCTACTTTTTATCATACATTGTCACCTCAGGATGTTTAAAAAGCTTAGATGTTGCAAAATAAAGAATGAACTTTGTTCATAATAAACACAGACACTTTACAAAAATGCACATGTAGACCTATGGTTATAATCTAAACCTGTCTTCTCAATATGGAGATACTAGCCAAGAGCCCTTCCCTTCATCCTTCTTTTCCTTTCTCTATAATTTCAATGGACAGTCTGCTGTTTTCTAACAATTTAGTTGGGCAAAGTAAGACATAATCCAAGTTTAAGGATCTGCTAGTATAGAGCAATGGCTGCCAGCTTTTTAAATCTCACATCTCAGCACTAAACACTTTTTGACATACATTCCAATTATCCTTACTTATTCATAACACAACATACTTTGCTATTCTAATATGAACATTATAAAATGTACAAAGAAATTATAGAAATATAAATAGAAATTTTAATATTTTCTCCCTTAGAATGGTTTTGTAAAAATTATTGACTACAATACCAATGTGCTATGGGCTATTGAAAGTGGTTGGCCATCCAGGTAGAAATTAAACCAATTAAAACAATTTGTCAAGGCTCTTCTTACCTGGGTATCCACATACCTTGATCTTGCCTCTAATGTTAACATGGAGTTGATTAGTTCAACTAAATCAAAGAGATCTCTTATTTTGTTAAGCTAAGTCTTAAAAAGACAATAAAAATTTTTTTTTTGCTGGGGGGAAAAAATGACTATTTGCAATGTATATCACCTGGTTAAAAGCAAAAGGTCCTGAAATTGGTCCCCAGTTCATCTGTCAGAGGAACTGGTAATGATCCTAACTGGTGTAGTTAAGGGGCCAGTTTGAGTCCAGGCTTTATTTTTTTCTGGATGCACCATAGTATTCTGGTTAAATGCTAATGCATCTTGCTCTTGATTTAAAGGCACTATTACTAAGGCATAGTCTGTGCTTATACACTTGCTCAAAATAAAGCCGTTAAATACTGAACCTCTATTAGTTGAGTTTGGTGGAGGATTTTTTTCCTCTCCAGTGGTCTCTGAGAATTTCTGCCTTCAGCTCTGTGGTGATGCAATTTTATATCCACATAAATATACTTATAGAGTGCTACTTTTCAAGGAGGAAAGACATTAAGCCAAATCTTTTTATTTCCTCAATGATATTATGAACAAAACAGTTGCTTTCCTTGCCTCTGAGGTGGAAAGCCTTGGTTGTCTCCAAGTTACCCAACTATGTGGGAGATAAAAGTGACTAAAATTATGGCATTATTTTAAACTGAAGATCAAATCACAGAACCTTGATACTCTTGGGATTAATGAAAACAAGTTTGGAAATTGAAGTTTTCTTAGGGAGCATTCAGTTGTCCATATGGCTTAAACAGCAGAGAGATGGTGCCTTCATTGGGATGACCATCATGACTCATTATTTGCAGCAGCATCCCAGCATACTTATTGGCTCTTAATTGAGTACTGTGTGGTGTATATACATATCCTAAGCACTGTGAACCAGAACCTTTTGTAGTCTTTTCATAATTCAGTTGTTTTTCTGTGTGATTATTTTATTAATGTTGGTATTCCCTCAGACCATCTGCCCCATGAATGCAGAGACCATTTCTGATTTATAGTCAGTTTCTGCACAGGAACTAGTATCTAGTAGTGCTAAATACATACTGGTGGAAGGAAGGAAGGAAGGAATGAGGGAAGGAAGGAAGGGAGGGAGGAAAAGACGGGGGAAGAAGGAAGGAGGGAAGGATCGAATACAAAAACTACAGCACAGCTCTAGTCCTTGAATTCTTGGTTGGGGAATCTTCAAATGTTTTGGAGAGGTAGGTGATTTTTAGTTACTCAGAACTTTCAGATTATGGGACATGAGTAGGGTGACCATAGCTCTGTTTGCCTGACTCAGTCCTCATTTTCTCCTGTTGACCTGGTATAATTATTAATAAAGTCCCTTTTCAGTCTCAAAAGTGTCCTGACTAGCAGACAAATTATATGGTAACACTAGGCAAGAGGATGTAAAAAATGGGATCTTTTAGAATTTAGCTACCCACTGGCCACTCTTAGCTGACCCAGTATTTTTCTGACTTCATAAAATATGAACCTAGGCTGCATCTCACAAAGCTTTGTAGGGGAGGAAAAATAATTTCCCCCCACCCTTCTGAGTTCTTGACTGAGACTCCTGTACTAAAATATAGATTAACAAGAGAAAAACAAATAGAAGTTTATTAGTATGTGAATCATGGGAAGCACCCAAGAAAAAATGAATAGCCCGAAGAAGTAGCTTTAGAATTCAGGATTAAATACCATCTTAGAGAGAAAGGAGGGAGGAGGTGTAGGCCTCTTAGGGGAGAGTAAATGATTTTGGAAAGATGAATGGGCTCTTAGAATATATTGAGGGGTATGACATTTTGTGACAAAGTGTGTCTGGGTGTGGTGTCAACTTCTAGTCTCCTCTCCCATGATAAAAGTCAATCTTCTCTGGTGGATGAAACTCCTGGGAAGGGGATTTATGACAATTGAGTTTCTTTTGGAAGATCTGTCTTTAGGCAGATAAGGGGAGTTCAGAGAAACCATCACCCTGCAGTTGTTTTTCAAGAGCTTATAGGTCAAAATAATCAATATTCCAAATGACATATTTTGGGCTGGCATATTCTGCTACCCTTCAACTTGTACCTCCTTGAACTGGCCCCATGTGCAGTGATCTAAAAAGACCTTTGAATCAAAATACTTACATAATTTAACCATTTTTTTATTCTTCCAAGGTACAGGATCTGGCTCCAGTTTCTTGGATGCCAAACAGAAATGAAACGCCTGGAAGAAGTGATATGTTCCAAGTGCCTTAGTTAATGTCTTGGTTCTCACTAGTTTGTGACTTTTTGCAGCAACCAGAGTGTTTATTTTCACTCCTTGACAACAGCAATAGGGAGCGAAATGGGAGCTAGCAGTGTAATTTGGGTTGATTCGGTTTGTACAATACCAAAACATTAGGACAAAAAAGAAACCCTTCAGTGAATTATCTGAATGTATTGTTTATGTGACATCCATCATATAGATGTGGAATTTGGAAATAGCCAAAATATTCTGATTTTCTACTGTTTATCTGATTTTTTTTTTTTTTTTTCCCACCAGCACTAGCTAGTTCTCATTTGGCTTCATGCTTCCTTTGGAGGGACAGCAGGGTCAGATCTGCCAAGTGTTCAGCTGAAGCTCATAGTGAAGAGAATTAACTTCCAAGTAAAAACGAAACTATAAGCAGGCTGCTCAGATCCCTGTAGACTCTGAATTTAGATCTAAGAGGAGCTTGTGTGCTTATCACACCCTCATTTTGGTGATGAGGAAACTGAGGCTCAGAGAGGTTAGATGACTTGGCAAATGTCACACAGCTGGTGGCAGAACCTCTATTTCATTCTGCTGCATATGCAGAGTTCAGAACAAGCACTTTCCACACTCTGATTTCTGTTGCACTCAGTGCTGAGCGGAAGTCAGAGTTCTTGCTTCAAAAGGAGTGTGCTGCAGCAGAATAATCCAGGAACAGCACAGCAGGCTCTGAGAGCGATTTGCAGCCGGCATGTGAAATTTGAGTGTCTGGCTGAAACTGACCTCAGTCAATCACTGGCTCTTTCTCTGGCTGTTGGGAAGGAGGTAGTATAAGTTTTTGGTTGTTGCTTTAGTTGTAGTTATGGGTTGATATTTTGAACAAAAACACTTTTTTTTTCTTTCAAATCTTTGTTTCTGGTAAGGTTAATTAAACTGGGCACTTGATTTGTCATATCTAGCACCAAGGAAAGATAGAGCCTCCTCCCTTCAAATCTACATGTGGTTCTCGGCCCCTGCTATTTCATATATCCCAGGCCATGTGGTTCATGTATCTTAATCCTGTAATTATTTGAAAAGATTCCAGTAATGTCTACTTGTCAAAGATCTCTGGGATACATACCATACCCCTCTAATTAGGGGTGGTTAGTGAGGATTAGAGAAATACCTGATATCAAACTCTTTTCACATTTTCTTCTATATTGATTGTCCAAAAGGTGATTATTGTGGCTGCTTGGTTGGCAGTTCTCATTAGGAATCCATTGATTGTTGGCTAGTTATGGTTCCACAGGCCAGGCTAGATGTGCTGCATTTGATTCATAGTGTGAGGAGACAGATAAGAAAAAGGAAAATTAAGGCTAGAATTTTATCGTCCAAGCTCTGGTAAAACTGTTCTACCTTCTGACTACTTCCCCAAAGAAACAACGTTAATTAGTGTTTTCAGCAATGCAGCCTTTAGAAGCAGTACCCTGGATCTATTGAAGGCTACATTATTAAAATTATCTGCTGTGTCTGCCCTTAATAAGGTCAAAGAAGGAATCTATGAAAGCTGATTCATCACAAAGGCCCTGGGGTTGCACACTTCTGAGAAAGGCAATTTTATTTCCTGTTGCAAGATAGAACTGGGTTGCAACTACCCTTGCTTATCAGAAAGGCAAAGCCTAAAGAATCCACAATTAATCTGGAGAAAGGCTTAATCACTTCATCTGGCCTTCTTCATGAAGGTTTCCTCATGACCAGGCAACAAATAGGGGAGGCAGTGGTGAGGGAAAGTTTTAATTCTTTAAGCAAACAATAATTCCTCCCGGGAGATTCTTGTCAGAATAGATTTCCCTCTGAGCTCTCAGCTTATATTTCTTTAATAGTTATTCATGCCACTGTATTGGCAATGCCCCCTTCCCACCATGATAAAATCTCTCCAAAGAAGATTGCTACCGCATATGTTCAACAGGATGTAGGAAGGCAAGATGCTGGGAAGAAGAATTGATTTTTCCTCTTTCAATAGAGGACAATGATGGAGACATTGGTCTGTCTTATAGCACAATATCTTCAAATTACTTCAAAATTGCACAGGATAGTCTCCATAATATCCTCAAAATGTAAAGGCTCCTAACTTGGTATTTAATTTGTGCTTTCTGAAAAAGAGTTGTTCCTTATTTCTACTGAAAAAATTGTAGTTCTGGAATTTTGGGGACTACCAGTGTAGGAAAACAGTTGGTGTTTGGCCCCATACACAGACACATAGTAAGTATCAGTGAATATTTGCCGACTTGTGGATAGTTGCCAAGATAAAAAGCTAAAATTCCCCAGGAGTCATTTCAATACAGCACCCATTTACAACAAGTAATTCCAGCTTGATCTTTAACATATTTATTAAATAAGTGTGACTATATAACTGTGGAATCTGAGCACTGGAGTTTCTGCAAGCTCCTCCTTCACATCAAATGCAGGCATCAGCTGAGAAGTCATCATCCAGCTTCCAGCTGTGGGCTTGTGTTAATTTTTTTCCATTTCCAGACTTGCAATGATATTTCTTAGAATATGTGCAAAGTTTTGGCCTCACCCCTAACCAAGTAACAGGAGTATTAATAAAATGAGTGGTGAGGTAGGTTCTTTTTCAAAACCTTGAAAATTGTATTCGATCCCTCTTGGCTGAAAATGTTGTGGAAAGTTTTGATTACTAGGTCATGTCATGAAGCTTTTTATTCATCATACTAAAAATATTTATCTAGCAGTTTCTAGTGGGTTCTGGGCCCTTTGCTTGAACTTAGAAGTATAAAGATAACTAAACTGTGGCCTCTAGTCATACAGTCTGATTAGATTAGTAAAATGCTATGGGGCATAGAGGAGACAAAAAAGATTTGCCAGTTGGATATGCCACAGAATCCAAAAGATCATAGTCTATTCTGGAAAATTTAGTCTGCTTGTAAGTGAGTGGCTGGAAGAGTGTTTGAGAACTAAAGATGGGCCAGGCCATTCAGGACTTGATACATCAAACTGGGGAGATTGGATAATTTGCTGTATGGCCAGCAGAAAAATTTAACCTGGGATGAAAAAATCACCCTTGCCCCTTAGAACGTTTGTGTCTGTCCATAAATCCAAAGAAAAAAAACCCAGATATTCAGTTTACAATATGTCCCGTATCTAAAATATCCTGAGATCTACCCTGGCTGTTGCATTATTCTACTGAGGGCTTTTTATATTTTTTTCAACAATTTCAATAACAGGCTTGGAGAACACATCCCTGTTGAGAGATCACAATTTTTATTTATCATTGTCAACATCACAGAGAAAAATAAATTTGTTTGACTCTAAGAAGACTAACTGATCTTCGGGTGGGATAAATATCTTGCATGTATTCTTCATTTGATTTCTGATTTACATAGCAACTCTCTTTTCAGCAAGGAACACCCTACATGGCTTCTTGATGCTGACCTGGATTTTACTTACAGCTGCCCTAAATTGTGTTATTCTGGTATACCAGTTGTTCAGTATTCAATGTTCCCCCTCTGTAAGTTAATATTATGATTTATTTCTGACTTGGATTTTCTTTATCAAATACTGACTTTCCCTAAGAGGTTCATGTGGAAATGTGCTGCATGGAAAAAAGAGCAGTTTGCCCTCAGGGCAAAAACATGAATACTGACCCAGGGACACAAATACAGGGCAGAAGAGATGGTGCCATGAGTACTTCAGCAGCCAGCAAAATTAACTCATTCCTTGGTCTCTTGTATGCTCCTAAATGTTGTGGAGTGACTGCAAATTTTAGCATATAAAATAAAGTTAGGAAGTAGTTGTTGTCTGCTAACAATCTGTTATTTCAACCTCATAGTTCAAAAATTCGCTTAAAAACTGCAATTACATTTTATCTTGGCTAATGCACCAAATTTTAAGGTATGTGGTGATTCTGATACTACCTAAAAAGCAAATATTTCTTGCAGTCTGTTTCTGAATGATTTGAATGAGCTCAAGTAAATGACTCAGAGATGGATTAAATGTCCCTTGAAATACACCCAAAAATAATAATTAGGAGAAGAGTGCTTGAATAAACACATTTAGAGTGTTATCGAGCGTATACAAGCTTAGATGGTCCATATTTTGAAAAGGCAGTGAGTCTATAGCATGTTCTGGGGAGCTGAGCTGATTACACCATAAATAAAAATAGCAGTGGAGGCATTTGTTTTATCATTCAGTTAAACAGGAGGAATTATTTCCTTCCTAGAGGGACTTAGGTAAGACTAATGATCAGACAACTCTAACAATAAGAACAACAGAAAATAAGAAAGCATTACCTTTCAAGAGTATGAAATCACTTCTCTCAGAGTCTTTTAGGATTTAATACTTTTTTATTGGTAATGTCAAATTAAAACTTTCCCTAAAGCGGTGGATAAGTAGATGAGTCTTCACATGCCACCTAAGGCTTATGGTCTCCCATAATTCAACTAATATCCCTGTGTATGTTTCGAAATCCTTCTTTCAATGTCTCCAGTGTTCAAAAACCTGCTGGACAGAGTGAGGTATGGAGGAGTGTGTTCAAATCCTGGCTCTGTCACTGGCTTGCTCTCTTCCTTTTGAGCAAGGTACTTAGTATCTCTGAGCCTCAGTTTCCACATCTGTAAGTGAGGAGTAGTGAAACACCAGCCTCATGGGGTTGCTTTGTGGGTTGAATGAGGTTCACAGGGCAAGGTGCATAGCTGGCTTTGCAACAATCTCCTTATCCAACAGTGAGTGCTCTTGGCATGTGTACTCATACATGGCCTTCCAGTGTCATCCCTTGACTCTTTCTAACACATCTCATGCAGTCCCTGCTGGCTGTTTTATTTTCCAGTCCACAAATACCGCTGGAATTGTACCATATCTGTATTCCTTCCACATTATTCCCCCATACATGCAACCTCTAATGACAGTGCAATCTTTTTAGAGAACCTCTGAAGTAGAAATATTACTAGTCCACAGTGAATATAAAAATAGATTAATAGCAAAAGGAAAGACTGAATATGATTGAAGATGAAATTATGTATTTCCTTGGGATATATATAAATAGAAAGTACTCATTTTTTTACTTAAAGAAGGGGAAAGTTCTGGGATCTGTCTGTCATTATTCTGGCTATCCTAACTGTACAGAAAGTCTTGATTCCCCACTGAGGCTGCTTATTATTGTGATTTTCCCAGGGCCCCCTCTGGAACAGACAGAAATCCTCCCTCCCTGCAAGCTATGAGTCAGACATGGCATCTACATGACTCGTTACCAAATGGTTCTTCACCAGAATTCCCCTTGCTTACTTTCCCCCAGTCCAGCCAGTCCCTGTGACTGGCCACCTGCCCTAACTTGTCCTAGATGCAGCTCTTCTGCTTGTTTCTGATGCTTCTCCTCAGAGTCATTTCAAAGAACCTGGCTTGTGCACTGCGACCCCACTCTAATCAGTTTCCAAGGGCTGTCTTAACAGTCAGGTGGTCTACAATGTAATTTGTGTTTAGAGAAGCCTCAAGGCCAAAATGCATTTTAGAAACTCACTCCCTTGGGTATGTCAGTCTTCCCCCTGTTCAAATGCATATGCTCTGGGAAGAACACACAGCAAATCATCTCTCTATTGATAATAGTGTGAATCTCACACAGGGCTGGAGCGAGTTTGTGATGGGCAGCATAAAAGGGAGGAAAAAGTTACAAGGGTTGAGGTGGTTAATATGGGAGATGTCCATGAGAAGACTAGGGAGAGGATTTGGGACAGGTCTGCACACATGGAGGAGAACAGAGAATAACCAAACCAAACCCCTTATATTGCACAACTGTGCCACGAGCTGCCCCTGTTCTCCACAACACTTTAGGAATGGTAGTCACCTGTACCTCTCATTGGGAGCAAAATCCCTTATTGTTTATAGTATATTACACTTTTTAGAAGATAAAAGTCCCCTGATAGAACTAGCCTGTTCAGAATGGTATTAAAGTTTTCAGAAAAGCCCAGCACCAACATATTTCTTATCCATTTTGAAGGTTATAATAAGTCTCTCCTATTAATTCATAAGTCCTTTAACCACATGCCATTTTTGGTCCATGTGCTTTCCTTCTTCTTTCTAACCCTGGAGAAAATTTTTCATACCCAATCTCTATAGATATATGAATATGAAATTGGGTATGGTTATCTTATTCCTCTAATCAGAAGGTCAGCAGTCACCTAGGGCTCTTCCATCTCTCCTCTAGCTTAACACCATCATTTAGTAAATCAAAAATTGGTTACAAATTAGTGAAGCTGACTGGCTCAATGAGATACAGCCCAGAGTTTTTGCTGAAAGTGTGAAGGTTTAAATATGATTTGAAGGAAGTTCTGGGTGAACTCTATTTGTCAAAGCAGTAAAGTTAGCAACATAGAAGATGAGAGATACTCTCCTGAGAAAAGTGTCAAATTGCATGGGGAATGGAAATATTTCACAAGGTGATTATTGAATTTTGAGCATCACTCTGAGTGGATTAGGTGTAGGGTTTTTTTGGTTTTGGTTTTGTTTGCCCCCCACCCCCCGCCACACACAGGTATAAGGAAGTAGCTGGAAACAATTTTCAGCCTAGAAAATTATTTCAGCCTAGAAATAAATAGAGAAGCCTCTTGTACATGTCTAGCAGTCTGCAAGATACTAGAGTGTTGCAGGATACGTTTCAAAGTTCACACACACATGAAATAATTTTCAAACAATGAAGTGCTAACCTATGTGATGTGGATCACAGATGTATCAGGACACTAGAAAAGGAGGGAAAGAGAGCACCAGCTGAAGAAATTTCATGGAAGCTTCACAGACAAGGTAAGTCTCGTACTGGGCAATAAAAAATGGGCATGTAGTTGGTTTTGTTTGTTCGTTTGTTTTGTTTTGTTTTGTTTTAACCAGAGGTAGAAAGAGTGGAAACTGGAGTGGGAGGAAAGATACAAGTAATGATGAAAGTGGTTGGTGAAAGTGAGTAGGTCTGGAAATGGGATCAAGTAGGAAGACTCTCCTCCCATGGACACACCAAAACTACAATTACATATAGAACAACTCTCTCTGAGAACAACCTGAAGACTATCAGCACAGCTTTTCTACAATTAAGGATCTAAAGAAAAAACATATTTAGGCAGGTATGAACGGGAGAGAAATAATCCAGTCAGAACACACACCCTCAATGGGTGATCTCAAAGAGAAAGGGGATATCACAAACTTGGAGGCCCTTCCTTAGGAGCAGGGATGTTGAGCCCCACATTGGGATTTCCAGCCCTGGGGACTTGCTCTGGGAAAATGAGCCCCCTTAATGGGTTTTGAAAACCAATGGGGTTTATGACTGGGAGAGGCTGTAGGAAACTGAGACTCGCAAACTCACTCACTCTGAGTCCCAGCACAGGGACAGCAGGTTGAAAAGCGCCTGACACTCTAGCTGGCCTGCCAAGGCCACCCCAACATGACCCACAGTCTGCATCTGGCTCTGGCTCCAGCACACTTCTGGAGAAACCCTGGCCCACAACAGACTCCAGCTCCAGTCCCATCTGGCCAGGGTGGTGGTCTTCAGCATACATTGGGAGAAGTCTTGGTCTGAGCCAGGCTCCACTTCAAACCCTCTCCCCACCAAGGCAGTGGTTTTATATGTTCCCTGGGAGAAGCCCTGGCCCACATCAGGATCCATCTCCAGCCCACCTGGCCAAGGTGGGAGCCATGTACCCCAGAAAAAGCCCCAGCACCCCCTTGCTTTAGCTCCAGCCCTCCTGTCAAAAATACTGGGCATATGCAGTCTGCATAGGGATGCTTCTACACAAAGGAATGGGAGATGCAACTGTTTCACCTAATTCATAGAGACAAACACAGAAAGTCAAACAAAATGAGAAGACAAGAATATTTTCCAAATGAAAGAACAAGATACAACCCCAGAAAAAAACTGTAATGAGACAGAAATAAGTAATTTACTTGATAAAGAGTTCAAAGTAACAGTCATAGACATGGTCACTGAACTCTGGAGAGGAAGAGAGGAGCAGTGAGGACTTCAAGAAAGAATTAGAAAACATTTAAAAAATATCAGAGCTGAAGCATATAATAACTGAAATGAAAAACATACTAGAGGAAATCAATAGCAGATTAAGTGATACAGAATAATGCATAAGTGACCTGGAAGATAGAATAGTGGAAATTACCCATTCAGAACAGCAAAAAAAAAAAAAAAAGAATTTTAAAAAATGAAGATAGTTTAAGGGACCTCTGGGACAACATCAAGAATAATAACATTCACATTATAGGAGTCCCAGAAGATGAAGAGAGATATAAAGGGGAAGAAAACAAATTTGATGAAATAAAGGCTGAAAACTTTCCTAACCTATGGAAGGAAACAGATGTCTAAATCCAGGAAGCATGGAGAGCCCCCAAAAAGATAAACTGAAAGAAATGTACACCAAGACATATTATAACTAAAATGGTGAAATTTAAAGGTAAAGAGAATTTTAAAGGCAACAAAAGAAAAACAAAGAGTCACATACAAGGGAACCCCCATAATACTATAAGCTGATTTTTTAGCAGTAACTTTGCATGTCAGAAGGGAGTAACATAATATATTTAAAGTGCCAAAAGAAAAACACTCTAACCAAGGATAATCTACCCAGCAAGTTTTTCATTCAGAATTGGAGAGATAAATTTTCCCAGATAAGCAAAAACTGAAAGAGTTCATCATCACTAAACTGCCTTATAAGAAATGTTAAAGGGTATTCTTTAAGTGAAAAATAAAAAGCTCTAACAAGAAATAAGAAAATATATGAAGAAAAAAAAATCTCACTGGTAAAGGCAATATATATATTATATATATATAATACAGCACAGGAAATATAGTCAATAATATTGCAATAACTTTGTATGGTATGTAACCTATAAAAATATTGATTCACTATATTTTACATCTCAGATGAATATAATATTGTAAGTCAACTACACTTTAATTTAAAAAGTGAAAAGGAGAGTAAGTTTGTCCAGCTGGAGCTGAAGGCAAGTGCTAAGAAATGGTGGAGAAGGATGTTGGTGGTCAGAGAAATATTGGCCAATGCATTTGGAGGTGATATTTTAGATCAAAGGAATCCACAGATGTTTCTCCATAATAATATGAAAGAAAGATTGGGCTATTGGGATTGAGACTGGGAAGAAAATCCATAGTAACCCCTACACATAACTTGATGGGATTGGTTTACAATGAAGTGCTAAAGGGAAGACACAATTTTTCAGTGAAAAATGTCAATGAAAACCAAGAGTACTCCCCCCACCCCCCAAAAAAGAAAAAAAAAAAAACCCAAGAGTACTCCATCACAATGCAAAGAGGATTTTATTTTTTATTTATTTATTTATTTTATTTTATTTTATTTTTTTTAAACATCTTTATTGGGGTATAATTGCTTTACAATGGTATGTTAGTTTCTGCTTTATAACAAAGTGAATCAGCTATACATATACTTATGTTCCCATATGTCTTCCCTGCAAAGAGGATTTTAAACAACTGACAAACTTCCAGCCTGCAGCAGAGGAAAAAAATTGTACCTCGGGCTTCTATTGGGCTTCTTCACTGGAATGTTTCCATTTCAGCCAAATTGCTCGGTACGTATGTGAGGTCTGGGCCCCCTTTAACATGAAGGTGTCTTCTGTGTCTCCCCATGTCCAGGTGGGCTCAGGAAGCAGCCATCACTGGGGGATCTTGATGCACCCTTGATGCAGTAGAGCTGGGATTGGCCTGCCTAGAACAGGTGATAGTGGTGTAGGAGCTTCAGGGCTCTGGGATGTAATAGTTACAGCCTTCTGTGTTTGTGAAGGATTCTGGAGCTCCTTGGCCACTTGCACCTGGCTTAAGGCACAAAGTTGAATTGTATGTGCTGAGAAGCAGGTGCAAAAGACCTTGTGATGTGGTTTAGCTTGTGTGTAGATCTGCTGCCCACCCAGCATTTGCATCTCAGAATGGTTGAGTGTTTCCTTTCTCTCATTATCCTGTACCCAGTATTCTTGTGGAAGGTCTGAAGGGGACACTGAAATTTCTCCCTTTAGAATTTACTGTGTTTATGGCAGAAGTGATATAATAAAGTACTATTTGCAAACTTAGGCAAGAGTAAGGGTCTATGAACATATTTATGAATAACAAACTGGGATTGAATCATGTTGGGCCTGCACCTGTTCAGTCTTGGTAAAGCCAGGATGTGGGGTGAGGAGGGGAGGGAGTTGGCAGAAACGGTAAGGGGCAAATGGGGGTCAGGGATGCAGGGTCAGGAATTGAACTAAGCTGAAGCACAGACAGGCAGGGCTGGGCAGTTTAGCTGGATGCTGAGGCAAGAAGAAGAGGCTTGCTTTTTCTGCAGATGTTTGTCTAGAACCATCTTTTATGACAGCATTCACTCACAGTTCTCTGGTGTCCAGCCTGTGGAAGCTGAGTGATGGGCTGGCAAAGCCTCTTTTGGACCCAAGGTTGGGTCTCTGCCATTGATGACTTTTCTGAGCTGGTGATAGTAGCAGTTCTTCCTCAATTTGGCCCAGGGGTTGTGAGGATGTCAGACAGAAACTGAATTCCTGAATCCTCAGGGTCATCACTGTCTTATTTGGTTGCTGCAGCTGGGGCTGAAGGCTCTGAAATGAGGCATGTAACTAGGGCTTTGTCTCCCTTTAGCAGTCATTTTCACACCTTTTCAAAAAATTATGTATTTTCCCAGGAGGGTGTATGGCTGCCTATAGCAACCTTCAGCTAAATGAAAGTATTCTCTTGGTCTCTGGGGAACCAGATGCTGACAGCAAGCTTCTAGGATTTAGAATTTCCTGGGTGTGTTACTTGAGCCTAACAAAAGAGAAAAATCCATTCTGGATGCAATTAGATCATTTTTTCTTTGTCTTCTCCCCCTCTCCCACCTGAGAAATAGAAGAAGAAAAGTGAAGGACAGACTTTTCCCGCTGTTACTGGTAATTTTAAGCCCAGTGTGGGTGAGTTAATATCTGATAACAAATAAAAGGTTTGTATGTGTCCTTTTATCTCTTTGAAAAAGCTATAATGCCATGAGTACACTCTGAATAAGAGGGCCATTCTCAATATATTCAAATAAAGTAAAGGATAATTTTATTATGATACCATGCAGCAAGGCTTCTGTGTAGAGCTAGAAGCTCCCAGAGGAAAGCAGTTTCAAAGTAACTAGCACAGACTGGGAAGGGCATGTTGACCCTGAGGGTTGTAGCAGGAGAGAGCACATATTCTTGTTATTCGGCATAACAGACAGGGTGTCGTGCCCACAGGTGTGTAGTAATCAATTGTGATATATGTCCTCCCAATCTTGTTGCTACTAATAAACATTGTTATATGTGATAACTTCAATTTTAAAATTATCTTTGTTGAGTTATATTTTGTCTACAGTAAAATTAACCAATTTTAAAAGTACAATTTAATGAGTTTTGACAAATGTGTGTAGTCATGTACCACCAAAACGATCAAGATCTAGAACTTTTCCATCACCCTAAATGTTCTCTGTGCCCTTTGCAGTCAATTCCCTTCACCCACTCCACTCCCAGCCCATGGCAACCACTGATCTGCTTTCTATCACTATAGTTTTGTTTTTGTTTTTCCTCTGCTATATTTCTAAACTAATCTTTCAAGTAATTACCATATTTTTTCAATATATTTGTGTATATTACTAATCTCATTTTAGCCACGTCTTTATGGATGGCTTTAGAGCCATTCTGTCAATTTAAGGTAACTTTGTAGATTTCC
Source organism: Phocoena phocoena (assembly GCF_963924675.1). Taxonomy (NCBI): domain Eukaryota; kingdom Metazoa; phylum Chordata; class Mammalia; order Artiodactyla; family Phocoenidae; genus Phocoena; species Phocoena phocoena. The sequence continues at coordinate 33,077,204 of NC_089231.1, read as the reverse complement.
ATTTCAATCTGTTAACATGTGATCCATAAACGATCATAGTTTAGCTTCTTTCTTTTTTTTTTTCCCTCCAATTTCTTGGCGGGGAGCAGCTCATTGTCACCTTTATACTTTAAAAATTGTGAAAGGAGGTCATATATACACATATATGCTGGGAAGCAGGCAAGGGTCATGAAGAGAGGGTAACCAGCAAGAGGCTGAGGGGCAGGAAGGGGGCGCATCACTGATGATCTTGCAGGAGGGAAAATATGTGGTTGCATTTTGAGGGAGTGGAGAGTGGAGACATTTCTTCTGGGACAGTAGTTAGAATAGATAATGCTAGCAGATTAACCTAGAGGTGAAGAAATGCCACTGAATCATGTGTTCAGAGTGACTAGGATAGATAGAATTAGGGATTCTGAAGAGTGTGCTAGAAATTTACAACCCCTGGAGGAAATGCAATACAGCAATAATGAGATATAAAGAAAGAAATTGCTAAGGAGCATTGAGAGACCAATTACTCCTTTAGGTACTACCTGGGTACCATTTTCTATGGGTTCTTCTTTGATCAGATACTTAATCCCGCTCAATTAAATTTTTATTAAAAATACGTTCATAGCTACAGAAAAGTTTTAAGAACCCTATATTTTATTCCCATATATCCTTCACTTAAATTCAACCCAATGTTAACATTTTGCCACATTTGCTCTTTCTATCACATAAAACATATAGAGCATTACTCTTATAATTATTACCATCTTGCTGAACCATTTGAAAGTAATTTGCAGAGGTCATGACGCATCATTCTTTCAGCACATATTTCCTAAGAATGTGGAATTTTTTTTAACATAACCATAGTTCAGTTCTCAAAATCAAGAAATTTAATATTGATATAATAGTACTATCTAATATGAAGGTCATATTCAAATTTCTTCTGCTGTATTGGCTTGCATTTTAAATGACTGTAAGCCAAAATCATCCCATGACTCAAAAGAATGATACTGTTGGGGAACTATAGGACATAGGGTTACTATTTGAGAGAAGAGGGTTACCCATTGACCAGGTATGTTCCTAGTCTTATGGAGAGTGTCCAATAAAAATTTGTCTAATTGACCTGAAGTATTTGAACATTATTTTAAAAATCATTTGCTTGGTTTTCATTTTTTATTTTTAGCTTTGGGGACCTTGCTGTTACTGAGTGAGCAAGCTAAGCCATTAGCTACTTGGATCGCTCCATCTCAGCTCCATTTCTCCAGTGCCTTGTAACAGGCAGGACTGTACAAAGGAAAACCCTTTTTATGGCCCCAATTCATATCAATCAAATACCAAGGAAAGGACCCTAATATCTTTCTAAATGTTTTTCATTTATCTTGGTGTTTAGTTGTCATAAAATCATATGTTTAAAGCGTCCATTGGGTGTAAATGGTTCCATAGACTCTTGTAACTGACTGACATGATGATGAAAGTATCTTCACAAAGAACAGCAAAATAGATCTCTTTTTTTTATTGTAATCATCAAATACTGTGACCCATGGTATTGATTGAATTATACATAAACCTGATAAGGATGATAGCATTCTGGTTCAAAACAAACCACACACAGATTAGGATACAAGAAATAACCTTAATTCTAACAATATCCAGACTCTGCTGGATGGATACCAAAACAAGCAAAAATATTTCCAGACAAAAATATTTCCTGTAGGTATGCATTTTTTTAGGATTGTACTGTGAGAAATTTTATCAATCAAAAAGTAGGAAAGGCTTTATTAAGTCTTTGTCATATGAGAGAGAATCGAATTCCAAGCAGCTTCTCTGAATTTCTTTCTAGCTCTTTCTTTACTGCCACTGTATACTTTATTTCATGTCTTTCTATTTACTTGAACTTGTTTTTATTTTCTATTGAATCACCTTGAGTAATTTTTTAAATAAAGCCGTGTGTTGATGGGTTAAAAAAAGAGGAAACTTAGTGTTTCTCTTTGAAGGCAGATGCACACATATATGCTTAATTTATTTTTGACAGATGTGCCAAAGAAATTCAGTGAGTAAAGGATAATCTTTTCAACAAACAGTGCTGGAATAATTTTACAGCTATATGTACACAAACAAACAAGCAAAAAACAAAACAAAAAATACCCTCAATTTTTACCTAATACCATATAGAAAAATTAACTTGAAATGGATTTTGTTCCTAAATGTAATAGCTAAAACTATGAAACATCAAAATTAAAACAGGAAAAAATCTTAGTGACATTCAGTTTGGCAAAGAATTCTTAAATACCACACACAAGACATAAAATAAAGAGCATTAAAGTAAAAAAAAAATTGACTTCATCAAAATTAGAAACTTTTGCTCTTCAGAAGACACTTATGAAAATAAAAAGGCAAAGACACATTCTGGTTAAAAACATAGCAAAAAACATGTATTTAATAAAGGATTTTATATCTAGACTATATACTCTTACAACTCAATAAGAAGAAAACACCCAATTTTTAAAATAAAGAGCAAGAGATTTTTTTTCTTTTAAAATTTATTTATTTTTTGCTGTGTTGGGTCTTTGTTGCTGCACACAGGTTTTCTCTAGTTGCAGTGAGTGGGGGCTACTCTTTGTTGTGGTGCATGGGCTTCTCATTGTGGTGGCTTCTCTTGTTGAACAGCATGGGATCTAGGCATGCGGGTTTCAGCAGTTGTGGCATGTGGCCTCAGTAGTTGTGGCTTGCAGGCTCTAGAGCTCAGGCTCAATAGTTGTGGTGCACAGGCTTAGTTGCTCCGTGGCATGTGGGATCTTCCCGGACCAGGGCTTGAACCCATGTCCCCTGCATTGGCAAGCAGATGTTTAACCACTGTGCCACCAGGGAAGCCCCAGAGCAAGAGATTCTAAAGATACTTTACCATGGAAATGTACAAATGTCAAATAAACACATTAAAAGATGTTCAACATCATTAGTCATCAGGGAAATTCAAATGAAGACCTTAGTAAGATACTACTACACTCCCATTAAAATGGATAAAATGAAAAACTGACAATATCAAGTGTTAGCAAGGATGTGGAACAACTCGAACTCTCACATACTACTGCTGGGAATGTGACATGGTATAATTACATTGTAAAACAGTTTAACAGTGTTCTAAAAAGTTAAAAATGTACCTCCCATATGATCCAAATATTCCACTCTTAGGTCTTTACACCAGGAAAAAAATAAAGTATACATTCATTTAAGATTTACACAAATTTTCATAACAGCTTTATTTGTAGTAGCCAAAAAACTAGAAACAACAGATGAATGAATAAACAATTTATAGTATATCCATACTATGAATTATTACTTAGTAATAAAATGGAATAAACTATTGATACATGTACTAACATGGATAAATCTCAAAATAATTATGCTGTATGAAAGAAGCCAGAAAAACAAAGCTACATACTGTGTGATTCTATTTATATACAGTTTTAGAAAATGTAAATTAATCTCTAATGAGGAAAAATAGATCAGTGATTACTTGGGGGTGAAGAGAGGGACAGGAGAAAAGAATGTCAAATAATCCTGAGAAAATTTGGGGAAGATGACTTTGAGGTGTTCATTTATTGATTATGATGATGGTTTCACAGGCATAGACATGTTAAAATGGGTCAAATTCTACTCTTTAAATATGTACTTTATTGTATGTCGATGTTATCTCAATAAAACTATTTTAAAAAATTGTTCCCAAACTGATATTTTTGCTGTCTTGTAGCTTAAAAGTAATCTAGTTTCTCTTTGGAAGGCAGATGTAATATAAAGAACATGGGCTGCTGAGTTATGTAGATATGAATTTGTGCTATTGCTCTGCCACTTCCCAGATGGGTAACCTTGTATGAGTTCATCTGAGTTTAAGAATCTTAGTTTTCTCTTTTGGAAATTAGGTATAATAATAAAATTGAGAATTGATGGGGAGATTATACAATATGAGCAAAGAACCCAAAACAGTGATTTCCATGTAAGGATCATTTCTCTTCTCGTTCCCTTCTTCTCTCTTCTCCACCAAGCGAAGCACAGTTTGCATGTGTAACAAGTGCTGAATAAACCCTTGTTTGAATCATTCATCATTTGTTTGTTTCAATCTTCAGTTTATGAGAACACTCTCTTTCTTCCTTTCTACCTTGTGAGTTTACAGGGAAAGATGGCCACCTAGGAAGTGAGGTCTCACAGACAATGAATCTGCTTGCACTCTTGCTACCTACCTTGCACTCTTGCTACCTACCTTGGACTTCTCAACCTTCAAAACCATGAGAAATATATATATATATATATTTTTTGTTTGTTTGTTTGTTTATAAGTGAACCAGTTTATGGTATTTTTTTATAGCAGCCTAATAGACTAAGAATATATGATTAATAAGCACTTTCATGTGTATCACCTTATTTGAGCAGTGTAAAATCTGTGAGATAGGAGTGGCAAGAGCTTTCATAACCGTTTTGAAAATGAGGAAATAACCTTTCTGGGCCTTTAAGTGACTTAAGCATCATTCTATAACTTCCAAGTATTTAAACAAAATACCTTTTGATTTCATTATCGTTTTAGTGTGGTGAAATAAGATGTATTTTATTGTTTACAGAATTTGTAATAATGCCCAAGATAATTGTGCAGCCAAATATATTTTGATTGCACAAGCATAAATGGCATTCAATGGATATTTAAAAGAATAAATGATAATTCTAACAGAATAGCTGATTACATTTCATATTATTTTCTTTCAGTTTTCGTTGGCATGTAACAATAATAGTAGGAATTATACATTACTGAATCTGAATTTTTTAGTTAACAATATGTTGTAAATATTTTTCTGTGCAGTTTAATACAGTGCATTGCCTTTTTTTTTTTTTTTTCTTCAATGCACGGGCCTCTCATTGTTGCGGCCTCTTCCGTTGCAGAGCACAGGCTCTGGACACGCAGGCTCAGCAGCCATGGCCCACGGGCCCACCCGCTCCGCAGCATGTGGGATCCACCCGGACCAGGGCACGAACCCCTGTGCCCTGCATCAGCAGGCAGACACTCAACCACTGCACCACCAGGGAAGCCCCCATTGCCACTATATTTTAAATTATAATTTTATTGCGTTTAATATTTTATTCAATTATTTAAAAAATATATAGTTTAGACAATGTGCAATGACTATTTTTTTTCAACATCTTTGCTGGAGTATAATTGCTTTACAACGGTGTGTTAGTTTCTGCTTTATAACAAAGTGAATCAGCTATACATATACATATATCCCCATATCTCTTCCCTCTTGCATCTCCCTCCCTCCCACTATCCCTATCTCACCCCTCTAGGCAGTCAAAAAGCACCGAGCTGATCTCCGTGTGCTATGCGGCTGCTTCCCACTAGCTATCGGTTTTGCATTTGATAGTGTATATATGTACATGCCACTTTGTCACAGCTTACCCTTCCCCCTCTCCCCTGTCCTCAAGTCCATTCTCTAGTAGGTCTGCATCTTTACTCCCATCCTGCCCCTAGGTTCTTCATGACCTTTTTTTTTTTCTTTTTAGATTCCATATATATGTGTTAGCATATGGTAATTGTTTTTCTCTTTATGAATTACTTCACTCTGTATGACAGACTCTAGGTCCATCCACCTCACTACAAATAACTCAATGTCATTTATTTTTATGGCTGAGTAACATTCCATTGTATATATGTGCCACATCTTCTTTATCCATTCATCTGTCGATTGACACTTAGGTTGCTTCCATGTCTTGGTTACTGTAAATAGAGCTGCAATGAACATTGTGGTACATGACTCTTTTTGAGTTATGGTTTTCTCAGGGTATATGCCCTGTAGTGGGATTGCTGGGTCATATGGTAATTATATTTTTAGTTTTTTAAGGAACCTCCATACTCTTCTCCATAGTGGCTGTATCAATTTACATTCCCACCAACAGTGCAAGAGGGTTCGCTTTTCTCACAGCCTTTCCAGCATTTATTGTTTGTAGATTTTTTGATGCTGGCCATTCTAACTGGTGTGAGGTGATATCTCATTGCAGTTTTGATTTGCATTTCTCTAATGATTAATAATGTTGAGCATTCTTTCATGTGTTTGTTGGCAATCCGTATATCTTCTTTGGAGAAATGTTTATTTAGGTCTTCTGCCCATTTTTGGATTGGTTTTTTTTTTTTTTTTTTGATATTGAGCTGCATAAGCTGCTTATAAATTTTGGAGATTAATCCTTTGTCAGTTGCTTCATTTGCAAATATTTTATCCCATTCTGAGGGTTCTCTTTTCATCTTGTTTATGGTTTCCTTTGCTGTGCAAAAGCTTTTAAGTTTCATTAGATCCCATTTGTTTATTTTTGTTTTTATTTCCATTTCTCTAGGAGGTAGGTCAAAAAGGATCTTGCTGTGATTTATGTCATAGAGTGTTCTGCCTATGTTTTCCTCTAAGAGTTTTATAGTGTCTGGCCTTACATTTAGGTCTTTAATCCATTTTGAGTTTATTTTTGTGTATGGTGTTAGGGAGTGGTGTCATTTCATTCTTTTACATGTAACTGTCCAGTTTTCCCAGAACCACTTATTGAAGAGGCTGTATTTTCTCCATTGTATATTCTTGCCTCCTTAATCAAAAATAAAGTGACCATGTTAGCATGGGTTTATCTCTGGGCTTTCTATCCTGTTCCACTGATCTATATTTCTGGTTTTTTGCCAGCACCATACTGTCTTGATTACTGTAGCTTTGTAGTATAGTCTGAAGTCAGGGAGCCTGATTCCTCCAGCTTTATTTCCTTTCTCATGATTGCTTTGGCTATTAGGGTCTTTTGTGTTTCCATACAAATTGTGAAATTTTTGTTCTAGTTCTGTGAAAAATGTCATTGGTAGTTTGTTAGGGATTGCATTGAATCTGTAGATTGCTTTGGGTTGTATAGTCATTTTCACAATGTTGATTTTTCCAATCCAAGAACATGGTATATCTCTCCATCTGTTTGTATCATCTTTAATTTCTTTCATCAGTGTCTTATAGTTTTCTGCATACAGGTCTTTTGTCTCCTTAGGTAGGCTTATTCTTAGGTATTTTATTCCTTTTTTCAATGGTAAATGGGAGTGTTTCCTTAATTTCACTTTCAGATTTTTCATCATTAGTGTATAGGTATGCAAGAGTATAAAGGTATAAATTTTTCCATTTCTTTCAGGTTGTCTATTTTATTGGCATATTGTTGGTTGCAGTAATCTATCCTGATCCTTTGTATTTCTGCAGTGTCACTTGTTACTTCTCCATTTTCATTTCTAATTCTGTGCATTAACTTTGTATCCTGCTAGTTTACCAAATTCATTGAATAGCTCTAGTAGTTTTCTGGTGGCATCTTTAGGATTCTCTACGTATAGTATCATGTTATCTGCAAATAGTGACAGCTTTACTTCTTCTTTTCTGATTTGGATTCCCTTTATTTCTTTTTCATCTCTGATTGCTGTTTTGGCTAAAACTTCCAAAACAATGTTGAGTAATAGTGGTGAGAGTGGGTCATCTTTTCTTTTTCCTGATCTTAGTGGAAATGGTTTCAATTTTTCACCATTGAGAACAATGTTGGCTGTGGGTTTGTCATATATGGCCTTTATTATGTTGAGGTAAGTTCCCTCTATACCTACTTTCTGGAGGGTTTTTATCATAAATTGGTGTTGAATTTTGTCAAAAGCTTTTTCTGCACCTATTGAGATGATAATATGGATTTTATTCTTCAGTTTGTTAATATGATGTATCACATTGATTGATTTGTGTATATTGAAGGATCCTTGCATTCCTGGGAAAAACCGTACTTGATCATGATGTATGATCCTTTTACTGTGCTGTTGGATTCTGTTTGCTAGTATTTTGTTGAGGATTTTTGCATCTATGTTCATCAGTGATATTGGCCTGTAGTTTTCTTTTTTGGTGACATCTTTGTCTGGTTTTGGTATCAGGGTGATGGTGGCCTCATAGACTGAGTTTGAGAGTGTTCCTCCTTCTGCTATATTTTGGAAGAGTTTGAGAAGGATAGGTGTTAGCTCTTCTGTAAATGTTTGATAGAATTCACCTGTGAAGCCATCTGGTCCTGGACTTTTGTTTGTTGGAAGGTTTTTAATCACAGTTTCAGTTGCAGTGCTTGTGATTGGTGTTTATATTTTCTATTTCTTCCTGGTTCAGTCTCAGAAGGTTGTGCTTTTCTAAGAATTTTTCCATTTCTTTCAGGTCGTCCATTTTTTTGGCATATAGTTGGTTTTAGTAATCTCTCATGATCCTTTGTATTTCTGCAGTGTCAGTTCCTACTTCTCCTTTTTCATTTCTAATTCTATTGATTTGAGTTTTCTTCCTTTTTTTCTTGATGAGTCTGTTTAATGGTTTATCAATTTTGTTTATCTTCTCAAAGAATTAGTTTTATTGATATTTGCTATTGTTTCCTTCATTTCTTTTTCATTTATTTCTGATCTGATCTTTATGATTTCTTTCCTTATGCTAACTTTGGTTTTATTTTGTTTTTCTTTCCCTATTTGCTTTATGTGTAAAGTTAGGTTGTTTATTTGAGTTGTTTCTTGTTTCTTAAGGTAGAATTGTATTGATATAAACTTCCCTCTTAGAACTTCTTTTGCTGCATGCCATAGGTTTTGGGTCATCATGTTTTCATTGTCATTTGTTTCTAGGTATTTTTTTGATTTCCTCTTTGATTTCTTCATTGATCTCTTGGGTATTAAGTAGTGTAGTGAAAAACACCATTGGAATTTTGATAGAGATTACATTGAATCTGTACCTTGGAGTTTTAATATTTTCCATTTACCCTTTGTAACAAGAATGGATATTATCCTTCTCCTTTAGCTACTTGCAATAGGATAACAAACCTGGTTTCAGGTTAGGAATTGAGGCATGGAATAGCTTTATACTGCTAAGACTGAATCCTATATTTAGTGTCATTGAGTTTGCTGGAGTAATATGTGGCTAATGCAAAAATTCACTTTATTTAAATTGTTTATGTGACTTTATGTCATAAATTGTTTATTCACTGCTCAGTGACATCCATTTTTTAAAAATGTGTTACTATCCTTGGTATCCAGAGTCATACTAAATTTTCACATTCTTTGAAGCTTCAACTCAAGGGGCTAGACATAATAACCAGGAGACCACTTACAATTTTAGTCTTAACTAAAAACATATGTTGGCTTCACAATTGAAATGGGAAGTCTACAGAGGGAACAGACTTTATGTCTTTTGCCTATTACAGGTTTTGTCACAGAAAAGTGGATTAATAGAGTAACATTTCATTGTAAATGGACATTAATGAATGCTAAATTACCACCACATTCCTACACAACTGCACATAACAGCTACTTTCACATTCAACGAATTTTTCATGATTAATGTTGTTGTAATGAATACCAAAGAAATTAATAACCTTTTGTCACTTTAAAAGAGTTGCTGATTAATTTTATGCTATTATTCTATTCTCATTTGTCATAAGAGAACCTCGAATTTTAATGTTTAATATGTGGTGTGAATTAAAGAAGTAGCCATGCCCCCCTGACCTTTTCAATATTCTAATCTTTTCTTTCCTGACCTCTCAGAACTCTTTCTGGCAACAGTTAGGCTTTTGAGAGGAGGGAGAGCTGAGCCTGTTGGGTAAGTGAATGGAATGAGGAAGCATTTTAAGACAAATTTTCATAATTTACTGCTATTGGAAATTCAGAATTTAGACTATTCATTATCTTGACAAAAATTGTAATATGTGCAGAATATGGCAACACATAAATCCATTCTGGTGACAAACAATGCAATGAGAATGGGAAATAGCAGAAACCCAAAGTAATCACTTTACAGTCCAGATACTGGATAAAGCTAAAGTCCCATCAGGTTTCACAGCAGCTCTTTTTTTGCACTCATAACAATTGCTTTCTACAGAAAACACAGCATGGCACCATATCCAAGCACTCATAATGGGAGTTTGGACACATTCATTTGAAAGTGGCCTCCATCCAAGTAGAACATCAATTTAATGAATTCATGTTCTTTACTCTGTGTGGGGCAATAATTTGACATCATTGTTGATTTATATTGAAAGTGATTATTTTGGATTTTGAAGAGACAAATATTTTCATCTATTAGTGTATTCATTAATCTATTTCATTTATCTGACTATTTGATAAGTATTTATTAAATTACTGGTGTGTGCATAGCATTGTGCTAGCTAATATAAGGGGCTTGCAATAAAAGAATTGGATACAGATGGATGGATACTAAAAGTACAAATGACTGAGGATAGATTCCCTCAGAATGAAAAACTATGACTATAATTTTCTGGAGAATATGAGGGGGATCACTCTATTCATGAGGAGCTTGGGAAGTTTTGTGCCAATAAGTGGGGTATTTGGCCCCTGGAAGTGTGAGGATGGACAATCTGCATGAGAAAGGAATTTAAAGGATATGAGGAAAAATGAAGAAACATTTGTATTTTTAACAATTTTGTAAACTAGTAGACATATCATTATAAGTTTTTATGATTGTTGCCAACAAAATCTTAGCCAGAAGTAGCACAGACTTAGCACCAACAAATGTGCTTAGCACCTACTTTGGGAAGGACTCATCCTAGAGCATTTAGGGAGTAGAAGCCACTGAACTATGGTTGTTTGACACTATCCCATTCAAACGTACCAATATTTTCATGTCTTTGATGATTACACAACCATGTGTCTAGTCTATGTGATTGAAATTTGCAGTCAGAATAGTTTGCTAGTGGGAACCTGAGAACAGGTGGCCAATCTGGACAAGGAGTATATCCAATTGCTGAACTTTAAAGCAAGGTCACATATGAGTACTGAGTAGAGGACTTAGAGTCAGGAGTTAAAACTGGGGTTTGGAACAGATTGGCCATATGACAATGTGTTAGAGGTCAGGAAACAGGAAATGAGGATCAAAAAGGAAAATAAGAACACTAATAAGGCAAGTAGCAAATGGAAGCAGCAGTTAAGACAAGGAAATCTGAAAACTCTACAAGAGTGAGACAAAGTGATTAAAAATCTTGCTTTTGAGGTAGATTGTAAAACATGGCATTTTATGACAGCAGGTCAGACAAGTAAGTGATTGTGACATTTGCATTCACTTTATACAGAATATTAGCACTTAAAGGAAACAATTCTATCACCAAAATTTCTGGAAAGGGAGTCCTTAAGAGGTCCCTGACAAAGCTGATACTTACATGTTGTACGGTCAAAGATAAGTAGTGTTACAAATACTAAATGTTGGAGAGGTTGTGCAGAAGAGAGAACCCTCTTGCACTGTTGGTGGGAATGTAAATTGATACAGCCACTATGGAGAACAATATGGAGGTTCATTAATAAACTATAAATAGAACTATCATATGACCCAGCAATACCACTACTGGGCATATACCCTGAGAAAACCATAATTCAAAAATAGTCATGTATCACAATGTTCATTGCAGCAATATTTACAATAGCCAGGACATGGAAGCAACCCAAGTGTCGATCAACAGATGAATGGATAAAGAAGATGTGGCACATATATACAATGGAATATTACTCAGCCATAAAAAGACAAGAAATTGAGTTATTTGTAGTGAGGTGGATGGACCTAGAGTCTGTCATACAGAGTGAAGTAAGTCAGAAAGAGAAAAAAATTCCATATGCTAACACATATATATGGAATCTAAAAAAGAAAAAAAAGGTTCTCATGAACCTAGGGGAAGGACAGGAATAAAGACACAGATGTAGAGAATAGCTTTGAGGACATGGGGAAGGGGAAGGGTAAGCTGGGACGAAGTGAGAGAGTGGCATGGACATATATACACTACCAAATGTAAAATAGATAGCTAGTGAGAAGCAGCTGCATAGCACAGGGAGATCAGCTTGGTGCTTTGTGACCACGTAGAGGGGTAGGATAGGGAGGGTGGGAGGGAGACCCAAAAGGGTGGGGATATGGTGATACATGTATACATATAGCTGATTCACTTTCTTATACAGCAGAAACTAACATAACATTGTAAAGCAATTATATGCCAATAAAGATGTTTTAAAAAAAAAGATAAGTGATGTTTTGGGGCTAGAAAATTGACATGGTTTAAAGCAATTGTAAAAGTCTAATATCAATTAAATTTCTTGCCTCTATGCACTATCAGTTTGTTTATTTACTTTTTATTGTGGAAAAATATAAAACATGTAACCAATGGAGAGAATGGTATAATGAATGCCCAAGTGCCTGTCACTTAGCATCAGCAATTATTAAATCATGAGCCATTCTTTTTCATTTACACCCCTACTCTCATCTCTCCTTGCTCTGATTATATTGAAGTAAATCCCAGAGTTGAAATAATTTCATCCATAAATATATCTGTATGCATCTCTAAAAGATAAGGAATGATTCTTTTATTAAGCATAGCCATAATACTATTATATCAATCACCTTAAAAAAATTAAGGATGATTTCTTATACTATTTAAGGTTTAGTCAGTGTTCAAACTTCCCTGATTTTCTTATAGTATTTCTTTTTATTATTTGTTTCTATGGCAGGATCATGTAAGTCCATGTATTGCAATCAGCTGACATGAGAATCAGGCTTCTTTGGGAGTTCCTTGGTGGTCCAGCGGTGGTTAGGACTCTGCGCTTTCATGGCTGAGGGCCCAGTTTCAATCCCTGGTTAGGGAACTAAGATCTCACAAACTATGTGGCAAGGTTTCTTTTAAATACCTGACTTGATGTGTTTTGTTAGTTTTGGAAAAATCTCAGCCATTACCTCTTTAAATATGGCCTCTGCCAGATTCTATTTCCTCTCTTTCTTGGATGCTCTATATCATAGTTTCTCAGCAGCAGCTCTATTGACATTTTTACATCAGATAATTCTTATTTGTGGAAGTCTGTCATGTTCATTGTAAGATGTTTAATAGTATCTCTGGCCTCTATCCATTAGATGCCAGTAGCAACCTCTAGAAATTGTGATACTAAAAAAAAAAAAAAAAAAGGTCTCTAGATAGTGCCAAATGTTCTCTGAGAGAGGAGGACAAAACAGTCTCTAGTTAATAACTTTGAATTATATGTATGTTAATCCTATAAAAAGTTGTACTCCAGATGTCTCTTGTGCTTATCCTTTCTCCTCTCCTTGTTTCAATATGTATGCTTGTGTCTGACCTACATTCCCATTATTTAGCCCTTTCATCAATTTTGTTACTTTGTCCACTTTATTAAACTCACCTCTTAATTTCAGTTGTTTTTCAGTTTTAGAATTTTCATTTTATTTTTTTAAAAAATTAGTTATTTGCTGAAATTCTATATCTTGTTATTTATTTCCTTGACCATAATAATTACAGTTATCTTAACTATGTCTGTTAACTTGACTATCTGGATCACTTTCAGGTCTCTTCTATTTTTTGTTTCATCTCTTGGTCTTATTTCTTTTTATCCCTGGTCATTTTTAATTGAATACCCGACATTATTTATGAAAAATTGAAGAGATTCTGGTCTCCCTACAGAGAAGATGGTGGCAGATCACTGTTTCAGTGAGGGATTGAGCTAATTACAAGTTGAGTGTATAGCTCTTCAGATATCCTAAGTGAGAACCTGAAATCTTTATCAGGGTCCTTCTCCTACTTGGTGGGCATTGAATACCATTTCTTTTCCTCCCCAACACTGTGGAACTGTTAAAATTCCTTCTTCATTTCTCAGTGTTTTGGAAACCACATTATGCTTGGCTTATGTCTTAGATTTGTTCTCTAGAAGCAGAGTCAGAGTCAGTGATTCCTGGACAATAATTTATTGAGTGAGTGTTCTCAGCAGACTATTAAGGAAGACAAGATAGGGCAACAGAAGAAAGCTAAGCAAGAAAAATGGTCTTGACTAAAGATTAGCTTCATCTTGGTCCCAAGGGAAGCTCTGTAGCACAAATCATACCATGGAGATGATCTCCTCTTAAGGCGGGGGGTGGGGGGGGGGACACAAGTTTCTGTACCTACCATGTCAGTTAATTATTTGTTCCTGACTGTCTCGGGTGGCAAGTCTTAACCTCTTGAATGAGACAGCTCCTGTTTCCATTTAGCCAAGGAAACTTCTTTGGAGAAAGGAGCAGCTATGAGCTGTTATCAGCAGACAATAACAATGGGTGGGCTGTGTGCACCATTTCAGTGAAAGTGATCTGGCTGGAGGCACCAACAGCTTCCACTCCTTGCACTATTTAGATTTCCTTGCTTGTCACATTAAGATCACTTTATTCAAACACAGCTTCACCAGCATTGTGGTTTGTCACAGTTTATGGGAAAACTTGTTTTTAAAATGGAGGGAGAGGGGTTTAGTGAGATTAAGTTGGTCCTGAGTTTGTAAATGCTAAGTTGTAACTTATCTCTCTTCTTCATCACCCATTCATGATCCCACCTCTCTTTTGGCTACCCCTTCTTCTGGTCTTCATGGCTTGCTTAGTAGAGTTACCCAGGCCCTTGATACTGAGGCACCTTAGTCATTGGTTACCATGTTCTTATTAAACTATTATTTCTATATTTGCTTACTTATAGTTACAATAGGGCATGAAACCAAGATGTCCAATGGATCATCTGAGTGTCAAACATATTCCTTCTTGCCTCTTAATGTAGCATCAGTTGTACCTTTGCATAATGATCAAGGTTGATTACCTCTGTCAGCAAGGTAGCTACTTTTTGTGCCCACTGGCCATTTGGCATAAGGAACCCAAAATGACCAGGCAGAAACCTTCATCCAGGATTAGGATAGACCCTAAATCCAATGACAAGTAACTTTTTAAGAGAAGAGAAGACTATAGAGAGTAGAAGGCAATGTGAAGATACAGGCAGAGATTGAAGTGATGTGTCTACAAATCAAGGGATGAAAAAGACTGCCAGCAACCACCTAAATCTAGGAGAGAAGCATGGAACAGATTCTCCCTCAGAGCCTTCAGAAAGAACCAACCTTACCAATGCCTTGATTTTATACTTCTGTTCTCCAGAATTGTGAAAGAATAGATTTTTATTTTTATTATTTTAAGTCACTCAGTTTGTGCCAATTTGTTATAGCAGCCCTAGGAAATAAGTATTGATCGTGATGCTGACTAAGTTATTGTGGGTAGAAAAGGTAAATCCATATCTACAATATGAGCAATGCCAGTCAAGACAAAACATTACCCTTTCAAGGTAGAAGGTAATTAAGATAATCAACTTGCCACCGAGATACTGGTTGGTCTACTTGAGAGTTGGTATCATACTGAGGGCTCAGCATTGACTTCTATTGAGAGGTTGGTCATTTAGTGGTGACTATCAGTTTTAGTGAGATCATGCTGTTGGCCATGCCTACACACTGTGTCTGTCAGTTTGGCTAATCCAGTCTTGATCTCATTGCACAAGCACTTTGTCTGAAGGGAGAAGCTGACTGACACCTGCTGGTGAACATATCTCTCTGCTTGGTTGTTTGGACCTGTTCTGCAGTTGATAATTTCTCTTGGGCATTAATGTGCAATACAAAACTTCTCACATTTTGTGCCTACCCTCCAAAATCCAACATTTGCCTCTTTCTCATACATTCTTGCACTCAGTTTTCTAATATTGCAACTTCAAGGCCTCCAACTAGATAGGCAAATCATTTACCACTTCACATAAGCACATGCATATCCTAATTTGGGCTAATTCAGTTTCTACAGAAATTGAATGGCGAGCTGCTCCACCTGAATCTCTGCCATTGAGAGGATTGCCCTTTGACATTCTCTTTCAAAGACATGCCTGAGTGCGGCTGTAGTGAGACATCAGTCTGTTTTTGGCTTGCAACCACATACCAAGCTGATTCATCCATGAACCAAGATTATATTTCTTCCTTCTCCATCAGCTATTCATAGGGAATGTCTCATGCAACTGTGAGTATGAGCCCTCTGGACTTGCCCAAGCCTAATTTCTGATATACCATTTCTACTTTATGATGAGTTGTTGCTGGGCCTATGTGAAATTATGAAAATCATCCAATAGTATGGAATATATTGTAGGGAGTTCTGGTCTCAGGGTCACTTGATACTCCATAGTTAGATGTTCATTTCCTACCAGTGCCAAGTAGCATGCCAGACCTACTTTTTAAATGGTATCTAGTTCTCTGCTAAGTTTGGTATGGTATTGCTGCAGACATCATGAGGTTTTTGCTTTGAATTTCCTATTAGGACTAAAGCTAGAGTTTCACATGTCTTTTTTCCTCTAATCCAGATACCTCGTCTCTTACTTTGGGCCTCCATAAAATTCTGCATTCTTCTATGCCACCTGATGAATGGGATTAAAAATTATTCCCAACTGTAGGATATGCAGTCTCTAAAACTCAAAGAGACAGACCAAGCACTGTATATCTTTCTTAATGGTAGGAGTTGCAAGGTGCAATAACTTGGCCTTTACTTTGTGGGGGATGTTCCAAGATTCTCTGGATCGCTGGAGCCCTAAAAACTTCACCAATGTGGCAAGTCCCTGAATTTTTGTGAGGTTTCTTTCACTCTCTAGAGTGCATGCATATTTTCAAGGCATTCAGCGTAATTGCTAATTATTGATAATCAGGTTTGATAAGCAGGATCCCATCTACATAGTGGGCAGTGTGAGATTCTACAGAAGATCCAGATGGCTCAAGTTCTTTTGAGCTATATTTTGACAGAAAGCAAGAGAATTAAGATGGCTCTCTGTTGGTTTGCAACCTTGGGAGTTCTCTGGGTATAATAAAAAACTGGCCCCCATACATGGTGAATGCAGGAAAGAGACAGACCATTCAAGATTGGTAGGTGGCAGATTTAATAAGAAAGAGAACTTATATATGAGGCTTGTCTTGGCTCTCAGCCAGAATCTTAAAAGTTTATATAGAGGCCTTAACTGGGTTCAGTCCCATATACTGTCCAGATGGGCTCAATAATACCTTACTCTTTTAAGCCTATGTCCCTGAAATGGCTGGTAGTATGGGAATAATAGGCAGGGGAAAGGATAAGGAGCCTCCAGCTGCCTGGGTCCAGGTCACCAGTAAACCAGCAATCATGTCCTCTCAATGATCTCCTCCAGCACTCTCAGGAAGAACCATGAATGTATACTGTTGTCTGTCCTAAGTGAAAACAAACTGCTTCTAATCCTCCTTCCTTACAGATACTGAAAAAGCTGCATTTTCCAGATATATAACTATCATATTACCAGGGACGTGTTAATCTGCTCTACTAATACCATATTTGATATAGCAGCTGTACGTGGGCCTACTATTTGCTTAGGTTTTCAGTGGTCCACTATCAGTTGCTAAGATTCATTGGGTTTTTTGCAAGAGCTATACTGCTGAATTAAATAGGGCATAATGGCACTGCCATAACCGATTTCAATTTTTGAAAGTGACACTGTTCATACCTCTCACCAGAATATAATACTGTTTTTAAATTTACTATCTTGACAGAAGGGAAAAAATTCAGGTATTTCCATTTGCCCTTTCCTACTACACCAGCTCTTACTTAACAGGTCCAGGAGCTAATATGAAATTTCTAAATTGTTATTCACATCTCTTCTAATTAGACATTTTGGAACTGAGAAATAATTACCAGGTGAGCCCAAGACCTATTGGATACACTGTGAGGTGGACATGGATCACAACTCCATTTATTCCCTGAGCCTCATACCGTTACTCTAACAGGAGACCATGAGGACTCTGGATCCCTGGTTCTCAGGATCAAGTCATACCCACTATATATCTGGTTATTTTTTCTCTAATGTATGGTTATCTGAATACAGAACCATAGTCACGTTTCAGAAGGACTGTGGAGAGCACTAGTGTGCACACTTTCTGTGGGATTACTGGATCCTTATTCATCAGGACCTGACCTCTCCCTCAGTTGATGTGTTCTGAGTCTGAGAATTGACTCATGTTTGGAAACTGGCCAAGGAACATGACTTTCCATTAGGTAAGTGATCTCTGCATTCTGCTTATCCATTTTTGATATATTTTCATTATGAGTTGTCAAGCAATAGTCTTGATGACTGTCCATCCTG
This sequence comes from Phocoena phocoena, assembly GCF_963924675.1. NCBI lineage: Eukaryota > Metazoa > Chordata > Mammalia > Artiodactyla > Phocoenidae > Phocoena > Phocoena phocoena. The sequence continues at coordinate 33,059,241 of NC_089231.1, read as the reverse complement.
TTACTAAGTCAACCCTACCCTGGTTGCCATCCAAATTTGCTGCTTATTATGGTAATTTTGACTACCTTGCTACTATGGTTAATTGTTACAACTTGGCCTCTACTATTTCAGGCTCCTATAATCTCCATTAACAATTGTTCAGATATTTTTGATTTGTTGTGATTTCTTCTTTGATCATGGTAGCACAATTCTGTAACTTTATCTTCTATTATCTGTTGATTTTTTAAAAAATAGGTTTTTGGTGTTATTTTGTTAGTAGTTGCTTGGAATTAAAATATATATCTTAATTTATCAAAATCTACTTTAGATAAATACTGACTTAATTCAGTGTTTATTAATTCAAAATATGGCAACTTTGCTTTAAAATAGCTCAATTTTTCCACTCTCCCTATTTGTACTGTTATGATCACATATATCATATCTTTATATGTTATAACCCCCCAAATAGTGTTATCATTATTTCTTTATACAATCTTATGTTTTCTTTAAATTATGAGAATTAGAAAATATATTTACACAGTCTTTAATTTACCTATGCATTTACCATTTGGGGGTCTCCTTATTTCTTTCTGTGGATTTTTTTTCATTAAAAAAAAAAACAATATTTTTAATATTTCTCAAAAAATAATCAGAAGCTCTAACAGAAATCTCATCTTCCTACACAGCAGCTGCCCCACTGAGATGGCATGAAGGCCAAGTTTGCCCCAGTCTGCAGCACTCCTTAATATCTCTCCATCACTAACCAAAGTCAAAAGGCCACTTCAATTTATCATTATGTTCATTCTGCTGTTTTAATTTATTTTTTATTTTTAAATTAATTTTTATTGGAGTATAGTTGCTTTACAATGTTCTGTTAGCTTCTACTGTACAACAAAGTGAATCAGCTGTACATATACATATATCCCCTCTTTTTTGGATTTCCTTCCCATTTAGGTCACCACAGAGCACTGAGTGGAGTTCCCTGTCCTATACAGTAGGTTCTCGTTAGTTATCTATTTTATACATAATATCAATAGTGTATATATCTCAATCCCTATCTCCCAATTCATCCCACCCTCCCTTCCCCCTTGATATCCATATGTTTGCTCTCCACATCTCCATCTCTATTTCTGCTTTGCAAATAAGATCATCTATACAATTTTTCTAGATTCCACATATATGTGTTAATATATGATATTTTTCTCTTTCTGACTTACTTCACTCTGTATGACAGTTTCTAGGTCCATCCACATCTCTACAAATGATCTAATTTCATTCCTTTTTATGACTGAGTAAAATTCCATTGTATAAATGTACCACATCTTCTTTTTTTTTTTTTTTTAACATCTTTATTGGGGTATAATTGCTTTACAATGGTGTGTTAGTTTCTGCTTTACAACAAAGTGAATCAGCTATACATATACATATGTTCCCATATGTCTTCCCTCTTGCGTCTCCCTCCCTCCCACTCTCCCCATCCCACCCTTCCAGGCTGTCACAAAGCACCGAGCTAATATCCTTGTGCCTTGCGGCTGCTTCCCCCCAGCTATCTACCTTACTACGTTTGTTAGTGTGTATATGTCCATGACTCTCTCTCGCCCTGTCAAAACTCACCCTTCCCCCTCCCCATATCCTTAAGTCCGTTCTCCAGTAGGTCTGCGTCTTTATTCCTACACATCTTCTTTATCCATTCCTGTTGATGGACATTTACATTGTTTCTATGTCCTGGCTATTGTAAATAGTGTGGCAATGAAAATTGAGGTGCATGTGTCTTTTTGAATTATGGTTTTCTCATATCATTTATGTCTTTTAACTTTGGGTTTTTTTTTTTGTTGTTGTTGTTCTTTCTCTTATTGCTTTAGGTGCAAGGTTAGGTTGTTTATTTGAGATGTTTCCTGTTTCTTAAGGTAGGATTGTATTGCTATAAACTTCCTTCTTAGAACTGCTTTTGCTGCATCCCATCGGTTTTGGGTCAATGTGTCTCCATTGTCATTTGTTTCTAGGTAATTTTTAATTTCCTCTTTGATTTCTTCAGTGATAACTTTGTTATTAAGTAGGGTATTGTTTAGCCTCCATGTGTTTGTATTTTTTACAGATCTTTTCCTGTAATTGATATCTAGTCTCATAGCATTGTGGTCAGAAAAGACACTTGATACAATTTCAATTTTCTTACATTTACCAAGGCTTGATTTGTGACCCAAGATATGATCTATCCTGGAGAATGTTCCATGAGCACTTGAGAAAAATGTGTATTCTGTTGTTTCTGGATCCAATGTCCTATAAATATCAATTAAGTCCATCTTCTTTAATGTATCATTTAAAGCTTGTGTTTCTGTATTTATTTTCATTTTGGATGATCTTGTCCATTGGTGAAAGTGGGGTGTTAAAGTCCCCTACTATGAATGTGTTACTGTCGATTTCCCCTTTTATGGCTGTTAGTATTTGCCTTACATATTGAGGTGCTCCTATGTTGGGTGCATAAATATTTACAATTGCTATCTCTTCTTCTTGGATCGATCCCTTGATCATTATGTAGTTTCCTTCTTTGTCTTTTCTAATAGTCTTTATTTTAAAGTCTATTTTGTCTGATATGAGAATTGCTACTCCAGCTTTCTTCTGGTTTCCATTTGCATGGAATATCTTTCTCCATCCCCTTACTTTCAGTCTGTATGTGTCTCTAGGTCTGAAGTGGGTCTCTTGTAGACAGCATATATATGGGTCTTGTTTTTGTATCCATTCAGCCAACCTGTGTCTTTTGGTTGGAGTATTTATTCCATTCTCATTTAAGGTAATTATTGATATGTATGTTCCTATTACAATTTTCTTAATAGTTTTTGTCTTTGTTTTCGTAGGTCCTTTGCTTCTCTTATGTTTCCCGCTTAGAGAATTTCCTTTAACATTTGTTGTAGAGCTGGTTTGGTGGTGTTGAATTCTCTTAGCTTTTGCTTGCCTGTAAAGATTTTGATTTTTCCTTCAAATATGAATGAGATCCTTGCCAGGTAGAGTAATCTTGGTTGTAGGTTCTTCCCTTTCATCACTTTAAGTGTATCATGCCACTCCCTTCTGGCTTGTAGAGTTTCTGCTGAGAAATCAGCTGTTAACCTTATTGGAGTTCCCTTGTATGTTATTTGTCATTTTTCCCTTGCTTCTTTCAATAATTTTTCTTTGTCTTTAATTTTTGCCAATTTGATTACTATGTGTCTCGGCATGTTTCTCCTTGGGTTTATCCTGTATGGGGCTCTCTGTGCTTCCTGGACTTGGGTGGCTATTTCCTTTCTAATGTTAGGGAAGTTTTCCACTAAAATCTTTTAAAATATTTTCTCTGGTCCTTTCTCTCTCTCTTCTCCTTCTGGGACCCCTATAATGTGAATGTTGTTGCATTTAATGTTGTTCCAGTGGTCTCTTAGGCCGTTTTCATTTCTTTTTGTTCTTTTTTTCTTCTGTTCTGCAGCAGTGCATTCCACCATTCTGTCTTCCAGGTCACTTATCCATTCTCCTGCCTCAGTTATTCTGCTATTGACTCCTTCTAGTATATTTTTCATTTCAGTTATTGTATTGTTCATCTCTGTTTATTTGTTCTTTAATTCTTCTAGGTCTTTGTTAAACATTTCTTGCATTTTCTCTATCTTTGCCTCCATTCTTTTTCAGAGGTCCTGGATCATCTTCACTATCATTATTCTGAATTCTTTTTCTGGTAGTTTGCTTATCTCCATTTCATTTATTTGGTTTTCTGTGGTTTTATCTTGTTCCTTCATCTGGTACATAGCCCTCTGCCTTTTCATCTTGTCTATCTTTCTGTGAATGTGGTTTTTGTTCCACAGGCTGCAGGATTGTTTTTCTTCTTGCTTCTGCTGTCTGAACTCTGGTGGATGAGGCTATCTAAGAGGCTTGTGAAAGTTTCCTTATGGGAGGGACTGCTGGTGGGTAGAGCTGGCTGTTGCTCTGGTGGGCAGAGCTCAGGAAACTTTTTTTTTTTGATTTTTCTTTGAATTTTATTTTATTTTTATACAGCAGGTTCTTCTTAGTTATCTATTTTATACATATTAGTGTATATATGTCAGTCCCAATCTCCCAGTTCATCCCCCCACCACCACCCCTGCTTTCCCCCCGTGGTGTCCGTACATTTGTTCTCTATATCTGTGTCTCTATTTTTGCCTTGCAAACTGGTTCATCTGTAGCATTTTTCTAGATTTCACATGTATGCGTTAATATATGATATTTGTTTTTCTCTTTCTGACTTACTTCGCTCTGTATGACAGTCTCTAGGTCCATCCATGTCTCTACAAATGACCCAATTTTATTCCTTTTTATGGCTGAGTAATATTCCATTGTATATATGTGATACATCTTCTTTATCCATTCATCTGTCGTTGGGCATTTAGGTTGCTTTCATGACCTGTCTATTGTAAATAGTCCTGCAATGAACATTGGGGTGCATGTGTCTTTTTGAATTATGGTTTTCTCTGGGTATATGCCCTGTAGTGGGATTGCTGGGTCATATGGTAATTCTATTTTTAGTTTTTTAAGGAACCTCCATACTGTTCTCCATAGTGGCTGTATCAATTTACATTCCTACCAACAGTCAAGAGGGTTCCCTTTTCTCCACACCCTCTCCAGCATTTGTTGCTTGTAGATTTTCTGATGATGGCCATTCTAACCAGTGTGAGGTGATACCTCATTGTAGTTTTGATTTGCATTTCTCTAATAATTAGTGATGTTGAGCAGTTTTTCATGTGCCTCTTGGCCATCTGTATGTCTTTGGAGAAATGTTTATTTAGGTCTTCTGCCCATTTTCTGATTGGGTTGTTTGTTTTTTAAATATTGAGCTGTATGAGCTGTTTATATATTTTGGAGATTAATCCTTTGTCTGTTGATTTGTTTGCATATATTTTCTCCCATTCTGAGGGTTGTCTTTTCTTCTTGTTTATAGTTTCCTTTGTGGTTTATAGTTTGCTTTTTCTTAAAAGCAAAAGCTTTTAAGTTTCATGAGGTCCCATTTGTTTATTTTTGTTTTTATTTCCATTATTGTAGGGGGTGGGTCAAAAAAGATCTTGCTGTGACTTATGTCAAAGAGTGTTCCCCCTATGTTTTCCTCTAAGAGTTTTATAGTGTCCAGTCTTACATTTAGGTGTTTAATCCATTTTGAGTTTATTTTTGTGTATGATGTTAGGGAGTGTTCTAATTTAATTCTTTTACATGTAGTTGTCCAATTTTCCCAGCACCATGTACTGAAGAGACTGTCTTTTCTCCATTGTATATCCTTGCCTCCTTTGTCAGAGATTAGTTGACCATAGGTGCATGGCTTTATCTCTGGGCTTTCTATCCTGCTCCATTGATCTATATTTCTGTTTTTGTGCCAGTACCATATTGTCTTGATGACTGTGGCTTTGTAGTATAGTCTGAAGTCAGAGTCTGATTCCTCCAGTTCCATTATTTTCCCTCAAGATTGATTTGGCAATTCGGGGTCTTTTGTGTATCCACACAAATTTTAAGATTTTTTGTTCTAGTTCTGTAAAAAAATGCCATTGGTAATTTGATAGGGATTGCATTGAATCTGTAGATTGCTTTGGGTTGTATAGTCATTTTCACAATATTGATTCTTGCAATCCAAGAATGTGGTATATCTCTCCATCTGTTTGTGTCATCTTTGATTTCTTTCACCAGTGTCTTATAGTTTTCTGAATACAGGTCTTTTACCTCCTTACGTAGGTTTATTCCTAGGTATTTTATTCTTTTTGATGGTATTATTAGCAGAGATTATAATGTGTTTTTTTCAGTTTATTTAATATTTTAATTTTTTTGAGTATAGTTTATTTGCAGTATTGTGTTAGTTTAAGTATACAGCAAAGTGATTCATTTATGCATATACATGTTCATTCTTTTTTAGATTCTTTTCTTACATAGGTTATTGCAGACTATTTAGTAGTCTGCAATAACCTATTGCTACACAAGAGGTTACACATCCTTTTGCTACACAGTAGGTCCTTGTTAGTTATCTATCTTATATATAGTAGTGTGTGTGTGTTCATCCCAAGCTCCTGATTTATCACTCCCTGCTATGTTTCCCCTTTGGTAACAATAAGTTTGTTTTTGATACCTGTGGGATGATTATGTTGACGTTGATTTAGGCAAACATGGTGGCAAGGGTGAGCATGGCAATGACCCTCTCCCCATTATCTCAAAGGCTTTGTTTTCCTTCATCCTTGACACTGCCCACTTTTATCAAGGATCCAGGCAATGACTCTTGGAGGCATCTTCCAGCTGGGGAACTGGAGTGAGACAAACAATATCCAGGACCATAACACCATTTGAGAAGGCTGCTGCAGACTGGAGCCCACACTGAAGGTAAGGTGGGGAGAGAAATCAGTGTCCTAGACCAGGATCCAGCAGCTTGATGATCAAAAGGACACTTGAAGATGGGAAGATATCATGACTGAGATAACTGGGCAAAATAATTCCAACACGGGACTCTGGATTATACCAGAATTGGACAATGTACAGGGAAGTCCTGCTGTGGGTTGATGAAACCTATCTGGTCATGGCTAAGAGTTGCTCTCTCTTGAGGTGACATCCCTTAAACACCTTAGTCTTTCTTCACAAGGAGCAGATGTATTTGTTGCAGAAATCTCAGTCTTCACAATTGCCTGCTAGTGGTGATAGCAATAGTGATGGTCATGAAGACAAGGATGAAAGTAGTGGTTGGTGTTGATGGTGATGAAAACGCTGAGAGTGGTGATAATGATGGTGATGAGGCAATATTATGGTGGTGGCTGGTGGGGACGGTGACTGATAAAGATGGGATAGTTGATAGAACTGGTGGTGAGATGGTAGTAGTATAGCAATGATGTTGGTGGCCGATAAAGATGGTGATGATCTTAATAGTAATTAACAAAAGTGACTATGATAGTGGTGGTGGTGGTGATGGTAATGAAGTTCCAACAGTTAACTCTCTATCACCTAGGATACTTCAGGAAGCTCCTGAATCTCTAGGGACCTTACCACTTGCCTCTCCCAGGTCATCCATAACTATGGCCACGGAGGCTATGGGCTCACCATCCACTGGGGCTGTTCCCTGGAGGTGGCTAAGATCTTTGGGAAAATCCTGAGCAATGAATGGGGTGATGAGCATGCCCACCATTGCCATGCTGCTGCAGGTGCCCAGGCCCATAGCTCGGGTCGCCGTGGGGTAGACCTGAAACACAGCCACCAAAGTCTCAGTAAAACTTTAATCCTCTTGTCTGCTGATTGGTGAGGTTGAGTTCCTTCCCTGTTGGTTGTTTGGCCTGAGGTGACCCAACACTGAAGCTTAACCAGGCTCTTTGGTGGTGCTAACGGTGGACTCTGGGAGGGCTCATTCCAAGGAGTACTTCCAAGAACTTCTGCTGCCAGTGTCCTTGTCCCTCGGTGAGCCACAGCTTTCCCCTGCCTCTGCAGGGAACCCTCCAACACTAGGAGGCAGGACTGGTTCAGTCTCCTATGGGGTCACTGCTCCTTCCCCTGGGTCCCAATGCACAGACTACTTTGTGTGTGCCCTCCAAGAGTGGAGTCTCTGTTTCCCCCAGTCCTTCTGAAGTCCTGCCATCAAATCGCTCTTGCCTTCAAAGTCTGATTCTCTAGGAATTCCTCCTTCCGTTGCCAGATCCCCAGGTTGGGATGCTTGACATATGGCTCAGAACCTTCACTGCAGTGGGTGGACTTCTGTGGTATAAGTGTTCTCCAGTTTGTGAGTCACCCACCCAACAGTTATGGGATTTGATTTTATTGTGATAGTGCCCCTCTTACCATCTCATTGTGGCTTCTCCTTTGTCTTTGAATGTGGGGTATGTTTTTTGGTGAATTTCAGTGTCCTACTGTCGATGATTGTTCAGCAGTTAGTTGTGATTCTGGTGTTCTTGAAAGAGGGAATGAGAGCATGTCTTTCTACTCCACCATCTTGAACCAATCTCTATGAATTCTTTCCTTCTAATAACTTTGGGTGTTTTTTTGTTGTTCTTCTTTCTCTAGTTGCTTTAGGTGTAAGGTTAGTTTGTTTAATTTGAGATTTTTCTTATTTCTTGAGGTAAAATTGTACTGCTATAATCTTCACTCTTAGAACTGCTTTTGCTGCATCCTTTAAGTATTGGGTTGTTGTGTTTTCATTGTCATTTCTTTCTGGGTATTTTTTGGTTTCCTCTTTGAGTTCTTCAGTGATCTCTTGGTTATTTAGTAGTATATTGTTTATCCTCCACGTGTTTGTTTTTTTTTAACAGGTTTTTTTTTTCTGTAATTGATTTTCCTGTGTGCACTTGAGAAGAAAGTGCATTCTGCTGCTTTTATATGGAATGTCCTATAAATATCAATTAAGTCTATCAGTTAAGTCTATCTGGTCTAATGTGTCATTTAGGGCTTGTGTTTCCTTATTAATTTTCTTTCTGGATGATCTATCCATTGGTGAAAATGGAGTGTTAAAGTCCCCCCACTATTATTGTATTACTGTCAATTTCCCCTTTCATGGCTAACATTTGCCTTATGTGTTGAGGTGCTCCTGTGTTAGGTGCATAAATATTTACAATTGTTATATCTTCTTCTTGGATTAATGCATTGATCATTTTGTAGTGTCCTTCCTTGTCTCTTGTTACAGTCTTTATTTTAAAGTCTATTTTGTGTGATATGAGTATTGCTACTCCAGCTTTCTTTTGATTGCATGGAATATCTTTTTCCATCCTCTCACTTTCAGCTGGATGTGTTCTTAGGTCTGAACTGGTTCTCTTGTAGACAGCATATATATGGGTCTTGTTTTTGTATCTGTTCAGCCAGTCTTTGTCTTTTGGTTGGAGCATTTAATCCATTTCCATTTAAGGTAAACATCAATATGTATATTCCTATTACCATTTTCTTAATTGTATTGGGTTTGTTTTTGTAGGGTTTTTTCTTCTGTTGTGTTTTATGCCTAGAGAAGTTCCTTTAGCATTTGTTGTAAAGCTGGTTTGGTGATGTTGAATTCTCTTAGCTTTTGCTTGTCTGTAAAGCTTTTGATTTCTCTGTCAAATCTGAATGAGATCCTTGCTATGTAGAGTAATCTTGGTTGTAGGTTTTTCCCTTTCATCAGTTTAAATATGTCCTGCCACTCCCTCTGGCCTGTAGAGTTTCTGCTGAAAGACCAGCTCTTAATTTTATGGGGAATTCTCTTGCTTGTTATTTGTTCTTTTTCCCTTTCTGCTTTTTATATTTTTTCTTTGTACTTAATTTTTCTTACTTTGATTAATATGTGTCTCGGGTTTTTTCTCTTTTCTCTTTTCTCTATTATTCTTTCTCAGAATAATAGATCTTTATTCTGTTTTGGATTCTCTGTGCTTCCTGGACTCATTTGACCATTTCCTTTCCTATGTTAAGGATGTATTCAACTATAATATCAGCTCTTTTCCCTTTCTCTTCTTCTTCTGGGACCCCTGAAATTCGAATGTTGGTGCATTTAATTGTTTTTCCAGATGTCACTGAGACTATCCTCATTTCTTTTTATTCCTTTTCTCTTTTTTTTTATTCTGCTCCATGTCATTGAGCTCCACCCTCTGTCTTCCAGCTCACTTATCCATTCTTCTGCCTCAGTTATTCTGCTATTGATTCCTTGTAGTGTATTTTAAATTTCAGTTATTGTGTTGCTCATCATTGATTGTTCTTTAGTTCTTCTAGGTCCTTGTTCAACAATACATGTATTTTATCAATCTGTGCCTTCATTCTATTTCTGAGATCCTGAATCATCTTTACTATCATTACTTTGAACTCTTTTTCATGTAGATTGCTTATTTCCTTTTCATTTATTTGTTCTCGTGGGTTTTTACATTGCTCCTCCATCTGCAACATATTTCTTTGTCTTCTCATTTTGTCTAACTTAGTGTGTGTGGTCTCCTTTCCACAGACTTCAGGATTGTAACTCCTCTTCCTTCTGTTGTTTGCCTTCTGGTGGGTGAGTTTGGTCCAGGGGCTTGTGTAAGCTTCTTGGTGGGATGGATTGATGCCTGTGCTCTGGTGGGTGGAACTGGATCTTTTCCTTCTGATGGACAGGACCATGTCAGGTGATGTGTTTTGGGGTATCTGTGAGCTTAGTACAACTTTAGTCAGCCTGTCTGGTGATGGGTGGGGCTGTATTCCTTTCTTGCTGGTTGTTTGGCATGAAGTGTCCAGCACTGGAGTCCATGGGCAGTTGGGTGGAGCCATGTCTTGGTGTGGAGATGGATACCTCTGGGAGAGCACACTCCAATTACTTTTCCTGGGCTTGGGAATTCTCTGACAGTGCAGTCCTGGACTCAACACTCCCACTCTGGTGCCCAGACTCAGCCCCTTGTCAGGGAACCAGGAGCCCACAAGTGTCATTGCAGGGCCAGAGAAAAAGAAAAGAGAAAGAAAAAAGAAAAGAAAAGAAAACAGATGAACAAAACCCAATACAAATAGCATAAACAAAAACAAACAACAACAACACAACACAACACACACACACACACACACACACACACACACACACACAAAGAAAGAAAATAAACGGACACACCAAATCCAAGACAAATGATAACAACAAAACCAAATTAACAGAAACAAAGAAGCAGACAGTAAAGCAGAAGAAAAACCAAGAACAAAGAAAATAATAAAAAATGAGAACAATCAATAAGAACTAAACAAATTAAAAATGGGAAACTAAAACAGAAAGCAAACAAACAAACAAAAAAACAAAGAAAGCATAAAATAAACACATAGAAACAATCAAAGAAAAATAAATTAAAATAAAAAACAAGGAACAAAGAGAAGAAAAAATCCACAAAACAACAAAAAGTAAAGTGAAAATAGAAAAACATATATATTAAAAAAAATAGGGTTTCCCTGGTGGCACAGTGGTTGACAGTCTGCCTGCCGATGCAGGGGATGCGGGTTCATGCCCCGGTCTGGGAAGATCCCATATGCCACGGAGTGGCTAGGCCCATGAGCCATGGCTGCTGAGCCTGTGCATCTGGAGCCTGTGCTCCACAACAGGAGAGGTTGCAGAAGGGAGAGGCCCACGTACCACAAAAAATAAATAAATAAATAAAAAGAAAAAAGGAAAAGAGAAAATAATAAAACAACAAAACCATGAAATGAACAAAAGGAAACAAAAAAAAGAATAATAGTAATACAAATATTTTCCTGTGGCCTCCTCTGTCAGTGTCCTTGTTCCCACCGTGAGCCCAAGCCAGCCCGCACTTCCCCAGGGGGCCCTCCAATACCTCTAGGTAGGTCTCTGGACCTGTTGTGGGTGCTGTTGGGTCAGTTCAGACTCTGACCTGGCCCAGCTCCCATTTGTACTTGTCCCCAGTGTCCACTGCTGCTAAGGCTAGCCCTGTAACAGTTGTGTGGACACACATTGTCTATTCAGGTATTCTACAGATGCAGGATTTACCAAGCCGATCACAGTGATTTAATCCTCAGAAAGATTTCTGTTCCTCTTCCTTAGTCACACTGCCCGCCCTGACACTCAGCTTTGGTTTTGGTCCCACCTCTGCTTGTGAGCCTCAGTCATCTGTTCACCACCTAGGTGAGAGGGAGCAAAAGCAGCAGTGATTGGGGCACACTTACTCGCTCAGGCTGGGGAGGTGTATGGCAGCCACAATTGGGGTTGCACAAATTGCCTGTGGTTGCGGGGACTGGCAGGGAGTTGAAAAAGTCTGGGGCATGTTTGCTGTGTTGGGAATCCTTCCCAGTGCCCACAGAAGCTGAAGAAGCTGGCAGGTAGGGAAAGGAGTTGTATTGGTGGCCCCTCCCCTTGTGCACCACTCAACAATGATGCCTTGCTTCTATGGTGTCCCAGGATTTTTCCACAAATGTTCTTGGTTGTGGAGCTCCTTATGCCTGTCCCTTCAGGCTGTCGTTTCACAGCCAACAGCTGTCCCCTCCCTGGGTCTGCAATCCAAACCCCATTTTCCAGCACCTGGCCCCCCTCCACAACAGGAGACTCATGACTCAGGTTGGGATGTGTAGAGTTGCAGTGCATACGTGTGTGCAGTTTTTACTTTGTCCTGCCTTCCACAGGCCGTCTCTGCATTCTCCTTTGATCCCCTGAAGGTCCCTTTCTATCCCAGCTGATTTTCCCACCGTGAGGGAGTGTTTCTGAGTTTGGAGACCTCCCTTCACCTTTAGCTTCCCACAAGTGTTGCTGGTTCCTTTTTTGATTCCTCTTTTTGTTTTTCCTCTAGTATTTCTCATAAGGCAGGTCTGCTAGCCACAACTTCTCATAATCTTTGTTTGTCTGGGGATATTTTATCTTTGCACTTTTTTAAAGAACAGATTGGCTAAATATAGAATTCTTATTTCATAGCACTTTGAATATGTCCTTCCACTGCCTTCTGGTCTCTATTTTTCCTGATTCAGAAATCAACTTTAAATTGTACCGTCAGTTCCCTGTGTGTGGTGAGTCTTTTCTTTCCTTCTGCAGCTTTCAAGATTTTCTCTTTGTCTTTGTCTTCTTGCACTTTGACTGTGATGTGTCTAAGTATTGATCTTTGTGTTTATCATATCTGGATTTCATTGGACTTCTTGGATCTGTAGATTAATGTTTTTCATCAAATTAGGGAGTTTCAACCATTATTTATTGTCATTTAAATAAACTTTACTTTTCAGAACAGTTTTAAATTTACAGAGAACTATTAGTACAGAGAATTCCTGTATTTTAATACCCTATTCCCCCTATTAACATATTACATTATTAAGGTACAATTGTTAAAATTAATAAACCTAGAATGAGACATCATTATTGATTAAAGTTCATATGATTTTCAGACTTCCTTACTTTCTACCTAATATTCCCTTTCTGTTCCATGAGTCCATCCAGGATATCACGTTACATTTAGTTATCATTTCTCCTTAGGTTCCTCAAAGCTGTGATGGTTTCTCAGAGTTTCTTTACTTTTGATGACGTTGAAAGTTTTGATGACTACTTATCAGGAATTTTTTTTTGACAATGTCCCTCTATTAGGATTTTTCTGATGTTTTTCTCATGATGAGACCTTAGTTATATTTTTGAGGGAGGAAGACTACAAAAGTAAAGTGCCAGGTTCATCACATATCAATGGTATGTACTATCAATGTAACATCACTGTTGGTGTTGACCTTGATCACCTGGGTAAAGTAGTGTTTGTCAGGCTTCTCCACTGTAGTTACTTTTTTCTCTTTCCATACTGTATTGTTTGGAAGGAAGTCATTATGTACAGCACATACTTAAGGAGTAAAGAGTTATTGTCTACATCCTTTAAGAAGGAATATCTATATAAATTATTTGGAATTCTCCTGCATGGAAGATTTCTCTATTATCTCCCAAGCATTTAGATATTCTGTCATTTATATCTGAATAGCCTCATGGATATTTATTTTATACTTTGAATTATAATCTGATACTACTTTGCTTATTTTCTATACCATATTGTTACAGTTTTGGCCTTCAGTAACTCTATCAGTTGGTTTCTATGTCCCCTTTGACATAACCCATCACTAAAGGTTTTTTTTTTTTTTAACAACTATTTTCATACTTTATGGCACTGCAATATGCTCAAGGCTCATTTGTATATTTCCTGCCTTCCTATTTCATGCTAGAATCTGCCATTTCTTCAAGGAGGCCTGATTCCTTTTCTGGAAAATGGTATTAGAAACCAAGATCTGAGTGCTAGATATACTCTTTGTTACTTGAGTGTCATTGCTTCTAGGCCCTCTCAGCTAACAGAGCAAGGAAATACATGTGTGTGTATTCTAACCCATGTATATGTACCTATCTAGAAATATTTTCATATGTAACCATCTGTATCTATATGTTAGGCTAAACATGAGTTCATGCTGATGAACTCATGCTGAGTTCATGCTGATGTCTCCAACTTCAATCCATTATGGATCATTCAAGCCTCTTCTATATGCTTATTTGTAAACGGTGACTACAATAGTGAGAAACTTGGCTCCTACCATCTACCTTTCATTTGCTTAATTGTTCAAATCCAGTACATATTTATACCAATATCAGAGTTAATGTCTACCCCTATGGAATTCACCTTTATCAACTGGAGTATAGTGCTTATGTACACTCTCTTTTGCCTTTAGTTTTACAGACTCCACTCATTCCTAAAATTGCCTAGGTCTGCATGCTTTTCCCAGACCCCATTCAGTGAGGCTGTATTGCACACTTGTAAAACAGTTAGATTGTTTCATCACATTCTGTATTCCATACTGGGATTCCCCTAACATCCTAAATGATTTTCTAAAATTTACATACATTAAGGTATACTCTTTGTGCTGTAAAGTTCAATAGATTTTGGTAAAAGCATAGTGTCATGTAACCACAATTATAGTATCATAGAGAATAATTTTACCATCCTAACAATTCCCTGTGCTTCACCTACTCATCCCTCCCACTCAGCTTCCTGAACCCTGCAGCCACTGATCTTTTCACTGTTTCCATAGTTTAATCTTTTCTAGAATGTCAAATAGTTGGAAAATGAAGTATGTAGTCTTTTCAGATTCTTTTCAAACTCTTTCACTTAGCAATATGCATTTACAAGTCAACCATACCTTTTCATGGCTTGATAGTTCATTTCTTTTTATCACAGAATAATATTCTGTTGTATGGATGCACCACAGTTTTATTATCTATTCATCTATGTAGGACATATTCTTTTTTTATAGTGTCTTTATCTGGTTTTGGTATCAGGGTAATGCTGGCCTCATTGAATGAGTTTGGAAGTATTCTTTCCTTTTCAATTTCTTGGAATCACTTGAGAAGGATAGCTATTAACTCCTCTTTAAATGTTTTGTAAAATTTACCAGTGAAGCTCTCTGGTCCTTGACTTCTGTTTTGTGGGAGGTTTTTTTTTTACTGATTGAATCTCCTTTCTAGTAATTGGTCTGCTCAGATTTTCTATTTCATCACGATTTATAATTTCCTCTAATTCTTTGGACATATTTATAACAGATGCATGAAAGTTTTTGGCTGCTAAATCCTATACTTAGAACTACTCTGAGTCAGTTTCACTTAGTGCCCTTTTGCTCAAGTATGGGTCATATTTTCCTGGTTTCATTTTTCTGCATATCCTGTAATATTTTGTTGAAAACTGGACATTTAGGTAATAAAGTAATTTTACATTCAAATTTTACTTTTTCTGTGTTTTTTGTTTTGTGTTCTGTTATTTACTTGGACTTAAACTATGGATTTTATCTCCCCTGCAGTGTGTACTTGCTTGTGTCTCTACTCAGATTTTTTATTTTAACTTTTATTGTTTAGCCTGGCTTCCTAGGAGTCACCCCAGCATCTGCATAGCTTAAAGGTCAGCAAATAATTTGGGAATAGGTTGTGCTCACACACCTTAAGCCCATTAATTGTCCTTCTGCTAACTGATTTTTTTTTTTTCTAACTGATCTTTGTGTGGGTTGGGGAGCACGTTTGATGTTCAGCCAGGTCTCACACCTTCTTTGGCTTTTACTTTCAACCCAATTTTTTTGGCTATGTTCCACATATGCGTATAGGTTGCCAGTCATCCAGGGGTACATGAAAATTTTATCTCATCTCTTCTATGGCTCTCTTACTTTAAAAATCTTTCCACTAAGTTTGTGGCTGATTCACCTCTTGCTACAACTAGTACCCAAACTTAGGCTGGTAGAGCTGTCAGTTTCTCATTTATTTCCCATTTATTTCCTACTGACAGTGCTGCCTGCTGCAGATTTTTCTCCTATGCCTGAAACTGGGTACACTTTCTCTGGCAGCAAAGCTGTTGGTATGCTGGCCAGCCCCCCACTGGCAACACTGTCATTATCACTGACCAAGGTGGAGTTGGAGAGGGGGGTGTGTTTTAGTTCCAGGCAACACTATACACACTGTTGTTTTTAACTGAAGGACTAGCAGTTTTTCATAAATAAATGCTTATCAATTTGTTTTGGTCAATTTTGCATTTGGTCAATTTGCATTTGGTCAATTTTTTCAAAGCCCCAAATTGTTTTTGACAATTGTGTCGTTTTATCCTTTTTTTGTGGAGGTAAGGAGAGGATTTGTGGACCTTTTCACTTACTCCTCCACAGCTGTAAACCCTTTTCCCTGGTTCTTTTTAGTAGGAAACTATACTTATAGACCATGATATTGTCACTGGGAGAACTCATTGCTATTAGTTTAGTTGTTATTTTTTACATGCATATGGTAAAATATATTACAAGTTCACACTGATACTTCCAATTCAAATTTAGGATTATGGGGTTTTAAAAAATGTAATCTCTTTGATCTTACATCTGTATGTTTTTTCTTCCATGCCAAAAGTTCCAGGTCTTAATTATACCAACATAATTATCCATTTTATCTCACAATGTACATGCACCTGTCTCAGAATAATAATGCCAACATGATCACATATATGGTTACTTACAACAGGTTAAGTGGGGTTTTTTTGCACTGTACTGTATGTTTTATAATATAATGTGGATGCTGATTTTTTGCTACTATATATTTGTATATTTGTATTTGTTACATGAGTCAGGAAATATCTGCTTGTCTTGGAAAAAAAAATCTGTGTACTCTACCTTGCCAAATCCTTAAACATGTTGTGTTTTATATCTATGATTGATAATACAACACATTTTGATGAGATTCAGGGAGCTATTCCACTGTCCAGTTTTGCTGCACATTTGTATTACACCATAATTCTGCTCAAAACCTGATGCAGTTTACATTTCCAACTTTGTCAGATGTACTAAAGTACTTTTAAAATATTAAACATTAAAGATTTTTAAAAGTAGTTGTAACATTGAGTATTTTCTGCCATTTCATAGCTTCTTCCCATTTATGAGTGAGCCACATGGCTTCAGGATATAGATGATGAAGAATATTCTGGACATTCTGTAATTCTAGGAAGGCAGGTCATAGAAAAATTACTCCTTCAGTTTATATACATGACAATGGTCAATGGAGGAAACTCACTAGAGAATACAAGAATGAATTATACTGTATATGTTCTGCAAACTCAAAAGAATAAAAACAAATAAAAATCCTCCAAGTGTGCCCTCTTCACCAATAAAGTTGTTTAAAATTATTTTTTTATATTATAGAAAGTTCAGTCATGTAAAAGTAGAAATAAGAGTAAAATAAGCTCCCATGTACTCACCATTTGGCTTCAGAAATTATAAACTCATGACAGTATTGTTTCATTAATACCTCCATCCACTTAACCTCATTGAATGTTTGTTTGAAGCAAACCCCAGAAATCAAATTATTTCATCCATAAACATTTTCAGTGTGTATTTCCAAAACATAATAATTTTAAAATAACCAAATTTCATTGTCACAAGTAAAATTAATTTCTTACTATCATCAAATACCTAGTCATTGTTCAAATTTTCTCATAAATGTCATTTTTAAGCAACTTGTATGTCTTGGATGGGTCTGAAAAACAGTTTGCTTTGTTGAAGGAAGCAGGCCATTTGTCTTGCAGAGTTTTCCACAGTCTGGATTTTCATGATTGTACCTCCCTCAGTGTTATTTAACATTTTTCCTCTGGTCTCTGTATTTCCTATAAACTAGGCTTAGGTTTTGTGGTTTAATCAGATCCAGGTAGTGTTTTATTGGGAAATGCTATTTGATAAATGTTAGTGAGTTTTTCCATTATTAGGCATTTACTATCTGGTTGTTTCTCTTTTAGCAGCTGTTGTGGACAATCATCTATTAATTCGTTAAAAGTTGCAAAATGGGGCTTTTGTAGCTCTGTTGTTTATATAACTAAAATTAAATGTAGATATGGATGTATGTTCAGATGTATTTCTGAAATACTATCATAAACAGAATTTTTTGAAAACAAATAGTATAGTTTGTATAGGAAATGCACAATAAATGTAAAATATTACATTTCACAAATGATCCATAAACATAAAAACATGCTCTGGAATGCCATAGGAAAAGGCACCCAAGGTGGTATCCCCAAATATTTAATATTCTCCTCATACTCAAAGTCTTTTGAGATCCTTTACACAAAAATTGTAATCACAATACTTAAAAAGTGTTTATATTTGCTTTCTGTCCAAAAAGTTATGCATGTAGAATAAGTAAATTAACAATGTTGTACAACCACTGGCACTATTTAAATTCATAACTTTCTAATCACCCCAAATGAAGAACTCATGATAGGTCTGCAACTCTATGACTTAGACTAAGAAAAACTGAATTGTACATTTTAAGTTGGTGAGCTTTAGAGTATATCAATTATGTCTCAATAAAGCTGTTTGTAAAAATGGGAGATAGGAAACAAAATATTTTAAAAAATCCTTGACTACAAGGAGTAGTAATCTAGTAATAATCATTACCAGGAAAATTCTTTAGTACATTCAATAACAACAAGAAAATTGGACAGATTGTCCTTAAAAGGTAAAGCATATGAATATGTTATTTTAATAGACTTTAGATTTCTCTTTTTTTAATTTTCATTTATTATTATTATTTATTTTTACATCTTTATTGGAGTATAATTGCTTTACAATGGTGTGTTAGTTTCTGCTTTATAACAAAGTGAATCAGTTATACATATACATATGTTCCCATATATCTTCCCTCTTGCGTCTCCTTCCCTCCCACCCTCCCTATCCCACCCCTCCAGACAGTCACAAAGCACTGAGCTGATCTCCCTGTGCTATGCTGCCGCTTCCCACTAGCTATCTACCTTACGTTTGGTAGTGTATATATGTCCATGCCTCTCTCTCGCTTTGTCACAGTTTACCCTTCCCCCTCCCTATATCCTCAAGTCCATTCTCTAGTAAGTCTGTGTCTTTATTCCTGTCTTAACCCTAGGTTCTTCATGACATTTTTTTTTTCTTAAATTCCATATATATATATGTGTTAGCATACGGTATTTGTCTTTCTCTTTCTGACTTACTTCACTCTGTATGACAGACTCTAGGTCTATCCACCTCATTACAAATAGCTCAATTTCATTTCTTTTTGTGGCTGAGTAATATTCCATTGTCTATATGTGCCACATCTTCTTTATCCATTCATCCGATGATGGACACTTAGGATGTTCCCATCTCCTGGCTATTGTAAATAGAGCTACAATGAACATTTTGGTACATGACTCTTTTTGAATTATGGTTTTCTCAGGGTATATGCCCAGTAGTGGGATTGCTGGGTCATATGATAGTTCTATTTGTAGTTTTCTAAGGAACCTCCATACTGTCCTTCACAGTGGCTGTATCAATTTACATTCCCACCAACAGCACAAGAGGGTTCCCTTTTCTCCATACCCTCTCCAGCATTTATTGTTTCTAGATTTTTTGATGATGGCCATTCTGACTAGTGTGAGATGATATCTCATGGTAGTTTTGATTTGCATTTCTCTAATGATTAATGATGTTGAGCATTCTTTCATGTGTTTGTTGGCAGTCTGTATATCTTCTTTGGAGAAACGTCTATTTAGGTCTTCTGCCCATTTTTGGATTGGGTTGTTTGTTTTTTTGTTATTGAGCTGCATGGGCTGTTTATAAATTTTGGAGATTAATCCTTTGTCAGTTGCTTCGTTTGCAAATATTTTCTCCCATTCTGAGGGTTGTCTTTTGGTCTTGTTTATGGTTTCCTTTGCTGTGCAAAAGCTTTGAAGTTTCATTAGGTCCCATTTGTTTATTTTTGTTTTTCTTTCCATTTCTCTAGGAGGTGGGTCAAAAAGGATCTTGCTGTGATTTATGTCATAGAGTGTTCTGCCTATGTTTTCCTCTAAGAGTTTTATAGTGTCTGACCTTACATTTAAGTGTTTAATCCATTTTGAGCTTATTTTTGTGTATGGTGTTAGGGAGTGATCTAATCTCATACTTTTACATGTACCTTAGACTTTAGATTTCTTGAATGTAATCTCAAATTTATGGCACCTGACCCCCAGTTCTCATAAACAGTTACCCAACCAAGGCTGCAATGGGGGCAACAAATCCTGTATTTTCCTGCAGATGAAGAAACCCCTAAACTACAAAAAAAAAAACTGCAAAATAAATTTTAAAATGTAAATCAACATCTTACAAAGTTATGAAACTTTAGATCTGGGAGTAATCTTAGAAATGATAAAAAAACTAATTATTTTACACATAGGAAATTGACACCCATGGTAGATCAAGGATTTACTCATAATCAACCAGGTATTATCTGAATGTATAAAGCCATTGTGTCTAAGAGAAATGCTTATTATATTTTATTTTTATTTTCCAGAAGCACTGTCTCTTTGACAGCTCACTGATGATTCAAATACTCTATTTATAAAATATTCTTTACTTTGCTATTCTAGAAAAGATGGAGGTTGAGTTAACATTGCATATCATACAAACCCTTTCAGCTTAGATTTTTTTTTGGTGTCAATTCATAATGGTCAACAGCAAACCTGCAGAAGAATGAAATCCTGAATGAGGAAGATTTCTGAAATTTGACCTGGCTCATGGATGAAAGCCCCAGGGTACAGTAGGCCTTAACATGTCCCTGAGGAAGAAACTCAATGTGAAAACCTGAGATTTTGGTTCAATTCTTTCAGTAAAACCTGTACCTAAAGAGAAAGTGATGTCTCTGAGTGGGGACCTCTTCCTCTTGTTCTTAGAAGCTAGCTGGTTGCTGAGTTGAAACAGATCTTTTAGAGCCTCGCTGTGTGTACATTTTGGCTTTGATGATTTGTGATAAAAATCCTTTCCAACTGACTAACCCTCTCTCATGCCTCAATTAGTCTAATCTACTGAGCATGAATGAAGGTTTCTTTGCCAATTAAAACCTTGCAAGTTGCAGGGTCCAATTTTTGAATGTGAATTCTCATTTACTTTGTGAAGAGTGGATTGTGGTTGAAGAGAAAAGAAAGAAGGGTGAAGAAATTAGACTGATTCTATCAGTACTTTAAGTGAGATGTCTCAAGTTCCAAGCAGACTACTGGGAGGGCTTTCAAGGATATTCCCTGTAATTGTGAGTCACACTGAGGCTAAGAGCAGATTTGCAGTGGGTCAATTTGAACAGAAAGGAGGCTGCCAAAATTTTCATCTAGGGGCTAGCATTTTAGGGCAGAGGGATAAAAAATATAAAGTTGTATTTGTTTCCATTACATGAAGAGCTGTTCAACATACAATTTGATTTGAAATTATGCAAATTTAGGGATGGAAAGAAAGAGAGAAAATAGAGGCAGTAGTAAAGTGAGGGTTCTACAATTATTGCTGGAAACAGGATTGTTCTTTTTTTTTTTTTTTTTTTTTTTTTTTTTGCGGTACGCGGGCCTCTCACTGTTGTGGCCTCTCCCGTTGCGGAGCACAGGCTCCAGACAGACAGGCTCAGCGGCCATGGCTCACAGGCCCAGCCACTCCACTGCATGTGGGATCTTCCCGGACCGGGGCACAAACCCTTGTCCCCTGCATCGGCAGGCGGACTCTCAACCACTGCACCACCAGGGAAGCCCCAGGATTGTTCTTTTAATGAGGCACTGACTGGGTGGTATCTGGGTGGCTGGCATGATTAAGGGAAAAATTTTAATTATTATATATATATATATATATATATATATATATATATATAAATAAAATCATGTAGGCATCATAACAGCTATGAGAGATAGGTAGCACATACATTATTATCCTCATTTTAGGTGAGGCAGTCCAGAGATGAGGTTGTTAGCTTTTGTAAGAGCATCTATTTATTCATTCAGGAAGGTGAGTTGGTTGAAGTGGAAGGAGAAATCAGATCTCCTGTTTGTGAGCCTGCTGGCCTTCCATCTACAGCACGTTGTCCCATTCATTATGCCCATTAAGGACGACCTTTCTTCTAAGGGCTCTCATATCAGTAGGGCAGATTCTATAGTCAAACATATTGCTTTTGCCTATTGTCTTTGCAGCAGAAACATCAGTCTGAGAATTTGCTTGAAGGCATCTCTCACTCTGATGGTTAGAACATAAACATGATTTGGGGGAAAAGATTTGAGTTGCCTTCAATATTTTGTGGTTAATGAATTGTCTTCAGGGTTTTATGTGTCCCCCTCCCACTCACTTGTTTGCATGGTAGTGGTCCTTTTTCCATTAAAAGGCTTTTATTCATTTGAACTGATTTTATGAATAAAGGGCTCTTTCATTTTTCACACCCAATTTTGTTTTATTGTCTTGTTTGCAATTTAACAGGGAGACACAAGACACCACAAACAGACATGAGGGAGACTGCCCCTGCCTTTCCTTTATGTGTTTTTATTAATCTTCGTTCATCCCCTAGCTCAGGTTGTGGGACATAGACCTTTAGTGCAGGTCATAAACAAACAGCCATATCTGAAGCTCTGTGGAAAAGATTTCTAATGGGGCAAAGTAGTCCCTGAAACAATATTTGTTTCTAAAACTGTATCTGCAGTTATAATGACTAGTAATAGCAGTTATAATAATAAAAGTTGTAACACTAAGAACAAAGGTGTATGGACAGAAGGAAACATTTAGTGTCTACTAGTATCTACTATGCTAGGTAGTCTAAGTTTTTTCTATTATAAACATAATATATGAATGTATTCTTATGATAAAAGTTTTAAAAAATAGGGGGGTATATAGAATAAAAGGGGATAATTATCTGTTTTTCCCTCTTCCTCCAAACACCACTGACCTCAAAGAGACTTCATAACAATTGGATTTGTATATACATATTTATATTTTTCATATTGTTTTGATATGAATGGGTTCAAAACTTCCTCCCACATATTGTTCAATGGCATTCTTTTTTATTTAACATGTTTCAAAAGGTTTATCATTGCCACTGTATAAAATCTCTCTTTTTTAGCAGCATTTCTCTCTTGAAGGAGATTTTTTGTTATTACAGTTGAAACCACAGTGAACATATTTGAACAAACATTTGCTCATACAATACAAAACATTTGCTCACTTCTAGAAGTGGACTTTCTACATTGAAAGATCTGTGCAGTTTGGTAGACACTGACAAATTCCCTTCTGGCAGCTGGGCAGCTTACCACTTCATGTGTCCACCCTATTGACAGTATAAGTATGACTCGGGGCTCTTTGCATGTTACTTATTTTAATCCTCAGAATACCCTGACAAGGAAGAACTTTAATCCTTATTTTCATCAACTGAGAATAACGAGCTTCAGAAATATTAAAAAACTTCCATAAGTTTATACAGCTACACTGTGGAAAATGATTTTTTTTCTATCACAAAGGCCAATGCTCTTCCCACACTCAGGACTTTTTAGGCAAAAAGTCCATATCTAGTTTTGCCACTAGTTGTTTTTATGTCTTGTGGAAGTTGCATCACCTCTTTGGTTCAATTTTCCTTTTCTATAAGATGAAATAAGATGAAGTAGTTGGACTAGTGATTTTAGGGACCCCTTTAGCTTTAAAGTTTAGGTGTATTTTGGGGTATATTTTATTAATAGTAGTGAGAGTTATCAATTTGGCTAGATTTTGATCTTTTCTCTTCAACTTGGGATTTCACTTTTCAAAGGGTGGCAGGATTTGAACTAGGGTTAACGTAAATGGTCATATTTATCAGAAGTAAACAAGGACTTCTTGTGGTCCAAGCGCTATTCACCCTTCTGAGTGTTTACCTGCATTATTTTATACTGTCCTCCCTGCATTTCAGTGAGCAATATACTGTTATTGTTCTAATTTTGCATTCGAGAAAAATGACAAGGAGGGTGAGTAACTTGCCAAAGATCATACGGTGTATAGTGAGTGTTTGAACTGAAATAGTCACACTCGAGACTGACCTTGGAAACTTTTTTCTTCTTTCCAGTCTGAGGGGAGAGCATTTTTCTGGGGGAAAAAATGACACAATTCCTCTTTCTAGCAAGGCTAAGAAAGGGTCAAAACCAATACATTTTCTAGACAACTGTGATGTCTCTTCTTTAAGTTCTAAAGTTAAAACTTCAACAAGTTGGGATAAAAAGTCCTTTAGAACCCATTCCATTCCTCTGTTTACTTTTAATTTAACCTTTACTTGGTACAGCATCATTTTATAAGTATTCATTCCTTTAATAGATTCCTGCTCTTGAAAGTAATTTAACTGAATAATCCATTTTCCCCTTTCTCTGAATGATTTAGAATTGCCATGCATTTAGAGCATTTGAAGTTCTTTTTTGTAGTATGCTTCTCTTGCTTCCATGTAAAGGATCTGCACTGAAAACCACTGTGGTGTGGAGAAGGTATGGCCGAGTAGAGAGGTTGAGCCCTTTGGATAGAGGACAACATAACTCCATCCAAACCAGGACACTCTTGAGAGTGAAATGGGACACTATTTATAGTTAAGCAAGACAACAGGAATAAATGCAACCGCCCCATTCAAACTGGGATATATGGTCACTTTACTTTGGATCAGGTCTAAATTCTGGCCCAGTTACTTGCTAGTTAAGGAATCTTATCACAAAAAGAAGTTACTCAGTTTCTCTGAACCACATTTTCCTCAGTTGCAAGTTGGGCACAACTGGGCCAAATTGTTGTAAGGATTTGAGAACAATTATGTAAAATTCTTGGCACTAGTAGGGTAGTAGGTACCTTATTATAGTAGCTGCCTCACAGGTTTGTTGAGGGGAAAAAAGTCAAGGACTTTGTAAGGTGCTTGGCACATAGTAACCACTCATTGCCTGTTAATGTGATTATTGTTTGGGCTATTATTATCTTACTTCCTGTTTGTGTCTACATCTGGCTGCTCCCTCCTGCACTTTATTCTTAGCTAATATTTCTAATCTGGTAAACAAGTTAATTACTTTTTTTAGTATTCTGGGAAACTCTCACTTCTGAGTAAGTTGTATATACGCATATATATATATATATATATATATATATGTATGTATATAAAACTGTGCAAGTTTTCATCTTAACTGGTTAAAGTATCACTTGGACTGTGTGTATGATCTGAACAATAAATGCTATGTGATAACTGATCACTGTAAAAGTAATGCTCTTTGATGATTCTGTGTGTTGGAATAGTATATATTGATAGGTGCTTTTTAGGTATTAAAGTAGATTAGGTCAATAAAGTTTAATTTCCCACCAATTTGCAAAAAGGGAGAGGTCCTCTACAAAGCAATTAAATGTAATATAATGGAAATTTTATAACATTTGGCAATTAGGTAAAACCTTCCAGATTGTGAAGGGCTGAACAACCTAATTTCTTGCTTCCTCAGAAAACAAGATGTATTTATAATTATTAAGATATATTTATGATTAATTTATATATAAGGGCAAAGAATTATAGGAATGTATAATATGCTTGTAGTATCAAAGAGTCATGTAGGGTGAATTAAATGCTGTTGTAATTTTTCCTTGTAGAATAAAAATCACATTATAAGTAATTGTTATTTTATATCTTCTCCACTAAAATAGAAGCAGAGACCACATCTGTCTTACTACTGTATCCCAAGCACCCTACATGGACTTTGGCTCATAGTACATTTTCAATATATAATTTTTAAAAATTGTTGAATGAATGCAAAATGACAACACAGTTAAAGTATAAATAATTGCAATCTGGTTAATTATTTAGTCTCCTCAACAGTTGTGTGAGAATGTGCACTGACTAATTTTTGTTTGCTTTATTCTGCATCTTTTCAGATGAACTGTTGACTGTCCTTAGTAGAGATGATAATGTTGGGGAAATAGACATCACTTCAGTATATGTGTGTAAAGAGTAATAGTATTTTTCCAGAGCAAGACAACATCTGCTCAAATAAGCTAATGTTCTCATCTCTTCAACTCAGTCACATATTTATTAAATGCCTGCTATATGCCAGGCACTGTATATATATGAGTCACAGAAGAGGAAGAGGGTGGATGAATGAGGTCTTTATAATTTTTCATGATGAGCATGAGTATTTCAGTTTTCTCTTACAAAAGCATATATATATATATATATATATATATATATATATATATATATATGTATATGTGCTTAGCTTGTCTTGTCTCTGAAAAATATAGTGCTCTCTGGACAGCATGGTAAATGACTAACAGAAATGCTGAAACACCTTCTTCACTTTCGCCAGTATTTTTTGTATTTGGGTGGAAATGTTTGCAAATACACCAACTCTCAAGTGTTCTCATTAATGGTGGTGAACAGAATGTGGGTGGGTAAACTCAGTGGCTAAATATTTATAATGCACACTTTGGCTTTGAAACATGGTCAGAAACAGCACCAGCCTGCCTGTCTCTCTCCTTCTTTCTTTCTCTCCCCAACTTTTCTTGTACCCCCACCCCACGTTTCTTTGGTTCTCCCTCTTCTAGACTTTTGATAGCCCTTTTGTTGGTCATTTATTCCATGACCATTTTCTGAGCCCCAGCTTATGTTAATCACTATGTCAAGGGCTGTGGCCAGAACTGTGGTTTCTGGGCTTAAAAACCTCATAGTCCGGTGAAGAAGATAATACAAAACTGAATGCTGTTAAAAATTTGTAAGAGTAATTAAAGAGTTCCCAAGGGGATTCATTGTGCCATCTAGTGAGTAGGAAAAAGCTTCATAGGTGATGGGAAGTAAGGCACTCAACAGTGGATATCAGGGACCCTGTCATTTCCTGACCAATGTGGGCCTTGTCCTGGGACTTTTAGATTCAATTCCAGGTCATCTAAAGTGCTAGGTGAGTTTAACTTCTTAGTGCTTCAGCCTTCATATTACTAAGCAGTGGATAAAAATCTTCAGTGACGTGAAGACAGAATAAGACAATATTTGAGAACTCTCTTTGACAAGTCTTAGGTAATTATGAATGTTATCATTGTTTTGCTGGTATAGAAATATCCTGGGCCATTGAACTGATATTCTTCTGAGACAGCTCTAGAGGAATCCAAGCAAGTCCAGGACCCTTTCATGAAAGACAAAACCAAATGAGATATGGAGTCTTAAATTCCAGTCCTTTGCAAAGCTAGACAATGATGGTATAACCTTACACTTGTGGAACTCTTAGAGCATTTCCAAGAATTTACAGAGCCATGATCTCATATGACTTTTAGATGAAAAAGTTTGACCATTTTTTCTTTATAGACAAGTCCACAAAAAAAAGAAAGAAAGAAAAAAAAAGGATTGCTTTGTGTTAAGGCCAGGACACACTGTCAGAATTCTAAAAGAAAGATCTTAAAAATAACAGACTGCAACAACGTATGAGGGAAATGATGCTGGGAACAATTAAATAGCCTGTGCAATAGTCCCTCTTATTCATGTGTTCTAAGACCCTCAATGGATTATTGAAACCATGAATAATACCAAACCCTATATATACTATATTTTTCTATATGTACATACCTATGATGAAGTTTAAATTATAAATTAGGCACAGGAAGAGATGAACAACAATAACTAATAATAGAACAATTATAACAATATACTGTAAAAAGTTATGTGATTGTGATCTTTCACTCAAAATATCTATTTTTACAGGCATACCTTGAAGATATTAGGGTTCAGTTCCATACCAATGCAATAAAGCAAATATCTCAATAAAGTGAGTCACATGAATGTTTTTGGTCTCCCAGTGCATATACAAGTTATGTTTACGCTAACTTTTTATATTCCATTAAATATGCAATAGATTTTTGTCTAAAAAAGCAATGTACATACCTTAATTTTAAAATATTTTATTGATAAAGCTGCTAACCATCATCTGAGTCTTCAGCGAGTCATAGTAGCAACATCAAAGACCACTGATCACAGATCCCTATAAAATATAATAATAATGAAAATGTTTGAAATATTATGAGAATTTCCAAAATGCAACACAGGGACACACGTGAGCAAATACTGTTGGGAAATGTTGGCCAAAGACTTGCTTGATGCAGGGGTGCCACAAACCGTCAATTTGTAAAAAACACAGTATCTTCAAAACACAATAAAGCAAAGTGTAATAAAATGAGGTATGTCTGTAATGTACTCACCCTTCTTCTTGTGATGATGACAAAATACCTACATAATGAGATGAAGTGAGATAAATAAAATGGACATTGTGACATAGACTTAGGCTATTTTGACCTTTTGATGATTCTTCAGAAGGAGAATCATCTGCTTCAGGTGATGATGGTTGGGGATACTGGGAAGGCTGGGAGGGACATAGTGAGATGGCATGGAATTTCATCATTCTGTCCAGAACAGTGCACAATTAAACTCTTTTTTATGAATTTTTTTATATCTGGAATTTTACATTTCATTTTCAGATTGCAGTTGACTGTGGGTAAGTGAAACCTCTGAAAGTGAAACCATGGAGAAACGGGACAATTGCAATTAGAAAGTAAAAGTGGATCTCAAACCCATAGCTCTCCTGACTTTTGCAGCTGAATTATATTGGGCTCCATCTTAATTTTGAATTTGTCTTCAGTTGTTTAGCTCCTTAATATTGACTTTTAAATTCCATGATGTATACTCTTCCTCCCCACCTCAAAACATTTCTATCAACTGATAAGCTAAAACAAATACTAATTTTTTCAGGGAAATTTACTACATGAAATAGTCTTACATTCTGCAGATGAATGAAATGGATTGTTTTACCATCTATAGCTCTTTCCTCCTTTCACAAAATTACTTATTTTATGAAGTTGAATATTCTGATCTGGAATATACTTAAGGCACTCTTGGCATGCCAGTCTCTGTGGACCTCAGTCTTAGGCCTTGGCTCCATCTTGTGCTCTGAGAACACATGGAGGGCAGCATGTCTGCAGAGCTCAAAGTGTTAACTATGCCTGTGTCCCTAAACCAATCTCAGAAAGTTGACCCCAGGCCCTAGACCATCAGTAAAGACACCAGGTGAAGTCAAAGCCAATTAACTTCCTCCCATTCAGATCACTGTGCTGACAATTAAGAAGATAGAAGTATTGCTTAAGATGGCTTTTAGCCCTGTGGTTGTGTAATAACATTCTTTTGCAAAGGTGGAAAATAGTTAAGACTTGGGCTGCCTTAGGTACTAGGGGTGTCAGATATTGCCTCCTTACTTTCCTGCTTCTATCACAACTGGTCACAAGTAATAGGGAACTATGATGGTTAATTTTATGTGTCAAATTCACTGGGTCACAGGATTCCCAGAAATAATGTTTAATCAGATATCTGGGCACCCCGTGACCCAGTGAGGTTGATATTTTTGCATCTGTAAGGATGTTTATGGAAGAGGTCAGCTTTTGAAAAGGTAAAATGATTAAAGCATATAGTCCTCCCAAGTGTAGGTGGGCATAA
This sequence comes from Phocoena phocoena, assembly GCF_963924675.1. Taxonomy (NCBI): domain Eukaryota; kingdom Metazoa; phylum Chordata; class Mammalia; order Artiodactyla; family Phocoenidae; genus Phocoena; species Phocoena phocoena. Next base: position 33,030,119 of record NC_089231.1, on the reverse strand, counting down.
TCCAAACCATGCCCTGAGAATGGGACTTGCACATTGGTGCTCACTGCTCTCAGGTCCTAGGACATGGACTGGAACTATACCACCTGCTTTCCTTGATCTCCAGCTTACAGACAGCAAACTGAAGGTCTTCTCCACATCCATAGCCATGTGAGCCAGTTCCTCATAATAAATATATCTATATATCTTTATATATATTTCCTATTGGTTCTGTTTTTCTGGAGACTAATACAGAGACTTAAAGTTATTTGTTGAATATTGATAAAAGATGTAATATTGGTAAAAATAGAATGAAGACTGTTATATCAGATGGCATGGCTGGTAAGAGGGATGGACTTCATCCTGTGAGTTTGCTATAGAGTCGCTGTTTATCTCCTTCCTTCCCAAATCTGAACCCTTTCAATGAAACTGACAGTATGGAATCTTCAAATTGGTGAGGACCGGCTGTGAGCCTGGCCCTGAAATATTGCAGGTTGCAGATTATAAAGAATAACCCAATCCCAGCACCAAAGGTGCTTAGGGCCTAGTTGGAGAGAAAAAGTAACATAAAAAAGAGCCAGAGTACCTTAAAGATGGCAGAGTAATAAGATGTAGAGATCACTTTCCTCCCACAAATACATCAAAAATACATCTACATGTAGAACAACTCCTACAGAGCACTGAACGTTGGCAGAAGATCTCAGACTTCCCAAAAGGCAAGAAACTCCCCACATACCTGGGTAGGCAAAAGAAAAAAGAAAAATCAGAGACAAAAGAATAGGGATGAGACCTGCATCTCTGAGAGGGAGCTCTGAAGGAGGAAAATTTTCCACACACTAAGAAGCCCTTTCACTGTTGGAGATGGGGGGTGGTTGCGGGGGAAGCTTCATAGTCATGGAGCAGAGAGCACAGCAACAGGGGTGTTGAGGGCAAAGCGGAGAGATTCCTACACAGAGGATTGGTGCCAACCAGCACTCACTAGCCTGAGAGGATTGTCTGCTCACCTGTTGGGGCAGGTGGGGGCTGGGAGCTGAGGCTCAGGATTCAGAGATCAGACTCCAGGGAAAGGACTGGGGTTAACTGCATGAAGACAGCCTGAGGGGGCTAGTGCACCACAGCTAGCCAGGAGGGAGTCCCAGAAAATGTCTGGACCTGCCTAAGAGGCAAGAGACCATTGTTTCAGGGTGCACGAGGAGAGGAGATTCTTTCCCTGTCTGCCCACAGAAGGCAGAGCACCACCTGAAAAAACTCCAGAGATGGGCACAAGCTGTGGCTATCAGCATGGACATCAGAGATGGGCATGAATGCTAATGCTGCTGCAGTGACCAAGAAACCTGTGTGCAAGCATGGGTCACTATCCACACCTCCCCTCCTGGGAGCCTGTGCAGCCTGCCACTGCCAGGGTCCTGTGATCCAGGGACAACTTCCCCGGATGAACACACAGTGTGCCTCAGGCTGTTGCAACAACATGTCGGCCTCTGCCGCTTATGGCTCACCCTGCATTCCAATTATAACTACCATACTCCTCCCTCTCCCCAGCCTGAGTGAGCCAGAGCTCCCTAAAGGAGCCAGCTGCTTCTTTAACCACCTCCTGTCTGGGAAAAGAACAGATGCCCTCAGGCGACCTACACAAAGAGATGGGGCCAAATCCAAAGCTGAACCCCAGGAGCAATGGGAACAGAGAAGAGAAAGGAAAGTTTCTCCGTGTAGCCTCAGGAGCAGTGGATTAAATCTCAACAATCAACGTGATGTACCTTGGATCTGTGGAATATCTGAATAGACAACGAATCATCGCAAAATGAGGCAGTGGACTTTGGGAGCAAAAATAGACTTGGGGTTTGCTGCATACAACTGACTAGTTTCTGATTTTTATGTTTATCTTAGTTTAGTTTTTAGCACTTATTTTCATTGGTGGATTTGTTTATTGGTTTTGTTGTTCTCTTCTCTTTTTTAAAATCCTTTTTTATTTTAATAATATTTAAAAATTTTTTTTATTTTAATAACTTTTTACTTTATTTCATTTTTTCTTTCTTTTTTTTCTCCCTTTTCTTCTGAGTGATGTGACTGACAGGGTCTTGGTGCTCTGGCTGGGCGTCAGGCCTGTGCCTCTGAAATGAGAGAGCCAAGTTCAGGACATTGGACCACCAGAGACCTGCCAGCCCCACATAATATCAAGCAGCAAGAGCTCTCCCAGAGATCTCCGCCTCAATGCTAAGACCCAGCTCCACTCAATGACCAGCAAGCTACAGTGCTGGACACCCAGTGCCAAACAACTAGCAAGACAGGAACACAACCTCACCCATTAGCAGACAGGCTGCCTGAAATCATAATGAGCTCACAGACACCCCAAAACACACCACCGGACACAGTCCTGCCCACAGAAAGACAAGATCCAGGCTCATCCACCAGAACACAGTCACTAGTCCCCTCTACGAGGAAACCTACACAATCCACTGAAATAACCTTAGCCACAGGGGGCAGACACAAAAAACAATGGGAACTATTAACCTGCAGCCTGTGAAAAGGAGACCACAAACACAGTAAGTTAGGAAAAATGAGAAGACAGAGAAATATGCAGCAGATGAAGGAGCAAGGTAAAAACCCACCAAACCAAACAAATGAAGAGGAAATAGGCAGTCTACCAGAAAAAGAATTCAGAGTAATGATACTAAAGATGATCCAAAATCTTGGAAATCAAATGGAGAAAATACAAGAAAGGTTTAACAAGGACCTAGGAAAAGCTAAAGAGCAAACAAACAAGGATGAACAACACAATAAATGAAATTAAAAATTCTCTAGAAGGAATCAATAGCAGAATAACTGAGGCAAAAGAATGGATAAGTGACCTGGAAGATAAAATAGTGGAAATAACTACCACAGAGCACAGTAAACAAAAAAGAATTGAGGACAGATTCAGAGACCTCTGGGACAACATTAAACACAACAACGTTTGAATTATAGGTGTCCCAGAAGAAGAAGAGAAAAAGAAAGGGGCTGAGAAAATATTTGAAGAGACTAGAGTTGAAAACTTCCCTAATATGGAAAAAGAAATAGTCAAACAAGTCCAGGAAGCACAGGGAGTCCCGTACAGGATAAATCCAAGGAGAAACATGCCAAGAAACATATTAATCAAACGATCAAAAACTAAATTCAAAGAAAAAATTATTAAAAGCAACAAGGGAAAAAAACAAATAACATACAGGGGAATCTCCACAAGGTTAACAGCTTATCTTTCAACAGAAACTCTGCAAGCCAGAAGGGTGTAGCAGGACATATTTAAAGTGATGAAAGGGAAAAACCTGCAACAAAGATTACTATACACAGCAAGGATCTCATTCAGATTAGTTGGAGAAATTAAAAACCTTACAGACAAGCAAAAGCTAAGAGAATTCAGCACCACAAAACCAGCTTTACAACAAATGCTAAAGGAACTTCTCAAGGCAGGAAACACAATAGAAGGAAAAGACCTATCATAACAAACCCAAATCAATTAAGAAAATGGTAACAGAAACATACATATCGATAATTACCTTAAAGGTAAATGGATTAAATGCTCCAAAGAAAAGACACAGACTGGCTGGATGGATACAAAAACAAGACTGGTATATATGCTGTCTACAAGAGACCCAGTTCAGACCTAGGGACACATGCAGACTGAAAGTGCAGGGATGGAAAAAGATATTCCATGCAAATGGAAATCAAAAGAAACCTGGAGTAGCAATTCCCATATCAGGCAAAATAGATTTTAAAATAAGACTATTACAAGAGACACAGAAGGACACAATATAATGATCAAGTGATCCATCCAAGAAGAAGATATAACAATTGTAAATATTTATGAACCCAACATAGGAGCACCTCAATACATAAGTCAGATGCCAACAATCATAAATGGAGAAATTGACAGTAACACAACCATAGTAGAGGAATTTAACACCCTACCTTCACCAATGGACAGATCATCCAAAATGAAAATAAATAAGGAAGTACAAGCTTTCAATGATACAATAAACAAGATGGACTTAATTGGTATTTATAGGACATTCTACTCCAAAACAACAGAATACACCTTGTTCTCAAGAGCTCATGGAACACTCTCCAGGATAGATCAGATCTTGGGTCACAAATCAAGCCTAAATTAAAAAATTTGAAATCATATCAATTATCTTTTCCGACCACAATGCTATGAGACTAGATATCAATTACAGGAAAAAGACTGTAAAAACAAACAAAAAAAAACACATGTAGGATAAACAGTACACTACTAAACAACTAAGAGATCACTGAAGAAATCAAAAAATACCTAGAAACAAATGACAATAAAAACATGACAGCCTAAAGCCTATGGGATGCAGCAAAAGCAGTTCTAAGAGGGAAGTTTATAGCAATACAATCCTACCTCAAGGAACAAGAAAAATCTCAAACAACCAACCCAACCTTACACCTAAAGCAATTAGAGAAAGATGAAAAAAAGAAGCCTGAAGTTAGCAGAAGGAAAGAAATCATAAAGATCAGATCAGAAATAAATGAAAAAGAAATGGAGGAAACAATAGAAAAGATCAGTAAATCTGAAACCTGTTTCTTTGAGAAGATAAACAAAATTGATAAACCATTAGCCAGATTCATCAAGAAAAAAAGGGAGAATATTCAATTCAACAGAATTAGAAATGAAAAAGAAGTAACAACTGCCACTGCAGAAATAAACAGGACCATGAGGGTTTACTACAAGCAACTATATGCCAATAAAATGGACAATCTAGAAGAAATGGAAAAATTCTAAGAAAAGCACAACCTTCCAAGATTGAACCAGGAAGAAATAGAAAATATAAAGAGACCATTCACAAGCACTACAATTGAAACTGTGATTAAAAATCTTCCAAAAGACAAAACCCCAGGACCAGATAGCTCCACAGGTGAATCTATCAAACATTTAGAAAAGAGCTAACACCTATCCTTCTGAAAGTCTTCCCAAATATAGCAGAGGGAAGAACACTTCCAAACTCATTCTACGATGCCACCATCACCCTGATACCAAAACCAGACAAAGATGTCACCAAAAAGGAAAACTACAGGCTAATATCACTGATGAACATAGATGCAAAAATCCTCAACAAAATACTAGCAAACAGAATCCAACAGCACATTAAAGGGTTCATACACCATGATCAAGTGGGGTTTATCCTAGGACTGCAAGGATTCTTTAATATATGCAAATCAATCAATGTGATGAACCATATTAACAAACTGAAGTATAAAAACCATATGATCATCTCAATAGATGCAGAAAAAACATTTGACAAAATTCAACACCCATTTATGATAAAAAATCTCTAGAAAGTAGGCATAGAGGGAACTTACCTCAACATAATAAAGGCTATATATGACAAACCCACAGCCAACATCATTCTCAGTGGTGAAAAACTGAAACCATTTCCACTAAGATCAGGAACAAGGCAAGGCTGCCCACTCTCAGCACTATTATTCAACATAGTTTTGGAAGTTTTATCCACAGCAATCAGAGAAGAAAAGAAATAAAAGCAATCCAAAATGGAAAAGAAGAAGTAAAGCTGTCACTACTGGCAGATGACATGATAATAAACATAGAGATTCCTAAAGATGCTGCCAAAAAAACTACTAGAGCTAATCAATGAATTTGGTAAAGTAGCAGGATACAAAATTAATGCACAGAAATCTGTTGCATTCCTATACACTAGTGATGAAAACTCTGAAAGAGAAATTAAGGAAACACTCCCATTTACCAATGCAAAAAACAAAGCAAAACAAAAAATCCTAGGAATAAACCTACCTAAGGAGACAAAAGATCTTTATGCAGAAAACTATAAGACACTGATGAAAGTAATTCAAGATGATACAAACAGATGGAGAGATATACCATGTTCTTTGATTGGAAGAATCAACATTGTGAAAATGACTATACTACCCAAAGAAATCTCCAGATTCAATGCAATCCCTATCAAACTACCACTGACATTTTTCACAGAACTAGAACAAAAAATTTCACAATTTGTATGGAAATACAAAAGATCCCAAATAGCCAAAGCAATCTTGAGAAAGAAAAAGAAGCCTGGAGGAATCAGGCTACCTGACTTTAGACTACACTACAAAGCTATAGTAAGAAAGAAAATAGGCTACTGGCACAAAAACAGAACTATAGTTCAGTGGAACAGGATAGAAAGCCCAGAGATAAACCCACACACATATGGTCACCTTATCTTTGATAAAGGAGGCAAGGGTATACAATGGAGAAAAGATGGCCTCTTCAATAAGTGGTGCTGGGAAAACTGGACAGGCTACATGTAAAAGAATGAAATTAGAACACTCCCTAACACCATACAGAAAAATAAACTCAAAATGGATTAAAGACCTAAATAAGGCCAGACATTATAAAACTCTTAGAGGAAAACATAGGCAGAACACTCTATGACATAAATCACAGCAAGATCCTTTTTGACCCACCTGCTAGAGAAATGGAAAGAAAAACAAAAATAAACAAATGGGACCTAATGAAACTTAAAGCTTTTCCACAGCAAAGGAAACCATAAACAAGACGAAAAGACAACCCCCAGACTGGGAGAAAATATTTGCAAACAAAGCAACTGACAAAGGATTAATCTGCAAAATAAACAAACAGCTCACGTAGCTCGATATCAGAAAAACAAACAAACAAAAAAAAAATCCAAAAATTGGCAGAAGACCTAAGTAGACATTTCTCCAAAGAAGATACACAGATTGCCAACAAACACGTGAAAGGATGCTCAACATCACTAATCATTAGAGAAATGTAAATCAAAACTACAATGAGGTAGCACCTCACACCATTCAGAATGGCCAGCATCAAAAAATCACAGACAATAAATGCTGGACAGGGTGTAGAAAAAAGGGATCCCTCTTGCACTGTTGGTGGGAATGTAAATTGATACAGCCACTATGGAGAACAGTATGGAGGTTCCTTAAAAAACTAAATATAGAACTACCATATGACCCAGCAATCCCACTACCTGGCATATACCCTGAGAAAATCATAATTCAAAAAGAATCATGTACCACAATATTCATTGCAGCTCTATTTACAATAGCCAGGACTGGTAAGCAACCTAAGTGTTGATCGACAGATGAATGGATAAAGAAGATGTGGCACATATATACAATGGAATATTACACGCCATAAAAAGAAACAAAATTGAGTTATTTGTAGTGAAGTGGATGGACCTAGAGTCTGTCATACAGAGTGAAGTAAGTCAGAGAAAAACAAATACTGTGTGCTTACACATATATATGGAATCTAAAACAAAAAAAATTGTTCTGAAGAACCTAGGGACAGGACAGGAATAAAGACGCAGACATAGAGAATGGACCTGAGGACACAGAGAGGGGGAATGCTAAGCTGGGATGAAGTGAGAGAGTGGTATGGACATATATACACTACCAAATGTAAATTAGATAGCTAGTGGGAAGAAGCCGCATAGCCCAGGGAGACCAGCTCCGTGCTTTGTGACCACCTAGAGGGGTGGGATAGGGAAGGTGGGAGTGCAAGTGGGAGGGTATATGGGGATATATGTATACGTAAAGCTGATTCACTTTGTTATACATCAGAAATTAACAGAACAATGTAAAGCAATTATACTCCGATAAATATGTTTTAAAAAAGAGCCAGGATAGTGCCTGGGAGGTGACACTAGAACAGAATTGTGGAAAAGGCAGAAAGAAAGAGACATGGAATAGAGGGTTAAAACTAACTTTGAGAAAACATTAATGAGATAATTAATGATTAAGAACAAAATGTGGGATAAAACTTTCCATATGATCTATGTTCATCTTAACCAACACACTTCTTCAGAATGACTGTCTTTCTCATTTGGTTGGGGGCATGACCAAATATTCTAATATAATGATCATAATTTACAGAAGAGGAGAATTAAATCATTAACAGTATGAGAAATTTTAAGTTCACTTGTAATTTAAAAAAAAATACATAAAGTTGAGTGTAAATAACACAAACTTTTTACCCTCCAATTTGGCAAAGATATAAATTTCAATAAAATGTGCTGCTGGTAAAGATGCAGAAAGATGAATTATCCCACACAAACCTGGTAAGAAATTTGTTACACTTACTGGGAAACCATTTGACATTGTGTATCAAAGCCTTAAACATTTATATCCTTCAAGGTGGTAAACATTTTAGAAAGAATTTCTATAAAAGTAAACACATTTACATTCAGATAAATTCACTGCAATATTATGGTGTTTTTAAACATAGAAAATTAGGAAAAAACTACCCTTTATTGAGGATTCACTATATGTCAAGTACTATGCTAGGAATTTTGAGTATAAATCTTATATTTAAATGTTGATACAATAGATTTGTCCATCATTGAATTTTTTTGTTATAGAAGAATTATACAATTCCTAAGTTGAACATTAAGATGTTTCCCAACTGGCTCTGATCTATCATCCTGACTTCCAAATTTTTCCAATTTAGAGGTAAGGAAAATGAGGCCTAGGAAAGCTATGTGAATTATTTAAGGTCAAAGAACAAATTAGAGACAAGGTCATGAGTGGAACCCCCAGATCGATGTCAATTCAATGAACTTTTAATTCCACATGTTCTTGAATAATTACATCCACTTTAAACATTTATTGAGCATCTAATATGCCTTAGACACTGGTCTAGGCAGGCACTAGTGTTGGTTAAAACATGAAACATAAAACATAAGATAAAGGAGTTCTCCAGGAGTTCATAACCCATGGGAAGACAAACTCATTTAAAAATGATTTTAAAAAATTAATAAATCAAATCATTGAATCACCTCACATCAAGTCATTTTTGGATTGAAACAGAGTATCATGATAAAATATTCTCCATGTAATGTGACAGATGTGATAATGTGGTGTCAGAGAAGACTTGATGATCAGCTCATCCTAAGTGGGTTAGCAGAGGAGCCCCAGAATCATGGCTAATGCTTATTCAGAGCTCATCAAGTCCCATGCACTCTTCTAAATGCCCTATGTGGGTTAATTTATTTAATTCTCACAACAGTCCCATTAGGGAAGTACTATGATTATCACCTCCCACTTCACAGATGATGGGATAGAGGCAATGAGAGACTAAGTAACTCCCAGGCAGTGAACAGGAGCCAGGATTTGAGCTCAGGCGGTCTTACTCCATCTGCCATATCTCGTTGTACCCAGGATATGACACTTGAACTGGAAATTGAAGGATGTAGGGAGAAACTCATTCTAACCAGAGTTAAAGGAGTGTTCAAAGGCTTGGAAACTGTAGGATGCTTAATTCCTTTAGAGAGTTTTAGGAAATTCACTGTGGGGGTGGGGTGGAGCTGATCTTTGCTCTGGTAGGTACAAGGGGTGCTCAGCCATGAGGCCTGAGCCCTAGGAGGCTACACTGAGGAGTACGGCCCCTGTCAGGCAGCTGCTGGAAGCTATTGAAAGCTTAGGCAGGGAAGAAATATGATCAAACTTGCCTTTTTTTTTTTTTTTTTTTTTTTTTTTTTTTGCTGTACGCGGGCCTCTCACTGTTGTGACCTCTCCCGTTGCGGAGCACAGGCTCCGGACGCGCAGGCTCAGCGGCCATGGCTCATGGGCCCAGCCGCTCCGCGGCATGTGGGATATTCCCGGACCGGGGCACGAACCCGTTTCCCCTGCATCAGCAGGCGGACCCTCAAACACTGCGCCACCAGGGAAGCCCCAAACTTGCCTTTTAGAATGATCACGTATTAATCAGTCAACAAAATGACTGAGATGAGTTCAGCTGGTTTTGAGATCCCTGACACTGTGACCATAATTCAGCTATACATTTCTTCCCATAAAAAGGAATGGCCTTCAAATGGAAACCATTGCTCATTGGGGGTTAATAAAATCTCTGAGGCCAAGAAAGCCAAGTCACAATTTAAAAACGTTCCTTCCCAGCGGGCAGCTGCTATGAGTGACTTGTGATTGTGGGTGTCTGGCAACTCTGCCTTCATTGGCAGTATATTGCTTTGCCTCCCCTTCATAAACCTTTCTTTTTATTTTGTAGGAAGGTAAAGTCCCTGAGAGACCTTATCCAGGAGGAAAATAAAGAAACAGGAGGCTTTAAATTTTCATCAAGTTCCAGAAACCTCCAAACCAACACAAACTCAGATTTGAAACTTGGAAAACTGGGACCTTACCTGGGCATGTCTTTGGCTGCCCTCCTCTTCCTTCCAGTTCTCCTTTTTCACTTCTGTGACATCCTCTCCCTTCCTTATGTTTAATCTCTGAGTCCCACATCCCAATGGATTAATGGTTCTCATATTACCAAAACCTCACACTGAATTTCCCCAAGGAAGTCCTACCCTTTCTAGAATTGTCCACCTTTTAAAATTACTTCCTTACATTTCTCTTGCAGCTGTTACACTCCTCTGGGGCTGAGATCAAATATGTGTTCAGAGGAGAGCAATTTAATTAAATTGCATCCACTAAGGTATAAATAACTTATAGCCCCCAACCCCATCTCTCCAATCATTCCAGGTATGTTAGGAATGTAATGAAAGAAACGTATCTCATATTACTGAATATAACAATGAATAATAACAGTATCTTCCAAGTGGAGGTCATATTTCAGGACCCCTTAAAATATCCTTCCTTTGCAGCCACCCCACTTCTGGTAAAGCCAACCTGTTCATCGTATGCTCTGGTCTCTATTCAGCAGTTTTGAAGCATTTATTTTCATTTACTATTTATCAGCACCAGCCTCTCTACATGAGGCTCCCTGGACCGATTTCCTACAAGCCTGAGGACACTTTGTTTTTGCTCTGAGGATCACATTCAATCTCAGAGTAAGGAAGCAGGAAGGTTCGACAAATGATTAATAGAAAAAAGGAGAGAGAAGTGCCAACGAGAATGAACTATCTGTATACAAGAGAAATGCTGTCTGTTTTAAACAATTATCAGCAAAACTACGGAGAATTTGTGGCAGCAAAATATGTGACAAGATATCCAGCAACTTCATGTTGTAGTGCAAAGTCTAGACTAGGAGATGGAAATGCTTTTTAATTCTGATCTTGTGTTAGTTACCTAATGTCTCTGCATCTTCATGTCTTCATTACATTATCTGTAAAATGAGGGGTTGAACCAGATAGATTCAGTTCCTTTTAGATCTAATTGGTACTTATCAAGTATTGGACCTCATTGGAGACTTTGGACCTGTGTTGTAACACTGACCTGCTTTACATATTGTTCTGTTGACCATCAATTTCTCTGCTGCAGGGTGGAAGAAAGACCATCCTGACAGCGAGATCTGGTAGAAAAAATACCAAAGTTGGAGCTAGAAGACTTGGGTTCTAGTCCTGGCTGCTTCACTTAGAACATCTGAACTTTGGCCTACTAATAAAACAAAGTTTCATCTCAGTTTCTTTGTCTATAAACTAGAGTTAGTAATTCCTCTCTTGCTTTCTTTAAAATATTGGAAACCACACATTACAGAGTTGCTAACTCTTTTTATTTTCAGAAATGGCTCTGGTTCTGAAAGTCATGCATAACCAGGACCTATGTTACCTGATGGCCACTGAGCAAGGTGAGTACAGCTGGGGGCAGGTAGGACAGAGTTTCCTAAACCTGGGTTTAATAGGACTTAGTGCACCAAATAAACATAACTGACTTTCTTTTATGTAAGTCACACAATGGGAAATCATATGTTATATGCTCTGTGCTATGATACCACTGTGTCAACAAGAGGATGATTGAGGTGAAGTTAATGGCATTTTTCTAAATTCCATCTATTCTAGGCACGGATGATTTTTGCTCTTTTCATTTTATCCATCACTGAAAAGATTCTCTTGGATTACATGGGTTTTAGTCTCTCCCCTGATAAGAATGATTGACAAGTATATTTTTCCTATCATAAACCAAGGTGCTGATTATAGGCAGGAATGAAAGGAGCCTTGACTTCAGCCCACTTAGAGGGCAGAGCCCCAACGAGGCCAAGTTTGCTTTGTATGGTTGAGAATTACTTACTGGAGATCTGCTTCCTTCATGCTTCACATTACAAAGAATTTGGATGTCACCTTGATGTTACAAAAGTCACTCAGGTCAGGCCTATCACTGCCCTCATTTGCACTGTTTGCTTTCCCCATTTACTCATCTTGGCAGAAAATCATTTGTGATCTCATATTGCTATATTTTCATGTGGGTGTACCTAATATACAGAAAGAAATTATAAGCTCATTTGGATCAAGAGCTCTGTTTTTATATCTCTTTATTTTTGAATGTTGAGTTCTTGAATCAGAACATAAACTCCTTCTAGGTTTAAATTTTGTCTTTTTCTTTGTACTTCCACTACAATTCAGTATTGGACACAGAATAGGCACTTTATGAATTATTATAGAACCTAATGAATATTTCTTGGCTTTGACTGAACTCTCTATCTGTAAGATCATGGCTTACTAATAATTCAGTCAGCAGCAAATTGGGAATCTGTTTGATCTGAGAAGTGAAAAGAGATTGGGGATGTACCAATTACCTCACTAACATTAGCCTCCTATTAAGATAAGTTCACATTCCTTGAGAGACCCCAGGAAGGACAGAAAGAGGAAGTAACTGAAAAATTAGCTTGGTGGTTGTATTGGCTTGTGGCCAACAACTCATTCACTACAAGGCACGTTAAATTATAACAATCCCAAATTCATGCTGTTGGTGCTTGGAAGATCTTTAGAAATGTCTAGTTCAATTTCCTTGTTTTACAGATAAGGACATTGAGGTCAAGGAGCTTAGAAGATGACTAATTTTGAAGAAATTGCCCTAGGAAGTAATTATATATATATATATATATATATATACATACATACATACATATATATTTTATTAGAGTATAATTGCTTTACAATGGTGTGCCATTTTCTGCTTTATAACAAAGTGAGTCAGTTATACATATACATATGTCCCCATATCTCTTCCCTCTTGCATCTCCCTCCCTATCCCACCCCTCTAGGTGGTCACAAATCACCGAGCTGATCTCCCTGTGCTATGTGGCTGCTTCCCACTAGCTATCTATTTTATGTTTGGTAGTGTATATATGTCCATGCCACTCTCTCACTTTGTCACAACTTACCCTTCCCCCTCCCCGTATCCTCAAGTCTATTCTCTTATATATATACTTTTAATAACACAATTCCACAGCTTAAAAGTGGTTTTATGTGATCCAGTTCAGTGTTTGGGTGAAGCAGCTGAAGTTAAATAATAGAAGAGCAGAAACACAGCAATGTATCTGTGTGACAGAGACAGCCAACTGTCTTCCAAAGATTCTTTCTTCCCTTCCATAACATAGGGTTGCTTCTGGAAGGTGGATGCTCAGCTGGGGAGAACACTGTCTAGATCTGTTTGCGCTTCCATGTGAACTCTGACTAGATCCAGAGCCTGAAACATGGGTAAAAGTGATGTACACCACTTCCAGACCTGGATCCCTGAGGGTCTCTCACACTGTCTTCCAGGATCTTTTCCCTCCATTCTCTTTTCTCCAGTCTTATTTCATCAAGGGTTACTGTCACTAATAAAGTGGAAGTCAAGACAATTAAGAAATAAGAATCTAAACTCAGATGAAATTTACCTGTCAGATCAAATACCCTGTAAGACAATATAGACTTGCCTATAACTGCATAGCTCTGAGAAACATTTTTTTTCTTCTAGCAGATTGACAAAAACTCAAAATTGTGATAATATTTTTGTTGGTGAGACTGTAGAGAAACAGACTCTCATACATTGCTGTTGTGAGTGTGAAAATGTACAACCTTATCTAAAGCATGAAATATTTATCAAAATAATTTACACAGTCATTTAACATTTGACTTGACAAACCCACATCTGGAATTTACACTTTAGGTACACCTGCATATGTTTGAAATGACATATAAATAAATTTATTGATTTTAGCATTCTTTGCAATATTAGCATGTGGGAAACATTCCAAGTATCTATCAATAAAATATAGTTAAATAATACATGATCCACACAATGATATACTACACAGCTGAACAAAAGAACTAAGAAGGCTTCTGTTTACAGATATGGAAAGGTTGCCAGGATATATTGGCAAGTGCAGACAGTGAAGTTCAGAACAGTATATACAGTACGCTATCATTTGTTTTAAAAAGAGGAGTGATAAAATGTATTTTTATATTTTCTCTCATCTGCATAAAGAAAACATGTATACGAGGGGAGTAGACAGGAACAGGAATGAGACAAAGATTTCTTAATCAGTACCTTATAATATGGTTATTAATCTGAGAGAATGAACTTCCTATTAAAATACAATTAAAAATAAAAGGGAAAATATGGAGGTCATCCCTTTTGGCTTCTACCCAGAAAAGGCACAAAAGTAGGAATTACTAGATAATTAATATTAAAAAACAGGTTTTTTTTAGGGGGGGAAGATGCTGTTTTTATTTTTATTTATTTTTGTTTTTTTAACATCTTTATTGGAGTATAATTGCTTTACAATGTTGTGTTAGTTTCTGCTTTATGAAAAGGGAATCAGCTATACGTATACATATATCCCCAATTCTCCTCCCTCTTGCATCACCCTCCCTATCCCACCCCTCTAGGTGGTCACAAAGCACCGAGCTGATCTCCCTGTGCTATGTGGCTGCTTCCCACTAGTGTCTATTTTACATTTGGTAGTGTATATATGTCCAAGCCACTCTGTCACTTCATCCCAGCTTACACTTCCCCCTCCCCGTGTCCTCAAGTCCATTCTCTATGTCTGCGTCTTTATTCCTGTCCTGCCCCTAGGTTCTTCAGAACATTATTTTTTTCTTTTTAGATTCCATATATCTGTGTTAGCATAAGGTATTTGTTTTTCTCTTTCTGACTTACTTCACTCTGTATGACAGTCTCTAGGTCCATCCACCTCACTGCAAATAACTCAATTTCATTTATTTTTATGGCTGAGTAATATTCCATTGTATATAGTGCCACATTTTCTTTATCATTCATCTGTCGATGGACACTTAGGTTGCTTCCATGTCCTGGCGATTGTAAACAGTGCTGCAATGAACATGGTGGTACATGTCTCTTTTCGAATTATATATTTTTTTTAGGTATATGCCCAGGTGTGGAATTGCTGGGTTGTACGGTAGTTCTATTTTTAGTTTTTTTGTTTTTTTGTTTTTTGTTTTTTTTCTAGTAGGTCTTTGTCTTTATTCCTGTCTTACCCCTAGGTTCTTCATGACACTTTTTTTTTCTTAAATTCCATATATATGTGTTAGCATATGGTATTTGTCTTTCTCTTTCTGACTTACTTCACTCTCTGTGACAGACTCTAGGTCTATCTACCTCATTACAAATAGCTCAATTTCATTTCTCTTTATGGCTGAGTAATATTCCATTGTATATATGTGCCATATCTTCTTTATCCATTCATCCGATGATGGACACTTAGGTTGTTTCCATATCCTGGCTATTGTAAATAGAGCTGGAATGAACATTTTGGTACATGACTCTTCGTGAATTATGTTTTTTTCAGGGTATATGCACAATAGTTGGATTGCTGGGTCATATGGTGGATCTATTTGTAATATTTTAAGGAACTGCCATACTGTTCTCTATAGTGGCTGTACCAATTCACATTCCCACCAGCAGTGCAAGAGTGTTCCCTTTTCTCCACACCCTCTCCAGCATTTATTGTTTCTAGATTTGTTGATGATGGCCATTCTGACTGGTGTGAGATGATATCTCATTGTAGTTTTGATTTGCATTTCTCTAATGATTAATGATGTTGAGCATTCTTTCATGTGTTTGTTGGCAGTCTGTATATCATCTTTGGAGAAATGTCTATTTAGGTCTTCTGCCCATTTTTGGATTGGGTTGTATGTTTTTTTGTTATTGAGCAGCATGAGCTGCTTGCAAATTTTGGAAATTAATCCTTTGTCAGTTGCTTCATTTGCAAATATTTTCTCCCATTCTGAGGGTTGTCTTTTGGTCTTGTTTATGGTTTCCTTTGCTGTGCAAAAGCTTTGAAATTTCATTAGGTACCATTTGTTTATTTTTGTTTTTCTTTCAATTTCTCTAGGTGGTGAGTCAAAAAGAATCTTGCTGTGATTTATTTCATAGAGTGCTCTGCCTATGTTTTACTCTAAGAGTTTGATAGTTTCTGGCCTTACATTTAGGTCTTTAATCCATTTTGAGCTTATTTTTCTGTATGATGTTAGGGAGTGATCTAATATCATACTTTTACATGTACCTGTCCAGTTTTAACAGCACCACTTATTGAAGAGGCTGTCCTTTCTCCACTGTACATTCCTGCCTCCTTTATAAAAGCCAAGGTGACCATATGTGCGTGGGTTTATCTCTGGGCTTTCTATCCTGTTCCATGGATCTATCTTTCTGTTTTTGCGCCAGTACCATACTGTCTTGATTACTGTAGCTTTGTAGTATAGTCTAAAGTCAGGGAGCCTGATTCCTCCAGCTCCATTTTTCGTTCTCAAAATTGCTTTGGCTATATGGGGTCTTTTGTATTTCCATACAAATTTTGAAATTTTTAGTTCTAGTTCTTTGAAAAATGCCAGTGCTAACTTGATAGGGATCACATTGAATCTGTAGATTGCTTTGGGTAGTAGAGTCATTTTCTCAATGTTGCTTCTTCTAATCCAAGAACATGATATATCTCTCCATCTATTTGTATCATCTTTAATTTCTTTCACTGTGTCTTTTAATTTTCTGCATACAGGTCTTTTGTCTCCTTAGGTTGGTTTGTTCCTAGATATTTTATTTTTTTTTTGCAGTAGTAAATGGGAGTGTTTTCTTGATTTCACTCTCATATTTTTCATCATTAGTGTATAGGAATGCCAGAGATTTCTGTGCTTTAATTTTGTATCCTGCTGCTTTACCAAATTCATTGATTAGCTCTAGTAGTTTTCTGGTAGCATATTTAGGATTCTCTATCATGCCATCTGCAAACAGTGACAGCTTTACTTTTTCTTTTCCGATTTGAATTCCTTTTATTTCCTTTTCTTCTCTGATTGCTGTGGCTAAAACTTCCAAAACCACGTTGAATAAGAGTGGTGAGAGTGGGCAACCTTGTCTCGTTCCTGATCTTAGTGGAAATGCTTTCAGTTTTTCACCATTGAGGATGATGTTGGCTGTGGGTTTGTCATATATGGCCTTTATTATGTTGAGGAAAGTTCCCTCTATGCCTAGTTTATGCAGGGTTTTTATCATAAGTGGGTGTTGAAATTTGTTGAAAGCTTTCTCTGCATCTATTGAGATGATCATATGGTTTTTCTCCTTTAATTTGTTAATATGGTTTATCACATTGATTTATTTGTGTATATTGAAGAATCCTTGCATTCCTGGAATAAACTCCACTTGATCATGGTGTATGATCCTTCTAATGTGCTGTTGGATTCTGTTTGCTAGTATTTTGTTGAGGATTTTTGCATCTATGTTCATCACTGATATTGGCCTGTAGCTTTCTTTCTTTGTGGCATCCTTGTCTGGTGTGGGTATCAAGGTGATGGTGCCTTGTAGAATGAATTTGGGAGTGTTCCTCCCTCTGCTATATTTTGGAAGAGTGTGAGAAGGATAGTGTTAGCTCTTCTCTAAATGTATGATAGAATTTGCCATTTGCCAATGTGAAACCATCTGGTCCTGGGCTTTTGTTTGTTGGAAGATTTTTAATCACAGTTTCAATTTCAGTGCTTGTGATTGGTCTGTTCATATTTTCTATTTCTTCCTGATTCAGTCTTGGCACGTTGTGCATTTCTAAGAATTTGTCCATTTCTTCCAGGTTTTCCATTTTATTGGCATAGAGTTGCTTGTAATAATCTCTCATGATCTTTTGTATTTCTGCAGTGTCATTTGTTACTTCTTTTTCATTTCTAATTCTATTGATTTGGGTCTTCTCCCTTGTTTTCTTGATGAGTCTGTCTAATGGTTTATCAACTTTGTTTATCTTCTCAAAGAACCAGCTTTTAGTTTTATTGATCTTTGCTATCATTTCCTTCATTTCTTTTTTATTTATTTCTGGTCTGATTTTTATGATTTCTTTCCTTCTGCTAACTTTGGGGGTTTTTTTGTTCTTCTTTCTCTTATTGCTTTAGGTGCAAGGTTAGGTTGTTTATTCGAGATGTTTCCTGTTTCTTAAGGTGGGCTTGTATTGCTATAAACTTCCCTCTTAGAACTGCTTTTGCTGCATCCCACAGGTTTTGGGTCATCGTGTCTCCATGTCATGTGTTTCTAGGTATTCTTTTATTTCCTCTTTGATTTTTTCACTGATCACTTCATTATTAAGTAGGGTATTGTTTAGCCTCCACGTGTTTGTATTTTTTACAGATATTTTCTTGTAATTGATATCTAGTCTCATAGCTTTGTGGTCAGAAAAGATCCTTGATATACAACTTCAATTTCCTTAAATTTACCAAGGCTTGATATTTAACCCAAGATATGATCTATCCTGGAGAATGTTCCATGAGCACTTGAGAAAAATGTGCATTCTGTTGTTTTGGGATGGAATGTCCTATAAACATAAACAAAGACCATCTTGTTTAATGTATCATTTAAAGCTTGTGTTTCCTTATTTATTTTCATTTTGGAGGATCTGTCCATTGGTGAAAGTTGGGTGTTAAAGTTCCCTAGTATGAATGTGTTACTGTGGATTTCCCCTTGTATGGCTGTTAGTATTTGCCTTATGTATTGAGGTGCTCCTATGTTGGGTGCATAAATATTTACAATTGTTATATTTTCTTCTTTGATCCATCCCTTGATCATTATGTAGTGTCCTTCTTTGTCTCTTCTAATAGTCTTTAGTTTAAAGCCTATTTTGTCTGATATGAGAATTGCTACTCCAGCTTTCTTTTGATTTCCATTTGCATGGAGTATCGTTTTCCATCCCCTCACTTTAA
This sequence comes from Phocoena phocoena, assembly GCF_963924675.1. NCBI lineage: Eukaryota > Metazoa > Chordata > Mammalia > Artiodactyla > Phocoenidae > Phocoena > Phocoena phocoena. Next base: position 33,011,253 of record NC_089231.1, on the reverse strand, counting down.
GTCTGTATGTGTCGCTAGGTCTGAAGTGGGTCTCTTGTAGACAGCATATATAAGGGTCTTGTTTTTGTACCCATTCAGCCAATCTGTGTCTTTTGGTGGGAGCATTTAGTCCATTTACATTTAAGGTCATTATCGATATGTATGTTCCTATTCCCATTTTCTTAATTGTTTTTGGCTCGTTATTGTAGGTCTTTTCTTTCTCTTGTGTTTCTTGCCTAGAGATGTTCCTTTAGCATTTGTTGTAAAGCTGGTTTGGTGGTGCTGAACTCTCTCAGCTTTTGCTTGTCTGTAAAGGTTTTAATTTCTCCATCAAATCTGAATGAGATCCTTGCTGGGTAGAGTAATCTTGGTTGCAGGTTTTTCTCCTTCATCACTTTAAATATGTCCTGCCAGTCCCTACTGGCTTGCAGGCTTTCTGCTGAAAGATCAGCTGTTAACCTTATGGGGATTCCCTTGTGTGTTATTTGTTGTTTTTCCCTTGCTGCTTTTAATATGTTTTCTTTGTATTTAATTTTTGACAGTTTGATTAATATGTGTCTTGGTGTATTTCTCCTTGGGTTTATCGTGTATGGGACTCTCTGTGCTTCCTGGACTTGATTAACTATTTCCTTTCCCATATTAGGGAAGTTTTCAACTATAATCTCTTCAAATATTTTCTCAGTCCCTTTCTTTTTCTCTTCTTCTTCTGGAACCCCTATAATTAGAATGTTGGTGCATTTAATGTTGTCCCAGAGGTTTCTGAGACTGTCCTCAGTTCTTTTCATTCTTTTTTCTTTATTCTGCTCTGCAGTAGTTATTTCCACTATTTTGTATTCCAGGTCACTTATCCGTTCTTCTGCCTCAATTATCCTGCTATTGATCCCATCTAGAATATTTTTAATTTCATTTATTGTGTTGTTCATTGTTATTTGTTTCATCTTTAGTTCTTCTAGGTCCTTGTTAAATGTTTCTTGCATTTTTTCTATTCTAATTCCAAGATTTTGAATCAACTTTATTATCATTATTCTGAATTCTTTTTCAGGTAGACTGTCTATTTCCTCTTCATTTGTTAGGTCTGGTGGGTTTTTATCTTGCTCCTTCATCTGCAGTGTGTTTTTCTGTCTTCTCATTTTGCTTATCTTACTGTGTTTGGGGTCTCCTTTTTGCCGGCTGCAGGTTCGTAGTTTCCGTTGTTTTCATTGTCCATCCCCAGTGGCTATGGTTGGTTCAGTGGGTTGTGTAGGCTTCCTGGTGGAGGGGACTAGTGCCTGTGTTCTGGTGGATGAGGCTGGATATTGTCTTTCTGGTGGGCAGGTTCACGTCTGGTGGTGTGTTTGGGTGTTTCTGTGGACTTATTATGATTTTAGGCAGCCTCTCTGCTAATGGATGGGGTTGTGTTCCTGTCTTGCTAGTTGTTCCGCATAGGTTGTCCAGCACTGTAGCTTGCTGGTCATTGAGTGAAGCTGGGTGCTGGTGTTGAGATGGAGATCTCTGGGAGATTTTTGCCATTTGATATTATGTGGAGCTGGGAGGTCTCTTGTGGACCAGTGTCCTGAAGTTGGCTCTCCCACCTCAGAGGCACAGGACTGACTCCTGTCTGCACCAACTAGAGCCTTTCATCCACACGGCTCAGAATAAAAGGGAGGAAAATTAGAAAGAAAGAATTAGTAGAAGTAGAAAGAAAGAAAGAAAGAAAGAAGGAAAGAAAGAAAGGAAGGAAGGAAGGAAGGATGGAGGGAGGGAAAGAGGGAGGAAGGCAGGAAGGAAGGAGGGAAAGAAGGAAAAAATAAAGAAAGAAAAAGTAAAATAAAATTAAGTAAATATATTAAAGTTATTAAAATAAAAAAAGAACTATTAAGAAAAAAAAAATTTTTTAAAACAAAAACAAAACGGACGGATAGAACCCTAGGACAAATGGTGGAAGCAAAGCTATACAGGCAAAATCTCACACAGAAGGATACACATATACACTCATAAAAGGAAGAAAAGGGGAAACAATCATAAATCTTGCTTTCAAAGTCCACCTCCTCAATTTGGGATGATTTGTTGTTATTCAGGTATTCCACAGATGCAGGGTACATCAAGTTGATTGTGGAGCTTTATTCCGCTGTTTCTGAGGCTGCTGGGAGAGATTTCCCTTTCTCTTTGTTTGCACAGCTCCCAGGGGCTCAGCTTTGGATTTGGCCCCACCTCTGCATGTAGGTTGCCGGAGGGCGTCTGTTCTTCACTCAGAAGGGACAGGGTTAAAGGAGCCGCTGATTCGGGGGCTCTGGCTCACTCAGGCCGGGGGGAGAGAGGGGTACGGAGTGCGGGGCAAGCCTGTGGCGGCAGAGGCCAGCGTGACATTGCACCAGCCTGAGGTGCGCCGTGCGTTCTCCCGAGGAAGTTGTCCCTGGATCCCGGGACCCTGGCAGTGGTGGGCTGCACAGGCTCCCCGGAAGTGGGGTGTGGATAGTGACGTGTGCACCCACACAGGCTTCTTGGTAGCGCTAGCAGCAGCCTTAGCGTATCATGCTTGTCTCTGGGGTCCGCGCTTTTAGCTGCAGCTTGCGCCCGTCTCTGGAGTTCCTTTAAGCAGCGCTCTTAATCCCCTCTCTTCACGCACCAGGAAACAAAGAGAGAAGAAAAAGTCTCTTGCCTCTTCGGCAGGTCCAGACTTTTCCCCGGACTCCCTCCCGGCTAGCCGTGGTGCACTAACCCCTTCAGGCTGTGTTCACGCCGCCAACCCCAGTCCTCTCCCTGCTATCCGACCAAAGCCCGAGCCTCAGCTCCCCACCCCCGCCCGCCCCAGCGGGTGAACAGACAAGCTTCTCGGGCTGGTGAATGCTGGTCGGCACCGATACTCTGTGCGGGAATCTGCCCTCTTTGCCCTCCGCACCCCTGTTACTGCGCTCTCCTCCGCGTTGCCGAAGCTCCCCCTCTCCGCCACCTGCAGTCTCCGCCTGCGAAGGGACTTCCTAGTGTGTGGAAACCTTTCCTCCTTCACAGCTCCCTCCCACTGGTGCAGGTCCCGTCCCTATTCTTTTGTCTCTGTTTTTTCCTTGTTCTTCTACCCTACCCAGGTACTTGGGGAATTTCTTGCCTTTTGGGAGGTCTGAGGTCTTCTGCCAGCGTTCAGTAGGTGTTCTATAGGAGTTGTTTCACGTGTACATGTATTTCTGGTGTATCTGTGGGGAGGAAGGTGATCTCTGTGTCTTACTCTTCTGCCATCTTCCCCTCGTCCTCCTAAAGAACAATTATTTTTTTTTTTTTTTTTTTTTTTTGCGGTATGCGGGCCTCTCACTGTTGTGGCCTCTCCCGTTGCGGAGCACAGGCTCCGGACGCGCAGGCTCAGCGGCCATGGCTCACGGACCCAGCCGCTCCGCGGCATGTGGGATCTTCCCGGACCGGGACACGAACCCGTGTCCCCTGCATCGGCAGGCGGACTCTTAACCACTGCGCCACCAGGGAAGCCCAAGAACAATTATTAAAGAAAAGTCAAGCTTCACTTTGGAGTGATTGACCTAGAATTATAGCTATGCCTCTGTCAGCTTCAACCAGGTCAGTATATTGCATTCATCGACTTTTGCTTTCAACTCTAATTATTAACTTGATTAAGTGAAGCTCACCTGCTTTCCTTAGATCATCAGTGCTTTTCAAGAAATGATGAAAAAAAAAGAAATGATGAGTTTTGTTACAATGAGCTTGTTTGTGTGAACTTCCTTTCCTCTGTAGCTTCCATTTATTAAGCTATGTGCCAGATGCGGTTAGGAGCTGGAGATACACAGACAATAAGACACACCTCCTCTTTTAGGAGATCATAATTAGAGGGGAGAGAGAGAAATGAATTAAGTATCTCGGTATGGGATGAACTGTGTTCCGCCAAATTCATATGTTGAAATCCTAACCTCTAATACCTCAGAATGTAACTGTATTTGAAGAAAGGGTATTTAAAGAGGTAATTAAGGTTAGATGAGGTGATTGATGTGGGCTCTAATTCAATATGACTGGTGTCTTTATAAGAAGAGGAGGTTAGGACACAAACATGGAGGGAGGAAAGACCATGTGAAGACCAAGGGAGAAGACAGCCATCTACAAACCAAGGAAACAGGCCTCAGAATGAAATCAACCCTGTGGACTTCTTGATCTTGGACATCTAGCCTCCAGAATTGTGAGGAAATTAACTTCTGTTGTTTAAGACACTCAGTCTTTGGTACTTTTGTATGGTAGCCCTAGCAAACTATTGGGTTGGCCAAAAATCTCATTCAGGTTTTCCATTTATGAAAGAACCCAAGAGAAGGTTTTGGCCAACCCAATAATATATGTCTCTAATGCAGTTCAGTCAGAGCTGCGATAGGAAAGTTAGCCTTCAGTGATAGAGAAAGAAGCACAGAGGAAAGGCCCCAAATATAACTGCTCAGATAAGCCAGAGAGGTGGCATCTTGGCAGAATTTCTAAGACAACTCTATTATTATCCCAACTTTATAGATGAGGAAACTGAGGCACAGGACAGTTATGTAAATTTCCCAAGATTATGAAGCTAAGAAGTGACAGAGCCAGCTTTCAAACCCAGGCAAATTCTTCCAATCAGTGCTTTTACAGCTATATTATGCTGTCTCTGATAAAAATTATTAAGGGGAAATAATGAATGGGAAAAGAGTACAGATAGTACTCACAGAGCTACACACACTTGGCTTCAACATAAAGCACAAGTTTGGGTGGCAGCAAGTGGTAGGGGAGCACTCAGTGGGTCTCATGGACTGTATTAATTTTGCATTTTATCTCAAAATCAGTGGAGGCTCATTTTTGCATTTTAGAGTAGGAAATTAAGGAATTTGTGCCCAAATCATAAATGTGAAGCTCAATGAATTTTCACAAACTGACACATCTGTGTAATTGGTACCTCGATTAAGAAACCACCAGGTCCCCAGAAGTCTCCTCCTTTTCTTTTCATTCACTACCTCCTTCACTGATAACTCCTCTACTGACTTCTAAAGTCATAGCCTAGTCCTACCTCATTTTGATCTCTTAGATAAATGGAAGCATGCAGAGTGTATTATTTTGTATTCACCTTCTTTTGTTCACTCTTATAAGGTTGAACTTTATGTATGTAGTTCTAGTGTGGTCATTCTCTTCGCTATATAGTATTTCAGGGTGCATCTGCATCTATCCCTTCTATTGTTGGTTGACATATGAGTGGTTTCCCGTTTGAGGCTAATATAAAACTGCTATGATAATTCTTATAAATATTACATAGTAAACGTATGTATCTGAGTGGAGTCACGGTATCATAAGATATGCATATGTTCAGCATTAGTAGATATGGCCAAACAACACATATCCTTAATTGTAAAATATTGCAAGCTTTTCCCTGACATGGGAATCACTTTTACTCAACATTTTACTAGAGGTCTCAGGCAGTGTTAAAAGGCAAGAAGACAATATAAAATGCATGAGGTTTGGAGAGAAAGAAATAAAGCCATAATTTGTCACAGGACACATAATTATGTATGTGTGAAATCCAAATGAACCTTCAAACTTAGTAAGTGAATTTAGTAAGATCTCTTTGCATATATTTTTATAAAGTAAATATATAAAATTGTATTTCTATCTATTGATAAAAATAGATGGAAGACAAAATTTTAAGAAATGATAGCGTCACAAAACATCAATTACAAATTAACTGAATGACAGATATGCACTATCTCCATGCTGAAAATTATAAAATATCATTAAGAGAAATTAACAGAATTTTATTAATATTATTATTATTATTGGAGGACTCAATACTGTAAGGAAGTCAATTCCCAAATTCATCCATGGATTCAATGTAATTCCAAACACAATATTGGCAGGTTTTTGGGCAGACTTTGACAGAGTTAAGTGTATATGAAACAGTAAAGAACTAAGAGAAAAAAAAACTTTGGTCATCATTTTTTAAATTGGAATTACTTATTGAGGTATATTGTCTAACAACCTGGAAAAATGCTATTTACTCTTCTCTCTAAAATTAATACATTAACCCCTTAGATGAATATAGTATTTATACTCTTTTCTAGTGCCTTCATTGTTATGATCTTGATTAACACAATGACCATGAGAGACAAGCAGAGACCATGAGAGGAGAGAAATTTTTTTATATTAATCGGATAGAAGAGAAATCCAAGCCCCAGAGAGGCAAATGATTTTCTTCCAGGTATAAGTCCAAGACAAAATTAGGAAAAGAGCTCTGATTTTTTATTTAAATCCCCCTTTTCCCGAACTCACACTGTATAGACCCCAAATGAATCAATGCATTTCTTATTCTTTTGTGGAACATTCCATGGTGACAGCAACATACCAAATGTATTGATAGAATGGAAAACTTGACAACAGCAAACTTAGGTCTGTCGTGAACTTGAGAGGTGTATTTCAGAGGATATATCATCAGGCCACTCAGGATGGCTGTTCTCTTGCTCTCTGTACATCCCCTGCCTGACCAGTGCCTGCTTCATCTATAACTTATGCACATGACTGATCTTCCTACATACTTGCCCCAGGCCCCAGCTAGTGATTGTTCTTACCAAATAGGCAGTGAGGAACATGTCCCTCTGCTGTTTTCCCCAGTAACTAATGAGCCCATCTGATGTCAATTTCCCTGTAACTGGTAGTCTTCTCCCCCAGCCTCACCCACAGGAGTGAAGACTGCCAACATGTCCTGTCCAATGTGCACTGTGGGGTGTAGCCCCAGGGCCTTGCTTCAGATGTGTAAACTCCCCTATCCATTAAATCATAGAAATTTCTGTTGCTGACTCCAGTCTCTTTCTTCCATCTTGAAGCTGGGCAAGCACAGGCCTTGTAGGTCTGCAGGGTGCAGCCCAAAAGAGGGGCTGTAGGAAGGTGCCATATTGGAGTCAGGCACACCATCTCCTGCTGAATAAAATACTGCCTGTTTTGTTTGTCTTTTTTTCCCTCCAGCATTGAAGCATATGGTTATTTTTTTTAGTGTAGTATAAGGTGAAGTGGTCAGCTTGCATTTAGGGTCATATTGTAAAAGGCATATCTTTTCTCTAAAGGGAAATAAGACCAGCATGGAGAACAGCAGATTCATGGCTTCCACCACTGGTGTCTGAGGCATGTGTTCACAGAGGGGAATATTTGGGTGGATTACGCACATTACTTAAATTGTTCTTTTTATCACTTTTTTTGTTTGCCAAACAAATGTGATTAAATTGCAGACATTAAATGTCTATTTGTTGAGATTGTATCTGATTACATAGTCTTTCTTGAACCGTTTCTACATTATTGTGCTTGCTAGCATCTCAATATTCACTAACTACAGCAGATTAATATTCTTTCTGATTCACTATTTACTCAGGTAAGTATTCAATTTGGGGATTACAATATAGTTACTTCCCCCACATTGAAGAAAGCAAGCTGCTGGTAAGAAAAGGAAATAATGAATTCTTTTTCTTTCATGAAAATAACAGGTTGCTTTCTTGCTATTTAAACATTTTCATAACTTGTCAACAAAATTACAGTATTTTTCCCCTTCGTCCAACAGATTTTTACTCATTACAGTTACAAACAAAGGCTTGGCTTCACCAGCAGAAGCTCATGCAGTTCCTGGCACATCCTTAAGAGCATTTCCCATTTTAGTGTGTAGATATTTGAAAGAGGCTATCATATGTTCCATAAATATCATATTTTCAAGTTCCACTTCCACTAATTTTAACCTCACATGAGATTAAAACATGAGGTTTCTAGACTCATCATCTTCTTGGTTGCCTGGCATGCCCAAGCAGAAGAAAAGGATTAATGAGGAAACAGCTAATGGAGCTGAAAAAAACATAAGGAAGGAAGAAAGAAGAGAGAGACACTAAGTAAGGGGGGGAAGAGAGAGAAAGTGAGTGAGAGAAGAGGTTGGATACAACTATTCCTCCTAGTTTGAGGATCAGAAGGGTTGTAGAATTTAATTACAGGATGGGGACTTAAAGGTCATTTACAATTATAAATAGTTTGCATATCAATAGTTAAAATCAAGTAGTTTTTTTGTAAGATCTGAAGTTTTTGAAATTTTCCAGAGGAGAGAGTTGTATAGGGGTTTCTCTCTGTGCTTTTTTTGGCATTTTGTCAATGTTTTATATCAAGAAAGCACTTAATTCAAAGGACTAGAGATTTATATCTTCCCATTTTCTGTTGCCCAAATTAGGGATAATCCATTACTTTAGAATAATGTCTTTGTGGTCTGTCTCTGTTGAATGCCAAATATTCTTTCAATTATTTTATTCAGAGGGACATGAATCACCAGATTCTTTACTTGTGTTTGTCTATAGACTGGATAAAGGTTTTTATTGAACTCAACTATTCGGTGGTCAATGTCAGTGGATACTTGATTATATCTTTCAGATGAATTGACACATTAAAAATTTTTTTTGGAATACAGAAAAGCTATCACTGTCTTCAAACTGCTTTCACTTTGAGCAATGTGTCTATATATAATATTGATTTGTGGAACAGGTTTTCCTAATATATAGTCACAATACATAAAGTGTATGAAGTATAAAACAAAACAAAACTTCAAGTTTTCAACGACACTTTATTATGAAATTTTAAATATATTTTATGGTACAAAGGAAAAGAATATACAGTAGACCCTTGAACAACATGGGTTCGAACTGTGAGGATCCACTTATACACAGATTTTTTTCAATAGTAACTATTATAGTACTACATGATCTCTGGTTGGTCGGAAATGCAGGAACCATGGATACAGAGGGCTGATAATAAATGATTCACAAGTTTTCCACTGCACTAAATGTTGGGGTCCCTAACTCCCACATTGCTCAAGGCTCAACTATAATAATAAATGCATTAAAGTCTTTAAGTCTGTTGTTTTAAAACTCAATGTGCATTCCAATTATTCATCTATTCATCCATTGATTAAATAAACATTTAAAGAATACCTACTAGATGCCAGGCACCATATTAGGTTCTTGCAAATAAGAATACCATGCTGAGGCTGATTAGAGAGAGTCACACATAGTAACTATTCAATCTAAGAACTTGGAAGGGCAGGAATATGGTTCCTTGAGGTCAAGAACAAAAAAAACCCCTGAACTTATAGGACTGGTGGAAGGGGAAATATGTGAGATGTGATTGGGAAAAGCATGCTGGGGCCAGACATTGCAAAACCTAAGGATTGTAGTCCTTGCTTAATGGAATTAAAAAAGACTTACAGTGTTTTATGCAAGTGGTGACATAAGCTTATATTCATTTAGAACAGGTATGAGAGACCTAAAATTTTTCGTAGAATAAGTTGGTAGTTAATTTTAGTGGTCTACATGACAGATGAGGGGACTTTGGACTAGAATGGTAGCATTGGAGATGGAGAGAAAAGAGATGTCCAGGAGAAAATTCAAGAAGACTTGGTGACTGGTTCTTGGGTAAGAGGAAGGTGGCAAGAATTACTTCTAGTTTTCTGCCTTAATGACTCTAACATACACTACTGAGAAGTCTTTTGTGTGTCCATATGGGGAGATAAGTGATCAGCATCACCTTATTCCTGGGTAAGTTTTAGAGCTCACTGAGTCACTAGTATAAATACATAGTCTAGGGCACAATATTAACAAAACTGAGTCATGAGTTTTACTTGACCCCAAATGATTCAGTTAACTGTATTGTCTTGTTTAACTAGAATTCTATTCCTCACACCTGCTTTCTCAAAAGGCATCTTGATCACAAATAGCCCTGGGAGAGGGCATGTACATGTTTCACTACAGATGTGTCTTTAAAAGCAACTGAAAGTGTTAATGAGCTCTTTCAGGGAGACTCTTGCATACTGACTGGCATAACGTGGGTGTTATATACTTATGGGGTGGACATTGGATTAACTTTACCTTTTAATATGAGAAATTTTTTCCTTCCTTTGCAGGAGAAATTAATATGTCCTGAATATCCTAAAGGGAGAGGGCACATTATAGATTTTTCCCTCTGTGCTCAGTGAACATTTAATATCTCAGGTGAACCATAACATGGGAACTCAGTAACACAGTCAGAGGAAAGGAGAAAGAAAACTGGTGTCATGAGATGATCATAGAGATTGGAAAAAGGCTGGCTTGATGGTCATCCAGGGTGCAAATGCACCAGAATAAAGCAGCCTGTTCTCTAATCCTGTGGTACACTTGTAATTACTTAGGAAATCATCTGTGATATTGTGATTTATAGTAATAAATATATATTTGGCCTTTGTCCCCACTTTTGGCACAGAGCTCCTAAAATCCTAGGAATTTCCTAAGTGATTAGAGCATAAAGATGTCTTTTGTATATTAATGAGGTAACTTTTGGAAAGTACTAAGAATGGGAGCTGGTTGCCAGAGGAGTCAAACGTGGTATTAGAGGGTTGGAACTTTTATTTTTACTTTCCTAACCTCTGGGGAAGGGAGAAGGGCTAGAAGTTGGATCAATTGTCAATGGTCAATGATTTAATCAATCATGCCTATATATTGAAGCCTCTTACAAGGAGAGGGTTTGGAGAGTTTCCAGCTTGGACACATGAAGATTTGGGGAAAGTGGCACAGTTGGAAAGAATGTGGAAACTCCACATCCCTTCCTATATACCTTGCCCTATGTATCTCTTCCATCTAGATGTTCATCTGTATCCTATGTACATCCTTTGTAATAAACCAGTAATCTGTTGAGCAGACAGGTTTCCTGAATTTTGTGTGCCACTCTAGCAAATTAATCAAACTCAGCAAAGGAGTCATGGGAACCTCTGATTTATAGTCTGTCAATGAGAAGTACAGGTTACAACCTGGAGTTGTGATTGGTTTCCCAAGTTGGAGGGGGATATTGGAACATCCAATTTATAGCTGGTAGGGCAGAAGTACAGGTAACAACCTGGGCTTGTTTTGCTTCTGAAGTGAAAGACAGTCTTATTGGACTGAGCCCTTTACCTGTGGAATCTGATGCTATCTCTGGGTAGATAGTGTCAGAATTGAGTTGAACTGTAAGACAGCCAGCTGGTGTCCTGAGAATTGTTGGAGGTGGGGGGAAGTCCCACACCCTCACAATTAGAATGGGTGAGCAGAATCCAACATACCATTATTCTCCTAACTGTACTGTAAGCTTTGTGGTGGAAAGAACCAACTTCATCCTGCTCACTCAAATTTCCAAAGTCCAATCAAGTGCTTGACATATGATAATATGTTTAATGTTTAATAAATATTTTATGAGTGAATGAATAAAAATGTTATAGAACCAAACTTGGATTTGCTTACCTGCATGCAGTAAAGCCAATATACTTGCACTGTGTTGTATTGAAGAGTGAAGGAAAGTGCAGCATTTATTGCAGGGTGCCAAGCAAAGAGTCCAGGGCAACTAGTGCTCAAAACACCTGAACTCCCCTGACACATTTCAGGAAAGCATTTTTAAAGGCCAGGTGAGGGGTGGAAGTTGCAGGGTATGTGATCAGCTTGTGCACAATTCTTTGGTTGATGGTGAGGTAATAAGGGGGTGTCACAGGGCTTAACTTTATCAATACTTAGGCTTCAGTAAGCCTGGGGGCTATGTGCTCATGGTCATCAAATAGTTAATGTCTTCCATTTGGTGGAGTTTTAGCATCTGTAAAACAACTCAGGTAATGTGCATCAGATACAGTTATCTAGGTACTTCAGAGAGGAGTTAAGCAGAGGATATGAGGGAAAGGATCTGTCCTGGGAAGGCCCTATAGAGTCCTGCTCAGTTACAAAAGTGGTTCCAACCACAGTGCCAAGAAGTGCTATAGATTCAATTAGTAAACCATATTGCAATGGTTGGAGTCAGTTTGGGAAGTTTTTTTCTTAGGTTGCAGTGACCCTACAAGCATCAAAATATGAAGATGAGCCTTTAGGCACAGAGGTGAAAGGCTAGAAGGATCTAGATTAACTACTGATGCTGAAATCTCAGCCTCTGCACACCGGTGCCAAATTGAATCTCAGAGACAGAATTTTGGGTGGAGTAGAAAAGAATAGCTTTATTGCTTTGCCAGGCAAAGGGGAATTCAGAGAGCTCCTGCCCTCAAAAACTGTGTGTCCCAGCCCAGGAGGATTTGGTGAGGAGCTTTTATAGCAATGGTTCAAGAGTGGGGTTGCTAATAAGATTAGAGTGTGTGCAGGGCCTACATTCCTTTAATCTGCTCTCAGGTAATCTCTTGATGAGCTCCCCTGTTACCTTTAATCTGGCCTCAGGTGGTCTTCTCTGGAATGAAGAGTGCTAACTCCATTTGTTGGGGGGTTTTGTTTCTGTAAAGAGCTCAGAGATATTGATATGTATATCCCTTGAGGAACCAGGACCCTGCCCTGAGACTACACTATTGTTTCCTGACTGCTTCTCCCTTTTCTCTGCATCCATTTCTTTCCCTGATTAACAATTGTTTGAATCTGTCCTTTGGCACTCAAGGGAGGTCATGGAGGCTGGAGTCTATTTCCTACAAGGAACAGGGGACATAGATATTCTTCCATGCCCAGGAGCTCCACAGGCTCTTGCTCAGTTTCACGACTGTGGTCCCAGCTACAGCCTGGGGTTTCAGGGAAGTGCCCAAATTTTAGATGGAGCTTATTATTACAGAGGGTCATATTGTGAAATCAAGGGAGTACCCAGCTAAATCAATTAGATTGGTTTAGAATGGAGCTGGAGATTGCCAAGACTTAGAGGCTATCTCTTAAACACAAAGATATGAGTATATTATGATACATTGGACCTATACAGATGAACTAGACATATTATGGCTTTTGGTGTGTTCATGGTATAGTACAGAGGGAACTTGTTAGAGCACTGACAGCTTAAATGTGCTCTCACAGAAATACAGGTGTTAGCCAGTGAGCCACAAAAGAGAGGAGTCTGCTCTACATAGGTTGTCAATAGAGACATGCCTTTTCCAATGTAGGTAATGATCCTTAGGTTGATTGTTTAAGAATTTGTAAAAATGATAACTTTTTGTATGAAGAAAAATGCACAAAGAAGAAGACATACAAATAAGAAGGTTATAAAAGTTATGTGAAATCTACGCTCTCAGAGACAGTCACTGTGAATATTTTGGTGAATACTCCTTCAGCCAACTTTTTGTATATATATATATATATATATATATATATATATATATATATATAATTCTACAGAAACAGAACCATACCATGTATGCTGTTTGTTCTGAAAACTGCTTTTTCAACATTATCAAATTATTTTAATGTTAATAACGAGATAAACATCATCAATTTATAACTGCATAGTCATTCATTTCACATGTATATCATTTACTTACCCTTTCCCTACTGATAGATATTTGATTTATTTCTAATTATTTTCTTTTATAAACAACACAATAATGAACATATCATGGTAATGCCCTTACCATTTTACATTTAACAAAAGTTAAAAACATGGCCTTCAAATAAATAAAGATTGAACACATGTCAAATATTTATTTAACCAGACTATGATGAAACTATCAGGCAAGTAAAGCTGATTCGATGGGCATTTGATAAACACATATTTAACAGGGAAAGGCATATGAAGGCAAGTTCACTAATCTAGAGGCAACATTCACAGTCAATATAACTCTTCTTTTCAAGGGAAATTCTTGGCTTAAATAATATTTTAATAAAGCTTAGCTACATGTGCCAGTAAAACATAGAGATGACAGAATGATTTATGATTTAAATATCATATAATCGCTGAAGTGTCTAGTACTGTCTTATATCAAACAACATGAGAGAAGCAAATTCCAGGGAGCAAGGAAGAAAGGAGCAATGTGAAAACAATGCAGATATCAGTAGAGTGCATATGGCATAAACCATCTCATTACAAATTTGATGAAAGGATAATAAAATTAACATATCTTGAGAAGATATGATATGAGCCTTATAAGTATACTCTCATTTAATCTTTTTTTTTTTTTTGCCCGAAGTGTGTATATTCAGAACATCAGACAGGCACACATCAAAATAACCTTATACAGTGTTTAGTAGAAAAGAGACCATGAAAAATGACCAAAATATTATTTAGATTTTGAGATTAATTCTGATTGAGGTTGACAATTCTTATTCATTATTGTATTCAACAAAGTATAACTGCATGGAGTTAATACACTTTATTAAAAATTGAAATATAGTTTATATACAATATTATGCTAGTTTCAGGTGTATAACATAGTGATTCAACATTTAAATACGTTATGAAATGGTCACCATGATAAGTCTAGTAACCATTTGTCCCATACAAAGTTATTACAGTATTATTGACAATATTACTAATACTGTATGATAGATCCCTGTTACTTATTCATTTTCTAATTAGAAGTTTGTACCTCTTAATTCCTTTCACCTATTTTACCCAAAGCCCCCTTCTCCCCTCCTCTCTTGCAACCACCCATTTGTTATCTGCATCCATGAATCTGTTTTCATTTTGTTTCTTTCTTTATTTATTTTTTGTTTTTTAGATTCCACATATTAGTGAAATCATACTGTATTTTTTTCTCTGACTTATTTTACTTAGCACGATACACTCTAGATTCATCCATATTGTGACAAAAGGGCAATATAACTCTTGTTTTAAGTTTATCTTATCTACTAGACAGAAATCACTTGCACCTCTACCAAAAGTCTGCCTACAAGTTAACATGTAACTTAACAATGCCTGGAATGTAATCAATAATAAAGTCTATATCAAAACAGGCACATTATCTTACAGAATTACATAATCTTTGGGAAGATTTATTAGTGTTCTAATATAATAATGCAAAAACTTGCAGTCCTATTCTTCCCTTATTTCCAAATTTTGGTTAAGTTTTCTTAAGACATGTGTTGCCAAACTTGGCTTCATTTTGAAAGATGTGAATTTGAAAGATGACAAAAATGAGGCCAGGTGGACAGGGTAGAGAAAGACTCAGGGCACCTGGAAGGGTGACAGAGATTCTCTCAGGTAGCCTATGGAGATCAGTGTCATTACCTTTGTTGTGAATTTGCTTATCTTTTATTTCCAACTAATTTGTAAGCCCCTCAAAGTGGAGACTATGTTAAGACATAGTCTTATTTCTCCTATATCTTCAGAGCACTTGATGGGCCCATCAAAATGACCTAATGGGACTGAAGAGAATTTAAAACTGACCAAAATTGTGCATTTTAATGGAAATGAGTGTAGGATTGCCTCTTCAAACACATTTATGAAATGTTTCAGAGGGCATTGGGCATTGCAGGAATCTTGGAAGAGGAAAAACTTTCTTTTGGGAATGTCTTAGTCCTAAAAGAATGATTGTTCTGGTAAATAAGGGGTTATATGCTAGACTATGAAATCTCATGAGTTAAGTCGTCACTTTGCTACTGATTTCACAATCAGTTCTTAACCTGGACCTTTCTTAGTTCCTGGCATGGAATATGGAGGTCACTTGTCAGTTTCTCATCTCATGTTTCTCCTTCAAATTTTTCCTTAAGCCTGGTTTTGAAAAGATCCTCCATCTGTATTGCTGGAGGGAACTAAAATTATTGGTTTGATTGTCAAACTCTTCTTGGCTGGCACAAGAAGGATTTCTGTCTGACAGCTGCTTTTCACATTACCACTTGATCTGATTATCTCTGCTCATTGGCAATGACCAGGATCTCATCACAATTTTGTCAATAGCGTTCCTTCTACTGTGTTAAACAGGATATTGCTTTTTATTCAATGATTATAATTTTTCCAGTTGGGTGAATATTAGCAAGGGAGTTTTTCATTTTAGGAAAATTAGTATTGCTCACTTAGATGTTTTTCTTTTTGGGTTAAAACATTTGAGAAATGGATCAGTGAGTACAATAGGGGACTGGGGTAGAAAGTTCCAGATCAGTTACCTGCCTTTGTCTCCCGCTGAAAGCTTCAGTAGAGGATTTACAGAAAGTTTTCAGTAGGCACAGCATTATCTTTTCTTTGGAGTCAGTGATAGCACCACTGGCTTTCTTTTAACATTAAACATTGTATTGGATAGTTCCTCACATGCCTAAGGGAGGATTGTGACTCTTCAAATTAAAGTAAAATCACATGATGAAATTGACTTGCCCCATAGAGTCCTTCTCCCTGAAACCATTTTGAAGGAGAAGAAGAGTAAATGTTTTAAAGTTTATTTTAGGGAGTTATTAAAAAGGGAAAACAAACTTCACAGATATGCCTTAGAGATCAATACAGATTCTGGCCAGTATGCTATCCTGTCTTCATCTCCAGCTGCAACAGTCAAAGCTGTTCAGGAAGACCATTCCCTGAAAGGCTCAATGAGCCAGGAAAACCCAGTCTCATCTCTATCTTGGATAGACCAAGGTGAGAAACTGTGCTTAGACATTTTAGAACTACAAATAGAAGGGAAATATAATATCAGGGATCAAGTAGTTTGGAAGGTTTGATTCAAAATATATGACTTTGGAAAATATACTCTCAGAACTCAAAAAAAAAAAGGGATGAGGGATGTGTGATCTCAGGGAAAACTGAAGTTGCCTTTATGATGTAATTTGATAGTCCTGGAAAACTTTCTGGCTCAGAATCGCTCTCCAAGCTACTATCTGGAATTCTTGCATTAATGATTCCTTTCCTGGCTTAAATACACTGCCCTCTCCTAGATCTCTCGTAAAATTGAGCAGCCTGTGAGGGGTATGATGTGAAGTTTTCTGACTTTAGAGGGAATAGGCTTATCAGTTCATTTATGCAAAAAATGAGTTTGTTCAACAAAAGAAAATTGGGTGCCCTAATGTGGGTGTGGGACAAGCAAGGATGCAAAAGTAATGGAAGGGAAGCAAAATACTCACCATTTCCCCACTTCACAAGGTATGTGAGTCTGAGAAAACTTTCCCTGTCTCACAGCATATGTATCTTCTAAACTTTGGTTTGGAATTATCCCATTTCCCCCTGCTTTCAGGTGCTCAGATTTTCTCTCCCACTGCTTCTGTTTAGTTTTCTAACAGTATTGTTTAACTTGGTAAAGCACTTAGAATGATGAATTTTGCTCTTGAAGACACATTACAAAATAAAGCCACAGGCTATTGCATTGTAAGTGAAAACCATAGGGAATTACTCAGGTTGAATCTGTAATGTCCTCAAGTTAGCGTTGTGAGAGCCTCCTGTTGCATTGTGAAGAGAGGAAGATGCGTTGTAAAATCTGTCTCCATAAGGTATTATTCCCAAGTAATTTGTAATAAGAGTCTCACCTCCTGCTATCAGAACCCATGGCAGAGCCAAGATCAGCTGAAAAATATGCAGCACTCTGGTTGGACTTGACGGGAGATAGATGTTTCCACAGAAATTTTATTAAGAATAAACTCGGGATGAGGAAAACAATGGAACTAGCATTTTTTCCCTGGAAAGACTTTATTAACATTTAATATTTTCATTATTAGCATAACAGCTATACTTCAGGTGCAAGTCAACCAGAGAATGTGTTTAATAAAATGCAGAAAAGTCACACCACCTCACAAGCTTATTTGTTACTCATAAAAATTATGTTAAAACTATGTGTATCCAAAAGTGTTTCAGCAATAAAAATGAATAATAACATCTATGAAGAAATGGAATCTCTTTTTTCAAAATTTACCTATAAATGTTAGGACATTTGAGCTGGGTGGTTTTTTTTTCTTTTCTTTTCAACTTTTTTTTTTTTTTACCTTGTATTCTGAAAACTTTAATGTTTCTAAATGTTCAGTGTTCAGAGAAAGTAGTAACATTAATATTTGTTTCCTCTGAGATCTGTCATTTCTGTGATGGAAGAGGTGGAAATAAAATGGGGGATACAGGAGAAGGAGGGAGAAAGACCATCTATAACTAACCTACTTCAACTGATATTTACAGTTTTTAAAAAGACTTTCACATCTTTGTTGCATTAGACAAATATGAGGCATATTAAGAATTTTAAGAGCTTGTGAAAAAATCAAACTGAATTGAGCAACCTCTAACCAGAAATGGTTAGGGGTTCTTCTGCAGATGGGAGCTCAGGGAGAGACTTCTATAGAAAAGCGGAGGAAGCGAAGTAAGGAAATTATCCATTGGCTGTAGCTTAAAGCCTACTTGGCTGTTTGTTTGTGATTGGCTGTCTTTAGTATTTTGATTTTGTAACCCTGAGGCATTTACAGGCCTAGATTTTGGTTTGCTTATGTAGCTGCTACAGCATTAGAGCAACCTCAGTCTAATGGCCTCCTTGTTTATTAATTTAACACAGCCAAGTTAATATATTCCAGTTCTAAGGAATATACTCTGCATATCACCCCACTTTCCAGAACCAGAGCAATCCCTCCTCCTTGACCCCCACACTGCCTAGGCCACTGTCCTCTGAGCTTTGAAGGGCAGAATGTGATTGCTTGACTTGATTGGATCACCACTTGCTGTTTCAACTACTCCCCCATACTCAAGCTTTCTTTTTCAAAATATACAGCCCACCTAGGATCAGAGCATAAAATGCCTTCAAAAAACTCCTGAGGTGTTCTAGACTCTTAGTTATATATGCAGAGAAACAACCACGCAAGAAAGCATGAAATTTAATACAAGATTGCACGATCTAGTATTTCTTTATGCAATTAATAATAATATCATTAATAATAATGATAAAGAATAATTTACCTGCTGAGATTTAAGTGCCAGGAAGTGTGCAAGGATTTTTATATACATTTTCTCTTTTAATGTTCCCTATGATATCATGTGTTAATTTTATTTCTATGAGGCACAGGATCAAAATGGAGATAAGACTAGAACCCAGGGCTCTTTGATTCTAAAGCTGTGCCTCTTTACATCGAAAACAGAATGGATCAAATATTTTTCCCACTGTCAGCTGGCAAAATTTATCCACTGAAACTTCAGAGGTGCCTTAGTCTTATTTGTTGTCATTTTCACCTCTAAAAATGGCATTACCAAATCATTCCCTGAGGTATCTTGACAAAGGAAGTAGCATGGCCTGAAAGTAGTAGGGAAGATGTTTTTTAGGAAGTGGGACTAAAGCTATTCTGAAGGTGAAGGAGGGGTTAGGAATTGTGTGGAAATAGTGCAAGGGAAGGTGTTTCTGTTAGAGGCAGAAAGAACTGATCTAGTGTGAACGGGATGGGGATGGGGGCAAAGAAGACATGCCTGTCTTTAGAGTTTTACTTGCATCTTGTGATGATTGAATAATTTAGAGTATTCCTAGAATGAGTATAAAGAAGAGGGTGAATGTATCATTCACTTAAAAACCAAAGAAAACAAATTCTTCTAATAAAAACCCATAAATGAATTATCAGCAGAAAGAATAATAAATAAAAGATGCAGCTTTCTGTGAAGCTTTTGATGTTCAAAATGTACACCTTTTTTTGTTGTTTTCCGTTTTTCTTTTTTTTAACTTGGAGTATAACTGCTTTACAATGTTGTGTTAGTTTCTGCTATACAGAAAAGTGAATCAGCCGCACGTATACATACATCCCCTCTTCCATGGATTTCCTTACCATTTAGGTCACCACAGAGTACTGAATAGAGTTCCCTGTGTAATATAGACTGTTCTCATTAGTTGTCTATTTTATACATAGTAGTGTATATTTGTCAATCCCAATCTCCCAATCCATCTCACCCCCCATCCCCACTTGTTATCCATACATTTGTTCTCTATGTCTACGTCTCTATTTCTGCTTTGTAAATAAGATCATCTGTACCATTTTTTTATAGGTGCCAATAATTTGCATTAATATGTGATATTTGTTTTTCTTTTTCTGACTTACTTCACTCTATATGACAGTCTCTAGACCCATCCACATCTCTGCAAATGACCCAATTTCATTTCTTTTTATGGTTGAGCATTATTCCATTGTATATATGTACAACATCTTACTTATCAATTCCTCTGTTGATGGATATGTCCTGGATATAAATAGTAAATAGTGTTGTAATGAACATTGGGGTGCATGTATCATTTTGAATTATGGTTTTCTCTGGGTATATGCCCAGGAGTGGGATTGTTGGGTCATATAGTAGTTTTATTTTTAGATTTTAAGGAACCTCCATACTGTTCTCCACAGTGGCTGTATCAATTTACATTGCCACCAGCAGTGCAAGAGGGCTCCCTTTTCTCTGCACCCTCTCCAGCATTTATTGTTTGTAGATATTTTGATGATGGCCATTCTGACCGGTGTGAGATCATACCTCATTGTGGTTTTTATTTGCATTTCTCTAATAATTAGTGATGTTGAGCATCTTTTCATGTGTTTGTTGGTCATCTGTATGTCTTCTTTGGAGAAATGTCTATTTAGGCCTTCTGGCCATTTTTTGATTTGTTTTTTTTTTTTTTTTTTGATATTGAGCTGCATAAGCTGTTTTTATATGTTGGAGATTAATCCCTTGTCAGTTGCTTCATTTGCAAATATTCTCTCCCATTCTGAGGGTTGGCTTTCATCTTATTTATGTTTTCCTTTGCTGTGCAAAAGCTTTGAAGATTCATTAGGTCCCATTTGTTTATTTTTGTTTTTATTTCCATTACTGTAGGAGGTGGGTCAAAAAAATCTTGCTGCGATTTATGTCAAAGAGTGTTTTTCCTATGATTTCCTCTAAGAGTTTTATAGTGTCAGACCTTAAATTTAGACCTCTGACCCATTTTGTGTTTATTTTTGTGTATAGTGTTAGGCAGTGTTCTAATTTCATTCTTCTACATGTAGCTTCCAGTTTTCCCAGCACCATTTATTGAAGAGACAGTCTTTTCTCCTTTGTATATTCTTGCCTGCTTTGACAAAGATTAGTTCACCATAGGTGTGTAGGTTTATCTCTGGGCTTTCTATCCTGTTCCACAGATCTATATATCTGTTTTTGTGCCAGTACCATACTGTCTTGATTACTGTAGCTTTCTAGTATAGTCTGAAATCAGGGAGTCTGATTCCTCCAGCTCTGTTTTTCTTTCAAAAATTTCTTTGGCTCTTTGGAGTCTTTTGTGTTTCCAATACAAATTGTAATGTTTTTTGTTCTAATTCTGTGAAGAATGGCATTGGTAACTTGATAGGGATTACACTGAATCTGTAGATTGCTTTGGGTAGTACAGTCATTTTCACAATATTGATTCTTCCAATCCAAGAATGTGGTATATTGCTCCACCTGTTTGTGTCATTTTTTATTTCTTTCATCAGTATATTGTAGCTTTCTGAGTACAGGTCTTTTGCCTCTTTAGATAGGTTTATTCCTAAGTATTTTATTCCTTTTGCTGCAGTGGTAAATGGGATTGTTTTCTTAATCTCTTTTTCTGATCTTTTGTTGTTAATGTATAGGAATGCAAGAGATTTCTGTGCATTAATTTTGTATCCTGTAACTTTACCAAATTCATTGATTACCGCTAGAAGTTTTCTGGTGTCATCTTTAGGGTTTATGTATAGTATCATGTCATCTGCAAACAGTGACAGTTTTACTTCTTCTTTCCTGATTTGGATTCCTTTTATTTCTGTATCTTCTCTGATCACTGTGACTAGGACTTCCAAAGCTGTGTTGAAAAACAGTGGCAAGAGTGGACACCCATGTCTTGTTGCTGATCTTAGGGGAAATGCTTCCAGTTTTCCACCATTGAGAATGATATTTGCTGTGGGTTTGTTGTATATGGCCTTAATTATGTTGAGATCCTCTTTGCCCACTTTCTTAAATTTACTGAGGCTTGATTTGTGATGCAAGATGTGATCTATCCTGGAGAACGTTCTGTGTGCACTTGAGCAGAAAGTGTATCTGCTGCTTTCGTATGGAATGTCCTATAAATATCAATTAAGTGTACCTGGTCTAATGTGTCATTTAAGGCTTGTGTTTCCTTATTAATTTTCTGTCTGTATGATCTGTCCATTGGTGAGAGTGGGGTGTTAAAGTCCCCTACTATTATTGTGTTACTGTCAATTTCCCCTTTTACAGTTGTTATCATTTGCCTTATGTATTGAGGTCCTGCTATGTTGGGTGCATAAATATTTACAATTGCTATATCTTCTTCTTGGATTGATCCCTTGATCATTATGTAGTGTCCTTCCTTGTCTCTTTTAACAGTCTTTATTTTAAAGTCTATTTTGTGTGATATGAGTATTTCTACTCCAGCTTTCTTCTGATTTCCATTTGCATGGAATATCTTTTTCCATCCCCTCACTTTCAGTCTGTATGTAGCCCTAGGTCTGAAGTGGGTCTCTTCTAGACAGCATATATATGGGTCTTGTTTTTATATCCATTCAGCCATTTTATGTCTTTTGATTGGAGCATTTAATCCATTTACATTTAAGGTAATTATTGACATGCATATTCCTACTACCATTTTCTTAATTGTTTTGGTTTGTTTATGTAGGTCTTTTTCCTCTCTTGTGTTTCCTGCCTAGAGAAGTTCCTTCAGCATTTGTTGTAAAGCTGGTTTTGTGGTGCTGAATTCTCTTAGCTTTTGCTTGTCTGTAAAGCTTCTGATTTCTCTGTCAAATCTGAATGAGATCCTTGCTGTGTAGAGTAATTTGGGTTGTAGGTTTTCCCCTTTCATCTCTTTAAATATATCCTGCCATTGTCTTCTGGCCTGCAGAGTTTCTGTTGAAAGATCAGCTGGTAAACTTATGGGGATTCTGTTGTATATTATTTGTTGCTTTTCCCTTTCTGCTTTTAATATTTTTTCTTATATCAATTTTGTTAGTTTGATTAACATGTGTCTTGTTATGTTTCTCTTTGGGTTTATCCTGCATGGGACTTTCTGTGCTTCCTGGACTTGATTGACTATTTCCTTCTCTATGTTAAGGAAGTTTTCAACTATAATCTCTTCAAATATTTTCTGAGGCCCTTTCTTTTTCTCTTCTTGTTCTGGGACCCCTATGATTCTAATGTTGCTGTGTTTAATATTGTCCCAGAGCTCTCTGAGACTGTCCTCGTTTATTTTCATTCTTTTTTCTTTATTCTGCTCTGTGACAGTTATTTCCACCATTCTACCTTCCAGCTCACTTATCCATTCTTCTGTCTCAGTTATTTTGCTATTGATTCCTTCTAATGTATTTTAAATTTCAGTTATTGTGTTTTTCATCACTGATTCTTTGTACTTTATTTCTTCTAGGTCTTTGTTAAACATTTTTTGTATCTTCTCAATCCATGCCTCTATTCTGTTTCTGAGATCTTGGATCATCTTTATTATTATTACTATGAATTCTTTTTCAGGTAGATTGCCTATTTTGTCTTTATTTGGTCTCGTGCGTTTTTACCTTGCTCCTTCATCTGTAATGTATGTCTCTGTCATCTCATTTTGTCTAACTTCCTGTGTTTGTGGTATCCTTTCCACAGGCTTCAGGGTCATAGTTCCTCTTGCTTCTGCTGTCTGCCCTGTGGTGGCAAGTTTGGTCCAGGGGCTTGTTTAGGCTTCCTGTTTGGATGGACTGGTGCCTGTGCTCTGGTGGGTAGAGCTGGATCTTGTCCCTCTGATGGGCAGGGCCATATCAGATGGTGTGTTTTGGGGTTTCTGTGACCTTAGTATGACTTTAGGCAGCCTGTCTGCTTATGGGTGGGTTTGTGTTCCTGTCTTGTTTGTTGTTTGGCATTAGGTGTCTGGCACTGGATCCTTTGGGCAGTTGGGTGGACTGGTTCTTGGAGTCGAAATGGAGACCTCTGGGAGTGCTCTCACTGATTAATATTCCCTGGGGCTCAGAATTTTCTGGCCATCCAGTGTCCTGGATTTGACGCTCTCACCCCAGAGGCTTAGGCCCAACCCCCAACTGGGGAACCAAGGTCCTGCAAGCCACATGGCATGGCTAAAGATAAAATAAAATAAAATAAAATAAAAGATGATGGAGAAAACAAACAGACAAACAAAACGCAAGACAAATAGCAAAGACAAAAACAAACATCAACTATAACAATTGAAAAAATAAAAGGAACAAATGAACAGACAAACAAAACCCAAGACAAAAGGTAAAAGCAAAACCAAAGAAACAAAAACTTAGAAACATACACACAAATAAGAAACAGAAACAAAAGCAAAGGAAACAGAAAACAAGAGAAGAACCAGACCAACAACAGAACCTAGAAGTGAAATCAAACAATTAAAAACAAACTAACAAAAGCAAAAAAGAAAATAAAAGCAGAATGCAAACTAAGAAAAAAAAGAAAAGCATACAAAACAAACACATCAAATGATCCAAAAAAAAGATAAATAAAAAGAAAACAGAAAAAAGAAAAAGAAAACAAAAACAGAAAAAACACAAAACAATGAAAAAGTGAAATAAAAATAGAAAAAAATTAAAGATATATTAAAAAATTTTTAAACAAAATAAAAATAAAAAATACTACTAATAAAAAAAGAATAACAAAACAAAACATAAAAAATAATAGTAATAATAATATTTTCCTGGGGTCTCAGCTGTCAGTGTCTTTTCCCCCACTGTGAGCCACAGCCAAACTCCTCCTCCCCAGGAGGCCCTCCTATACCTCTAGGTAGGTCTCTGGACCTGCTACAGGCACTGTGGGGGCAACTCAGACTCTGACCTGGCCCAACTCCCGTGTGTACTTGCCCCCAAAGTTCATAGCTGCTAAGGCTAGACCAGTCTCAGTTGTGGGAACACTCGTTGTCCATTCAGATATTCCACAAACACAGGATTTACCAAGCCAATTGTGGGATTGAATCTGTAGCTTGTGCAGCTGCATGGTTAGATTTTCATTCCTCTTCCTTAGTCACCCTGTCTCTGTGGCTTATCTGTGGTTTTTAGTCCCACCTCTGCATGTGGGCCACCCACAGGAATCTGCTTCTGAGGCTGCCCTGGAGCACTCAGGTCTGCCCTGCTGAGGACAGGGCATGGAGGTGGCATGGCTGCCAGCGTCGTGGGAGCCCTGGTGGCCACAGGTGTTCTGGGAAGCCAGCGGCCATGGGCGCAGGAGATTCAGCCCTAGTAGGAGCCTTTCCTAGCACCTGGTAGCCTTTGTGAGAGGTTGAGCCCTGGAGGGTCCTTTCCTATTGCCTGGAGGCAGGTACCTGAGGGCCAGCTACAGTGGGGGCCTTTCCTATTGTTTGGCTGCATGTGCGCATAGGCCTGCCCCATCAGGGGCTTTTCCTAGTGCCCAGAAGCAGGCAGGAGGAGGCCAGTCCCAGTGGGGGCCTCTCCAAGCACCTGGGGGAGCAGGGGTCAGTGCATGGGAAAAGAGAGGCTGAAATGGTGACTCCACCCTCTGTGTGTCAATCAACAGTAGTGCCTTGCTTCTAAAATGTACAACTTATAATTATTATTTCCTTTAAGCACAAATATGCAATAAGTAAAATTAATTATTAGCCAATGTTTGAAAATACTTTGAAGAAGACAGCAAGTCATCAATGAATGGCATGATTATTTCTATTCTATTTCCCACTTTTTTTGGAAAATAGAAATTCTAGAATTCTTATTATCAGTTAGAAATTACACCTGATAATATGAATAATGAATTTAAGGGGAAACAGGGAAATCTATTTGAAGTATCTTCATTATTAGTTTTCACTTTTTAATTAGATTGTACATTTACAATCCCTTTGGATGATTGGTGAATAATATGTAAAAAATAGCCAAGCAATGATGTTATTTCAAAAAAGTAAAGATTAAGTAAATGATTAAGGACTTTTATACATATGAAGGAACACACTGGATGATGATTTATGACCTAAACCTTTACCTTAGAACACATCTGAAATTTTTGTTTTTTGTTTTGTTTTTTTCTTAATTTTATGTCCTGTGTGAGAGAGAAGGGCACAGTTTAGTAGCCATTTGTGAAGAGGAATTTAGGAAAAAAGTATCATCTGAGAAAAGGATGAAATGTTAGCTGTTTAGCCTAGAAAATGTAAGGGAGATCTGATAGCCATTATCCAACCTTTGAAGAATTATTATGTTAGTAAGGGTCACATGTGTGGGTCTGAAAACTAAAGGTTGGAAGTTACTGAAGAATACTCTAACAATTAGAACTGTCCAACAATGGCACTGCTGCTTTATGAAGTAGGAAGTTCCTCTTCAATGAAATGTTCAGATACAGGCTGGAAGACCATCTGGCAGGGCTGTGCTGGATATGCCTCCACCAGTCACTGTGTGTGGATGGGGGAGGGTTGTGTTAGATGATTTGACAGTTCCTTCTAAATATAAGTTATCAGATTTTAAATTGGCAGTGGGATTCCATCAATGAGGGGGAAGGATACAATGGACTCTGACAGTTTTTTTGTTTTGTTTTGTTTTTATCACCAAGATTTCTATGCTTTCCAAGGACAGAGGCAAACAGGATAAAACTAAATAGTTAAGAAGAAAATTTCATTATGTTAGGAAAATTATTTAGTAGAAAGAGAATAATTATTTATAGCACCTTAATTATTTTCAGAGGTATAACACTTCTTGAAAAATATAAAACAGGCCAAAGTCTCTGGATTCTTTTGACCTGATTTTATCTCTCTGTGCTCCAAAAGTTTTCCTCTTGTCAAATTCTTAGATTCCCTCCCTAAAGTTTTCCTACCATACTACCAGGTCTGTCCAAGAACAAGATGACCCCAAATCCCAACCTCTTTAATTTTGTTAGGCATAATTCCAAAAATGTTTAAAAATATTCCCACTCCCTGGTTATTAAATTAAACCCTCAACTGGGTACTGCTGTGAAAGATCTTTGTTCATGGAATTAAGTTATGAATCAGCTGATTTTAAGAATCAGAGATCATCCTGAGTATTATAGTTGGTCCCAATGATATCACATGAATTTTCCAACAGAGGGCAGGTAGATGAAGTCATATAGATGTGTCCAAAGGGGAGACCCATGGGATTGGAAACATGAGAGACTCAAATCACCATTGCTGACTTTGAAGATGAAGAAAGATGCCTGCAGGTTGAGGAATGTGGGCAGCCTCAAGCAATTGAGAGCATCCCTTAGTTGACAGCTAGCAAGGAAACAGGACCTCAGTCCTACAATTGCATGGGATTCTGCCTATAACCTTAATGAGCTTGGAAGAAGATTCAGTCATAGAGCTTCCAGAAAAGAATACAGCCCTTGATTTTAGCCTTGTGAAACCCAGAGCAACAAAACAGATGAACCTGACTTATAGAACTGTGAGATAATAAATGGGAATTGTTTTAAGTTGCCAAATTGTGGTCATTTGTTACAGGAGCAATAGAAAATGAATACTACAATAAAACAGTACTGCTGGTAGCCCTTCCTGGCCTTTAGCAGGACTTTAAAAATTTGTTAATATAATTCACATAATGAGTGAATTTCAGGAGTGTTTTTTTTTTTTTTCCAAAAAGAGGATTTACTGGTGAAAATGATGTTTCTAGTGGTGGAGAATGCACAGGACTTATATTCTGAGAGGCAGTCCTTACTTAATCGGTTTTCATGGATCTCTGTTCACAACTTGGCATCCTTTACTTTTTCCTACTACCTTCAGCTTGACCACATGTAGGTACACACATACATACAAACACAAGCACACTATGGAAATCAAAGATTCTGGACACCATATTCTTTTTTTCTTCTTTTTTTTGCAGTACGTGGGTCTCTCACCATTGTGGCCTCTCCTGCTGCAGAGCACAGGCTCCGGACGTGCAGGCTCAGCAGCCATGGCCCATGGGCCCAGCCGCTCCGTGGCATGTGGGATCCTCCTGGACCAGGGCACGAACCTGTGTCCCCTGAATCGGCAGGTGGACTTTCAACTACTGCGCCACCAGGGAAGCCCTGGACACCATATTCTTTCTTAAAGCCTAGTGACCACCTAGTTCAATAAAGAAAATAGACTTATTTAGGTAATTATTCCCTTCAGAGTTGTGACACTTACAATGGGCAAAACTTGATGATAAGTAATATTTATCTTTATTGCTTTCATTGGAATTTTGTCTATGAATCCTTAATTGGCCAGAATTTGAAATGTGATTTGGTTGTTAGCATGGTGCCAGCACATGTGTAGTACATCACAATCAGTTCTATTAATATGAATTCTTTTGATTTGTTTTTCTCAAGTCCCCCTATTTTAAGATTAGTTATGCAATTTTATGACCATAGTTCTATGTGAAAAACTTTTTGAATATTTGACTGAGTTAACCAATAAGCTCACTAACAAATTGAATCAAATTAAAGAAAAATCAATTGCTAAATTTGTTGGATTAGTTAAAGATATTTAATGAACTGACACCTTTTTTGTTTCTTTTATCATATAATTGACATATAACATTTTAGTTTTATGTGTACAACACAGTGATTCAATATTTGTATATATTGCAAAATGATCACCACAGGTCTAGTCAACATCTGTCTCCATACATAGTTAGACTTTTTTTCTCATCAAGAGAACTTTTAAGACTTACTATCTTAACAGCTTTCAAATATGCAATAGAGTGTTATTAACTATAGTCACCATGCTGTACATGGCATCCCTATGACTTATTTACTTTATAACTGGAAGTTTCTACCTGTTGACTTCCTTCACCCATTTTGCCCATCCTCACTCCCTGCCTCTGGCAATCACCAACCTGTATCTATGAGTCTGGTTTTGTTGTTGCTGTTTTTGTTTAGATTCCACATATAAGTGAGATCATAAGGTATGTCTTTCTCTGTCTAATTTATTTCACTTAGCATAATGCCCTCAAGGTCCATTGATGTTGCCACAGATGGCAAACTTTCATTCTTCATGGCTGAATAATATTGCACTGTGTGTGTGTGTGCATGTGCGTGTGTGTGTGTGCGTGCGTGCGTGTGTTTGTGTGTGTGTGTGTGTGTGTGTGTGTGTGTGTGTATTCCACATTTCCTTTATCCATTTATCCATTGATGACCACTTAGGTCATTTCCGTATGTTGGCTGTTGTTTGTTGCCATATTTTGGCTATTGTAAATAATGCTGCAATAAGCAGGAGGGTACACATTTCTTTTCAAATTAGTGTTTTTGTTTTCTTCAGATATATATCCAGAAGTGGAATTTTTGGATCATATGGTAGTTATATTTTTATTTTGGGGGGAACCTCCATACAGTTTCCATAGTGACTAGACCAATTTACATTTTCTCCAACAGTGCACAAAGCTTTCCTTTTCTCCACATCCTCTTCAACAGTTGTTATTTATTGTCTTTTTAATAATAACCATTTTAACAGGTATCACATTCTGGTTTTTATTTACATTTCCCTGATGATTAGTGATGTTGAGCATCTTTTCATGTACCTGTTGACAATCTGTATGTCTTAGAAAAATATCTCTTCAGATCCTCTGCCCATTTTTTTTTTTTCGATAAGTGGACCTCTCACTGTGGTGGCCTCTTCCGTTGCAGAGCACAGGCTCCGGACGTGCAGGCTCAGCAGCCATGGCTCATGGGCCTAGCCGCTCCGCGGCATATGGGATCTTCCCGGACCGGGGCACGAACCCATGTCCCCTGCATCGGCAGGTGGACTCTCAACCACTGCGCCACCAGGGAAGCCCTGTGTGACTTCATTATATATTTTGGTTATTAGGTCTTTGTCAGATATATGATTTGCAAATATTTTCTCTCATTCTATAGGTTGTCTTTCATTTTGCTGATGGTTTCCTTTGCTGTGCAAAGGAGAATGTTCCATGTGCACTTGAGAAGAATGTGTATTCTGTTGTTTCTGGGTGAATTGTTCTTTACATAAGTCCATCTGGTATAATGCATCATTTAAGGCTGATGTTTCCTTATAGTTTTTATGTCTAGATGATCTATCCATTGATGTAAGTGGGGTATTAAAGTCCTGTATTATGATTGTATTTCTGTCTATTTCTCTGTTTAAGTCTGTTAATATTTGCTTTATATATTTAGTTGCTCCTATGTTGGGCACATAAGTATTCACAAATATTATACCCTTTTGTTGGATTGACTCTTTTATCATTATGCAATGCCATTATTTGTCTCTTATTACAGTGTTTGTTTTAAAGTCTATTTTGTCTAATATCAATATAGCTACCCCAGCTTTCTTTTGGTTTCCATTTGCACAGAATATTGTTTTTTTCACCCCTTCACTTTTAGTCTGTATGTGTTCCTACATCAGAAGTAAGTCTCTGTAGGCAGCATATAGATAGGTCTGGGTTTCTTTTCTTTTTAAAAAAAAAAATTCATTCAGTCACTCCGTCTTTTGATGGGAGAATTTAGTACATTTACATTTAAAGTAATTATTGATAGGTATGTTCTTATTGGCATTTTGCTAATTGATTTCTGGTTATTTTGTTTGAACTGACACCTTTTGAAAACTTAAACTGTACAGACAATTTTTTCAAAACAAACAAATATCATTTGGAAACATAGTCTAAAATGAACTTGCCTTCCCAGTCCATGAGGGTGATAAGCCACCCTGACTTTCCATTATGTATCTTCTTAGTCTAATTTAAAGAGTTTATAATAGGATTGGAGAGTTTCAATATTTTTTCCTCATCACTGAGAGCAAACAATAATTTTTTGAAGTTCTATGTATTGTTTTAGGTGATGGATGAAGACACTCTTGGGTATGGGTCATGATTCCTGTTCTCCAGGATTTTTAGTGTACTGGGGTAGGTGGTTTTAAATTTTATGCAATATGAAATGATATCTCATCTTATTAAAACATTTATTTTAAATTGCATAATTTTAAAGGAAACTGGGCAAAGTGAAATGTAAACTCTAGTCACCTCAAGGTGATAATACTTTAACTGACAAATGGAAATTTCTACCACCCTTGGTCAAAATGAATTATGGATTCAGCAACTTTGGTTTTTAACAAGGTCTTTGAGAATCATCTTTGATTTTGAAAAGATGGTCACATCCAAGATAGTATTAGGTTTCATGAGGTACACAGACAATAAAATCCTTGGAAGATGGAACACATTAATGTGAACAGAAATAAGGTTTCCTGAGGACCTTAAGCCCAGGAAAGCATTGGACAGGCAGTGAAGGAGCCAAGTCATTTCAGTGGGATCAGGGAAGAAAGGGATGTCAGAATGTACTGGAGGGTTGGGAGGACACTGGAAAACTAACATGGTCAAACTAAGTTTTGCCAGCTTGATATGACCTGAAAAAGGGATTGACCTTCTTCTGTGTGCAGGAGACTATGACCACCATCCATCTATGTCCAGGTTCCCTGCTTTTCCTACCCCTGCCCCACTGCTATTCCTAAACATTTGTATGTAGTTGAAATCTGATTAAAATGAACTGGGTATATTGAAGAATCCTTACATTTATGGAATAAACCCCATAATTCAAAAAGAGTCATGTACCAAAATGTTCATTGCAGCTGTATTTACAATAGCCAGGACATGGAAGCAACCTAAGTGTCCATCAACAGATGAATGGATAAAGAAGATGTGGCACATATATACAATGGATTATTACTCAGCCATAAAAAGAAATGAAATTGAGTTATTTTTAGTGAGGTGGATGGACCTAGAGTCTGTCATACAGAGTGAAGTAAGTTAGAAAGAGAAAAACAAATACCGTTTTCTAACACATATATATGGAATCTAAGAAAAAAAAAAAGATCATGAAGAATCTAGGGGTAAGATGTGAATAAAGACACAGACCTACTAGAGCATGGGCTTGAGGATATGGGGAGGGGGAAGGGTAAGCTGTGACAAAGTGAGAGAGTGGCATGGATATATATACACTACCAAACGTAAAATAGATATCTAGTGGGAAGTAGCCGCATAGCACAGGGGGATCAGCTAGGTGGTTTGTGACCACATGGAGAGGTGTGATAGGGAGGGTGGGAGGGAGGGAGACGCAAGAGGGAAGAGATATGGGAACATATGTATAACTGATTCACTTTGTTATAAAGCAGAAACTAACACACCATTGTAAAGCAATTATACTCCAATAAAGATATTAAAAAAAAAAAAAAAAAAAGAACTGGGGCAGCCTCAAAGGAGAGATGCAGCCACACAGGAGCTCTCATATCAGGGGTTATATGAAGGGGGAGGAGGTGTTCCTGCTAACCTCTGGTCAGCAGGAGTGTTTCTGATGATGGTAAAAACTATGTTTAAACCCTGACTCACTGTAGGTACAGAAACACTTCACGTATGCTTATAACCTCTGTGTCCTTTTTATCTAAAATGTCTGCAAGCCACCCAACCATAACACAGTCTGTGAAAGATTGTGACAATAGCAGAGTGATTCCTGCCTCATACCACTGGCAACTTGACCTTAACCAGGGGGCAAGAGTTTCTGCCCACAGAATGGCAGTGGTTAGAAGGGCAGATTAAGCTATAAACATTAAACATTTCTGTCACAGGAAAGCAAGATGATCTGTTGCAGCTTCCTATTCTACCTGAGGTGCCATGGTTGGTATTATATGATATAAGATTAAGCTCTTGTCAGAAAACTAATGAATTTTGGATTGATTTCTGTCTTCTGCAATGCTAGTAACATTTTTGACAGCTATGATTTATAGGGCTTCATTTAGTCTATTCATGAGAAGAGCTGTTTAGTTTGGTTGATGGGCAAGGTTTCTAATGTTCCCAGTGGGAAACACTGAGGACCAAAGGGATGGCTGTCCTGAAGGTGCTCTCTAGCTGTCTGGGGAAGGTCTTTTATAAATTTGTAATCAAAATTCAGAGAACTAATGGGGCAGGTTGGCTTGGAATTGTTTTGTTGACATTTGACCAGTGGAATGCTCCAGAAAATATGTAAGTCTGCTATTCAGCTACAGATCCTTAAGGTAAAAATCCTTTGTATGCCACTCTATTTGCTTTTTTCTTTATTTTGTTTTTGAAATAGGATAACTAGTGTCTGCACAGTGGAGCAAGAATTTTAGTCTGCTAAAATGGTTGCAGAAAAACAGTGTAATTCAAAGATAAAGACTTAGCTTTTGGACTTCCCTGGTGGCGCAGTTGTTGAGATGCAGGGGAGACTTGGCTCTTTTTTTCTCTTTATGAATTCTATAGCTCAGTGCAGAATATTTTTCTAATGGGAAGTTTTCAAAGTTTACAAATGTAGTGGATGCTGTGGTGGACCTCCTAGATTTCCCTTTAGGACCAAGACACTCATTTCCCTAGTTCCTGAAGTGATGGCTCTTAATAGCTCACTGACGAATTGCTTTCTGGAAATTGCCCTCTACGGAAGGAAATTGCCTTTCCTAAGCGTATGTGTACTTCTTGGGCCAGTTTACATTCACTGGCTGGTCAAAAGTAGATTAAAATGGCATTTTTCTTCAATTCAAGACCTCACTTTTGGGCTATCCCAAATCCAGAGCTCCCCATGTGTTTAGCTAAAGCCTTTGTTGCAAGTACATCATGGTTCAACTCTTCTCTCTGCTCAGTTAAGCTTCCCTCACAGGTGTCATCCCTGAGACTGTTCCTCAATCAACTTCCTGAATACAAATATCAAGTTAAAGTCTGTTTCCCAGGGAACTCAGCCTAAAACTAAGAGGTGATGGTTGGGAGACGTGGGCATAATGGAAGAAGAGTATCAAGGGTTGGATGTGAATGGGATTTCAGGAATGAGAAAAGGAAGGACACTGAGGTTATCTTGGAGATTCCAAACCTGGAGATCTGGGATAATGATGTTTCTTTAGGCTAAAGGGAATCCTCTTCTCATCACTTCTTGAGATGTATACCTTTAACAGATTACACAGGAAACTAGCCCCATGCCATGTTTACCAACAGTGAAATATTATGGAGTGCATGGCCTCTAGCCTTTCAGAGGTAGATTCAACCTGTAATAAAAAATAGAGGAGACTGGCCAAGATGGTAGAGTAGAAAGACACTGAGCTCAACTCCTCTCATGGGCACACAAAAATCACAATTATTTGTAGGACAACTATCAGTGAAAAAGACCAGAGCCTACCAGAAAAGGTCTTCTACAACTAAAGACATAAAGAAGGAATAATAAAGAGATGGGTAAGTGGGGCAGAATCATGATATAGTCAAGTCCCATACCCAAGGTGTGTGACCCACAAATGGTAGAATAATTACAACTGCAGAGGTCCTCCCAGAGGAGTGAGAGGTCTGGGCCCCATGTCAGGCTCCCTAGCCCAGGGGTCCTGCATTGGGAAGATGAGCCCCCACAGCATTTGGCTTCGAAGGCTAGCGGGGCTTACTTTTGGGAGACCCAGAGGGCTGAGGGAGTACAGACTTCACTCTTAAACGGTGCACACAAAAATATCACATGCTCTGAGATTGAGGGCAGAAACAGTAACTTGATAGGAGCCCAGGTTAGACTTGCCTGCTGATCGTGGGGAGTCACCTGTAGAGGCAGGAGGAAACTGAAGTTCACCCAGGGGACATAGACACTGGTGGCAGCCATGTTGGGGAGCTTGTTCTACCACATAGACACTGGTGCTGGCAAGCACAATTTTGGAGTCTTCCATTTAGACTATTAGCCCCAGGGCCCAGCTCTACCCTGACCCAAGCAACAAACTGGGTAAAGACATAACTCCATCCACCAGAAGACAGGCTGCCTTAAGACCTCCTGACCCCACAGCCACTCTGGACATGGCCCTGCCTGCCAGAGGACACAGGACTTAGTTCTACCCACCAATGGGCAGACACCAGCCCCAGAATCCCCTGGGCCCTGGCCCTGCCCTCCAGGGAGCTTGCTCTAACTTCCAGATAAGCCTCACCCACCAGAGGACAGACACCAGATGCAAGAAAACCATAATCCTGCAGCCTTTGGACATGGTCCACCCACCAGCAGGTCTGATCCTTCCCTAGCACCAGCTGGGCCTTGAACCCACTCACTAGCAGGCCAACACAAGCTTCGGGACGTCCTGAACCCCATGCCCAACTGTGTAAAGGACTAGCTCCACCCACCAGCAATCTGACACCAGCTCTGGGATCCCTGTGCCCTGCAACCAGACTCCAGGATCCAGCTCTGCCCACCACTAGTCAGGCACTAATCTCAGAACCTGGCTTCACCTACCAGTGGGCAACCACAGTACCAGAGTCTCTTGGACCCTGACTCCACCAATCAGTGATCCAACAGTAACCCTGGAGCCCCTTAGGGCTCCTCAGTCAACAAACTTGTGACCCGGTCCTGCCAACTGGTTGATGGCGGTCTCCGCACAAGGCAGGGCCTGGCAACCAACTGGATGGGGAGCCAACCAAGCCTACCGGACCACCACATAGTCAGCTCCCCACAACAGAAGTACCCACGTAGCCCTCATAGGGGGAACCCATAGAGCATATAGCTCAGGTGTTGAGAGGGAAGTGTTTTGTTGGGACAAATAGGACATCTACAAAAAGCCAGTTCTCCAAGGTCAGGAAATGTAATCAACTACCTGATACATAAAAATGAAAACAGCAACTTAGGCAAAAAATATAGAGAGAGGAAGGTTATTGTTGGAGAAGTGATAAGCAAAATACAATAAATGTAATTAACCTTATACTTCAAATCTTTTGATAATGTTTCTGAAGAATAAAACCAGGTAGAAAGATAAGATGTGTGATCAGAGTAGGTTCACTTAAAAAATGTATAGTATCTATCAGAACACACATGACAAGAAAAAAATATGACATACTTTGAGGTCAACAAAGATTCAGCAATAAAATCAACAGGTTGGATGCATGCTGCTTACGGTGATTATTGGATAACACAAGCAATGGCAGCTCTCGTGAACCAAGAACCAGTCTTCTAGGGGTCCAGAGGGACATTCTTCATGTCTTTAATATATGTTAAAAGAGTGACATTTCATGTGAGGACACTTCCCTACAGGTAATTCCTAGGAATCCCATATTATTGCTCTTTTCTTTAAATATGATGTCTTGATTTTATTTCTTTTGTCTGTCTGAGTTCAGCATAATATAGCAGTTATACTTTCATTTCTTTTTGCTAGAATATCAAAAAGTTCATAATTCCAAGATATTGACTTATATGGACTTTTCCTTACTATAATATCAAGAAGTTTATAATTCCAAGATACTCAGCAGAAGAAAGAATTTCAGGACTGTAGAATAATAATCCACTGAAATGTCTTCTCCCCAAATAAGCAGCCACCAAAAATAATGATAAACAAAATGTATCATTTATAGGAGTACATAACCCTATTCGGGGTAGGCTTCCCACATAGGCCAACTAAGGTAACCTCTGCGGGGTGTGTCCAGAGGCTCTGAAGAGCGGTTCCTTGTCCCCAAAATTATTTTGTTAGAGGAGAAGCTTTAAAATGTCAGAATCTCAGTGACAGTAGTTTACATAAGTGAATGGGATACGATTTTTTTTCTTCTTTCTTGAGAGCTTTTCTGAGGAGGCAGGAACAAGAAGTTGGATATGTGATACCTAAAAGGACAGAGAGGATCAAAGGTGTGAATGAAAAACTAAATGGGGCATGATGAGTGGGGCAAGAGAAGAGAAGGTTTCAAAGACCAGCTATAACTAGCTCACAACCTTATATAACTTGCCAACTGCAGTCAAAAGCCTTGAACTTCAATCAAATAGGTCTGTCTGAAGAGCATTTTAACTGCTCCTCTCCTGATCTTGAGGCTCTGCACAGGCTTCCCAGCTTGGGACAGCTGACATTCCCTACTATTAAATTACTCTGTTTCAGCTACTTCTTCCTTAAATCATTCTCTAGGTTAGTCAACTTGAATCTATACCAATGAATTGTGATAAAGGACAGTCTCTCCTCTTTAGGTTTTGACTGAAGTAAACAGGTTAGTTGAGTCTTACCTGTAGTCAGATAGGTGTCACAATTGATGCCATGAACACCCCTCGTTCCCAAATATCTCCCCTGTCAGCTGCTGTAGTTGACAATCTCTTGGATGAAGAAAGCAATTTTATGTCTTAGGGGATGGGTCCCCAAATGGATTGTGACTGGGTGTGACATGTGTTGAAATTGTGTTATCACTAGGAATAGCAATGCACCAGAGTGTACTAGTGATTTACTTTGTAATAATTAGAGAAGGTTCTCAGTTATATTTTTAGAAACATTATTTTACTCATTCTAACAAAAAGTAGCTTGGGCCTCAGGAATGGTGCAAATGTCTTGAGACAGTCACGTGAAGAAGAATATACTCAGTCAAATAGGTGCTGACAGAGAAGATTTGAAAACCATAGGATTAAAACACTGTGCTGCTTAAAAGCCATGATGTCTCTTGGAAAGAGTCCTGCTGGATGTGGGTGTCAGCAACCTTCATTTGTTAGAATGACAAAGTTCAGACACCTCTCCTTCTGATGACTGACAGAAGATTACTCATGGTGGGAGTAATCTACCCTGTTCACTAAGTGGTCTTTCATGGTAACTTTTCATTGAGGTAGTTGGGAGCAAAAACGAGAGTTTTTCTGAGCAACTTGGTGAAGGCTTTTCAAGCTAATGTGCTTATGAATCACCTGTGGGCCTTATTAAAATGTAGGATTTGATTTGGTGTGTCTGGGTGGGGCTTGAGAGTCTTCATCTCTAACAAGCTCCCAGGTGAAACTAATGCTGCTGTACTACACTTTACCAACTACAAGCACTTAACCTGAGCTTCATTGGAAGGATGACAGTGTCAGCCCAACCTGTCTCCTGTGAGCATTAATCAGGTAGTGGAGGGGAGAGAGCTAAATATATGTGATGTGATCTTCTGAATGTTTTGAGACTAAGTCTAGTTAGGACAGGCTTTCATGGGATACAGAGATGCAAATTCTTAAGGAAGATGTTGGGGATGGGGTGGGTCATTTGAAATTTCTTTCTGTGTCTTCCTGAATCCCATGAGTTTTTCTGTAAAATGGGTGCCTTATGCAGACCAATCCATGACAGTGGGAGGTGTGATCAATGAATCTGTTAAGGTTTCCACACTGCCCTTCAGGGAGGGTGGCAGGAAGACAAATACAGTTTATTTTCTCCAGCTCAGCAGCTCATTTGCATAACATGCAGGAGGGAGAATGCAAAGGAAGAAAAATACTAAAAGGGGCAGAATATGCTAAAATAGGTCAAGGGAGAAAATGAAAGAGTATTATTCTGCTCTCTTCAGAAAATTCTGTTAAGCTAGACCTGCCACAGACCACAAGATCAGTGTTGTAAACATATATATATATATATATTTTTTTTCAGCTATCAAAAGCTTTAATTGTTAGATAAGAACTGACTAAAGATGTGGGCTCAATAGGGCAAGATGTATGTTGTGTTGATTTTGGAGGAGAGAGTGCCTATATATCTTTAGCCAGGCCAGATCCTTGGTAAAATATGTCGGCAAACTGTTTCCATCAGCCCTATTTTCTAACTCCTCCTTTTCCTCATATTGTTTTGTTTTACAGATACCTATTTCTCTTTATTTAAATTAATTCACACTAAGATGTTACTGACTTGGCATGTACTTTTCCCAACTGTTTGTCTTATTTTCTAAATTTACAAAGCAATTACTTTTGCTATGATATTCACTAATATTCTGAGGTTAGTAATACTTATCCCAAAGCACTAAGGGCAAACTATCAGGTACTGTGTTTGATGGGTATGTTGATTCTCTTACCAAATCGGCCCTAGCACAGCTAAAGTCCCCTACCTTGGTGGGGAAGGTTCTTTTCCAGCTCAGATTTATACAGCCAATAATGAAACCGATGCTGAGACTGAAACAGCACAAACTTTGTTCAATGGCCAGAGAATGGAGAAGTGGGAACTTAGTTCAAAACCAACTTCTCAAGCTGACTTGGACTGAGGCACCATATATATAGGAAGATTGAGGTAAAAGCGAGGGAATAAAGAGAGGGAGGAATGTTCATGATTTATCTGAGAACAGGGGTATGGTTTGCTCAGAACTCAGGCAACACTCCTTTTTGGTTCTTGTATGAATCTTCCGGTTGTTGGCAATTGTCAACTGTCATGGTGCTAATACATTAGCATGCTTAATGTATAACAAAGAGTGTATAATGAGGCTCAAGGTCTACTGGAAATCAAGTCTTCCACCATCTTGGACCTAGCTGGCTCTAATCAGTTCTTGTTTTTCTTTGTAGCTTCATCTTTTGTGGTCAAGCCTGAAACTCAGATAAGAGCAGTTAGTCTCCAACCAGGGGCAGGGGTATGATTCTTGGACAACAGCCTGGTAACAGTTCTGCTGGTCTGAGAGTCCTTCCTATCCAACACTGGAAAATCACCACTTGTACCCTTCAACATTATGTATAATAGGCCCTCTTACCTTCACACACACAAGTAAAACCCTATCTGCCTTCTTATGAATCACAAAAAGGAATGTTATGTAAAACACTTGAACTTCATACTTAAAGCACAGTTCTCTTGTATAAGGTCAGAATCTTCCCACTGTTTTCCTTTTATCAGCCTGCATATGTTCCCCACTCCAGAAATCCTGACAACTGGACAAGTGAAAAGGATCTCATCAGACTCGGAGTCTATATTTCCAATTAGAAGAGGTTATAGTAAAGTTAAGTATAACACTACACCAACAACAATATTTCCTGCAAGTGAGATGGTCAGGAAGTAGTACATCCAAAATCATGGTTCCCTGTTGAATATGTCTTTATTTTTAGTCTATGTACGATTTCCCTGAAATGAAAGAAGGTGACATTACGATGACTTCCTCACGCTGAATTTAAAGACTTAGGGCTAGAAAGGGGCAGGCTGAAGCTTAAATCTTCCTGAGGAGGCTGCAGGAGGGAAGACAGAGACTTGAATATAAATTAAGGCTAAGGGACCCCACTACAGTTAGAGACTGAGAACACAGAGTTCAAGGGACTGAATTTCAAGTTCATAGATGAGCAAGCAGAAATTAAGTCATCAGTTGGAGCAACACAGAAGTTAACTGTAGAATCAAATATGCATTTGTGGGCCCTTTATTGCTCTGAAGACAGTTATAACCAAGTAATGGGATAGCTCAGCTTGAAGCATCTTAAGAGACACGTGGTTTCCTCTGGAGGGATTTCTCCTTGCCCCTGCAGTCATGAGAAGCAGAAGGATGGTTCTTGTTGGAAGATGTATCTCTTGACTTCATTTCTTAGAGGTGTGAACATTACTCACTAGTGAGACTTAGAGTCAAGTTGCAATGACTCTGTTGTCATTTAGAGGAGCCATGTGCTATGTTACTTGAGTTCCTTTCACACTTTGGCTTTTAAATATTATTTCCCTCTAAAAGACATTTCTTTGTAAATAAAGAGCTATGCGTCATTCTGCTTTATCATTATTTGCTATGAAGGGAGACTCTGGGAGATAAACAACACCCAGATAAATAAGGCTTAGAGACTGTGGGCCAAGTCTTCTATTGATTCCATTATATTTATCTCTCTCTCCCTCTCAAAGAAATAATGATAGTAATTATTTTTAAAAAATATTCTCTTTTCTAATCATTTTAAATTGCTATTTCCCACTCTACTCAAATAGTAATTGTTTTTATGGCCCTGTTGTAACTCGTGAGAAGGAAGGAGATGGAATAAGCAGCTGAGAAAACCCATTCACTCCCTGGGCAGCATAGCTAAGGCACAAAGTAGATTTGCAGTAGTTCACCTACCAAATCTTCTTCAACTCTCACTCTGGATTTTATGTAGAGATCTGTGATGAAAGACAGAGAATCTGAATCTGCTGAGTGTGTTAAATGCAGTGGAGGGAGAGTATTTGGGAAATAGATATTAAAAAAAAATACCTTTGAAGACACATGAATGAGCTGATATTGAATTTGGTGTGTAGGTGAGGCAAGAGGACTGAACTGGAATATAAAGACCTATATTTTGCCACTTCTTACCTCTATGTAAATTTGGGTGGTAAGTCACTTTCTTGATGTTTTCTTAATCTTTTAACAAATTATTATAATTCTTAAACTCTGTCTCATTGTAGTGCTGTTTATCTGAAATGATATATATTCCAAGTAAAAATTGCTGTAAAATGTGTAGACTTGGGAACATGAGACTTTAGGATTTGAAGCACTCCACAAAGTGAATGTTGGCTCCAAATGTCTTCACACTTCCCAATTGCTTTAAGTGGGAGACAAAATAAACCAACTCTGAAATAGCTTCCTGAAGAAATTTGGAATTGCCAATTTTTGTATACGAAAAGAAAGAAAGGAGTCATCTATAGTTGAAAACAGCTCTTGAGGTTTGTATGTTGTATGCAGCTCTGCCAGCTCGTTCTCAAGCATGAGGCTAGAAAAGAATGACATCATGAGTGAGTCAAAATGGAGTAAACTGCCGAGTCCTCCACTAAAGGGTAGGGGGGTAGGTTGTAGTGGTTAAGCAAATGACCTGGAAAGTTAATCAGTCCACAGCTTACTCATTATCTGGGCACAGCATTAGAATTTTGCCTAATACATTAATGGGAGTGAAATGAAATATTCTAAGAAAAGCGCCTAGCATATTGTGTGCCATGTAAAATAAACTCGATAAATGACTAATGGAGGTGGTTATATTGATTTTAGAGAAAGTATACTGCTAAATGCACTGTATAATTTCAGAGGTATTGAAAAATCTGCCGACTTAAGTACAGTTGACCCTTGCACAACATGGGTTTGAACTGTGTGGGTCCATTTATACAAGGATTTTTTTCAATAAATACTATAATAGTAATGTGTAATCTGTGGTTGGTTGGATCTGCAGATGCAGAGGGCCTAATATAAAGTTATACGTGCATGGGGTTGGTGCCCCTAACTCTCTTGTTTTTCAAGGGTCAATTGTATTTTCCCTTTCAATATTTTCCCCTAGTTTTTTATTCAAAAACTTCCCATTCCCAGAGAAGTAGATATAATTCTACCTACAAGGTCAGGTACTACACCTCCTTTGCTTACCATTGGACATTCAGCCCTTCAAAGTGTTCTCGGCACAGAGTTGTGTTCAGTAAATGTGTGCTTATTAACTTTATGAAAGCTGTGATCCATGTGGTCCAATATCAGAGTGGTGGCAGAGTTAAAGAAGTGCCAAATCTCCAGGTAGTTGAAAAATAACTCAATATCTTTACATGCATTTCTCCAAAACGTGCAAAATGGTACAAAGTCCACAGCAATGCTTCTTAAAATGCTAATTTTCCCCTCAATTAGCTTCCCTCCCAAAAGAGAGCAACTCCTGTACTTTTACCAAATTTCTCAAGCGGAGCCTCCTTCATCCCTTATCTAGTGTATTTTTTCATCTATCATCTCTTTTTCTTTCCCATTTTGTACCATAAACCCCAAGAAGAGTTTGTCTGACAAGACAGAGGTTGTGAGAGGTGAAAAAAACTGTATATACAAAGCCAAAACCTTCTTAATTGGCATGACAAAAAAGCTAGAAACACCTGTATAATAACTTATTGCTGTTGGATTTGTTAACTGAATAGTTGATTGAATGGAAAAACTTAAGCAAATTGTTCTGGTTTTATAACTTGGTAACAACCTCTGTCTGTGAAAATCACTTGAAAATTAATAATTCACTGCTTTTTTGTGTATATATGTTATTTAGATTTTTTTACCTAACATTAAAAAAATAAAGTTATTTATTTATTTTTGGCTGCATTGGGTCTTCATTGCTGCACACAGGCTTTCTCTAGTTGCAGTGAGCAGGGGCTACTCTTCATTGTGGTGCGTGGTCTTCACATTGTGGTGGCTTCTCTTGTTGTGGAGCACGGGCTCTAGGAGGGCGGGCTTCAGTAGTTGTGGCACGCGAGTTCTAGAGAGCAGGCTCAGTAGTTGTGGTGCACGGACTTAGTTGCTCCACGGCATGTAGGATCTTCC
This sequence comes from Phocoena phocoena, assembly GCF_963924675.1. Classification (NCBI taxonomy): domain Eukaryota; kingdom Metazoa; phylum Chordata; class Mammalia; order Artiodactyla; family Phocoenidae; genus Phocoena; species Phocoena phocoena. Next base: position 32,968,843 of record NC_089231.1, on the reverse strand, counting down.
CGGACCATGGATTGAACCTATATTCCCTGCATTGGCAGGTGGATACTTAACCACTGCGCCACAAGGGAATTCCCTACCTAACATTTGTGTTTCGCATTTTTTATGCCCAACTATTTAATAGGCTTTTTAAGAGATTTAATTTAGTGTACAATACCTAGCACACTGTTTTAGACTTAGTGCTTAACAATATTTGTGGAGATAAAATCCCTACTAAAGAAAGATGTTACCTAAGAGGTGTGATATTTTGAGCCATTAGGTTGATATTTTATTTTATCATATAAATTCAAGACATTTAAGAAGGGATTCATGAGGCTCAGAGCATGAGGAATAAGAAATGAAATAGGCTGGGGAATCAGGGAAGAAAGACCTAGTCAGGGGTGTGGATGAGAGTTGAGCAGCAAGAAAGCACTGGGTGGGCACTTGCCAGATAGAAGGCAGACAAAGGAAAAGAGAGAGGTCCATCAGAGTAACAAAAATTGTATTAAATTGTACCATTGTTCCAAAAGATATTCTCCTTCCTCCTCCCCAGTGAGCAAATAATAATTTCCTACTACATTGCCTTTTTCATATGACTCACCTTGTCTAGTGAAATGTGAACAGAAGTGATATATTTTACTTCTAAGCAAAATTTTAAAGACCATTGTGGGATTTCTCTGTTAGTCTTTTCTTTTTGATATAAACCCAGCAAGTTCCATATGAATCCTTCTGTTTCAGGCTGGTCTCAGGATGAGGATTTAATTACACCTGAAGCTACCCAGGAAAAGCTTAATAACATTTTAAAAATTCAGACTTTTTTCCTAGAGAAAAATTTATGTCATGCATCACCCCCTTAGTCTAAATAAATTTGTTTTACAAAGATGGAACCGTAGATACACATAACATTTTCTAACTTCCAGAGATAATCTAGAGTGACCAGTACTAAAAAATATGTAAATAAAAATAAGAAATATGAAAGTGTCGACTGTGTACCTATAGTTAAAGAAAGATGTTTTCTCATGAATTAAGGACATTTCTTCTGAAAACATTCTACTTCAAGTTATAGAATACATGGAAAATAAATTATTATCCAATGGATTCTGAAATTGAATGGAAAATAAATTATTATCCAATGGATTCTGAAGTGGAAAGTAATCAATGTGGTCTATCTCTGAACAATATTGAATTTTAGGAATAATCAGGGAAAACTTCCTGTTTTTTGAAACAGTGTGGCATTTCATATATGTTTTTCATCTTGATAAATACATATTTTGTCTCTCACAAGCAGAAGTTTACCAGTCTGCACACCCAAATCTTTCACTAGAAACCAGAATAGTAGCTGAGACTGGGGAGCTTGCCTTGATGCAAGTAGTGGAAGGAGAGTTATTCAGTACTGTTCTAGACCCAGATAATTGTCTGGACCTTATGCAGTGCTTCTGCTCCCAAGTTTGCTCGGATGTTGGAGACAGTTTGTTGGCCAGTATTAACAACCATGTCATTCAAATTAGCCCAAGTGTTCTCTGGCTGTGTCTCCACGACAGCAGAATTATTTCTTTTTATGCTCTCTGCTTACCTTAACTAATATAAACTAGGAGAAATAAAGCTTTTTGGTAGAATTTAATAATTGCCACAATTATAATTATAATGGCTAATATTTATAAAGCATTTTCCATGGGTCAATGTATTGACCAGGATTCTTTGGTTACAAGTGACAGAAACCCCAGTCTAGTTACCCAGGCACAAAGAGGAGTTTTCTGCATCATGTAATCAAAAGTGAGTAAAACAGGAAGTAGCTAGCTTTGAAAATAATTCAGACCAAAGACTGGAAGCCCACCAGCACTCTCTTTCTTCTCCCAGTTCTGTTTTCTCTGTATATTGTCTCCATTTTTCCTACTGTAGACTGGTTTCTTCCACAGGGTGTTTGGAAATCATATGTTTCTGGCTAGTGAATTCCCAGTTTGACTGAGGTTTTCCCAATTTTAGTGCTCAAAGTCCTGCATATTGCAAACCCCTCAATCCCCAAAAAACCTGGACAGTTGGTCATCAAAAGGGACAGAATCTCTTTCCTCAGGCTCTAGTTCAGAAAATACTTTAATTTGGTCTTGATTGGGTTATGTGTCCACCCTTGAGGATCAGTCAGTGTGACTGGGGAGTGAGGTACTATGATTAAACCAGCTTAGATCAGGTGCCACTGGAAAGCACTTTTCACTGAGGCAAGAGAGGCAGACTGGGTAACATCATGGGCATGTTACATTCTGACACTTGCCAGGGGACCGATGTGGGCAAACCTAACATTCACTGTCGATTAGAGTTATTCTGAAATCAAGTAAATTTGAGGCATAGTCTAAGCCAGTGATAAAGAGTGTTACTTTAGAAAGACAGAAAAAGGCTACTTACAAATATTGAAGCAAATGATAAATCTGAGGGAAGTTTTCATGCTAAATGTTTGCAGAAATGAGAACATTACAGGAATATTTGTTGAAAAGTCATTAGGAAAAAGCTGATATCCAATCTGCTTACAGTATTTTTTAGTGTTCATGAACTATTTTTAGATGACATGTTTTGTTTTTAAATCTAAAATGCAACTGTTTTAAAAGAGACTTGTGGAATTTAAAGATGGATAAAAAAATACAGTAACGATTGTCGATTTCAAGTTGTTACTTTGAGCTAGTTACTTCAATTCTCTGGGGCTCAACTTTTTATCTGTGAAGTGGTGGTGATGGCATTGAGCCAAAGTATTCTAGGGTTTCATCTTCTTACATTAATAGTCTTTGGTTTTATTTTAATTTTATTTCTATGATTGTATTCTATGTCTATCATAAATAGATCAAAGCCTTTAAGGTAAAATGTTAAAAAAATAGTCAGTTGGCATGTTAGGCCTTGACTAAATGAAATTTACTGATTTTTATCAAATGTGAATTACAGGTGGTCATACCTATAATTAAATTAAAATGTGATGGTAAATTCCATATTCTTATATAGATGAATCCTAAAAGAGAGACAAAATTAATAGGATCAGATTCAGCAGCTAAAGATAGCTTGGATTTTTAGGTTCCATGGTTCAGAGTTCCCGCCCATAATTAATGATTGTAGGAGTACAGTTATTCCTCAGTATCTATGGGATGTTAGTGATAGGAACCCCAGGGAAACCCAAATCCTCCAAGCTCAAATCCCTCATATAAAATGGCAGAGTACAACTGAATGCGGAGCCTGCAGATAGGAAGGGCCAACTGCAATTATGGACACATCCCCTAGGGTTTCTGAGGACGGTGTGGCTACAGGAGGGTCAGTGTGGCTACAGAAGCATCTCTGGCTTGCTTCAGACTCTAAGGAACCCTACAAAAGGAGGTCAAAACAGGAATTTATTTCAAGTTTACTGGAAGACACAAGGGCACAAATTTTTTGGGTGTTGGGACCAAGGACAGGTCCTTTTCTCTTGTTACTGCATCTCTGCTGCTTTAGTCTTTCTTCTTGCAGACCTGCTTTTTCAGTTTCTCTGGTCCACATGTTAGGAAATCTGGGCACAGACTGTTCTTAGCTGTGCATGTGTTAGTCTGGGCAACCAGAAGGATGCATTTCTTTCTCATTCTAAATTAGAAATGACTTGGATGCTTGTCCTCAACTCATCTAACTGTGAACAGGGAAATTAGGTACTGTCATCCACAGATAATAAAATTAGGTACTGTCATCCACAGAGAATTAAAAGTTTTATGAGAAGAAATATTAAAATTAAATTTAAAAGAATGAAAAATATATTTTATATTTTAATTTCAACTAGGAGCTATTCTTACAAGAAAAACAAAGAAAGAATATTTTAAAAATCTTGTAAAATAATACAAAAAGCATCCTTTGCTTTATATTTGGCTTTCATATCACCATCATGAATAAAATTCTTTTTGCATAAATATTTAAGAACTTTGATTTCCCAAGAGGTTCCCTTAATCCTTTGATATTTAAATTATTCTCTTTTGAAGCACCTAATGTGTCATCATTAATTTCTATTTTTTTCTTTTTTGTTGTTAACTAATCTAACTTTACTTCGTTCTCTGTTTTTAAGGGTCTATGTATGTTGTACGTGGTTTTCCTCAATCATTTTCATAGACCTCATGAAGTCTTGAGTCTTTCACAAAATGCGTGATTTCACCTTGCAATCATTTTGCATTGCATATCATATGCAGTGCAAATTAATGAGACACAACTGCTGGAATCGTATATCAGAAATGGTGGGATAGGTAGAGGCTAAGTTTAAGAAATATGGGGAGGTAGGAGAGGACAATTGTATAGGCAGTGGCTTGTTAGCAAATATTTTCATGTTTTAAGGAATTTTGCTTTGCCTTATCATGTCATAACTGTTGTCAGATAATTTTCAGAAACTGAGGGTCCCTGAGTAACATAGTGATTAAGAATGGAGTTGTGGGGGGCTCTTACAGAATTGTGTGTGGCTCCACTAATGATTTGCCATTTCCTTCTGGGCAAGTATCTCCTCTGCTCCAGTCGGCAGTTTCTTCATCTTTAAGATGAGGACAACAACATCCTTCTTATTATGTAGCTGGAAGAATTCAAAGCAGAAATTACCTGGTGCTGGTGCTTTCTCAGTAAATGGAAGTTATTTGATTGAGACACAGTCTCTGTCCTCCAGAAGCTTAGTTTAAGGTGGGGGCTGGGAGGGGGACAGAAACATGTACAGATGTACAGTTAATTATAATACACCTGGAAATAACAAAGACAGAGATATGCAATGGGAAGTCAACAATACTGCCCAATAAAGAGGAGCAAGTCATCTGGGACAGGTGAGTTGGGGAAGGCTTCCTTGTGGAATCTCAACTGAACTTATTTATAGTTATTCAGACTAAAGAGGGTGGAGAGGTGCTGGTGAGAGGAGGGGTCCAGACCAAGTCCCATTAAGACCAAAGGCACAGGTAATACATAGAACTGCACCTTCTATGTTAGGTGGTCCATGTGGCTAGAATCAGAGGCAAAGGCAGGGTGCAGCAGATTTCTTTGTGATTCTACTTCTGGGGAGAAGTGAATTCCAAGTTCCAAATATCCATACACAATCAAAATTACAACCCAACACCTCATAAATTATAACCTCCTACCTGACCATTTCAACATCTTATTCACCCCCAAAAACTGGCAAATATAATTTCTAACAGAATGTACTCTGGTGTAGCTAAATAGAAACATTCATATAAATCTGTATAGACCTTTATAGTTTTCCAAGTATTCCAAGTATATTATCACATCATGAACTTCACCAAAACCTTCTTATCTATGTATGTTAACCATTAGCTTCATTTTCAGATTAGAAAACGAAGACTTAGAAATATTAAGGGACTTCCCCAAGAACACATTGGGTGGTAGATCTGAGACAGGATTCAGGTCTTCTGAGTACTTTCTCCTTTCTCTACAACAAGGGTCAGCAAACTTCTTCTGTAAAAGCTCAGATAGCATATATTTTAGGCTTTCTGGGTCATATGGCATCTCCCACAACCACTCACCTCTGCTGTTGTAGCATGAACACAGCCATAGACAATATAAAAGCAAATGGGAATGGAACAACTGTGTTCCATTTAACCTTTCTTTGCAAAGTGGGCTGTGGGCTGGATTTGGCTCATGGTTGTAGTTTGTCAACCCTTACTCAGTATCATTCTACAGAGTTTTTCTTTAATAAATAGAGGAGAATTTCAGTTATATGACTCCAGTACTTTTTGAAGTGTATTGATTCCAGTGTCTGCTATCTGGATAGTGCCTATTTTATTAGTATGAGAATCTCTTGTTTGTTCTCCCCTTGGTAAAGGTCACCTACCTCTGGAATAGACAGGATTTTCCTCCCATCAGTTTCTGAGTCAGTGTATACTGATGCCACACCTCTTTCCTCATCAGTGTCTTCACGATTACTTTTAGCTGCCCCTTAGAAATCCATTCACCTTGTTGCTGACCATTGCTTGTTATTTGAAGGTTTCCATTCTCCCTATGGCTATTGCCATATTGACTTCCTTGGGAAAAAAATGGGAACACTAGTCTCAGTTCCCCAAAGCACTATTGACCCAAGGCTTCCTTGGGTAACAGATTTTACTGAAAGGTTAGCAATAGCCAGAGGGAATTTCAACATAGAAAAATAATTATTTTCAGAGAAAAGCAAAGAAGTACAAAGGTCATTCCTCATAGGGGTCATCTCATTGATATATCTCAAGTCTTGTCTTCTTCTCAGTCATAATGCCTTGCCTCTTCTAGAGTGGCCCCCTATTCCATCCTTTATGATATAATTATAATGTGGGGAAATCCCACTTTTCCTTTAGGAAAATCACTCAAAACCTATAATTTACTCTACTATCATATTCTGAAAGCCTTCAAAATGAGAGTTTTCTGTTCCATTATTGAGCTTACCATTTTACTGACTAAAGATATGAAGAAAAAGTCAAAACTTTGTTAGCCATACTTTTTGAATTTATATGTGAACCTATGTAATATTTATTTTAAACATTCAGGATAATAGTTGTTACAGTGTCACATTTAATTTGTTTTAGCAGAGTATAGAAGTAAACTGACCTATTCAGTCTCTTTGGAGTTTTGTACAAGGAATATGGTCACCTGCTCCTAACTGAACTGTATTAGTGGATCATTTTTCTATGTATTGTGGCAACATACAAAATAATCTAGTAACTTCCCAGTTGTCCTTATCAGTGCACTGCACAGTTTTCCCTGTGTTCACAGACACAGTCCAAGATCATTGCCAAATCTCCAACTATGTACTGTTCAAAATGGTTGTTACATTTCCCCAATTATAAAAAGGTAAAATAATGATCTGGAAGTAATCATGTGTTCTAGGAAATAGTATGTGGGGGAGATTGCAATGGAATATTTCAATTATTGTCTTGTGCTGAGGAAGGTTGATCCAAGATTAATCATTTTCTGCTTAGCTTCATCCTTTCATAGACTAAATACCTGCTGGGTGTTGGGAGAGTGAGAGAGATTAGGGGACAAACGAGACTGGGATGATTGAATGCAGGTCTCCTCTTGCTACTTTTTTCATTTATTTGTAGAATGGCACCTGGCACTTTAAATAGCATCTTTAATCAGAGTGACTCAAAATGCTTTCCAGATAGTAGCTGCATTTTCCTTATTTTATAAACAGAAGAAGAGAGAGAGAGAGTTAAATATTTTGCCTAAGGTCGTAGAAATGGTAAAGGAGCTGAAAACCATCCTCAGAGAACCCCAACTCCCTGTATAACCTCACATTGAGGGGTGCTCATATCAGATGCAGTGGAGATCAGAGAGTCACAAGATAGATTTGCTGCTAGTTGGCTGTGTGAATTAGGGCACTGTATTGATGGTCTCTGGCTTTTGTTTTCTTTATTTTGAAAATAATCTGGGGACCAGGTTTTCTCTTGTATTCATGGTGGCAATAAATTTCTATGTCATGTTTTCAGAAATGTAAAACTCAACTTTTGAAATAATGGTATTTTGGGCAGAACTCAATTTACCTCTGTTCTGTTTTTGATAGAAGAATTTTAATGTGAATGACAATTTTAATTTCAAAAAATCCCCCACTTCTTTTGAGACATTGGCATCAACTACTTAGATGCAAGTGAGTGTGTTCAGTGAAGTGGTCTCTAGGAGGTCTAGTTGGTGTTCTATTGATTACACGTTTTAATCCATTTAGCACATTTTTAGTGAATCTCAACTATATTCAAAGCCCTGTGCTAGAAACTTCTGGAATAAAGAAATGGGTGAAATATAGTTCTTGCCCTCTAGGTAATTACAACCAGTAGGAGAGAATCATAAACAAACCACTTGGAAGAACCCAAGGAAGGATTAAATATCAGTGAAATAAGGTAAAACTGTAGGACTGAGGCAATGCCCAGATGGAAAGAGCATGAAATTTTTGGAGTCAGGAAACTTGAGTTTGAATTCTGATTCTACCATATATTTGGGCAAAATGTAGAAGCTCACATGGATTCTCTAAACTTTGCTTTTATCATCTGTAAAGTGAAACTAATAATAACACCCACTTCATGAAATAATTAAGGTGAAATTTTTATATTAGATAAATTAATGTATAAAAGGTATTAGGGCCTAAGAATTGGGAAAAATGTAGGAGGGATGGTTTTTGAATGGAGACTTGAAATCTGAGAAGAATGTCAATATCTACTAGAAAAGAAGCAATAAGAAATAGCATATAAAAAGCAGCATAACAGTGAGCATAGGCTTAGGGCCTTCATGAATCTGGAGCATGGTGGATACAGTTGACACTTGGAGCAGAGGTGATCAAAAGCTAAGAAGGGTCAGCATGGATGGCATTTACCATTATGCTAAATAGAATTTGCATTGATTCTGCATTTGACAAGGCAGCATGCATTTAAGTTAATTATTCTTGTTTCTTTTCAAATATTCCATAATTCTGATCTTTCACTAGCTCAGATTGACCTCTTCTCCAGAATGAGTAAAAACCTATGATATTTTATTATATATGGTATAACTATAAAGTAATAAAATTAATTTTCATGTGTAACCTAAAATCTCACTAACACCTTTAAAGTCACATTCAAAGAGATTACTTATTATCTTTGTGTAATCATTTACTTTGTAGGGTTTTTATTTCAATAGTTTATTTCTTATTTTCTTTCTGCTATTTTCCTAGGCTTGTTAAGGACTAATTCACTATGAGAAATTTAGCATATTGTTTCTTTGCCTCATCTTTGCCCTATGTATAATGAAAAATTATATGTGTGTTTTTGGATTGCTTCTTGGTGAATAGAATTTTGACAGGATATTCAAAAAATATTTTTTCATAATAATTTCCTATCAGGAGGTTAAAAATCTATCCATGAACATTCATGCATTACTGGTAGAAATGTAAAATGGTCTGCCACTTTGGAAAACTGTTTGGCAGTTTCTTAAAATGTTAAGCATAAATTTATCATGTTGTAGCAATTCAACTTCTAGGTATCTACCCAAGAGAAATGAAAACATACGTCCACACAAAACCTGTCTGTGCAACTTCACATCAGAGTCATTCATGATAGCCAAAAAGTGGAAAAATTCAAAAGTCCCTTAATTGGTGAATGTATAAACAAATATAATATATACAAATAAGGGAATATTTTTCAGCAATTAAGAGGGGTGAGTACTGATACATGCTGTAACGTGGATGAACCTCAGAAACCTTACGTCAAGTGAAAGAAAAGACCACATATTGTATGATTCCATTCATATAACTTTACTAGATAAGATGGATTTATAGAAATGAGTGTAAATATGTGGTTACCTGGGGCTTGGGGTGTGAAAGAGAGTGACTGCAAATGGTCATAAGGTTTCTTTTTTGGAATGATAAAAATATTCTAAAATTAGGTTGAATGATACTTGCACCACTCCCTATATTTACTAAAAATCATTGAATAGTACACTTAAAGTGGGTAACTTTTATGACACATAAATTTTACCTCAATAGATTTGATAAAAAGCTGTCTGGAGAAATAAGATATGCTTGAGGCAAAATTTAAGGGAACATTAAAATGATCTGATAGACATGTAGTGTTAGGCCATAACTTAACAGTTAAGAGATCAGAAAAGAAAGAGATATCATTTTTGATTGGATTTTAAAGAATTCTTTGTGGAACAAATAGATTCTGAAATGATTATGAAACAGATGTGTTTGAGTTGAATGTTGAAAGACAAATAGAATTTATTCAAGATTCTTTAATAATTTAACCCTAACCAAATTCCCTAAACATGTGTTTATTTCCTTTAGGGAACTTCAGTGTTGATTAGAATTCCGCATTTACTATTTGTTAAACACAATTTGATATGTATTACCCTATCATAGAATACTACTTTTCCTTTTAGAAGGCCCTTCATAGTAAGAATCATAGCTTATTTCTTTGTATTTCTCAACTAGGTATAACCTACACAAAGTATACATTAGTTAGGGCCCAATAAAAATAGCCTTTGGTTGATTAACTGATGAATAGATACCATGTCGGGGTAGTACAAGGAAGGGCATAATGATGGATGTAGTGGGGCAAGAAACCTGTTGCTTAAGAGAAGGTTGGACAGTTACTTAGGGCTCAACTAGGAGGCCCTGGAGTGGCAGGTATGGGAATTTGGCTATTGATGTAGCTAGTTGAGGAGCAAAAGAATGGCTGATGCAGATTGTGTTTTGAAAAACAAACGTATCAGCAGTGTGAGGAGTAGTTTGGTAGAGGAGAGTCTGGCATCAATTAACACGTGATCATTTTTCTTTTTTCTTCGTCACATATATAAAGGTTAGTTAATTTTTATTGAGTACCTGGTAATTGTTTGCCTTACTTTAAATTCTGCTTCCTGGAAATCATTTGGTTCTTTGCACTTCTCCTTTGGCATTAACTTGAGGCTGATTTCTATTGAAAAGTACCTCTAGAGCATGCTTTGCAACAAGACAACAATTTTTTTGCTGTACTCAGGCCTCTCACTGTTGTGGCCTCTCCCGTTGTGGAGCACAGGCTCCGGACGCACAGGCTCAGCGGCCATGGCTCACGGGCCCAGCCCCTCCAAGGCATGTGGGATCTTCCCGGACCAGGGCACGAACCTGTGTCCCCTGCATCGGCAGGCGGACTCTCAACCACTGCACTACCAGGGAAGCCCAAGACAGCAATTTTTGTCATGAACTTCAGTGCTGTTCTGCTATCATTGGTTTGAGAGTCAGCAATAATAAAATAAAATTCCTTTAAAAATATTGACCCAGACTAGTATTGCTTTTTTATTTTTTTTAAAATAACATGCTTGAAATTGAAAGCCTCTTTGTTGCTATAACACTTATTCACGTGTGAGACCTTAATATCATGTCTGCAATATTTTCCCTCTTTCTGGTTAAAGGGGAAGATTTCTCAGCATAACACCAACTCAGCCTTGTAAGTTAGTGCTTTTCAGTCTGACCCACAACACACCCAGCATCCCCCAATCAATGCACTGAGCTGGTGGGGCCTGAGGATCGGAGGGGAGTGCGATCTTAAAGTTGGTATCAATAACCATAGCATATAAGCTCACATCCAGGTGTACATTTTCCTTCATTCTCCACATGAAATGGTGAGCTCAATACTCTTCTATTTTGAAGGGAGTTGAAGTTTGTGGAACTAAAGGGCTATTAATGCTACACAAATCACACTGATGCTGCAGTGGACAGCTCCTACAACTCCATCTGGAGCTCATAAAAATCCAGAAGGCTTGTGTTCCCAGATTTGAAACCAAAAGGTGGGCAGATGCACAGTGACCTCTTTCAAAGGGAGGAGAAGAAATGCTTCAAAACAAAAAGGATATTAACAGGGGCTTCCCTGGTGGCACGGTGGTTGAGAGTCTGCCTGACAATGCAGGGGACATGGGTTTGTGCCCCGGTCCGGGAGGATCCCACATGCCTTGGAGGGGCTGGGCCCGTGAGCCATGGCCGCTGAGCCTGTGCGTCCGGAGCCTGTGCTCTGTAGCGGGAGAGGCCACAACAGTGAGAGGTCTGCGTAATGCAAAAAAAAAAAAAAAAAAAGGATATTAACCAGCTTTCATACACATACTCTCCATCATTCAGTGAGAGACGAATTTAATATTGACTCAAATAGCCCAGTGCAGAATTGGATTCAACTAAAATTCACTGCAATGTCAAGATATGTGAGCATAATTTTCTCTCCCTAGTGAAGTGTGGCAGAACCACAATAATCAGCATCAGGTGGTCAAACTGAACTGTCATATAGAAGGACTCAGATAGTTTGACCTACAAAAGAATAGTTCTGAAAATACCAGGTACCTCTCAACCAACACCCTTTTGATTTAGTCAAAGAAAATTCTAGTGGTTTAGAATCATGTTGAAAGATCAGTTGTCATTTAAAAAATATTATCTGGTTGTGATGACAAACAAATATCAAATCAGATCTACACTGTGTATTAAAAGCAATAACTGAGTGGTGAGTTTTGGGTGTGTTGACCTCAAATAGAGAAATAAAGTCCAGGGAAATTAAGTCTATGATACTACAATTCATGTTAAGTTTTACTTTAATGGGATTATGTGTACTTAGATTTCACATGGATTTCACTTGGAGGATTAAAGAAGGAAGGTTCAAGAAACTCAACTGAGGAGTAGAAGAAATCAATATCTACTGAGACAATGAGGTGTGTGGGAGTGTGGAGAGGTTTCGTGGTCAGGTCCCAGAGGTTGTTGTTCTAGAAAGGGATCGACTTTAGTCAAACCTCAAGCAGCCTGGAAGACCCATAAGAGAGTGGCCTGTTTTCGGTAAACAGGTGAAGCTTGTGTTTGCTGAGTTCCTTTTACTTTTTTTTTTTTTCTTTTTTTGCGGTACGTGGGCCACTCACTGTTGTGGCCTTTCCCGTTGTGGAGCACAGGTTCTGGACTCGCAGGCCCAGCGGCCATGGCTCACGGGCCCAGCCGCTCCGCGACATGTGGGATCTTCCCAGACCGGGGCACGAACCCGTGTCCCCTGCATCGGCAGGTGGACTCTCAACCACTGCGCCACCAGGGAAGCCCCCTTTTACTTTTTAAAATCATTCCTTAAATGCATACCTGTGTTGCATTAAAAATTAATTTAATAAATAAGTAATTATTGGGTGAATTTATTTTGTTGTTAACTATCAGTGATTATCCATTCTAATATAAGTGTATGCAAGGAGAAATAATTCTTGTTACTCATATTAAAAAGTGGCTAAGAGAGTGATCACATAGTAGCAAAAATGTGGTGGGAACTGGGATAATCCCCAGCCTTTGACCATCTGCTTCACTGACAACTGAACGTTTACCAAACATATTTCATCTCCTTGGTGTAAGCTTTGCACTGTAATCTATGTAAGTAAAAATACTTCTGGGAAGGGTATGGATAGAAAGACCTCCTAGGGACCTTAGATATGATTTATTCCAATGTTTTGCTTTACAGAAGAGGAAACTGAGGCCCAGAGAGGTCACATAGTGTCTTGTAGGACGTTCACTGTGATTCTAGTACTAGGACTCACTTCTAGGCTTTTCTGCCATATTGAATGCACTGCTTATTTAATAACTTTCAAGTACTTTGACTTCAAATGCCCTTTCTGTGCAGCTGTGATTCTGATTCAAGGATCATTTCTTGAGACCCCCCCCAAGGAGGTTATTGATTCATGTTTCTAGTTATTGCTGAAAACAAACACAGTCATTTGAAGAAATAGCAACAAGAGTTTTATAGAGGGGTCTGCTGTTGGGTTTAGTTGTAAAACATACCTATTCTGGATGATTTTACTGTAGAGAACTTCTTTGTAAAAGATTTAAGGACTTTCTGGAAAGAGTAGAGAGAATATTGGTACATAATGAATGTTTAATGATGAGAAAAGAGTGACTTTCTCCTAAAAGTCATGGTTGGTCACTCACTGAGTTATAATCTCCATAGAAACAAAAGCTAATGTTTATGACTGATCATCATGTAACACAGTGTTCAAAAGACCTTATTTGATTTAACTTATTTTATCCTTACCATGATACTACCAGAATTTGAGTAATTTGCCCAGATCTTAAGGACCACATTCAGGATTCCATCTCTAGCATTTTGCTTTCAGAATGCAATGTGCGGAATAATACAGACCCTTGTTATAGAAAAAAACTTATTTCCTACACTCTCTTCTTTGGTGCTCATTATTAGAGTTTCCAGCCTCATACTTGTGTGACCTGAATCTCTAACACTTTAGTATGAATTACTTATAATAATTGCTTTCCTGTTATGTAAGGAGATACTCTGATAAAGGAAGTCCTGGGGTTAGAGGCTTGACTAGGATAGGGTTATGTAAAGTCTAGGACTTCTCAAGATTAATTAGCACAATGTCAAAATTTTTCTTACGGCCAGTGGCCCCACTCTATTTTGTGATGAAGAAGATTACAGTGAGAAGTTTTGTCTAAAATGCTGGAAACTCAATTCCACTATTTATGCACTGTGTGACTTTCAGCAAATTTCATTTGTTCTTCCAGGGACCTTAGGTTTATCATCTGTGTGATCATCTTTATGTTTTCTTCTTGCTTTAACCATCTGGGAATTTAAAGTTTGTTTCTCCCACAGGACCAGTGTTCTGGGAAAGCACACTAGTTAACTTTATCTGCAGATGACAGTGTGGGCCTCCATGTTCCGAGTGAACGCTCTTCTCTTGTTTTTATGGTGAGTCATTTTTGAGTAGCAAAGCAAGCGGGACTGCCTCCAAGCCAACTCATCACTGGCAGGAAATCATTATAGTGCCTGGCATTATTCCTACCCATTTCCTTTGATTCCTCACTTCTCGACTCTCAGTCATAAGGGACAGGGGTTCCCCATTGGCCTATTTTGGCAGAGAAGGTGTGGAGAGGAAAGAGAGGGGTTGATAGGAAGGAGAAAGAGCTGTCTGAGCTGTCCCTGTCTGAACCCAGCCAGGATTGATTGCCTTGGGTTCCCACATGTGCACCTCTTCTTCAAGGAAACTGGATGAAGCAAGGGGGCTACTCTATAGTCAAGAAGGTTGAATGTAAAGTTGCTCCATGGGATAAAAGAGAATACAATCATCATAATCTTGAAAACCATCACTGATCCCCAGCCCTCATCACCAAAGACAAAAACAGCTCCCACTTCTATACCTTGCATTCAGTCTTGGCACTCCCTCCCCTCTATATTCCCCTATTAATCTTTCTGTACATTTTAAATAAGTTCCACTAGGATAAGTATCAAAGCAAGAGAAATCACACTATCCAATTTGCTTTGGGCTGTCAGAGATGTCAGCACTGTTGAAGTAGGCGGGGGATGTAGAGATGGATTTGGAGAGGGAGTTACCTGATGATGGAAGAGGAAGGGGAAGGATGAGAAATCAAACACACAAATCAGGGGCCAAAATGACCCTCTTTTAGGTCACAAGAGTCTTCTTCTCCTATTTTCCAAGAAGGATGTAGTTCAGAAGAAGCCAAAAGAGTGTATTATTTTGGCAATATTAAGGATAAATCATCTGGTTATAACGTGTTTCACTGTCAAGATGCACAGAAATCAACACCACAGAACCTCAGATCTCTAGTCAATACAGATTGTGAGAATGAAACTTTCTTCTATTTCCCTCTCCTCAGCCTCTGTCATTTGATGATTTCAGTATGAATACTCAGCACATGGAAGAAGCTCAATTGATGTTGGCTGAATGGACCTATACAACTCTTTTTTTTTTTTTTCTGAGCCTTACTCTTTTTATTTAATAATATCATGGACATTTTGTATGTTCAAATATAGAACCACTTCATTATTTCTGATGGCTACAGAATCCTCATGATTTATGGAACAAATTGCATCAGTTGGGGTTGAAGAGAGAAGCAAGGCTATTCTAAGTGATCTAGAAGAATTAGATCGGGGGCCAGTTAGGCATCCTATGAAGTCTGTGGGTTCCATCAGTGGTACCCAGTTGGAAGTCAGGAGGGCTGGCAGTTGGACATAAAATTTCGAGGGTGCATAAAGAACAATTGGGAAGCCATGAAGATAAAGTGAAGCCATGTCTTTCTCTCACCACTTCTATCGTTGACAATTCAGGGGAACTGCAGGATAAGCTGGTGCCCTTTACCACAGAGCCAAACTCACACCT
Organism: Phocoena phocoena; assembly: GCF_963924675.1. Taxonomy (NCBI): domain Eukaryota; kingdom Metazoa; phylum Chordata; class Mammalia; order Artiodactyla; family Phocoenidae; genus Phocoena; species Phocoena phocoena. Next base: position 32,953,288 of record NC_089231.1, on the reverse strand, counting down.
GGCCAGGATGCACAGAACCTGCCAGGGTCAAAGCAGCAGAAGCTGTAGGAGCTGCACCATGATGGCTGCCATGCCTGTAAGTGAGCAGCCTGCACATGAGGTGCATGGCACCTGCCATACACCAACCTTCAAACTCAATGTGGGCTGCACTTCTACTCTGCTCACCTGACACGTTTCTCTTGGTGAGCCCCAATCCAGAAAATTTACGAGCAAGGGATTGGGAAAACTAGTTCCAGCTTAGCTGGGCTCTGGAATCCAAGCTCTACACTAGCCCCATATTGATGGAAACTGAGGGTGTTTCTCATCTTTTAAGTCTCTAAGTGATTTTGTAATGAATAGCTCTATACTTGCTTCTTTGTTCACTTGTGTAAGTACACCTAGAAAATTAATTTCTGAAAGTGGAATAGCTGGCCTGGATATGTGAACTTTTAAATTTTATTAGATATTGCAAAGAGTTTGTACCAATTTACATTCCTGTCAATGATGTATGAGAATTTGGATTTCCCAGCATCCCCATCATATACAACTCTTAACATTGAGAATTTCAAGAAAAGATAGGGGCAACAAAAATAAAGAATATGAAGATACATGCAAAAGGCCTCCCCTCCTCAACCCGTTCATACACATACATAACATACTAGAAAGTCAACCAAAATTTCATGTAGTTTGTAGTTTGGTGAAAGGATTGAGTGATTTGCAGTGAGTTTAAACCAATGCAGAATTTCCAGACCTAATGCTACCATCGTCTTGTTTGAAGGCAACAGAGGTGGAAATTTCCACGCATGTAGGCTCCTGGGCCAGCAGATGGTGATGTTTCTCAGTTTTACACAAAGACATGGACCAGAGGCCATTAGAGATGCCGGGTGTGTTTATCAGATGGCTGTTAAATAGCTCAAAATCTGTAAAGGCATGGCAAATCAGCGCTTATTTATTTATTTTTACTTAGAGTTGATGAATTCAGTAAAATTCCATAATGGGCAAATGAACACTGTGTGTTTGTACTGGGGATGCGGGCAGAGGGTGACCTGAATCTCTGAATCTGTGATGGTTGAGTAGCTCGATTTTATCTCCCTCTGTTGCTTTTTAAAATGAGATTCCTCTGGTGCTGCCTTCTGGCAGCCTGGATTTAGTCATTGTGGGACCAAAGGGCACCTGACAGCAGCTTGTTCATTTCTTTTCCATTTCTTTAGAAGGGGGCTCCTCCTCCAGCATCAACCAGTTTGGCCCTGGCTCCTGCGGCTGAGGCAGAATCTGTGTGGGGCTGAGTCAAGGAGCCAGAGCAAGGCTGCTCAGGGTGAGGATAGGAAGGGAGAGTGCTCAGGCAGCCTCTCCCGGATGGCACACTCAGCTGCACAGGAGAACTGGAGACAGGCCCATCCCTTCCTGCCTGACACAGCAGCTATTGAACTGAGAGCCAGACTCTGCCTGGAGAGAGACAGATCTGTTTTAAGCAGAGTGAGAGAAATTTGGGGAGTAAACTGGTCTTAAAATACTGCCTTGTTCTGTGTGCTGTCCCATTAAGGGAAATGGTATTACCTAAGATCCAGAGCATTTGGTTTTTAGGTCTGGAGGTGCCACTATCTCAATGTATGATATTAAACTTGTTTTTTCATCTGTAGTGTAATCCCTTTGAAGAATATTCTCCAACCATATTTAAATTATATTCTTCTGAACTAACAGCCCTGTCTATACAGGGGAATTTTTAGATGCCAGGGCTCTACTCTCACTCAATAAAATCAGAATTTCTAGGAATGGGGCCTCAGCATGCATCTTTTTGACAAGCTTTCCAGGTGACTCTAATGTACAACCAGAGATGAGAAATGTCACTCTAACCAGGGGTCCTCAAAGGAAGGTCCCAGGACCAGCAGTATCAGCTTCACTTGAGAACCTATTGGAAATGAAAATTATCAGAATCAGAAATCCTAAAGGTGGGCCCAGCCATTTGTGTTTTAACAAGCCCTCCAAGTGATTGTGATACACGCTGAAGTTTGAAACCCACTGTTGCATTTGGGAGGAGGAGGTTTCCCCACATTTTTGCAGCTAGATGGTACTGGTGTCTACTTTGGCAGTGGGCTGTGAACACAGATGTTCTACATCATTTCCTGGCCTAAGGTTTAAATGATGGCACTTGACAGTTCATTTTCTCAACCCCCTAAGCTATGTGATTTTAACAGCCAGGAACGCAGCACATTGGCCCCTCTGTTAGCTTGGACCCCTGAATTGCTAGATAAATGCCTTGTGAATGAGAAAAAAACAGCATAAAACTTTAATGCATTAAATGATCAAAATTTTGTAGCTGTTTACTGCCATATACCTTACCCTTCCTGATTAATACAGTTATTCATGTTATAGTTCCAACTATTTGGTTGGGTTGGTGCTGATAAGATAAGAAGAGAAGCTAAAGGCACAGGTCATGTTATAATTATGTTGAATGGAATCATAGGACTGTGGGAAAGGTGTACAACATAGGGAGTGCACCAAGGACTGGAATCTGGAGAGAAAGTAGAACATGAAAAAGTGCTGGAATATAAGCAGGACCCCCACAGAGTTTTCAAACAAACTTTTTTCACATTTCTGCTAAGAGGATATACTTAGATCTAAAATTTTAAATATGTTCTGATATCTGGGTCTGATTCACACATTCTAGAAAAGGGAATAAAATTGAAAAAAAATTAGCCTCATATTTCGAGGTATCCAAATAACTATTTTTGGTATTTCATTGTCCAAACATTGGGGTCTGTGTTTGCAACCTTTAAGATTCTTCTTAAAACTCTGGATAGTCATGATGAAACTAGGAATTTGGTATTGCTTTTCTTCCACTGTAAGAGCCTAAATCTTGAAGTACAATCAACTTATCTTAGACCCTTTCCGAGCAGATTACTTTGTCTCTTAATGACAGAAACTGCAAAAATTTGTGTTCTTTCACTAAGTCAAGTGTCTTTGGGGTTAGTCCCTGTACTAGGCTGCTTGGGCTGTTATAACAAAATACCAAAGACTGCACGACTTAAATAACAGAATCTATTTGCTCACAGTTCTGGAAGCTGGAAGTCCAAGAACAAGATGACAGCAGGGTTGGTTTCTCCTGAGGCCTCTCTCCTTGGCTTGCAGATACTTGCCTTCTTTGTGTGTGTACACTCTTGATTTTTCTTCCTCATCCTATTATAAGGTGGGATTAAAGTCCTATCCTTAAGGGGTGATTGGTTCTAGGAACCCCAGGAATACCAAAATCTGAGGATGCTCAAATTCCTTGTATAAAATGATGTAGTACAGTTAGCCTTCCGTATCTGGGGGTTCAACATCCATGAATACAGAAGGCCAACTCTATTTGCTTAAAGGCCCTATCTTCAAACATAGTCATATGGCAGTGGGGTTAGTACTTAAACATGAATGTTAGGGACATACAATTCAGTTCATAACAGTCTTTCTCCTCAATTGCTTCTTCCTTTATATATTTATAGTAATTACCCTGTAAAGGCTGTTTCACAAATCTGGTTACATCCAATACCTGCTTCATATTTGTTAACAGAAATTTTCCCAGATCTTTGTTTTGTCATTTTACATTGATCTTTCTTAATTGTTATTGTTCCCACTTGCCAACAGATTGTTGTCATCAAAATCAACATCACCACCATCATTAATGTTGTCATCTTAACCAACATTTATTGAAACTTTCCTATGTTGCCAGGGCCTGAGCTAAGTTACATTGATCAAAACATCATACATTTAACCATCTCCCATCAGTTTCCTCATTTTCTCTGCCTTGTAACTTTCTATCACTGTTGTATAGTCTTCTGACATGGAAATACTGTTTTGGTCAAATAAATGTACCTTTGATCCTTTAAGTATATCTTGCTCATTCCTATCTTTGTCCATTTACTCAAAATTACAATGCTCTTTTATTGCCTCATTAAGATATGACACTTAGTACTTTGTTTATAAAAAGTAAATGCTCAATAGTCATTCCTCCAGAGAGCTCTCTGTGACTTAAGTTAGGAGAGCTCAACAAAAGCTGCTGTTATGTCTGTGTAAGAGCTTTCCCCTACAGAGTTGGTGTTGAAGATCTCCCAAGAGTTGATCTGAATTGGGTCATTAAGATGGATGAAATAACCATATTGACTATTTAGTGGGCTTGTTATTTCAGTCATCTTAATGAGAGAATTAGATTGACCCTAAAACACTCCAAATCCTTATTTGATGATTGACCTAGAAGCAATCAATCTGTCTGTGTTGCTCTACATGAATCCTCTTCTCTGTACAGCCAGACTCACTCACCATAACCCCTCTAAACTTGAGCTCTGCATCTGCGTGTGCACATGCATGCATGCATACACATGCACACACACACATACATGCAGAGATGTGGAGCAGATGGTAGAGTGAATTCAGACCCTGCACTTTAGTGGTTATAGGACCATTGCACTTCTGTGAGCATGAATTTCCTAACAATCCTGTGCAAAATGACAAATTTGACCTTTTTTTTTTTTTTCTGTGTTGAAGCAACATTGTCTTTATTACATTCAGCACAGAGGCAGGCATTATTTTTGGACAGGGTCATTCTAAGATAAGATATTATTCCATAATCAGATCTCAATAATATTTTAATGACAAAAAATCCAAACACTTACCAAGACAAAACAAACTGCATGATGGAACACTGGAAAATGGATATTATATGAGAAAGTGAAAGTCCAATACCTACCTCTCAAATTAGGGAAAATCGGGTTAATTCAGTGAGATAAGCCTGTAGACTAAGACTAAATATTTTTAAGATACCCATCCTCTCCAACCTAATTTATAAATGTAATATGATCCCATTTAAAATTCCAGGTAGAAACTGAATAAAGAAAAATAAATAAATAAAATTCCAGGTAGAAAGACATGCGCTCACTCCCTCTTGAGAGAGCACTGGGATCACAACTAACTGCTGAACAATCATCGACAGGAAGACACTGGAACTCACCAAAAAAGATAGCCCACATCCGAAGACAAAGGAGAAGTCAAAATGAGATGGTAGGAGGGGCACAATAACAAGAAAATCAAATCCCATAACCACTGGGTGATTGACTCACAAACTGAAGAACAATTATACCACAGAAGTCCACCCACCAGAGTGAAGGTTCTGAGCCCCACGTCAGGCTTCCCAACCAGGGTTTACGGCAATGGGAGGAGGAATTCCTAGAGAATCAGACAGTGAAGGCTAGCAAGATTTGATTGCAGGACTTTGACAGGGCTGGGTAAAACAGAGACTCCACTCTTGGGGGAAAAACACAAAGTAGTGTGTGCATGATGACCCAGGGGAAGGAGCAGTGACCTCATAGAAGATTGAACCAGACCTACCTGGTAGTGTTGGAGGGTCTCTTGCAGAAGTGGGGGACAGCTGTGGCTCACTGCAGGGACAAAGACACTGGCAGCAGAAGTTCTGGGAAGTACTCCTTGGCATGAGGCTCCCCAGAGTCCACCATTAGCCCCACAAAACAGCCTCTAGGCTCCCATGCTGGGTCACTTCAGGACAAACAACCGAAAAGGAGGTAACTCAGCCCAACCCATAAGCAGACAAGTGGATTAAAGTTTTACTGAGCTCTGCCCAACAGAGCAACACCCAGCTGTACCCACCACCAATCCCTCCCATCAGGAAACTTGCACAAGCCTCTTCTATAGCCTCATCCACCAGAGAGCAGACAGCAGAAGCAATAAGAACTACAATCCTGCAGCCTGTGGAATGAAAACCACATTCACAGAAAGACAGACAAAATGAAAAGGCAGAGGACTATGTACCAGATGAAGGAACAAGACAAAACCCCAGAAAAACAACTAAATGAAGTGGAGATATGCAGCCTTTCAGAAACATAATTCAGAATAATGATAGTGAAGATGATCCAGGATCTCAGAAAAAGAATTGAGGTAAAGATTGAGAAGATGCAAGAAATGTTTAACAAAGACCTAGAAGAATTAAAGAACAAATACCTAGGAGAATTAAAGAGAAAACAGAGATGAACAATACAATAACTGAAATGAAAAATACACTAGAAGGAATCAATAGCAGAATAACTGAGACAGAAGAACGGATAAGTGACCTGGAAGACAGAATGGTGGAATTCACTGCTACAGGACAGAATAAAGAAAAAAGGATGGAAAAATATGAAGGCAGCCTAAGAGATGTCTGGGAAAACATTAAACACACCAACATTCATGTTATAGGGGTCCCAGAAGGAGAAGAGAGAAAAGACAGGAGAAAATATTTGAAGAGATTATAGTTGAAAACTTCCCTAACATGAGAAATGAAATAGCCACCCAAGTCCAGGAAGCACAAAGAGTCCCAGGCAGGATGAACCCAAGGAGAAACACACTGAGACTCACAGCAATCAAGTAACAAAAATTAAAGGCAAAGAATAATTATTAAAAGCAATAATGGGAAAGTGACAAATAACATACAAGGGAACTCACTTAAGGTTAACAGCTGATTTCTCAACAGAAACTCTACAAGCCAGAAGGGAGTGGCACAATATATTTTAAATGATGAAAGGGAAGAACCTACGACCAAGATTACTCTACCCGGAAAGGATCTCATTCAGATTCGATGGAGAAATCAAAAGCTTTACAGACAAGCAAAAGCTAAGAGAATTCAGCACCACCAAACCAGCTCTACAACAAATGCTAAAGGAACTTCTCTAAGTGGGAAACACAAGAGAATGAAAGGACCTACAAAAACAAACACAAAACAATTAAGAAAATGGTAATAGGAACATACATATCAAAATTTACCTTAAACGTGAATAGATGAAGTGCTACAACCAAAAGACACAGGCTTGCTGAATGGATACAGAAACAAGACCTGTATATATGCTGTCTACAAGAGACCCACTTCAGACCTAGGGACACATACAGACTGAAAGGGAGGGGATGGAAAATGATATTACATGCAAATGGAAATCAAAAGAAAGCTGGAGTAACAATACTCATATCAGATAAATATATTTTAAAATAAAGAATGTTACAAGAGACAAAGAAGGACACTACATAATGACCAAGGGATCAATCCCAGAAGAAGATATAACAATTATAAATATATATACACCCAACATAGGTGCACCTCAATACATAAGGAAATGCTAACAGCTAGAAAAGAGGAAATCTACAGTAACACAATAATAGTGGGGCACTTTAACACCTCACTTACACCAATGGACAGATCATCCAGACAGAAATAATAAGGAAACCGAAGCTTTAAATGACACAATAGACCAGACAGATTTAACTGATATTTATAGGATATTCCATTCAAAAACAGCAGATTACACTTTCTTCTCAAGTGCAGAACATTCTCCAGGATAGATCACATCTTGGGTCACAAATGAAGCCTTGGTAAATTTTAAAAAATTGAAATCATATAAAACATCTTTTCCAACCACAGTGTTATGAGATTAGAAATCAATTATAGGGAAAAAATGTAAAAGCACAAAGACGTGGAGGCTAAACAATATGTTACTAAATAACTAAGAGATCACTGAAGAAATCAAAGAGGAAATCAGAAAATACCTAGAGACAAATGACAATGAAAACATGATGATCCAGATTCTTACGGAATGCAACAAAAGCAGTTCTCAGAGGGAAGTTTATAGCAATACAATCCTACCTCAAGAAACAAGAAAAATCTCAAATAAACAATTTAACCTTACAACTAAATGAATTAAAGAAGGAAGAAACAAAAAACAAAGGTAGCAGAAGGAAAGAAATCATAAAAATCAGACCAGAATTAAATGAAAGAGAAACAAACAAACAAACAAAAACAATAGCAAAGATCAAGACAACTAAAAGCTGTTTTTTTGAGAAGATAAACAAAATTGATAAACCACTAGCCAGACTCATCAAGAAGAAGAGGGATAGGACTCAAATCAATAAAATTAGAAATGAAAAAGAAGTTACAACAGACACCACAGGTAAACAAAGCATCCTAAGAGACTACTACAAGCAACTCTACGCCAATAAAATGGACAACCTGGAAGAAATGGACACGTTCTTAGAAAGGTATAACCTTACAAGACTGAACCAGGAAGAAATAGAAAATATGAACAGATCAATCACAAGTAATGAAATTGAAACTGTGATTAAAAATCTTCCAACAAACAGAAGTCCAGGACCAGATGACATCACAGGTGAAATCTACCAAACATTTAGAGAAGAGCTAAAACCCATCCTTCTCAAACTCTTCCAAAATATTGCAGAGGAAGGAGCACTGCCAAATTCATTCTACACAGCCACCATCACCCTGATACAAAAACCAGTAAAGATATTACCAGGGGGGACCTTGAAGATGGCGGAAGAGTAAGACGCGGAAATCACCTTCCTCCCCACAGATACACAAGAAATACATCTACACGTGGAACAACTCCTACAGAACACCTACTGAAGGCTGGCAGAAGACCTCAGACCTCCCAAAAGGCAAGAAACTCCCCACATACCTGGGTAGGGCAAAAGAAAAAAAGAAAAAACAGAGACAAAAGAATAGGGACGGCACCTGCACCAATGTGAGGGAGCTGTGAAGGAGGAAAAGTTTCCACACACTAGGAAGCCCCTTCATGGGCGGAGACTGCGGGAGGTGGAGGGGGGAGCTTCGGGGCCACGGAGGAGTGCACAGCAACAGGGGTTGCAGAGGGCAAAACGGGGAGATTCCCGCACAGAGGATCGGTGCCGACCGGCACTCACCAGCCGGAGAAGCTTGTTTGCTCACCCGCCGGGGCGGGTGGGGCTGCGAGCTGAGTCTCGGGTTTCGGTTTCGGTCAGAGCTCAGGTAGAGGACTGGGGTTGGCGGCTTGAACATAGCCTGAAGGGGTTAGTGCACCACAGCTAGCCGGGAGGGAGTCCAGGGAAAAGTCTGCACCTTCCGAAGAGGCAAGAGACTTTTTCTTCCCTGTTTGTTTCCTGGTGCGTGAGGAGAGGGGTTAGAGCGCTGCTTAAAGGAACTCCAGAGATGGGCGCAAGCCGCGGCTAGAAGTGCGGACCCCAGAGACGGGCGCGAGCCGCGGCTAAAAGCACGGACCCCAGGGACGCGCGGGAGATGCTAAGGCTGCTGTGCCGCCACCAAGGGGCCTGTGTGCGAGCACAGGTCACTCTCCACACCCCTCTTCCGCGGAGCCTGTGCAGCCCGCCACTGCCAGGTTCCCGGGATCCAGGGACAACTTCCCGGGGAGAACGCATGGCGGGCCTCAGGCTGGTGCAACGTCACACCGGCCTCTGCCGCCCCGCACGCAGTGCCCCTCCCTCACCCCCAGCCTGAGTGTGCCAGAGCCCCCGAATCAGCGGCTCCTTTAACCCCGTCCTGTCTGAGCAAAAAACAGACACCCTCCAGCGACCTACACGCAGAGGCGGAGCCAAATCCAAAGCTGAGCCCCTGTGAGCTGTGAGAACAAAGAAGAGAAAGGGAAATCTCTCCCAGCAGCCTCAGAAACAGCGGATTAAAGCTCCACAATCAACTTGATGTACCCTGCATCTGTGGAATACATGAATAGACAACGAATCATCCCAAATTGAGGAGGTGGGCTCTATCCGTCCATGTTTTTTTTTTTTAATTTTTTTCTTAATAATTAATTTTAATTTTAATAACTTTATTATACTTTACCTTCTTTCTTTCTTTCTTTCTTTCTTTCTTTCTTTCTTTCTTTCTTTCTTTCTTTCTTTCTTTCCTTCCTTCCTTCCTTCCTTCCCTCCTTTAGACAACAAATCATCCCAAATTGAGGAGGTTGTCTCTGAGAGCAAGATTTATGATTTTTTCCACTTTACCTCTTTTTGTGAGGGTGTATGTGTATGCTTCTGTGTGAGATTTTGTCTGTATAGCTCTGCGCCCACCATTTGTCCTAAGGTTGTATCCATCCCTTTATTTTTTCGAAATAATTATTTTTTAATTCAATAACTTTATTATACTTTATTTTATTTTACTGTATCTTCTTTCTTTCTGTCTTTTTTCCTTCCTTCCCTCCTTCCTTCCTTCTTCCTTCCGTCCCTCCCTCCTTTCTTTCCTTCTTTGCTTCTTTCATTCTTTCTTTCTTTCTTTCTTTCTTTCTTCCTTCCCTCCTTTATTTCTTTCTTTCTTCATACTACTACTAATTCTCTCTACTTTTTCTCCCTTTTATTCTGAGCCATGTGGATGAAAGGCTCTTGGTGCTCCAGCCAGGATTCAGGGCTCTGCTTCTGAGGTGGGAGAGCCAACTTCAGGACACTGGTCAACAAGAGACCTCCCAGCTCCACATAATATCAAATGGCGAAAATCTCCCAGAGACCTCGATCTTAACACCAGCACCCAGCTTCACTCAACGACCAGCAAGCTACAGTGCTGGACAACCTATGCCAAACAACTAGCAAAACAGGAACACAACCCCACCCATTAGCAGAGAGGCTGCCTAAAATCATAATAAGGCCACAGATACCCCAAAACACACCACCAGACATGAACCTGCCACTAGAGAGACAAGATCCAGCCTCATCTACCAGAAGACAGGCACTAGTCCCCTCCAACCGGAAGCCTACACAACCCACAGAACCAAACTTAGCCACTGGAGAGGGACATCAAAAATAGCAGGAACTACGAACCTGCAGCCTGCAAAAAGGAGACCCCAAACACAGTAAGATAAGCAAAATGAGAAGACAGAAAAACACACCACAGATGAAGGAGCAAGATAAAAACCCACCAGACCTAAGAAATTAAGAGGAAATAGGCAGTCTACCTGAAAAAGAATTCAGAATAATGAGAGTAAGGATGATCCAAAATCTTGTAAATAGTATGGACAAAATGCAAGAAACAGTTAACAAGGACCTACAAGAAATAAAGATGAAAAGAGCAACAATGAACAGCACAATAAATGAAATTAAAAGTACTCTAGATGGGATCAATAGCAGAATAACTGAGGCAGAAGAACGGATAAGTGACCTGGAAGATAAAGTAGTGGAAATAACTACTGCAGAGCAGAATAAAGAAAAAAGAATGAAAAGAACTGAGGACAGTCTCAGAGACCTCTGGGACAACATGAAACACACCAACATTCGAATTATAGGGGTTCCAGAAGAAGAAGAAAGAAAGAAAGGGACTGAGAAAATATTTGAAGAGATTATAGTTGAAAACTTCCCTAATATGGGAAAGGAAATAGTTAATCAAGTCCAGGAAGCACAGAGAGTCCCATACAGGATAAATCCAAAGAGAAATACGCCAAGACACATATTAATAAAACTGTTAAAAATTAAATACAAAGAAAGCATATTAAAAGCAGCAAGGGAAAAACAACAAATAACACATAAGGGAATCCCCATAAGGTTAACAGCTGATCTCTCAGCAGAAACCCTACAAGCCAGAAGACAGTGGCAGGACATACTGAAAGTGATGAAGGAGAAAAACCTGCAACCAAGACTACTCTACCCAGCAAGAATCACATTCAGATTTGATGGAGAAATTAAAACCTTTACAGACAAGCAAAAGCTGAGAGAGTTCAGCCCACCAAACCAGCTTTACAACAAATGCTAAAGGAACTTCTCTAGACAAGAAACACAAGAGAAGGAAAAGACCTACAATAATTAACCCAAAACAATTAGGAAAATGGGACTAGGTACATACATATCAATAATTACCTTAAATATAAATGGACTAAATGTTCCGACCAAAAGACACAGATTGGCTGAATGGGTACAAAAACAAGACCCTTATATATGCTGTCTACAAGAGACCTACTTCAGATCTAGAGACACATAGAGACTGAAAGTAAGGGGATGGAAAAAGATATTCCATGCAAATGGAAACCAAAAGAAAGATGGAGTAGCAATTCTCATATCAGACAAAATAGACTTTAAGATAAAGAATGTTACAAGAGACAAAGAAGGACACTGCATAATGATCAAGGGATCAATCCGAGAAGAAGATATAACAATTGTAAATATTTATGCACCCAACATAGGAGCACCTCAATACATAAGGCAAATACGAACAGCCATACAAGGGGAAATCGACAGTAACACATTCATAGTAGGGGACTTTAACACCCCACTTTCACCCATGGACAGATCATCCAAAGCGAAAATAAATAAGGAAACACAAGCTTTAAATGATACATTAAAAAAGATAGACTTATTTGATATTTATAGGGCACTCCATCCAAAAACAACAGAATACACATTTTTCTCAAGTGCTCGTGGAACATTCTCCAGGATAGATCATATCTTGGGTCACAAAACAAGCCTTGGTAAATTTAAGAAAATTGAAATTTTATCAAGTATCATCTTTTCCGACCACAACGCCATGAGACTACATATTAATTACAGGAAAAGATCTGTAAAAAATACAAATACATGGAGGCTAAACAATACACTACTTAATAATGAAGTGATCTCTGAAGAAATCAAAGAGGAAATTTAAAAATACCTAGAAACAAATGACAATGGAGACACAACGACCCAAAACCTATGGGATGCAGCAAAAGCAGTTCTAAGGGGGAAGTTTATAGCAATACAAGCCCACCTTAAGAAGCAGGAAACATCTTGAATAAACAACTTAACCTTGCACCTAAAGCAATTAGAGAAAGAAGAACAAAAAAACCCCAAAGCTAGCAGAAGGAAAGAAATCATAAAAATCAGATCAGAAATAAATGAAAAGGAAATGAAGGAAAGAATAGCAAAGATCAATAAAATTAAAAGCTGGTTCTTTGAGAAGATAAACAAAATAGATAAACCACTAGCCAGACTCATCAAGAAAAAAAGGGAGAAGACTCAAATCAATAGAATTAGAAATGAAAAAGAAGAAGTAACAAATGACACTTCAGAAATACAAAAGATCATGAGAGATTACTACAAGCAACTCTATGCCAATAAAATGACAGTCTGGAAGAAATGGACAAATTCTTAGAAATGCACAACCTGCCAAGACTGAATCAGGAAAAAATAGAAAATATGAACAGACCAATCACAAGCACTGAAATTGAAACTGTGATTAAAAATCTTCCAACAAACAAAAGCCCAGGACCAGGTGGCTTCACAGGCGAATTCTATCAAACATTTACAGAATAGCTAACACCTAACCTTCTCAAACTCTTCCAAAACATAGCAGAGGGAGGAACACTCCCATATTCCTTCTACGAGGCCACCATCACCTTGATACCAAAAGCAGACAAGGATGTCACAATGAAAGAAAGCTACAGGCAAATATAAGTGATGAACATAGATGCAAAAATCCTCAACAAAATACTAGCAAACAGAATCCAACAGGACATTAAAAGTATCATACGCCATGATCAAGTGGGGTTTATTCCAGGAATGCAAGGATTCTTCAATATACGCAAATCTATCAATGTGATAAACCATATTAACAACTGAAGGAGAAAAACCATATGATCATCTCAATAGATGCAGAGAAAGCTTTTGACAAAATTCAACACCCATTTATGATAAAAACCCTGCAGAAAATAGGCATAGTGGGAACTTTCGTCAACATAATAAAGGCCATATGTGACAAGGCCACAGCCAACATCATCCTCAATGGTGAAAAACTGAAAGCATTTCCACTAAGATCAGGAACAAGACAATGTTGCCCACTGTCACCACTCTTATTCAACATAGTTTTGTAAGTTTTAGCCACAGCAATCAGAGAAGAAAAGGAAATAAAAGGAATCCAAATTGGAAAAGAAGAAGTAAAACTGTCACTGTTTGCAGATAACATGATACTATGCATAGAGAATCCTAAAGATACTACCAGAAAACGACTAGAGCTAATCAATGAATTTGGTAAAGTAGCAGGATACAAAATTAATGCACAGAAATTTCTGGCATTCCTATATACTAATGATGAAAAATCTGAAAGTGAAATCAAGAAAACACTCCCATTTACCATTGCAACAAAAAGAATAAAATATCTAGGAATAAACCTACCTAAGGAGACAAAAGACCTGTATGCAGAAAATTATAAGACACTGATGAAAGAAATTAAAGATGACACAAATAGATGGAGAGATATACCATGTTCTTGGATTGGAAGAATCAACATTGTGAAAATGACTCTACTACCCAAAGCAATCTATAGATTCAATGCAATCCCTATCAAATTAGCCCTGGCATTTTTCACAGAACTAGAACAAAAAAATTCGCAATTTGTATGGAAACACAAAAGACCCCGAATAGCCGAAGCAATCTTGAGAATGAAAAAAGGAGCTGGAGGAATCAGGCTCCCTGACTTTAGACTATACTACAAAGCTACAGTAATCAAGACAGTATGTTACTGACACAAAAACAGAAAGATAGATCAATGGAACAGGATAGAAAGCCCAGAGATAAACCTATGCACATATGGACACCTTATCTTAGATAAAGGTGGCAGAAATGTACAGTGGAGAAAGGACAGCCTCTTCAATAAATGGTGCTGGGAAAACTGGACAGATACATGTAAAAGTATGAGATTAGATCACTCCCTAACACCATACACAGAAATAAGCTAAAAATGGATTAAAGACCTAAATGTAAGGCCAGAAACTATCAAACTCTTAGAGTAAAACATAGGTAGAACACTCTATGACATAACTCATAGCAATCCTTTCTGACCCACCTCCTAGAGTAATGGAAATAAAAACAAAAATAAACAAATGGGAACTAATGAAACTGCAAAGCTTTTGCACATCAAAGGAAACCATAAACAAGACCAAAAGACAACCCTCAGAATGAGAGAAAATATTTGCAAATGAAACAACTGACAAAGGATTAATCTCCAAAATATACAAGCAGCTCATGCAGCTCAATAACAAAAATACAAACAACCCAATCCAAAAATGGACAGAAGACCTAAATAGACATTTCTCCAAAGATGACATACACACTGCCAACAAACACATGAAAGAATGCTCAACATCATTAATCATTAGAGAAATGCAAATCAAAACTACCATGAGTTATCATCTCACACCAGTCAGAATGGCCATCACCAAAAAATCTAGAAACAATAAATGCTGAGGAGTGTGTGGAGAAAAGGGAACACTCTTACACTGTTGGTGGGAATGGAAATTGATACAGCCACTATGGAGAACAGTATGGAGGTTCTTTAAAAAGCTACAAATAGAGCTACCATATGACCCAGCAATCCCACTACTGGGCATATACCCTGAGGAAACCAAAATTCAAAAAGAGTCATGTACCAAAATGTTCATTGCAGCTCTGTTTACAATAGCCCAGAGATGGAAACAACCTAAGTGCCCATCATTGGATGAATGGATAAAGAAGATGTGGCACGTATATACAATGGAATATTACTCAGCCATAAAAAGAAACGAAATTGAGCTATTTGTAATGAGGTGGATAGACCTAGAGTCTGTCATACAGAGTGAAGTAAGTCAGAAAGAAAAAGACAAATACCGTATGCTAACACATATATATGGAATTTAGAAAAAAAATGTCATGAAGAACCTCGGGGTAAGACAGGAATAAAGACACAGACCTACTGGGAATGGACTTGAGGATATGGGGAGGGGGAAGGGTGAGCTGTGACAGAGCGAGAGAGAGTCATGGACATATACACAGTAACAAACGTAAGGTAGATAGCTAGTGGGAAGCAGCCACATGGCACAGGGATATCGGCTCGGTGCTTTGTGACCGCCCTGCGGGGTGGGATAGGGAAGGTGGGAGGGAGGGAGACACAAGAGGGAAGACATGGGAACATATGTATACATATAACTGATTCACTTTGTTATAAAGCAGAAACTAAAACACCATTGTAAAGCAATTATACCCCAATAAAGATGTTTAAAAAAAAAGATATTGCCAAAAAAAGGAAATTACAGACCAATATCACTGATGAATATAGATGCAAAAATCCTCAACAAAATAGTAGCAAACAGAATCCAACAACATATTAAATGGATCATACACCATGATCAAGTGGGATTTATCACAAGGATGAGAGGATTCTTCAATATATACAAATCGGGGCTTCCCTGGTGGCGCAGTGGTTGAGAGTCCGCCTGCCGATGCAGGTGACACAGGTTCGTGCCCCGGTCCGGGAGGATCCCACATGCCGCGGAGCGGCTGGGTCCGAGAGCCATGGCTGCTAAGCCCGCATGTCCGGAGCCTGTGCTCCGCAACGGGAGAGGCCACAGCAGTGAGAGGCCCACGTACCAAAAAAAAAAAAAAAAAAAAAAAAAAAAAAAATATATATATATATATATATATATATACAAATCAATCAGTGTGATACACCATGTTAACAAATTGAAGAATAAAATCCATATGATCATCTCAGTAGAAGCAGAGAAAGCTTTTGACAAAATTCAACACCGATTTATGATAAAAACTCGCCAGAAAGTGTGCATAGAGGGAACCTACCTCAACATAATAAAGGCCATATACGACAAAACCCACAGCAGGCATCATTCTCAATGGTGAAAAACTGAAAGAATTTCCACTAAGATCAGGAACAAGACAAGGATGTCCACTCTCGCCGCTCTTATTCAACACAGTTTTGGAAGTCTAGCCATGAAAAGCAGAGAAGAAAATGAAATAAAAGGAATACACATTGGAAAAGAAGAAGTAAAACTGTCACTGTTTGAAAAAGAAATAAAAGGAATACAAATTGGAAAAGAAGAAGTAAAAGTAGGTGACATGATACTATACATAGAGAATCCTAAAGATGCCACCAGAAAACTACTAGAGCTAATCAATGAATTTGGTAAAGTTGCAAGATACAAAATTAATCACAGAAATCTCTTGCATTCTTATACACTAACAACGAAAGATCAGAAAGAGAAATTAAGGAAGCAATCACATTCACCTTTGCAACAAAAAGAATATAATGCCTTGGGATAAACCTACTTAAGAAGGTTAAAGACCTTCACTCATAAAACTATAAGACACTGATGAAAGAAATCCAACATGACACAAATAGATGGAGAGATATACCATGTTCTTGGATTGGAAGGATCAATATTGTGAAAATGACTACTACCCAAATCAACCTGCAGATTCAATGCAATCCCTATCAAATTACCATTGGTGTTTTTTGCAGAACTAGAACAAAAAATCTTAAAATTTGTATGGAAACACAAAAGACCCCAAATAGCCAAAGCAATCTTGAGGGAAGAAAATGGAACTGGAGGAATCAGACTCCCTGACTTCAGACTATACCACAAAGCTACAGTAATCATAAGAGTATGGTACTGGCACAAAAACAGAAATATAGATAAATGGAACAGGATAGAAATCCCAGAGATAAACCCATGCACCTATAGTCAGCTAAACTATGACAAAGGCAAGGATATACAATGGAGAAAAGAGAGTCTCTTCTATAAATTGTGCTGGGAAAACTGGACAGCTACATGTAAAAGAATGAAATTAGAACGTTCCCTAACCCCATACACAAAAATAAACTGAAAATGGATTAAAGATCTAAATATAAGACCAGACACTATAAAACTCTTAGAGGAAATCATAGGAAGAACACTCTTTTACATAAATCACAGCAAGAACTTTTTTGACCCACCTCCTAGATTAATGGAAATAAAAACAAAAATAAACAAATGAGACCTAATGAAACTTAAAAGCTTTTGCACAACAAAGGAAATCATAAGCAAGACGAAAAGAGAACCCTCAGAATGGGAGAAAATATTTGCAAATGAATCAACAGACAAAGGATTAATCTCCAAAATATATACACAGCTCATGCAGCTCAATATTAAGAAAAACAAACAACCCAGTCAAAAAATGGGCAGGAGACCTAAGTAGACATTTCTCCAAAGGAGACATACCAAGAGGCCAAGAAGCACATGAAAACTGTTCAACATCACTAATTTTTAGAGAAGTGCAAATAAAAACTACAATGATGTATCACCTCACACAGGTTAGAATGGGCATCATAAGAAAATCTACAAACAACAAATGCTTGAGAGGGTGTGGAGAAAAGGGAACCCTCTTGCACTGTTGGTGGGAATGTAAATTGATACAGCCACTGTGGAGAACAGTATGGAGGTTCCTTATAAAACTAAAAATAGGGCTTCCCTTGTGGCACAGTGGTTGAGAGTCCGCCTGCCAATGCCCCGCTCTGGGAAGATCCCACATGCTGCGGAGCAGCTGGGCCCGTGAGCCGTGGCCGCTGAGCCTGCGCATCTGGAGCCTGTGCTCCACAACAGGAAAGGCCACAACAGTGAGAGGCCTGCGTACTGCAAAAAAAAAAACAAAAAAAAACAAAACCCAGAAACAAACAGAAAAAAAACTAAAAATAGAATTACCATATGACCCAGCAATCCCACTATTGGGCATATGCCCAGAGAAAACCATACTTCAAAATACGCATGCACCCCAAAGTTCATTGCAACACTATTTACAATAGCCAGGTCATGGAAGCAATCTAAATTCCCATCAACAGACAAATGGATAAAGATGTGGTACATATATACAATGGAGTATTAGTCATAAAAAGGAATGAAATTTGGTCATTTGTAGAGATGTGGATGGACCTTGAGACAAACCTAGATATTTTTTCCCTGAGAAGAGATTCACTTTGCTGTACACCTGAAACTAACACAACACTATAAATCAACTATACTCCAAAAAATTTTTTTTTAAAAAGAAGTATAAAATTTGTAGGAAGTACATACTGAATAAAACGTACAGATAAATCTCTCAGGGGATCAAAGAATGAAAGAATAATTACTTCCATCAAAAGAAGTTACCCAAAGCTTTATAGAAGAGATGTAACCTATAAACAGTACTAAGTAAAATATAAAGATGATGTCCTTAAAAAAAAAAATTGAAGAATAAGTTTGAAGCCTTCCCATCTCACGGAAACAATTGTGTACTGTGTTATTTTACCTTTATTGACCATTTTGATGTTTACAAACTGGAAGTCTTACACAACTCTAATGCTGCTTTTTGTCTTCATATGAAGTCTGTCTCACACTCTGTCTCCTATTTTAAATGCCTTCCCATGCTTTCTGCATGTCCAAATTCTACCCCCTTGGCAGTGCCAGCTTCAGCTCCAGTTCCCTCTGAAGATTTACTTGGCTCCTCCATGACTGACTGTGTATTATCTTTTCTGTCTCACTGTGTATTACCCTTATTGTCTTATCCCATTTATGAATTTGGGGAATGTTCCAGCTGGGAAATATTTTATATCTGCTTGCAGTCCTGACCCTTCATTATTCAAAAGAGAAAACTGGGGCACAGACTGATCAATGCCTTGTCCAGGGATACAGATCAGACAACCTTAAACAGTGAGACTTTCCTTGGACCCAGGAATTAGGTAGTGACTATAGCCTTTCCCAGTAAACTTCATTGCATATGCAAAAGAGAGGTGACAGGACAGTTTTTACTGAAGCAGTGGGCCATGCCAAGTCTACTGAAGAGTATTTGTTGTTGTTTGATTGTTGTAGGAGAGGGAGTAAATTATAACCCTCTCTTTCCCTCCACAGGTTGATGAACCAGTTGAGAATGAGACATGGTAGTCAGATAGATGGATATTATTAGTAAGACTAGATTGAAGAATGCAGTGCAGATTTAAGGTCGAAACTGCATATCTTAACAGTTTTCCTCACATTTAGATCCTGGTATTACTCCCTGACCTCTGATAAATGCACACTTTGTCTCTGTAAAAGAGTGTGGGCATGCAAAAAAATGCTCTTCTGTAGCATCGCTGCCTTATCCCTGTGAGTCATGGCAGTGGGGACAGCAAGAGAACTCCCTGCTAGAAGGCAGGCTTGAGCTATTGTCCAGCTGAGTTCAACCCATGGAGGGTAGGAGCACAACAAACACCTGTCTGGAATGCAGGCTGGCTTGTAAGAGATCCCAGGACTCTGCTCTACTCAGTTCCTTCTTTCTAACTTCACCAGCCACACAAGTTACTCCTCAACCCCTTGGCAAGGAGTTTCTGAGGTGGGATTCTCAGTATAGTATAGTATAGTATAGTATAGTATAGTATAGTATAGTATAGTATAGTATAGTATAGCATAGTGTAGTGTGGAAGTTGCTAATCTGTGGACTAAGAAACACTGGGGGAGGGGCAGTGGAGCATAGCTCTATCTGCTGTACTGCATAGAAGTCAGCCTTTGTGCCTGTGTGTGTCTTGCTCTGCCTGCAATTTTGGAGTCCCACAGTTCTAGGCATCTACTAGGGACAGAAAATAATCTTTATTCTTCCACAGATGTTTGACAATACTTTGCCCAGACTCAGAAGTTGAGGCTTGAATGTCAATCTGTCTCTTTATTTGATGAATGTCAATCTATCTCTTTATTTTGATGCTAAGGACTTTACAAAAGGTTTTATTTTTTCCAGGATATTATAGAGAAGGAAAATTATAATTCCTCAAGAACATAGACTGATTTAGTTGCCTGGTTATTATAACCTAATTAATTTAAATGGAAGGACCAGTTGGAAAGGTCACCATGGTTTCTGGGCCCTATAACTATTTTTTCCCTAAACTGGACCTAGCCCCTAGTTACCAGAGTAATTGTTTTGTGAAACCATAGTTAATACTGCAAAACCAACATTTCCCACCTGATGTTGCCTTCTTTGGGGAAGCATGTAGTTTTATGTGTGAAAATCACAGAATGAGAATTACAGGAATCCTAGCTCATCCCAGCAGCAGTATCTGTTGATCCAGTCACTGGCATAGGATTTTGGGTCTTTGATATTGAAGGCTATAAGGAAGATATCTAGGACCTAACATGTGTCATTCTTGTCCTTACTGTACTTTTGGATAGCCAAGACCAATCTTTTGGGGCAGCATTAGCTAGTGGAAAGAGCAGTGTACTGTGAGGGGATGTGGTCAGGAGGCCCGCATTCTAGCATAGCTCCACCATGGTCAACCTGCTCTGTACCCTCAGGCAAGTCACTTCATCTCTGGGCTTTGTTAGATTATCTCTAAGGTCCCTTCCAGCACTGAATTCTGTGGATATGATGTCTCTGATCTTAGAGACATGCCAATATACAAAAGAAACAGGTGTATATGCATATGAACACTGAACGCAGCTCTATTTACAAATGGGATGGTGCAAAGGACAGATTAAACCTAAGGAGATGAGGGTTGAGGGGAGGTCTTGGATTATTCTAGACTTCTAGAGAAAATATTTCTGTCCATCCCACCTTGCCTTTCAAATGCCAGTTAACTTACATTTTCTGCAATCCTTAGGCTTGTTGCAATACAGGAGCTAACATGCATGGGATGTAGGTCAGCTGGCCTAGTGATTCACAGAAGAGGAACATCTCACACAGAAATGTATACACTGGAGTTAGGAAAGCCGAGTTCTACAGCTGTCACCAACTGTGTGTTTTTATTGCTTAGGAAAGATATAAATAGTAGCCACTTTTCCATGCTCTAATGATATATATCTGCCTTATGCTAAATATCTCATGTCGAAAAGACTGAACTTCTAAACTAGCCATAGCATTTAAATAAACCCTGTTATTGTGTTTTTAACTTTTGTCAGGCACAATAAGGTTAAGTGATTTGCCTGATGTGAAACTTATAAATCAATGGCAGAGTCAAGTTCTAATCTAGTTCTCTGCCCAGTGTGCAAGTTAAATCTTATTGTGCTTCTCTTCGTATTGTCCATCTATCTATCCATCCATTTAGATATATTATACATATTTACATATTATTATACATGTTATTAATATATACATATTATTTACATATACCTATGTATACACCTATATATATATTTATAGCTATTTATCTTGTTGCATTGGATATTTTCTGAAACATCTGTATCATTAACTACTATTTACTGAAAGTTCACTATGTGCCAGACTGTACTAGCATCCTGCATATATTTCATTATGTAATACTTTTCTCAGAACTCCCTTAGGAGAATACATTTTATTATTCACCAGTAGAGCAGCTCAGATTCAAACACCCATAACCTAAATATGAAGTCTGTCCACACTCTTTGTCACGGTACCACATGACCTATTATTTATTTATTTATTTATTTATTCATTCATTCATTCATTCATTCATCCAACAGATGTTTATTAAGCACTGATGTGCTAGGTGTTGTGGGTCTACTGCAAAAAAAAAAATCATCAAGCACCTTCTCAAGTTCAACCTTACCAAGGCCTTCTTCTTAGAAATCCTTTTACTGGGAATTCTAAACAAAGTTCAGCATTTGCTGCAGGAGAACTTGCAGTTGCAGCTATACTTTTAGAGTGTTACAAGTGTGAGACTCAGGGAACTACATGAATATACAGAGGTTTATTTGTAAATTTTCCACTAATTTTTGGTGGAAGGCTATGTGATTTATATAGAGCATGAAAAGCTCAGATATTTCTGTTTTATGAAGATTCTGTCTTATAAGAACCTAGGATTGTGGCCCCATGACCACAAATCATTGGTTGACCAGTGAAACAGTGGACATTTTATTAACCACAAAAAATCTACTCAGTCCACCTTCTCATCTCCCACATTTTGAAAAATATCTTATTATGGAAGTTTAAAACCTATACCAAGATAGACAGAAATAGTATAATGAACCTTCTTGCATGTATCACATTTGTTCAAAATTAATTGACTCATGGACAATCTTGTTTCATCTATGTCCCGATTTGCTTCTTCCAGAAATCATATTATCTCTTCTATAAAGATTTTATTATGCATCTCTAAAATATAATAACTTTCAGAAAACATAACCACACTATTATTGTCATATATAAAATAAGTTAAAATAGTTTCTTTAATATAGCCAGTCAATATTCAAATTTCTAATAATTTCATAATATGATTTTCCCCAGTTTATTTCTTTGAATTAGGATCCAAATAAGGCCCATGCATTGTTATTGATAGCAATATCTCATGAGTTCCCTTTTAACTTATAAGTTTTTTCTCCATTTCCTTTTATTTCCTTTGCATATTATTTGCAGGAGAAATTTGGTCATTTGTCCTGTAGAAGTTTCCACAGTTTGCTGATTGTAACACTGTGATGTCACTTAACACCTTCCTCTTCCTCTGTATTTCCCCAAATTGGTAGATAGATCTGGAGGAGGCTTGACCAGATTCAGGTTCAACTTGGTTTTTGGCAAATAAACTCATAGATGGTGATGTTTTCTTCCATCAGGAAACATTTACTGCGTGGCTATCTCTTTTTATGATGTCAGCAGCCATTGATGCTTATTGCCTTTCTCCATTAATTCATTGGGGGTTTCACAATAATAATATTCTATATTTTCTTTTCATTTATTATCTAGGATACCTTTTTTTTTTTTTTTTCTGGTACGCGGGCCTCACTGTTGTGGCCTCTCCTGTTGCGGAGGACAGGCTCCGGACGCGCCGGCTCAGCAGCCATGGCTCACAGGCTCAGGCGCTCCGCGGCATGTGGGATCCTCCCGGACCGGAGCATGAACCCGTGTCCCCTGCATTGGCAGGCGGACTCTCAACCACTGCGCCACCAGGGAAGCCCTAGGATACTTCTTTAAAGAGGAATTTCCCTTTTTAAGTATTTGGTAACCCAGTGGTTCCGTGTGTATAGGAAAGTCAGGATAGATGTTTAACTCTTTCTCTTTATTAACTAGTTTTCAAAATAATGATGCAAACTACTATCATCTTCTAATGGATTCCAATTAGCTTAAAAAAATATCATTATGAGTTTATATATATACACATGTAGACATATATATATATATTTTTTTTCAACTCTTTCTTATATAAATTGGAGCATACTTTCCCTCACCTTGTTTTCTTTACTTACAATATTACCTGGATATCACTACATAGTAGCACATAGAGATAATTCTCATTCCTTTTCACAGCAACAAGTACACCATTTTGTGGCTGGATGTTCCAGAGTTTATTCAACCAGTCTCCTACTGGTAGACATTTACCTTGTATCTAGTGTCCAGTTTCTTTTTTATTACAAATAGACTAGAAAAGAATATCTTGCATACATGTCTTTTTATACTTTTTTAATTTTTAAAAAATTTTTTATTGGAGTATAGTTGATTTGCAATGTTGTGTTATTTTCTGCTGTACAGCAAAGTGAATCAGTTATACATATATCCACTCTTTTTAAGATTCTTTTCTCATATAGGTCATTACAGAGTATTAAGTAGAGTTCCCTGTGCTATACAGTAGGTCCTTATTAGTTATCTATTTTATATCTATTCATCTTTTGATGGAGACTTAGGTTGTTTTCATACCTTGGTTACTGTGAATAATGCCACAATAACCACAGGAGTGCAGATATTTCCTCAGATTTTTAACTTCAAGATGCACTTGTCAAGGAAGTGTAAACAGATCTGGTCAAGAGGAATCAGAAACACCAAGGTGAGGGTCATTCTATAGCTCAAGAATGTGAAAAAGAAAGGAATCGGAAAGATTTTGAGACTGGAGGAGAAGGAAGAGATATGGCAACAAAATGCAACACACAATCCTGGCTCAGAATCTCAACCAGAAAAGAATGGACATATTTTGGATCAGCTGAAAAATTTGAACAGGACCTGTGGGCAGCAAGAAGTCTTGTATCCACGTTGGTTTTCTAAATCAAAGGGCAGTATAATTGTTATATAGGAGAGTGTCTTTGTTTAGGTAAAATCACATTAGTCAGTTTGGGGTGGAATTCACCATGTTCACATATTGCTCTTAAGTGGTGGAGGAAAAAAGAGTAGTGATAACGGGGTAAAACAGAGAAAGTAGTTGAGAAATCAACTGTATTAAAGTGTTAACAGTTGGGGTATCTGAGTAAGGGAAAAAATGAACTATGTTTAAATCATTTCAAATAAATTATTTAAAAAATAAAAATAATTCATAGGCATTTAATTCCTTAGTGTTTAAAATAAGGTTGTATATTGCTAAGTATACTTTTTTTTTACATTTTATTGGAATATAATTGCTTTACAATGGTGTGTTAGTTTCTGCTTTATAACAAAGTGAATCAGTTATACATATACATATCTTCCCATATCTCTTCCCTCTTGTGTCTCCCTCCCTCCCACCCTCCCTATCTCACCTCTCTAGGTGGTCACAAAGTACCGAGCTGATCTCCCTGTGCTATGCGGCTACTTCCCACTAGCTATCTATTTTACATTTGGTAATGTATATATGTACACGCCACTCTCTCACTTTGTCACAACTTACCCTTCCCCCTCCCCATATACTTAAGTCCATCCTCTAGTAGGTCTGTGTCTTCATTCCTGTCTTACCCCTAGGTTCTTCATGACATTTTTTTTCTTAAATTCCATATATATGTGTTAGCATACGGTATTTGTCTTTCTCTTTCTGACTTACTGGACTCTGACAGAAACCTCATTACAAATAGCTCAATTTCGTTTCTTTTTATGGTTGAGTAATATTCCATTGTAAATATGTGCCACATCTTTTTTATCCATTCATCTCTCGATGGACACTTGGGTTGTTTCCATCTCCTGGCTATTGTAAATAGAGCTGCAATGAACATTTTGGTACATGACTCTTTTTGAATTTTGGTTTTCTCAGGGTATATGCCCAGTAGTGGGATTGCTGGGTCATATAGTAGTTCTATTTGTAGTTTTTTAAGGAACCTCCATACTGTTCTCCATAGTGGCTGTACCAATTCACATTCCCACCAGCAGTGCAATAGTGTTCCATTATCCCCACCCTCTCTCCAGCATTTATTGTTTCTAGATTTTTTGATGATGGCCATTCTGACTAGTGTGAGATGATATCTCATTGTAGTTTTGATTTGCATTTCTCTAAGGATTAATGATGTTGAGCATTCTTTCATGTGTTTGTTGGCAGTATGTATATCTTCTTCAGAGAAATGTTTATTTAGGTCTTCTGCCCATTTTTGGATGGGGTTGTTTGTTTTTTTGTTATTGAGCTGCATGAGCTGCTTGTATATTTTGGAGATTAATCCTTTGTCAGTTGCTTCATTTGCAAATGTTTTCTCCCATTCTGAGGGTTGTCTTTTGGTCTTGTTTATGGTTTCCTTTGCTTTGCAAAAGCTTTGAAGTTTCATTAGGTACCATTTGTTTATTTTTGTTTTTATTTCCATTACTCTAGGAGGTGGGTCAGAAAGGATCTTGCTATGATTTATGTCATAGAGTGTTCTGCCTACATTTTCCTTTAAGAGTTTGAAAGTTCCTGGCCTTACATTTAGGTCTTTAATCCATTTTTAGCTTATTTCTGTGTATGGTGTTAGGGAGTGATCTAATCTCATACTTTTACATGTACCTGTCTAGTTTTCCCAGCACCACTTATTGAAGAGGCTGTCATTTGTCCACTGTACATTCCTGCCTCCTTTATCAAAGATAAGGTGACAATATGTGCGTGGGTTTACCTCTGAGCTTTCTATCCTCTTCCATTGATCTATTTTTCTGTTTTTGTGCCAGTACCATACTGTCTTGATTAATGTAGCTTTGTAGTATAGTCTGAAGTCAGGGAGCCTGATTCCTCCAGCTCCGTTTTTCATTCTCAAGATTGCTTTGGCTATTCGGGGTCTTTTGTGTTTCCATACAAATTGTGAATTTTTTTGTTCTAGTTCTGTGAAAATTGCCAGTGGTATTTTGATAGAGATTGCATTGAATCTGTAGATTGCTTTGGGTTGTATAGTCATTTTCACAATGTTGATTCTTCCAATCTAAGAATATGGTATATCTCTCCATCTATTTATATCATCTTTAATTTGTTACATCAGTGTCTTATAATTTTCTGCATACAGGTCGTTTGTCTCCTTAGGTAGGTTTATTCCTAGATATTATTTTCTTTTGGTTGCAAAGGTAAATGGGAGTGTTTTCTTGATTTCAATTTCAGATTTTGCATCATTAGTGTATAAGAATGCCAGAAATTTCTGTGCATTAATTTTGTATCCTGCTACTTTACCAAATTCATTGATTAGCTCTAGTCGTTTTCTGGTAGCATATTTAGGATTTTTTATGTATAGTATCGTGTCATCTGCAAAGAGTGATAGCTTCACTTCTTCTTTGCTGATTTAGATTGCTTTTATTTCCTTTTCCTCTCTGATTGCTGTGGCTAAAACTTGCAGAACTAAGTTGAATAAGAGTGGTGAAGGTGGACAACCTTGTCTTGCTCCTGATCTTAGTGGAAATGCTTTCAGTTTTTCACCATTTAGGATGATGTTGGCTGTGGGTTTGTTATATATGGCCTTTATTATGTTGAGGAAAGTTCCCTCCATGCCTACTTTCTGGGGTGGGGGGTGTTATCATAAATAGGTGTTGAAGTTTGTCAAAAGCTTTCTCTGCTTTTAACAGAGAAACCATAATCTCATAACAATAACTCATAATCTCATAACTCATAAACCATATGATGACCATATGGTTTTTCTCCTTCAGTTGGTTAATATGGTGTATCACAATGATTGATTTGCATATATTGAAGAATCCTTGCATTCCTGGAATAAACACCGATTTGCGTATATTGAAGAATCCTTGCATTCCTGGAATAAACACCACTTGATCATGGTGTATGATCCTTTTAATGTGCTGTTGGATTCTGTTTGCTAGTATTTTGTTGAGGATTTTCGCATCTATGTTCATCACTGATATTGGCCTGTAGTTTTCTTTCTTTGTGACATCCTTGTCTGGTTTTGGTATCAGAGTGATGGTGGCCTCGTAGAATGTGTTTGGGAGTATCCCTCCCTCTGCTATATTTTGGAAGAGTTTGAGAAGGATAGGTGTCAGCTCTTCTCTAAATGTTTGATAGAATTCGTCTGTGAAGCCATCGGGTCCTGAGCTTTTGTTTGTTGGAAGATTTTTAATCACAGTTTCAATTTCAGTGCTTGTGATTGGTCTGTTCATATTTTCTATTTCTTCCTGATTCAGTCTTGGTAGGTTGTGCATTTCTAAGAATTTGTCCACTTCTTCCAGATTTTCCATTTTATTGGCATAGAGTTCCTTGTAATAATCTCTCATGAACTTTTGTATTTCTGCAGTGTCAGTTGTTACTTCTCCTTTTTCATTTCTAATTCTATTGATTTGAGTCTTCTCCCTTTTTTTCTTGATGAGTCTGGGTAATGGTTTATCAATGTTGTTTATCTTCTCAAAAAACCAGCTTTTAGTTTTAATGATCTTTGCTATCATTTCCTTCATTTCTTTTTCATTTATTTCTGGTCTGATCTTTATGATTTCTTTCCTTCTTCTAACTTGGGTTGTTTTGTTCTTCTTTCTCTAATTGCTTTAGGTGCAAGGTTAGGTTGTTTATTCTAGATGTTTCCTGTTTCTTAAGGTAAGATTGTATTGCTATAAACTTCCCTCTTAAAACTGCTTTTGCTGCATCCCATAGGTTTTGGGTCATTGTGTCTCCATTGTCATTTGTTTCTAGGAATTGTTTTGATTTCCTCTTTGATTTCTTCAGTTAACACTTCGTTGTTAAGTAAGGTTTTGTTTGGCCTCCATGTGTTTGTATTTTTTAGAGATATTTTCCTGTAATTGATATCCAGTCTCATAGTGTTGTGATAGGAAAAGATAGTTGATACAATTTCCATTTTCTTAAATTTACCAAGGCTTGTTTTGCGACACAAGTTATAATCTATTGTGGAGAATGTTCCATGAGCACTTGAGGAAAATGTGTATTCTGTTGTTTTTGGATGGAATGTCCTATAAATATCAATTAAGTCCATCCTGTTTAATGTATCATTTAAAGCTTGTGTTTCCTTATTTATTTTCATTATGGATGATCTGTCCATTGGTGAAAGTGGGGTGTAAAAGTCCCCTACTATGAATGTGTTACAGTCGATTTTCCCTTCTATGGCTGTTAGTATTTGCCTTATGTATTGAGGTGCTCCTATGTTGGGTGCATAAATATTTAAAATTGTTGTATCATCTTCTTGGATCAATCCCTTGATCATTATGCAGTGTCCTTCTTTGTCTCTTCTAATAGTCTTTATTTTTAAGTCTTTTTTGTCTGATATGAGACTTGCTACTCCACCTTTCTTTTGGTTTCCGTTTGCATGGAATAACATTTTCCATCCCATCACTTTCAGTCTGTATGTGTCTCTAGGTCTGAAGCGGGTCTCTTGTAGACAGCATATATAAGGGTCTTGTTTTGTACCCATTCAGCCAGTCTGTGTCTTTTGGTGGGAGCATTTAGTCCATTTACATTTGAGGTAATTATTTTATTTATTTATTTTTTTAAACATCTTTATTGGGGTATAATTGCTTTACAATGGTGTGTTAGTTTCTGCTTTATAACAAAGTGAATCAGCTATACATATACATATGTTCCCATATGTCTTCCCTCTTGCGTCTCCCTCCCTCCCACTCTCCCCATCCCACCCTTCCAGGCTGTCACAAAGCACCGAGCTAATATCCCTGTGCCTTGCGGCTGCTTCCCCCCAGCTATCTACCTTACTACGTTTGTTAGTGTGTATATGTCCATGACTCTCTCTTGCCCTGTCACAGCTCACCCTTCCCCCTCCCCATATCCTCAAGTCCGTTCTGCAGTAGGTCTGTGTCTTTATTCCTGTCTTACCCCTAGGTTCTTCATGACATTTTTTTCCCTTAAATTCCATATATATGTGTTAGCATACGGTATTTGTCTTTTTCTTTCTGACTTACTTCACTCTGTATGACAGACTCTAGGTCTATCCATCTCATTACAAATAGCTCAATTTCATTTCTTTTTAAGGCTGAGTAATATTCCATTTTGTATATGTGCCACATCTTCTTTATCCATTCATCCGATGATGGGCGCTTAGGTTGTTTCCATCTCCGGGCTATTGTAAATAGAGCTGCAATGAACATTTTGGTACATGACTTTTTTGAATTTTGGTTTTCTCAGGGTATATGCCCAGTAGTGGGATTGCTGGGTCATATGGTAATTCTATTTGTAGTTTTTTAAGGAACCTCCATACTGTTCTCCATAGTGGCTGAACCATTTCACATTCCCACCAGCAGTGCAAGAGTGTCCCCTTTTCTCCACACCCTCTCCAGTATTTATTGTTTATAGATTTTTTGATGATGGCCTTTCTGACGGGTGTGAGATGATATCTCATTGTAGTTTTGATTTGCATTTCTCTAATGATTAATGATGTTGAGCATTCTTTCATGTGTTTGTTGGCATTCTGTATATCTTCTTTGGAGAAATGTCTATTTAGGTCTTCTGCCCATTTTTGGATGGGGTTGTTTGTTTTTTTGTTATTGAGCTGCATGAGCTGCTTGTAAATTTTGGAGATTAATCCTTTGTCAGTTGTTTCATTTGCAAATGTTTTCTCCCATTCTGAGGGTTGTCTTTTGGTCTTGGTTATGGTTTCCTTTGCTGTGCAAAAGCTTTGAAGTTTCATTAGGTCCCATTTGTTTATTTTTGTTTTTATTTCCATTACTCTAGGAGGTGGGTCAGAAAGGATCTTGCTGTGATTTATGTCATAAAGTGTTCTTCCTATGTTTTCTTCTAAGAGTTTGATAGTTTCTGGCCTTACATTTAGGTCTTTAATCCATTTTGAGCTTATTTTTGTGTATGGTGTTAGGGAGTGATCTAATCTCATACTTTTACATGTACCTGTCCAGTTTTCCCAGCACCATTTATTGAAGAGGCTGTCCTTTCTCCACTGTACATTCCTGCCTCCTTTATCAAAGATAAGGTGTCCATATGTGCGTGTGTTTATCTCTGGGCTTTCTATCTTGTTCCACTGATCTATCTTTCTGTTTTTGTGCCAGTACCATACTGTCTTGATTACTGTTGCTTTGTAATACAGTCTGAAGTCAGGGAGCCTGATTCCTCCAGCTCCTTTTTTCGTTCTCAAGATTGCTTTGGCTATTCGGGGTCTTTTGTGTTTCCATACAAATTGCAAAATTTTTTGTTCTAGTTCTGTGAAAAATGCCAGTGGTAGTTTGATAGGGATTGCATTGAATCTGTAGATTGCTTTGGGTAGTAGAGTCATTTTCACAATGTTGATTCTTCCCATCCAAGAACATGGTATATCTCTCCATCTATTTGTATCATCTTTAATTTCTTTCATCAGTGTCTTATAATTTTCTGCATACAGGTCTTTTGTCTCCTTAGGTAGGTTTATTCCTAGATATTTTATTCTTTTTGTTGCAATGGTAAATGGGAGTGTTTTCTTGATTTCACTTTCAGATTTTTCATCATTATTATATAGGAATGCCAGAGACTTCTGTGCATTAATTTTGTATCCTGCTACTTTACCAAATTCATTGATTAGCTCTAGTAGTTTTCTGGTAGCATCTTTAGGATTCTCTATGTATAGTATCATGTCATCTGCAAACAGTGACAGCTTTACTTCTTCTTTTCCGATTTGGATTCCTTTTATTTCCTTTTCTTCTCTGATTGCTGTGGCTAAAACTTCCAAAACTATGTTGAATATGAGTGGTGAGAGTGGGCAACCTTGTCTTGTTCCTGATCTTAGTGGAAATGCTTTCAGTTTTTCACCATTGAGGATGATGTTTGCTGTGGGCTTGTCATATATGGCCTTTATTATGTTGAGGAAAGTTCCTTCTATGCCTACTTTCTGGAGGGTTTTTATCATAAATGGGTGTTGAATTTTGTTGAAAGATTTCCCTGCATCTATTGAGATGATCATATGGTTTTTCTCCTTCAATTTGTTAATATGGTTTATCACATTGATAGATTTGCGTATATTGTAGAATCCTTGCATTCCTGGAATAAACACTACTTGATCATGGTGTATGATCCTTTTAATGTGCTGTTGGATTCTGTTTGCTAGTATTTTGTTGAGGATTTTTGCATCTATGAACATCACTGATATTGGCCTGCAGTTTTCTTTCTTTGTGACATCCTTGTCTGGTTTTGGTATCAAGGTGATGGTGGCCTCGTAGAAGGAATTTGGGAGTGTTCCTCCCTCTGCTATATTTTGGAAGAGTTCGAGAAGGATAGGTGTTAGCTCTTCTCTAAACGTTTGATAGAATTCACCTGTGAAGCCATCTGGTCCTGGGCTTTTGTTTGTTGGAAGGTTTTTAATCACATTTTCAATTTCAGTGCTTGTGATTGGTCTGTTCAAATTTTCTATTTCTTCCTGATTCAGTCTTGGCAGGTTGTGCATTTCTAAGAATTTGTCCATTTCTTCCAGATTGTCCATTTTATTGGCATAGAGTTGCTTGTAGTAATCTCTCATGATTTTTTTAATTTCTGCAGTGTCAGTTGTTACTTCTCCTTTTTCATTTCTAATTCTATTGATTTGAGTCTTCTCCCTTTTTTTCTTGATGAGTCTGGCTAGAGGTTTATCTATTTTGTTTATCTTCTCAAAGAACCAGCTTTTAGTTTTATTGATCTTTGCTATCGTCTCCTTCATTTCTTTTTCATTTATTTCTGATCTGATTTTTATGATTTCTTTCCTTCTGCTAGCTTTGGGGTTTTTTTGTTCTTCTTTCTCTAATTGCTTGAGGTGCAAGGTTAGGTTGTTTATTCTAGATGTTTCCTGCTTCTTAAGGTGGGCTTGTATTGCTATAAACTTCCCCCTTAGAACTGCTTTTGCTGCATCCCATAGGTTTTGGGTCGTTGTGTCTCCATTGTCATTTGTTTCTAGGTATTTTTTTATTTCCTCTTTGATTTCTTCAGTGATCACTTCATTATTAAGTAGTGTATTGTTTAGCCTCCATGTGTTTGTATTTTTTACAGATCTTTTCCTGTAATTGATATCTAGTCTCATGGCGTTGTGGTCAGAAAAGATACTTGATACAATTTCAGTTTTCTTAAATTTACCAAGGCTTGATTTGTGACCCAAGATATGATCTATCCTGGAGAATGTTCCATGAGCACTTGAGAAAAATGTGTATTCTGTTGTTTTTGGATGGAGTGTCCTATAAATATCAATTAAGTCCATCTTGTTTAATGTATCATTTAAAGCTTGTGTTTCCTTATTTATTTTCATTTTGGATGATCTGTCCATGGGTGAAAGTGGGGTGTTAAAGTCCCCTACTATGAATGTGTTACTGTTGATCTCCCCTTTTATGGATGTTAGTATTTGCCTTATGTATTGAGGTGCTCCTATGTTGGGTGCATAAATATTTACAATTGTTATATCTTCTTCTTGGATCGATCCCTTGATCATTATGTAGTGTCCTTCTTTATCCCTTTTAATAGTCCTTATTTTAAAGTCTATTTTGTCTGATATGAGAATTGCTACTCCAGCTTTCTTTTGGTTTCCATTTGCATGGAATATCTTTTTCCATCCCCTTACTTTCAGTCTGTATGTGTCTCTATGTCTGAAGTGGGTCTCTTGTAGACAGCATATAGAAGGGTCTTGTTTTTGTATCCATTCAGCCAATCAGTGTCTTTTGGTGGGAGCATTTAGTCCATTTACATTTAAGTTAATTATCGATATGTATGTTCCTATTCCCATTTTCTATATTGTTTTGGGTTCGCTACTATAGGTCGTTTCCTTCTCTTGTGTTTCGTGTCTAGAGAAGTTCCTTTAGCATTTGCTGTAAAGCTGGTTTGGTGGTGCTGAACTCTCTCAGCTTTTGCTTGTCTGTAAAGGTTTTAATTTCTCCATCAAATGTGAATGAGATCCTTGCTGGGTAGAGTAGTCTTGGTTGCAGGCTTTTCTCCTTCATCACTTTCAGTATGTCCTGCCACTCCCTTCTGGCTTGTAGGGTTTCTGCTGAGAGATCAGCTGTTAACCTTATGGGGATTCCCTTGTGTGTTATTTGTTGTTTTTCCCTTGCTGCTTTTAATATGCTTTCTTTGTATTTAATTTTTGACAGTTTGATTAATATGTGTCTTGGCGTGTTTCTCCTTGTATTTATCCTGTATGGGACTCTCTGTGCTTCCTGGACTTGATTAATTATTTCCTTTCCCATATTAGGGAAGTTTTCAACTATAATCTCTTCAAATATTTTCTCAGTCCCTTTCTTTCTTTCTTCTTCTTCTGGAACCCCTATAATTCGAATGTTGGTGTGTTTCATGTTGTCCCAGAGGTCTCTGAGACTGTCCTCAGTTCTTTTCATTCTTTTTTCTTTATTCTGCTCTGCAGTAGTTATTTCCACTACTTTATCTTCCAGGTCACTTATCCGTTCTTCTGCCTCAGTTATTCTGCTATTGATCCTATCTAGAGTGGTTTTAATTTCATTTATTGCGTCGTTCATCGTTGCTTGTTTCATCTTTAGTTCTTGTAGGTCCTTGTTAACTGTTTCTTGCATTTTGTCCATTCTACTTCCAAGATTTCGGATCATCCTTGCTATCATTATTCTGAATTCTTTTTCAGGTAGATTGCCTATTTCCTCTTCATTTGTTAGGTCTGGTGGGTTTTTATCTTGCTCCTTCATCTGCTGTGTGTTTTTCTGTCTTCTCATTTTGCTTATCTTACTGTGTTTGGGGTCTCCTTTTTGCAGGCTGCACTTTCGTAGTTCCCGTTGTTTTTGATGTCTGTCTCCAGTGGCTAAGGTTGTTTCAGTGGGTTGTGTAGGCTTCCTGGTGGAGGGGACTAGTGCCTGTGTTGTGCTGGATGAGGCTGGATCTTGTCTCTCTAGTGGGCAGGTTCACGTCTGGTGGTGTGTTTTGGGGTGTCTGTGGCCTTATTATGATTTTAGGCAGCCTCTCTGCTAATGGGTGGGGTTGTGTTCCTGTTTTGCTAGTTGTTTGGCATAGGTTGTCCAGCACTGTGGCTTGCTGGTCTTTGAGTGAAGCTGGGTGCTGGTGTTAAGATGGAGGTCTCTGGGAGATTTCCACCGTTTAATATTATGTGGAGCTGGGAGGTCTCTTGTTGACCAGTGTCCTGAAGTTGGCTCTCCTACCTCAGAGGCAGAGCCCTGACTCCTGGCTGGAGCACCAAGAGCCTTTCATCCACACGGCTCAGAATAAAAGGGAGAAAATGAAGAGAGAATTAGTAGAAGTATGAGTAAAGAAAGAAGGAAAGGAGGAAAGGAAGTAAGGAAGAAAGAAGCAAAGAAGGAATGAAAGGAGGGAGGGAGGGAGGGAGGAAGGAAGGAAGGAGGGAAAGAAGGAAAAAAGACAGAAAGAAAGATGATACAGTAAAAATAAAATAAAGTATAATATAGTTATTGAATTAAAAAATATTTAGAAAAAAAAAAAAAAGGGACGGATAGAACCTTAGGACAAATGTTGGAAGCAAAGCTATACAGAGAAAATCTTACACAGAAGCATACACATACACCTTCACAAAAAGAGGTAAAGGGGGAAAAATCATAAATCCTGCTCCCAGAGACTACCTCCTCAATTTGGGGTGATTCGTTGTCTAAAGGAGGGAAGGAAGGAAGGAAAGAAAGAAAGAATGAAGGTAAAGTATAATAAAGTTATTACAATTAAACTTAATTATTAAGAAAAAGAATTTTTTAAAAAAATCATGGACGAATAGAGCCCTAGGACAAATGGTGGAAGCAAGAGTATACAGACAAGATCTCACACAGAAGCATACACGTACACATTCACATAAAGAGGAAAAGGGAAAAAAATCATAGATCTCACTCCTAAATTCCACCTCTTCAATTTGGGATCATTCCTTGTCTATTAAGGTATTCCACAGATGCAGGGTATATCAAGTTGATTGTGGAGCTTTAATCCGCTACTTCTGTGGCTGCTGGGAGAGATTTCCCTTTCTCTTCTTTGTTCTCACAGCTCACAGGAGCTCAGCTTTGGATTTGGCCCTGCCTCTGCATGTAGGTCGCTGGAGGGCGTCTGTTTTTTCGCTCAGACAGGACGGGGTTAAAGGAGCCGCTGATTCGGGGCCTCCAGCTCACTCAGGCCGGGGGTTGGGGGATGGGGGAAGGAGGGGCACTGCGTGCGGGGCGGACCTGCGGCTGCAGAGGCAGCGTGACGTTGCGGCAGAGGCCGGCGTGACGTTGCACCAGCCTGAGGCCCGCCATGCGTTGTCCCGGGGAAGTTGTCCCTGGATCCCGGGAACCTGGTAGTGGCGGGCTGCACAGGCTCCGCGGAAGAGGGGTGTGGAGAGTGACCTGTGCTCGCCCACAGGCCCCTTGGTGGCGGCAGCAGCAGCCTTAGTGTCTCCCGCCCGTCTCTGGGGTCCGCGGTCCCAGCCGCGGCTCGCGCCCGTTTCCGGGGTTCGCGCCCTCAGCCGCGGCTTGTGCCCGTCTCGGGCTCGCGCCCTCAGCCGCGGCTCGCGCCCGTCTCTGGGGTTCGCGCTTTTAGCCGCGGCTCGCGCCCGTCTGTGGAGATCCTTTAAGCAGCGCTCTTAAACCCCTCTCCTCGCGCACCAGGAAACAAAGAGGGAAGAAAAAGTCTCTTGCCTCTTCAGCAGGTGCAGGCTTTTCCCCGAACTCCCTCCAGGCTAGTCGTGGTGCACTAACCCCTTCAGGCTATGTTCAAGCCGCCAACCCCAGTCCTCTCCCTGAGCTCCGTCCAAAACCAAAACCCGAGCCTCAGCTCGCAGCCCCGCCCGCCCCGGCGGGTGAGCAGACAAGCCTCTCGGGTTGGTGATTGCTGGTTGGCACCGATCGTCTGTGCAGGAATCTCCCCGCTTTGCCCTCCGCACCTGTCGCTGTGCACTACTCCGCGGTCCCGAAACTCCCCCCTCCACCTCCCGCAGTCTCCGCCCGTGGAGGGGCTTCCTAGTGTGTGGAAACTTTTCCTCCTTCACAGCTCCCTCCCACTGGTGCAGGTGCCGTCCTTATTCTTTTGTCTCTGTTTTTTCTTTTTTTCTTTTGCCCTACCCAGGTACGTGGGGAGTTTCTTGCCTTTTGGGAGGTCTGAGGTCTTCTGCCAGCCTTCAGTAGGAGTTCTGTAGGAGTTTTTCCACGTGTGGATGTATTTCTGGTGTATCCGTGGGGAGGAAGGCGATCTCCGCGTCTTACTCTTCCGCCATCTTCCTGACACTCCTTGAGGTAATTATTGATATGTATGTTCCTTTTCCCATTTTCTTAATTGTTTTGGGTTTGTTATTATCGATCTTTTCCTTCTCTTTGTTCTTTGCCTAGAGAAGATCCTTAAGCATTTGTTGTAAACCTGGTTTGGTGGTGCTGAACTCTCTCAGCTTTTGCTTGTCTGTAAAGTTTTAAATTTCTCCATCAAATCTGAATGAGATCCCTGTTGGGTAGAGTAATTTGGTTGTAGGTTTTTCACCTTCATCACTTTAAATTTGTCCTGACAGTCACTTCTGGCTTGCAGAGTTTCTGCTGAAAGATCAGCTGTTAACCTTATGGGGATTCCCTTGTATGTTATTTGCTGTTTTTCCCTTGCTGCTTTTAATACGTTTTCTTTGTATTTAATTTTTGACAGTTTGATTAATATGTTTCTTGGCGTGTTTCTCCTTGGATTTATCCTGTATGGGACTCTCTGTGCTTCCTGGACTTGATTAACTATTTCCTTTCCCATATTAGGGAAGTTTTCAACTATAATCTCTTCAAATATTTTCTCCGTCCCTTTCTTTTTCTCTTTTTCTTCTGGAACCCCTATAATTCGAATTTTGGTGCCTTTAATATTGTCCCAGAGGTCTCTGAGACTGTCCTCAGTTCTTTTCATTCTTTTTTCTTTATTCTGCTCTGCAGTAGTTATTTCCACTATTTTATATTCCAGGTCACTTATCTGTTCTTCTGCCTCAATTATTCTGCTATTGATCCCATGTAGAGTATTTTTAATTTCATTTATTGTGTTGTTTATCATTGCTTGTTTCATCTTTAGTTCTTCTAGGTCCTTATTAAGTGTTTCTTGCATTTTCTCTATTCTATTCCCAAGATTTTGGATCATCTTTACTATCATTATTCTGAATTGTTTTTCAGGTAGACTGCCTATTTCCTCTTAATTTCTTAGGTCTGGTGAGTTTTTATCTTGCTCCTACATCTGTTGTGTGTTTTTCTGTCTTCTCTTTTTGCTTATCTTACTGTGTTTGGGGTCTCCTTTTTGCAGGCTGCAGGTTCGTAGTTCCCATTGTTTTTATTGTCTGTCCCCAGTGGCTAAGGTTGGTCAGTGGGTTGTGTAGGCTTCCTGGTGGAGGGGACTAGTGCCTGTGTTCTGGTGGATGAGGCTGGATCTTGTATTTCTTGTGGGAAGATCCACGTCTGTTGGTGTGTTTTGGGGTGTCTGTAGACTTATTATGATTTTAGGCAGACTCTCTGCTAATGGGTGGGGTTGTGTCCCTGTTTCACTAGTTGTTTGGCATAGGTTGTCCAGCACTGTAGCTTGCTGGTCGTTGAGTGAAGCTGGCTGTTGGTGTTGAGATGGAGATCTCTGGGAGATTTTCGCCATTTCATATTATGTGGAGGTGGGAAGTCTCTTGTGGACCAGTGTCCTGAAGTTGGCTCTCCCACCTCAGAGGCAGAGCACTGACTCCTGGCTGGAGCACCAAGAGCCTTTCATCCACACGGCTCAGAATAAAAGGGAGAAAAAGTAGAAAGAAAGAAAGAAACAGGATAAAAGAAAATAATATAAAGTAAGGTAAAATAAAATAAAGTTATTAAAATAAAAATATTATTTAGAAAAAAATATGTAAAATAAACAAAACAAACAAACAAACAAAAGAAAACGGATGGATAGAACCCTAGCACAAATGGTGAAAGTAAATCTATACAGACGAAATCTGACACAGAAGCATACACATACACACTCACAAAAAGAGGAAAAGGGGAAAAAATAATAAATCTTGCTCTCAAAGTCCATCTCCTCAATTTGGGATGATTCATTGTCTATTCAGGTATTCCACAGATGCAGGGTACCTCAAGTTGATTGTGGAGATTTAATCCGCTGCTCCTGAGTCTGCTGGGAGGGATTTCCCTTTCTCTTCTTTGTTTGCAGAGCTCCCGATATTCAGCTTTGGATTTGGCCCCACCCCTGCGTGTAGGTCGCTGGAGGGCGTATGTTCTTCGTTCAGACAGGACAGGGTTAAAGGAGCTGCTCATTCTGGGGCTCTGGTCCACTCAGGCCGCGGGGACAGAGGGGTACGGATGCAGGGTGAGCCTGCGGTGGCAGAGGCCAGTGTGACGTTGCACCATCCTGAGGCATGTCCTGTGTTCTCCCGGGGAGGTTGTCCCTGGATCCCGGGATCC
Organism: Phocoena phocoena; assembly: GCF_963924675.1. NCBI lineage: Eukaryota > Metazoa > Chordata > Mammalia > Artiodactyla > Phocoenidae > Phocoena > Phocoena phocoena. Next base: position 32,914,429 of record NC_089231.1, on the reverse strand, counting down.
TGGCAGTGGCGGGCTGCACAGGCTCCCTGGAGGGGCGGCATGGATAGTGACCTGTGCTCGCACACAGGCTTCTTGGTGGCAGCAGCAGCAGCCTTAGCGTCCCATGCCCGACTCTGGGGTCCGTGCTGTTAGACGTGGCTCGTGCCCGTCTCTGGAGTTCCTTTAAGCAGCGCTCTTAATCCCCTCTCCTCACGCACCAGGAAACAAAGAGGGAAGAAAAAGTTTCTTGCCTCTTAGGCAGGTCCAGACTTTTTCCCGGACTCCCTCCCAGCTAGCTGTGGTGCACTAACTCCCTGCAGGCTGTGTTCACGCCACCAACCCCAGTCCTCTCCCTGCGCTCTGACCAAAGCCCGAACCTCAGCTCCCAGACCCCGCCCACCCTGGTGGGTGAGCAGAGAAGCCCCTCGGGCTTGTGAGTGCTGGTCGGCACCGAGTCTCTGTGTGGGAATCTCTCCGCTCTGCCCTCCGCACCCCTGTGGCTTTGATCTCCTCCGTGGCTTAGAAACTCTCCGCCTCCGCCACTCACAGTCTCCGCCTGCAAAGGGGCTTCTACTGTGTGGAAACCTTTCCTCCTTCACGGCTCCCTCCCACTGGTGCAGGTCCCATCCCTATTCTTTTGTCTCTGTTTATTCTTTTTTCTTTTGCCCTACCGAGGTACGTGGGGAGTTTCTTGCCTTTTGGGAGGTCTGAGGTCTTCTGCCAGTGTTCAGTAAGTGTTCTGTAGGAGTTGTTCCACGTGTAGATGTATTTCTGATGTATCTATGGGGAGGAAGGTGATCTCCGCATCTTACTCTTCTGCCATCTTCTCCTTCTCTCCCTCTTTTTATAGTTTTAACCAGTGAATTTAAGATGGACTCCTGGAATTGGAATTACTAGATCAAAAGGTAAATGCATCTTTTAGCAAAATATGTCCTGTTTTTGTTATTTTTTATTCCCACTAGAAATGCACAAGAGTGCTCGTTTCCTCACAGCCTCACCTTTAGGGTATGCTGTCAACTTTGGAGTTTTGCTAATCTAATATAAAAGAAAGGATATCTTGTGGTTTCAATTCGTATTTCTATTATTGTGAACAACTTTTTATATGGCTAAGGAGCCCTTGAATTTCTGTTTCTGTGGCTGTATGTTCACTTCTCCAGCTCATTTTTCTATAGGGTTGTTGGGCTTTAGAAGCTAATAATATATCAGGGACATTAATCATTTCTCTGCTATATTAGTTGCAACTATATTTTCCCAGATTGTCATTTATCTTTTTGCCTTTTCACTGCCCTCATCTTATCCCATGATATTCAAAAACTATCCCACTTACCAGGCATGACCAAAACTACCTTCCTTAGTTTCCACAAGCAAAATCATAATAATCACAACATTAAAATAGATTATTACAAAAATAGATTCTCAGTTCCCTTTGAGTTCAGATGCAACAATATTATAATATCAGATTTATTCTGGTTCAACAGTTTTAAAAAGTTATAGGTTTGGTAGGTTTAGTCATAACTGTCTCACTGAAAAACCATTCAAACTTTTTTTTTTTTTAGTTTAGCTAAAGGTAAAACTTAAAGTATGTGTTTATATTTATTGAAAATTCAGTAAGTAACTCTTTTAACTGAGTTCATTCTATATCAGTGATGAGAAGAACACATTTGTGTGGCTCTAATACACCATCCAACTCTTCTTGTTTTTGAGAAGTTTATCTATAAACAGAGGCATGATCCTAAATCTACAAACCTCACAGGGCTTTGTACTTATTCAGTTATACCCAGATGGAAAAAAGCTTTGAAAGGCATAATGCATTTTAGGAATGCATCATGGCTAATACTGGTGACCAAGATGAACTCAAATGTAGGAAAGAATTTGTCAGTATTGACCAGACAACTTAAAAATGATTGCGCTTCTCTCATTTGTCAGTAACATTTTCAACCTGTCTTACCCAGGGGCTGCTCTCATATCTCACCCAAACTTTTATTCTGCCCGTGTGCTTATATCCTGAATTTTCCTGAGAAAATAAGAAAAAGAATGTGTGTGTCTATTTGTACACATGTATCTCTGGTGGGCAGAATTTTGGAGTGTGTGGAATATTGGAAGGGCATAGAAGCTTTACCTGAGTGATATAATTTGGCTTTGAAGCCAGTTATAGGGCTCAAAGCCTTAGATTGCCCTGCTGAGGTTCTAACAGAGAAGAAAGGGAGAGAAAGATGTCAAAAAAGATTTTCACTTAAACCAAGATGGAAAAAAAGAAAATGCTACAGGTTATCAAAGAAACTACTACTGATGTCTCCTTATCCTGAAGACTCACAGAATTTAAATTACTGAAATATAATTTTGATCTTTTCTCATCACCTTATAGTTGTCTTGCTTTTATGTCCAGGGTTTGTCCTGTTTCCATGACAGTGTTTTAACATCCTTTGTTAAAATACTCTGTTTCCCAAACCTGTCATTTAGGACATAGGTCATGTTTTCCTATTCTCATAATCTTGCCCCCAAATAATTCAGTTCACCTTGATGCATTTTTTTATATAACTGTATTATATCATGGTCTTTAATTAAACTGCCCCTTGGTTTAATACCCGACAAATCTGTGAATTAAGAGGCCAGAACTGGAAGAAACCCTGAAGGTTATCAAGTTTAAAACCTCATTTTACCCATGAGGAAGCTTCAATCTAGAAAGCTGGAGTCCTCAAAGTTTACACGTATTTCCAGCTTGACAGAACTAGGAAAAGAATCAGGTCCCTTGATCTCAGCCTGGGGCTCCTTCCACCACACCACTTACTCTCAACTCTTGCTCTGACATAAGCCAGCTGTGTGGCCTCAGGCAGTTCATATGACTTCTCTTTGCATTGGCCTTCTTGTTTAAAAACATAGGACCAGTATAAATCTCACTCCTTCCATCTCAGATGTGCTTTGTGGATTAGAGGAGACACATGAATTCACATTTACACAACTGGACCTAAAAATCACTTTGATATAATAAAATTCTATCCAAAGGTAATATATTGTTCTATTGAGATAGCCATGGACCATGCTTATGTGGAACTGGTTTTGGTTGACAGTAATATTATTGACAATGCTGCAAAGTTGTCTGTGTATGTGTGATCCTGGGGCTAATTAAGTGAGGAATAAAGCTTTAAAATTAGAATGTGAGGGCAAAGTAAAAACAAACAAACAAAGAAAAAAACAGAATACAAACCTGAACACCTCAAAACAACCTCCCCAATAACCCAGAAATATGTGAGCTAAGGAGATTTCATTAAGAAGAAGTATAGGGACTTACAAAACAATAGCCAGTATGTGGTAGATTAAACATCTGCTGCAGACATAAATGGAATCCCACTCAGAAACAGCCATAACCCCTCTAGAAATAACATCGTTCATAAGAACATAATATACAGTACAACCATGGGAAAGAGAAGACACATCAACACATTAAAAAGTTTCAATATCACTTTATTTATATTTAAGCTTTTAATTCTGTAATAATTAGTCATTACTAGTATTTAATGACTGGCTTGATAATTGTGTATCCCAGGATGGAGCTGAGAGCAGCTAACACACTAACAAACTGGTCATTACCTATGTTAATGATCAGATTCTTTGGGATTATTATTATTACAAGCTATAATTAAGAGCTTATAACCATTATTTTGGTACTTTTTTCCTCTTAGTGAGGAAAAAAAAGAAAGGAACTCTTCTTGAGCCTCAGACAGAAACAATGAGTGCTGGCCTCTCCAGTATTTCTTCTATCAGGAAACACAGCTTCTGAGGAAAGTCTTGTTTCCTTAATCATCATTAGGGCTCAGCAAAGTAAATGCTGGTCTGGTTGACTGAACAAATGGGCGCTTTTTCTCATTAGAGCATCATACAGGGATTACTCCTGGACAATACAGCTGTCCAAGTGCTGGAAAGGTTTCCATCAGTTCTTATTTGGTAAAAATAAAATAATTTAGGATGGTACTGCAAACTGCAAGCCTGGGCAGAATTTATTACATGGAAAAACTCCTAGGCCTCATGAAGGCTTGCAAAACTTGGGCTGTGCTAGTGAAATTTATCCTTTTCACATGACATCCTTTCTTCCCCATGTGAAGTAAATATTTTGTGCCCTCTCATTCTCTCTCCCTGCTCTCAAATACCTTCTTTCAAGAATGAAGCTAATGAACATCAGCAGATGTGAATCAATAAAGCTTTTAAACCAGAGATAAAGTCTTAGTGAGAGGGTTGACTCTATGCCTTCGGCCTTGAAGACCAGCACTCACCCTGCTAAGGATGAAGGCAGTGTGGATGGTGAGGGATCACAGCTTTCATCCTCGCAGGTGAGGATCCCACTGTTCACCAAGAACTTTCCTATTAGCCCTTGATGGCTCTACCACCTAGTAGTTTCTTTAGTTCTTAAAACTGTTTTTATCCTTAGAATACAGCGAAATATTTATTTTTAAAAATTTGTGGTCTTAGCTTTAAGACATTTTTATTAAAAAGCAAGTATTAGTTTTGTTGTTTTAAGGTTTTCTAGAGAAAAAATACTTCCAGATAGAAGAATAAATATTTCCAGGATAGAAATCTGATTAGAAATTTCCTGTGATAGCTGAAATTAAGATTTAAAGTATATTATATAATTTATGAAATATATAAAAAATATATAATGTAATGTAACTTGTATATAACATATAAAAATGTGCAATGAAGGATACACTCTATATGACATTCGGCACATATACATGCACTCTGACTGTGTCCCAAACACCTCTCTGAGGCTGTGGTTAAGCAGGTTAAGCTCTGGCACCTCTCTCATAATCCAGTGCAGGAGATCAGTGTCAACAAGCCATGATAAATGAGGAAGCTCTGGGTTTTATGAGAGTGCCTGTGGGTGTGGGAGGGTGGGGGCTAACCTAGACTGGGGTTCAAAGAAAGACTTTTGGTGAAATGAGGTTTCAGCGAAGAAGTGGGCCAACATTCTCCCCAGAACCTGGAACGAAGACAGGGGATCTACTAAGCTGCAACATCAGCATCACTTTTTCAAAAGAAACCAAGGATCATAGCATGGCTGGATTCTAGAAACAAGCTTAAAAGTAAATGTAGACATTGGAGGGGTTTTGGGGTAGCAAAATGGGGGAAAAAAGATATATTTGAGTCAAAAACTACTGTACTCACATAGCCTGAAAATTAGGACACCATTTTGAAATATTAAGAATTCAGAAGGAAAGGTTTTCATACAATATACTTAATACTAGAAGAGGGGAAGTTCTTGTTGCTAGCTTCTTCTTAATGCCATCAGAGAAGGAAGGTCTGATTAACATTTCATTGCACCATTCATGGCCATGAGCTCACAGTAGGGTAATGAGGACCCTGCTGAACTTCATACATTGTAAAGAATATAATGGTTGATAGAAAATTGCCAAGCTCTTTCTCATGAGTCATCTATTACCAGAAGCCTCTCCTTTTCTGGAATTAATTTTTTTTTTATTTCATAAAAAAAAAAAATTCTACCCAAATTTTCACTAACACAGCTATGACCCTATTCCTAGGGCATACTTGGAAAAACTTTCTAAAAGACATTTTCCTTTAAGAAAAGTATATGTGGTTTCATGGGGGGCAGGCAGGATGTGGGGGGTTTCTTAATGATTCTCTCTCATGTACTTGACTATCACATGCTCTGACACATAATTATCTGGCTTTTGAAAACAGCTTTTATTTACAGGGCAGTAAAACAGTGACAAGTTCAACTATGGTACCCAATTAAGCAAATATTTTGCTTTGATCCACTGAAGATAATGGAAAAAATTTGGTTTTTTTCTTCTATTATAACTTCTTTTCATCAGTTTCTTGACAAGTGATATGATTAATCTGATGATTTTTTTAATACTGGGATAACACTGAATTTTAGAAACCATTAAACTTTTAAGAAGTGTACACAATTGGATTCTCTTACATGCTCCAATTTTATTCCCACATATTCTGTATTTCATGGCTTTGCTTTTTACTGCCTTCATTATGAGTTAAATATACAGTCAGCTTTGTATAGAATTAATATCTAAGTTGCTGCTCTTAACAATTGATCACAATTCATTTTAAATTAGTGAATTCATTTAAATGAATTAATTGGGTCATTATTTATATACAGTTGATTCCAAATTTTATTGAGAATAATGTAATAAAAGATTTGGCCTTGATAATTATGGCAGCTCCATAACTTAGGACAAGAGATGGCCCATTGTCTCTCTTTATATTGCAGCCCCATAATTTCTTCAATTACTACTACTACATAGAAAAATCAACGTGGTAATTAGTGGTCGGCAAGTAAACAAGGGAGGTTGAGTTGCACAGCCCAGAAACAATTGCGTTTTATCACGTGGCAAAAGATATATATAGTTAGAGTGAGGGTAATGTAAAAATATGAACCCAACCCAGGACAGAAGCCAACACTCCTTCAAGAAAACTTTACTTTCCCTTCATCTGACCTCCCTCAGCCTTCCTGATTACTCTAGCTTTCTACAGTTCCCCTTGGCTCTGTATTCATAAGGCATTTACTATAATGTTCTTTAGCCTACATAAGTTGGTCTTCATTTTTCTCCCAAATAAACTCTTTAAGAACAAATACTAAGGACTTCCCTGGTGGCTCAGTAGTTAAGACTTCACCTTCCAATGCAGGGGTGTGGGTTCAATCCCTGGTTGGGGAGTTAAGATCCCACATGCCTTGCAGCCAAAACACTAAAACATAAAACAGAAGCAATATTGTAACAAATTCAATGAAGACTTTAAAAATTGTCCACATCAAAAAAATCTTTAAAAAATAAACAAACACCATTTAAAAGTATTTTCTTCTATCTCTTACAGTCAAGCTCAGCTACATGTAGGCAAAGGTAACAGCCAAATAATCTAATAATCAGCATGTTGTGGCAATGGAACAGGCTCTAGAGATCCCCAACTTTGTCAGATGTTGACCCTTTAGTTGCTGGATTGTGAGAACAATTAGGAGGTGCGTGAGTTGGGGCTGGAGTAGTCAAGGACAGTCACAAATCATGTTGGAAGTATTTCAGTATCTTAGGTGGACTTTTAACCCTAGATATGAAAAAAGTATTATTGTTGTTAGAACTCAGATATCAGACTTCAGCAGCCTGTGACTACAGTCATGACTTCTTTTGATGTTCAAATCATTATAACACAATCCCCCATGTTGCAAGCCTGCAAAAGGTCAGACTTTTACCATGTTCTTCTCCTCAAATGTCTTTGGACATGTTCAGGATGGCTGATAGGCTTAGTTCCATGGATTCCCTCCTGGTTGTGGTTGCCCACTGCAGCTAGCTATTGGCTTCAGACTGCTGTACTGCTCTTCTGTAGTCATTTCTGTCACTAGAAAACTTACTTTTAAACAGCTGTTATGTCCTTTGCACTTTTAGTTTAAGGTGTAGACCAGGCCTTGCTCATAATTCCACACAGTAATGGCTGAAGGCAGCTTCTAGTGCTTACTTCACAAAAAGTTAAGGGAGACATGGAGAAATTAAAATCTGGAAAATGATATGATTCTTCCCAAAGTCCATTAGCTATGGACCCTCAGTTGAATCTCCAATGGGTCCCTTCTCCTTATCTCTGGCTTATTGTAAGGGCCAACCACATCTAATAGGTAGGTTTGAATGAGGTTCTTCTCAAAACCTAGAACTCAATTATCTAAAGTCAAAGAAAGGAACGTACTTTTTTATTCACCTCCAGAGCTGGTATGTCTATCCCTTCAGTGACCTCTTCCTATCCAACTGTAAGACCATTTCTAGCCTCTGCAGTTTTCTGAGTTGGGACCACTTAGTTCTGGATCACCCCACAAGCAGAATGCCAGAAGTTCACGCCAAGGTTAACCTGGGTCCAGCCTTGTTAAAGCCCCTTTTAAAGCTTATTCTCCAGCCTGAAAGGGAGAGAAGATAAGGGCTGAACATACCTTCTGCCTTATTATGGTATTTCCCAATTTCCTGTTAGCAAATATTGAGCAAGAGCACATATGTGCACATCTCAAGAGACAAAATAGCTTTTGATTTAGGAGAGTTTAAATCCTGATCTGGGAGGACAATATAATAAGCAGATTTTATGATTTACATAATTTTGCAAAATTATGCTCATTTTACAGCACCCTAATAAACAGAACAAGATATCTGAGTCTGAAGTGTCTGTACTCGAATTCCTTCATGACCTTCCCTTCTTCTCTAAAATAATAAGAAGACAGTAATCTAAGATGAAAATAACTAAGAACATCCATCAGATTGACCCCTCGTAGAAGAAATAGACTGTTTATATCAGTTAAAGTGGCTTTCCCAGCTTCTAAACCAACCTTCTAAGAAAATCTTGAGGTCTACTCTTTACCTGATATTTTGTAACACTGGTGAATTTGATGTCACTTTAAAAAGCTAGAATTACAGAGAAAATTATTAATAGGCTTTTTTTTCTCCCTGAGTAAATGTAACATGGAGCTGTGGTGTTTATGAGATATAGATGCCCCTCCCCCCACACCAAAATGTTAAAAAGCATGGAGGTAGTACAATCAAAATAGGAGTTAGAGAGCAGTTGTGAACAGGTACTATTGGGCTTTGTGTGTAGGCAGTGTGACAAGCCTGTGATGTTTTAATGCCCAAGATGTATTTTATCACACATATCAGAAAAATATTTACAGATATTAATAGGCGTTCCTACTCTTGAAATTCTTTAATTCTTTCCTTCTCTTTTGGGCAGCAGGGACAGCTTTCTGTAGGTACTGTCTTTGGGGAAATGACAGACATCTTAGGAATAAGGAATAATTGGCCAGCTTTGATTCTGTAGAACCCACAATAGAAAAAAACAGTCTGGAAATCAAATCTTTCATTTGTAAGAGACAGGATTTTTGATATTAAAAAAATAAATATGTAGATTTCAAAGACCCAAATCTTGGAAGACTATATACAGAGTTTTTATTTACTTGTTTTTACTAACAGCTAAAACAAAAGGCAAAGAGAACTTGGAAACTATGGATTGGTGCTTAAAATTTCTGCCCAATCTGTATATCTTCTTTGGAGACATGTCTATTTAGGTGTTCTGCCCATTTTTGGATTGGGTTGTTTGTTTTTTTTGTTATTGAGCTGCATGAACTGCTTGTAAATTTTGGAGATTAATTCTTTGTCAGTTGCTTCATTTGCAAATATTTTATCCCATTCTGAGGGTTGTCTTTTGGTCTTGTTTATGGTTTCCTTTGCTGTGCAAAAGCTTTGCAGTTTCATTAGGTCCCATTTGTTTATTTTTGTTTTTATTTCCATTTCTCTAGGAGGTGGGTCAGAAAGGATCTTGCTGTGATTTATGTCATAGAGTGTCCTGCCTATGTTTTCCTCTAAGTGTTTGATAGTGTCTGGCTTTACATTTAGGTCTTTAATCCATTTTGAGTTTATTTTTGTATATGGTGTTAGGGAGTGTTCTAATTTCATACCTTTACATGTAGCTGTCCACTTTTCCCAGCACCACTTATTGAAGAGGCTGTCTTTTCTCCACTGTATATTCTTGCCTCCTTTATCAAAGATAAGATGTCCATATGTGCGTGGGTTTATCTCTGGGCTTTCTATCCTGTTCCATTTATCTATATTTCTGTTTTTGTGCCAGTACCATACTATCTTGATTACTGTAGCTTTGTAGTATAGTCTGAAGTCAGGGAGCCTGATTCTTCCAGCTCCATTTTTTGTTCTCAAGATTGCTTTGGCTATTTGGGGTCTTTTGTGTTTCCATACAAATTGTGAATTTTTTTGTTCTATTTCTGTGAAAAATGCCAGTGGTATTTTGATAGGGATTGCATTGAATCTGTAGTATAGTCATTGCCACAATGTTGATTCTTCCAATCCAAGAACATAGTATATCTCTCCACCTATTTGTATCATCTTTAATCTGTTTCATCAGTGTCTTATAATTTTCTACATACAGGTCTTTTTTCTGCATACAGGTCTTTTGTCTCTTTAAGTAGGTTTATTCCTAGATATTTTATTCTTTTTGTTGCAATGGTAAATGGGAGTGTTTTCTTAATTTCACTTTCATATTTTTCAACATTAATGTATAGAAGTGCCAGAGATTTCTGTGCATTATTTTGTATCCTGCTACTTTACCAAATTCATTGATTAGCACTAGTAGTTTTCTGGTAACATCTTTAGGATTCTCTATGTATATCAAAGAAGATATACAGATTGCCCACAAACACATGAAGGAATGCTCAATGTCTTAATCATTAGAGAAATGCAAATCAAAACTACAATGAGATATCATCTCATACCAGTCAGAATGGCCATCATCAAAAAATCTAGAAAAAATAAATGCTGGGGAGTGTGTGGAGAAAAGGGAACACTCTTACACTGTTGGTGGGAATGTAAATTGATACAGCCACTATGGAGAACAGTATGGAGGTTCCTTAAAAAACTAAAAATAGAATTACTATATGACCCAGCAATCCCACTACTTGGCATATATCCTGAGAAAACCATAATTCAAAAAGAATCATGTACCAAAATGTTCATTGCAGCTCTATTTACAATAGCCAGGACATGGAAGCAACATAAGTGTCCATCAATAGATGAATGGATAAAGAACATGTGGCACATATATACAATGGAATATTACTCAGCCATAAAAAGAAACAAAATTGAGATATTTGTAGTGAGGTGGATGGACTTAGAGTCTGTCATACAGAGTGAAGTAGGTCAGAAAGAGAAAAACAAATACCGTATGTTAACACATATATATGGAATCTAAGAAAAAAAGGTCATGAAGAACCTAGGGGTAAGACGGGAATAAAGACAGAGACCTACTAGAGAATGGACTTGAAGATATTAGGAGGGGGAAGGGTAAGCTGTGACAAAGTGAGAGAGTGGCATGGACATATATACACTTCCAAATGTAAAATAGATCACTAGTGGGAAGCAGCCGCATAGCACAGGGAGATCAGCTCGGTGCTTTGTGACCACCTAGAGGGGTGGGATAAGGAGGGTGGGAGAGAGGGAGATGCAAGAGGGAAGAGATATGGGAACATATGTATATGTATAACTAATTCACTTTGTTACAAATGAGAAACTAACACACCATTGTAAAGCAATTACACTCCAATAAAGGTGTTAAAAAAAAAAAAAAGGAATCTGCCTGCCAATGCAGGGGACACGGTTTCGAGCCCTGTTCTGGGAATACCCCACATGCCTCCGAGCAGCTAATCCTGTGCGCCACAACTACTGAGCCTGCACTCTAGAGCCCATGCTCCACAACAGGAGAAGCCACTGCGATGAGAAGCCTGCACACCGCAACGAAGCATAGCCCCTGCTTGCCACAACTAGAGAAAGCCTGCGTGCAGCAATGAAGACCAAACAAAGCCAAAAGTTAAAAAAAAAAATAGTAGAAAAACCAAACATTTTGCGATAATTTAGAAAATCTGAATATGGATGGATATTATGCAATTAGTGTTAATTTTCTCAGATGTGAAAATGGTACTGTGTTAGGAAGGACAAAATCCTCATTCTTAGTCGATGTGCTCTGGAGTACTTAGAGGTGAGGGGTCAGGACAGCCTACAGCTAAATCTCAAACAGTTCAACAAGAGAATAACAAGAGTTTGAGAGAGACAAAGCAAATGTGGCAACATAGTAACGACTGGTTGAACCTAGGTGAAGAGTGAACAGGCATTCATTAAGCTATCATTTCAACTTTTCTGTATGTATGCCAACTTTCAAAATAAAGTTGGAAAAATAAAATAAAACAAAACAAAACAAAAATTTCTGCCCAAAAGTGACATAAAAACACGTCCATTCACATCCCATTGGCCAAAGTAAGTCATGTGATCTTGTAAAATGGGCATAATTTTGTAGAATTATGCAAATTATAATATTTAATCTTTATGTTCTATAATAGCTTGATTTATAGATTCAGTGAAATCCCAATCAAAATCCTGGAAGGTTATTTTTCTGATTTCAACAAACTGATTCTAAAGTTTATATGGGGAGGCAAAAGACTCAGAATAGCTGAGATGATGTTGAAATAGAAGAACAAAATTGAAGGATCGACACTTCTCAATTTCAAGACTTACTATAACAGTACAATAAGCAATACAGTATTGTATTGGCAAAAGAGTAGACAAATCAATGGAACAGAATAGAGAGCACAGAAATAGGCCTATATAAATATAGTCAATGGAAATTTGACAAAAAAGCAAAGGCAATACAATAGAGAAAAGATAACCTCTTCAACAAATAGTACTGGGAAAACTGCATATCCACATACAAAAAAGGAAGGTAGACACATACTCTACACTCTTCACAAAAATTAACTCAAAATGACCTAAATGTAAAAAAAAAAAAAGAAACCTAAAAAATTCCTAGTATAACATGGAATATCTAGATGACCTTGGATGTGGCAATTACTTTTTAGATACAACACTAAAGGCATGATCCATGAAAGAAATAATTGATAAGCTGGAATTCACTGAAATTTAAAATTTCTACTCTGCCAAAGACACTAAGAGAATAAAAAGACAAGCAACACATTGGGGGAAAATATTTGCAAAAGACGTATTTGTTAAAGGATTGTTATCCAAAATATAAAAGAATTATTAAAACTCAAAAACAAGAAAATGAACAACCTGATTAAAAAATGAGCCAAAAACCGTAATAGAGATCTCACCAGAGAAATTATACAGATTGCAAATAAGCATATGAAAAAATGCTCCATATCTTATGTCATCAGTGAAATGCAAATTAAAACAATGAGATACTATTAAACAGCTATTAGAATGGCCAAAACAGTTGGCAACATCAAATGCTGGTGAAGACATGCAGCAGAAGAAACTCTCATTCATTGCTGCTGGGAATGCAAAACAGTACAGCTACATTAGAAGACAGTTTGGCTGTTTCTTAGAAAACCAAACATACTCTTACCATATGATCCAGCAATTGCTTTTCTGGTATTTGCCCAGAGGAATTAAAAACTTGTGTCTACACATAAATCTGTACACAGATGTTTATAGTAGCTTTGTTCATGATTGCTAAAACATGGAAGCAATCAAGATGTCTTTCAGTAGGTGAATGGATAGCCCAGACAATGGAATATTATTCAGCACTAATAAGAAATGAGCTGTCAATCCATGAAAAGACATGCAAGAAACCTAAATGCATTTTACTAAGTAAAAGAAGCAAGTCTGAAAAGGCTACATTTTTCATGATTCTGCCTATATGACATTGTGAGAGGAAGAAGGGATGACTAGGCAGAGCACAAAAGATTAGGGCAGTGAAAATACTCTGTGATACTCATAATGGACACGTCAGTATAAACCCATTGAATGTGGGTGGACCTTAATGACTAACTATAGACTTTAGATGATAGTGTTGTATTAATGTAGGTTCATTAAGTGTAACAAATGTACCACTCTGATGGAGATGTTGATAATGGGGGAGGCTATGTAAGTGTGGGAAAAGGGACTATATGGGAAATCTTATTTTCTGCTCATTGTTGCTGTGAACTTAAAATTGCTCTGAAAAATAAATTCTAGTTTTTAAAAATTACATTTAAATGATTCTCCATAGAGAAGAGAAAGAACCACTGACTGATTGTTTGATTCTCCCCCCCCCACCCCCCCACACACTCAACACACTTGTAACTCAGACACAATGCTTTCTACATGTATTGTATGTCTGACAGGTCGTGGGATTGCTGACGAAGCCACAGCCTGTGAGATACTTCCACAGAGAAATTTCTGGCTGGAACCACATCCAGTCAGCTTCTTTTTCTCTATTTTAGTCAAGAAGGAAACAACCTGACAAAAAAGGAAAAAAAAAAATCATGAAGTCAGAATGACAGGCAAGGAATGAAAGAATCAGGCCAGTTGTGATGAATGAAATGCCCTACTTTTGAGTTTCCATGTAATAAACACGTAAAATTGATTTTCAATATTTCTTCCAATATTCTTAGCCACTACTGTCTATTTTCTGTGACAGGTTGGATGTCCCATCTCATCCAAATCTCCCTCCCTCTTTTCTCTCCTTCCTTTCCCATTTGGTTAACACTGGCTGTCCTTTAAATATATTTAAATGTTCTTTAATGCAGTCTAAAAAATAACCTATTTGCATATTAATCCAGCAACTACAGAAGATGTCAAAATGTCTACGATGGCTGAGTTTAGCACTGAATGTAACACAGACATTTGAATTTTAGACCATGGTAAAATGTGAAGTGACATTTCACAGAAGGAGAAAGCTATTTTTACCTTAGTGTATAGAGATCTCTTTTCAGAATTGTTGCTGTGTCCCAAGGCTTCCCAGATGTGTCCTGGAATCCTGTCAGATGAGGGACCCACCCACTGGAAACATTTCAGGAAGTCAGTCAGCCACTCCCTGGGGCCTTCCTAATGACTGGTCCCGTGTCCAAACTGGTTAACTTAGTTAGATGCAAGGTATACGGCTAATCTAGTAATAGTAATTAGACCAATGTCATGGGTTTCATTTTCTTGTTTATTTTCTCACAGAAGAATCATTTCCAACTCCTTATCTACTTACTTGAAAATATGCACTATTGGCCTAAGGAGAGAAACTAACACAGTGGGGATATAGATATACAAACTACCAGTTGTCTCTCCCTTCTGGGATACAATGCAATTTTAGTATGTGTGGTGGATTAAGGATGTCTTCTTCATATATAAATGTTAGTTTGAATTTAATAGGATGGGAATAGAAGGAGAATTTGCAACAAGATCTGACTCACTTCAGCTGCTGCTGTGCAGTGATGTCAATGACCGTCCATTGCAGTTGTATTCCTGATCACTAAATGTGATCGGTAAGGGTCAGTCAGACTTTTCACTGGACAATGTCAGTGGATCCACATTCTCCTCTAGGAGCACTGGTTGGGTCATCTGCTTCAGCAGGGCTGCAGACTGTGATGTGTGCCTTCTCTTACTTCAGTAACAGGAGGTTGTTTCCTGTTTGGCAGGCCTTTCTAACTCTTCCAGAGCATGAGCTTGACTCTCCCCCTGCTTCTAGAGTCAACCCTGCTGAAATGCTCCTCTGAAAACCCTTAGACCTTGAGAAGTGGCACAATCTATAAATTAATGTTACCTCCCTTTTCAGTGAAGGTAATATGGCATTTCACCATGTCTAGACACTTTCATCTGTATCATGAATGATTAGATTCTAAGTCAAGAGCAGACACAACCCAAAACAATTAACAAATTTCCTCCCTTCAGCTTCTCTGAAACCCTCATAGCAGGAAGTACTTGTTAGGCACTGATCAACATTGACGAGGAGGCTTTGCTGACTCAGGTTTGTGTTCTCTCGCATTGCATTCCTCTTGGTGAACTATCACCACTGTGTCTGCGACCTGGACTTATTGTTAGAGAGCATTATGGCCAAGACTTGTATCTCAGGGATACAAGGTTACTTTTGAGAGGTCTTCATCAATCTGTTAGCTTTATATACCAGAAAAAAACCTTTGTTCTGTAGTCATAAAACTTCTGACACAACCACATCACTTAATGATATTTACAGTCAACCATTAAGAGAATCATTGAAGGAGTTCTAATGCCTAGTCTTATGCAAGGTTGAGTCAGGCTAGTGAGTCAAAGGTAAAATAAGAATCAGGAAGTCTAGGGCTTGCTGAATCTGTCACAAATTTCTTTGTGTCTCACTTTTGTAAACTGAGTGATGCATATAATAATTAAGGAATCAGACAAGATGTTGGACTTTTCAGGTCTCTTCCTTAAAAAGATTCAGGTACTTGTAAACATAAGGTATGATTGTGTTTGCATCTTGTCTTATTAACAGGCCCACCACCAAATCCTATCTGATCTCATTGGCCATTTGCCTTCAGTAATAGCTTTACTGCAAGTTGGTACCTTCACCTGCTCTATACCCCTGTGGACCTTTTGAGGAGAAGGCAACCATAGATGTTAGAAACACCAGTCCACCTTTCTCCTTCTCCCACATTTTCATTAAATTAAACAAGAATTTCAAAAGAAGGCCTTTACACAAGCTCTTAAACTATCTGTTTAAATAATGTATTTGATGTTTAGTTTAACCTGATTTCACTTGCTCAAATAATACGGTGGAGAGGTGTGAATAAGTTGTGAAAAAGTATGAAGTTGAAGTTTGGAGGTAAAAATGAGAGAACAGGAGCTTTAGCTTGCTTCATCTATTTGTCAAGCTTCTACAACTGCTGGAAAGGCTATCATATCTCCAGGGAACACTGAATTTTAAAATGTCAGTCAGCTTTTCAGTGGGACCAGTCTCTAGAGCGGTGCTATGCAATCGGATAGTTACTAACCACACGTGATTATTTAAATTAAAAATTTAAACTTAGAATTAAAAATTCAGTTCCTTAATTGCACTAGTGATATTTCAAGTACTCAACAGACACACGTGGTTTTGTGGTTACAGAACTGAACAGAAAGTTCTTTTGGACAGTGTTGTTCTAGAGAACTTGAGAATCAGGGCTTTCACTTGGATGATAAGTACATCTTAGATAAGTGCCCAAAACTTTCTCTAGAAATATTTTTTCCTTGAGGTTTTTCTGACAATATTTTTATTTTATTTTATTTTTTTTAACTGATCAGGTATTTGTGATTATAAAGCATGGGAAAGAAATGTTTTCTCATCAAATTGATAATAGAAATGGGAAAGAGAAAAGTGCTGACATTAATGGAACACCTCCTATGTGTGTTAGACATTGTGCTAGGTGTATTAAAAATCACCTCACACACATGAAAATCACCCCACTTATTATTTTTTTCCATTGGCATGAGAGAACTTTATTTTACTCTAATTATACATAATCACATTATTGATACTCATTGAAATTAGATGCATTACTATAACGCTGTTAAGGTTTGAGGAAGGAAAGACAAGTGTGTTTTGTATAATTTTTATTTTTATTATTATATTTTTTGATATCCATCAGAGAAATCCTAAGGAAATACAATTTTGGAATGACCCTCATATACCCAAACAATGGGGTGAATATCTTGATACATACAAACCAGAATTGTTTACATCACATAGTTTTTGTATTAAAGGAAGTAATTTTGGAGATTAAAGACCTGATGTAAAGAAATAAAGTGTTAAGTGCTACAACTTTCTCTTGTAAACCAGTGAATTACTGAATATCTAATAGTTGAATACTCAGTATGAATATCAAAATATTTTCATGCCAGAAACTTTTGAAACCTGATCAAAAGAAAATCACCCCACTTATACACAACAGAACTATGAGAGAGGTTTTACAAGTACCTCCATTTTTACAGATGGAGAGAAGACACAAGTCCTACAGTTAATGGTGGAAGAAAAGAAGTACAAATTCAGCTTTCTCTGACAGCAAAGTTAGCCCCCCTAACCAATACACCCACATATATACACACAAGCAGTTATTATCTTAAACTAAATATTACCCTCATTGTAGTACTAGTACTAAAGTACATAGTACTTTGCAGATCCTAAGTGTGAAATATTAGATTTGCTTTACATGGCTTGTATGGACCTAAGAACTGAATTTAAAAGAACTGTTATCAAAGCAGGAATTGAACAAGTTTGCCATGATTAAAACTCCCTTTTCCATTTGCAAAATCCTCCCTTCAGGATAAGATGAGAAACATTCAGTGTAAAATGCATGTAGATTAATATAGTCTTCAAAGAGACTGGAGTGAGAAAGATGTAGATTAATATAGTCTTCAAAGAGACTGGAGTGAGAAAGATGTAAAAGGGAAAACAGCAAAAAAATAAATAAATAAATAAAAATCAGCTGTTTGCTCTAATTTCCTGGTAATGAGGAGCTACCCTGTACTTGTCATGCACAGCTTGAGAAATTCAGTCCTCAAATAAACCAGTTAGGACACACAGGGAAGAAAGACCAACACATCTCAGATGTGTGCACAGACTCACTTAATTCCAAATGATTAAATGGTTGAGATGAAAAGAGAAGCATGTAGCTTGTCCAGCCTATTCTTATGAAAAAGGTAATAAGAGATCCTTTTGCCATAAGATGTCAGGCCATAGCTCACCAAGAAAGATTTATTTCTGCCGTAGCAGAGAGTTTTTACAGAGTCTGGATGTAGCCTGTTTGATTGCTCTGAAGCTCTATCTGGGAGGTATTAGAGCATAATGGTTGATGACCTTGACTCTGGAGCTGGACAGATTTGGGTTTGAATCATGACTCCACTGTATACTAATTGTATGGGCTTGGATAAGTCACTCAACTTCTTTAATCTTTGGTCCTTCTCCTCCAAGGATGGACAGCTCCCACCTCTCAGGGTGGTGGTAGAAACTGAGTGGGATGCCGCATATATAACACTTGGCACTCTGACTGCATAAAATACTCAGGGTTAGTTATTTTTATTATTATTATTAGCAAGTCATTCTTATTGAGACTGAACTGCCTCATTTAGCTAGAACTCACTAATCTTATTTGTCCCCCAGGATTTATAAAGAAGAAACCTACTGTACTACATGGTAACCAGTCCAACACATCAATCAGATCTAGTTCTTTCAACCATTCCACACATGACAAGATTTTCTAATGTGTTACTCTTCTGGGTAGTATTTGTACTCATCTCTTGTACATTAATAATTAATATTCATTTAGAAAATGTGATTCTTAAAGTGGAAGCATTTTAGATACAGTGGGACAACGGGATCACTTCCTGGAATTTAGATCGGACACCTTTGTTAATAACAAGTAAGTTTACTTCATTTCCTTTAAAAGGCATGAGAGAACATTCCCATTAAGGAAGATGAAGTAGACATACTTTTCTTTATTCCTCCCATTAGGTAGGATTAAAAATACTGGACATAATATATAAAAGAAATATAAACAGACTCTGAAAGATGGAGAGAAGTAAGTAGATCAACAAGGGAACATTGGACCCAAAGAATGATGGAGTGATGAGTTCCCTGGGTTTCTTTTTTTGCATTTATATATCTCAGATTGAGTTCTGGAGAAGCTGACAACCCAGAAACACCAATGGGTGCACACCATAAAAAGCCCCAGTAAAAGACCTCTCTCTTTAGTTAAAGGACAGGGATGACAACAAGGGACCCCTCCCACATAGCTTTAGTCTTCTTGGACTGTGATAACAAAATTCCAGAGTCTGGGTGCTTAAACAAGCAGACTTTATTTCTCACAGTTCCGAAGTCCGGAATTCTGAGATCAGCATTCTAGCATGGTCAGGTTCTGGTGAGGCCCCTCTTCCTGGCTTGCAGAGGGTTGCCTTCTTGCTGTGTTATCACATGGTGGAGAGAGAAGAGAACAATCTCTCTGGTGTCTCTTTAGATAAGGACACTAATCCCAACAACCTGGGTCCCTTGTCCTTGGTCTAAGTACCTCCCAAAGGCCCAATCTCCAAATGTCATCACATTGAGGGTTAGAGTTTCAACATATACATTTTGGAGGGACACAAAATTGGGTTCTTGTCAGGGGACACCTAGTGGAGAGTCAAAACCTTTACTATACCCAGCAATAATTAGGCCACTTCCACTTTGTGGTGTCAGCAGAGACAGCTTGGGAACCAGTAATGACACACCTTTACCCCTCTCAGCCATGGAGATGTCATGCAGTGAATGTAAATGATATTAATACATCAATTAAAAAACAGACATTGGACATAATCAACCAACAGAATCTAAGTAATATTTGTAAAGTGCTTCACTCAACAAGAACAGATAAACATTATTTTCAAATGCCCACAGAACATACAACAAGGCAGACCATATACTGCACCACAAAACAAATCTCAAAAAATTTAAAAGAATTAAAATCATCCACAGTGTATACTCTGACCATGAAAAAAAAAACCTAGAAATCAATAACAAAAAGATAACAGGAAAATCTCTAAAGACTTGGGAACTAAACAAGAAATTTCTGAATAATGTGTCAATAAGAAGTCTCAAGTAAAATAAAAAGTATATTGAACTGAATTAAAATGAAAATACAGGGCTTCCCTGGTGGCGCAGTGGTTGAGAGCCCACCTGCTGATGCAGGGGACACAGGTTCGTGCCCTGGTCCAGGAAGATCCCACATGCTGAGGAGCGGCTGGGCCTGTGAGCCATGGCCGCTGAGCCTGCGCTCCGCAATGGGAGAGGCCACAACAGTGAGAGGCCCGCGTACCGCAAAAAAAAAAAAAAAAAAAGAAAGAAAATATAATTTATCAAAATTTGTGAGACACAGCTAAAGCAGTACTGAAAGGAAAAATTTTATCCTTAAATACTTAAATAAGGGAAGAGGAAAATATCTCAAATCAACAGTTTAGGCACCCATTAAGGGAGGCAAATAAACAAATTTAAAGCAAGAAGAAAGAAGGAAATATCAATAATAAGGATAAGAGCAGAAATCAATGAAATTGGAAACAGGAAACCCATAGACAAAACCATTAAATAAAGACCTTTTTTGTTTGAAAAGATGATAAAATTGACAAATCTGTAGCAAGACTGACAAAGAAAGAAAAAGAAAATACATAAATTACCAATATCAGGAATGAAACTGAGGACATAATTATAGACTATTAAGACATTAAAAGGACAATAAGAGATTGCTACAACCATATCTCTACAAACATATTTGATACCTAGATGAAATCTACCAATTCCTCAAAAAACACAAACTACTATGACTCACCAATATGAAATGGATATTTTGAATAGCCCTATAACTATTAGGAAAATAGAAATTGTAATTGAACAGCTACCCCAAAAGAAATCCATGGGCCCATATGGTTTTAGTGGAGGATTTTATCAAATATTCAATGAAGAATTAACATAAATTTTATAATCTCTTCCAGAAACAAATGAAGAGGGAATGTCTTACTTATTTTATGAGACCAGTATTAACCTGACAAAGACAGCACAAAAAAGAAAACTATATGAAAATAAAAGAGAACACCTCTCATGAAGTTAAACAAAAAAATCCTTAATAAAATATCAGAAAATTGAATCCAATGATTTGACTAGGTGGGATTTATTTCAAGTATGACATACTCTTTCCTTCACCAATTCATAGCCTCAGTTCCCTCATACTTCCCTTACTCCCTCCTTGAAAATCTATTCTTAAGCAAAGGCTGAAACCAGTCATGTACTTTGGAGGCTGCATTTAGTCTCTTTTGTTTATGGTCCCTAGCTCAACTGTCATTTCAGCTGTATCTTTGATTCAGGAAGAAATGGTTTGGCTCACTTGACAAAGGGGAACTCAAGTATAAGTTAAGCAGAGAGAGATGAGTTTTGAGCAAGGGTCCCTCATCCCTTGAGACTCTGGGACTGTCCATTTTAGGTGGCTGGTTCTATTTGAAGAGCCAGGATTATGGAGTCTCCATATTGGCATTCAGAACCTTCTGGGGGCTATGATTTGTCACTTTTAATGCTGAGTCTATTATACTTAAAATTGCTTTAATATTGTGGTTTGAAATCCATCTGCATTACCTATTCTTTTTAGTCACTTCCACAGCCAAGGTTATGCTTCATAACTGGCTTCTGTTGCTAGTACATGGAGGCTTATAAGAAGGCCACAGTTAAAGATAGAGTCAAGTGGAGGGTGTGACTGAGGTGGTGAAGCAGGAAGACCCTGAGCTCACTTTCTCCCATGAGCTCACCAAATTTACAGCTATTTATAGAGCTATCTATAAGAACAAACTGAAGACTAGCAGAAAATATTTTCCACAACTAAAGATATGAAGAAAGAACCACGACAAGATGGGTTGGAGGGGCAGAGACACAGTATAATCAAGACCCACACCCCTGGGTAGGTGAAACACAACAGAATAATCACAATTGCAGGCATTCTCCCCAAGGAGTGAGACGTCCATTCCATGAAGTTCCTTAGCCCAGGGGTCCTGAAGTAGGAAGACAAGACTCCAGAACATCTGGCTTTGATGGTCAGTGGGGCTTGCATACAGGAGAGCTGGAGGGCTGTGGGAAACAAAGATTCTGTTCTTAAAAGGCATGCAGAAATCTCACATGATCTAGGTCCCAGTACAGAGGAAACAATATGAAAATAGCCTGGGTTACACCAACTTTCTGATCTTGGGGAGCTTCCTGGAGAGACATCAGGCAACTAAGAATCCCCATGAAGTCATGGATACTGGTAGCTGTCATTTAGGGGGCTACTTCTGCCATAAGGACATTGGTGCTGGTAAGCTCCTTTTAGGACTGTTTCTTCTAGCCTACCAATTCTAAGGGCTTACCTAGCCACCAGCAGACTGGCTTCAATCTTGAGACCCTGCAGTCAGCCAGATGGGACCCAGCCCCACCCACCAACAGGCCAGCAGCCACTGCATACACACATGGAAGCAACCTAAGTTTCCATCAACAGATTGAATGGATAAAGAAGTTGTGGTATACATATTCAATGGAATATTACTCAACCATAAAAAGAGTGAGGCCTTATCATTTGTGAAAACATAGATGGACCTAGAGGGTATTATGCTAAGGGAAAAAGCCAGAGAAAGACAAATACAGCATAATCTCACTTATATGTGAATCTAAAAAACAAAACAAATAAACTAAATGAAAACACACTCACAGAGAACAAATGGATGGTTGCTAGAAGGGAGGGAAGTGAGAGGTGACAGAAATAGTTGAAGGGGATTAAGAGTTATATACCTCCAGTTATATAATTAGTAAGTCACAGGGCTGTAATATACAGCATAAAGAATAAGGTCAATAATATTGTAGTAACTCTGTATGGGGACGAATAATCACTAGACTTAGCTTGGGGATCATTTCATAATGTATGTAAATGACAAATTATTATGGAGTACACCTGAAACTATTAAAATATTGTATCAACTATGTTTCAATTAAAACATTTTAAATAATAAATAGATAAATAAACATAGAATCTGGGGGAAATTCTTCTACTCCTTCACTCTGCCTCATCATTTTTGTAGGCAACATCATGTGATCATTTCATCCTTAGGTGAGATGCATCTCCTAGATTTAAAAAGCAGAAAAAATTCAATAGCCTCACTCTTTGAAGAGGTGACAGCTACTCCAGTGTGATATTTTTTCTTCAAAGGCTGAGCTGTTACCTCAGGCTGCCAATAGTCCTCCTACCAAGAAAAGTGATGGCAGTTGAGTACCTCACGCTCAGCCCTGAAGCACGCACCTGCTCATTCTCCCCAAGTACCAAACCCAGCACCTTGTCCTGTCTCTGGTTCATTACGTAGTAAATGGAAATCTGCTTTCATCATCTTTTTCTCTGAGAAGAGAGACAGTCCTTGGGCAGGCTGACTTGAAACTAATGGGATTGTCGTATACTTCTTCCTCGTCAGGAGACAGAGTCAAATTATTGTTTTTTCCAACTCCCTATGCTTAAAAAAAGAAAAACAAAACTATAAGATAAATAAGCAAATAAAACAATATAACCTATGTAGATAAAACATTGGTGGTGGTTGGGGGATTTGTGTGTAATTTGTATGTCTCAGTCCTCTATTCTAAACTGAAGAATAATCAGGATTGACTCCAGGCTTTGAAGAGTGAGGGCAGGGTGATCTGGGGAGGGTCACTGTATGACCTCCAGGAGCATAGAGGAAGGAGACATCTCTGAGGTTCTGGTAGGGCTGCAGGCAATGATAAGGGGAGATCACCTGTGGAATTTCCTCTGAACGCTGAATGCACATTTCTTAAGGCAGGACAAAGGAAATGCATCACATCTCAGTTTTGAAAATATCTGAGGTTTGGATTTCAAAGCACTAAAGTTTTTATTTAATTTTATTTTTTTAATTTTCAGTTTTCTTAATATGGACAGTTTTTCCCCCTACAGAACCTAGGTTCCAGTAGCACGAGGCAGAAAAAGACTTCTTTAGAGGGTTATTTCTGCTCTTTTCACCTAGAACAGGGCAACAGAGATTGGGGGGAGGAGGTGGTGGCAGGTCACGTATAATTCTGATTATTGGACTGATGATATAACAGGCAGATCCAAGCAGGCATTTTGGGGCTCACAAGTAGAGGTCTCTCGTGGCATCTCACCTGAGTGGCTTGCTGGAAACTTTATCCCCTCCTCTGAGTGTTGTGTTAAGTAATAACCAGGAGCTTGGATGATCACTTCCAGCCATCAAACCCTGAACAGGTGTTTTTTCCTTTTACCATCTGTCTTTGCAGCCTCATCCCCATCTTTTTTGGTGTTCTGCATTCCTTGAATTGACAGGTAGTTTATATATGATATCACAGATAATTTGTTTTGGGGTCTGATCTCAGCTTAAAATTTTGGTTAGCATCTTCTTATATCACCATTTTGGTTGTTTATAGAGTTGACCTTTATTTCAGAATTGCACATACATACTTACATATAATAAATAGGTTCTGACTAATAACACAAGTAATTTTACATCTAATAAGTCTGAGTACTTATTCTGAGTACTCCATACTCAGAAATGTGGCATCCTTAAAATGTGTCATTGTAGAAGAAGCAGAAGCCTGCACAACTTGAGAATTTTTTTTTTTTTTTTTTAGCCCTCTAAACCACAGCAAGGAAATTTATTTAAAATAATTTATTTTTTTGGTATATACCTTCTAGTTTATACAGTGCTTTCATGTATAGTATATTGACTGTTTTCCCTGAAAAAATCATTATGGGAGGCAGGATATGTTTACTCATAATTAATAATAAAGAAACTGAGTCTCAGAAATTAAATAGCTAGTCTATGGTTACATTGCTGGAAACTGCCTAGCATACCCAGCTTTAATTCCCCAGGCCAGGTTCTCATTCTGTCACATCTCTTCCACCTTCTTAC
Organism: Phocoena phocoena; assembly: GCF_963924675.1. Taxonomy (NCBI): domain Eukaryota; kingdom Metazoa; phylum Chordata; class Mammalia; order Artiodactyla; family Phocoenidae; genus Phocoena; species Phocoena phocoena. The sequence goes on along the minus strand of NC_089231.1, from coordinate 32,889,719 downwards.
AGACATAGACTGTCAATGCATAACTGAAATCAGTTTGGGGGCCATATGGAAGGAAAGGAAGCATAGATCCCTATTATTTCCTTCATTGAATAACTGCTTATGTCTGTGTCCCCTTCCATGTTCCCTGAAGAAAAAGGGAAAAAAAAAAAAAGGATAACATTTTATTCATCTCATGCATGACACACAGTAGATACTATAAGTATAGAGTTTGGGATTGTAGCCCAGATTCTTTTTTACATTAAAAGATTTTAAAAATTAATATATGAATACATACTCATTATAAAAAAATTCAAGCTACAGACAAGATATATAGAATAAAAAAATTACAATCTTTTCTCCATTAAAAAAATGCCAGTATAATGTTCCATAGTATGGATGAAACATGATTTAACCATTGAGCTTGCCACCATTTTTTCCTATGTGACAAAAAATGCAGTACATGTGCATTGTGTGACATGCACACACATTTGTGACATTCTCATGTCACAAGAATGTGACATTCCCATGCATTTGTCTTTGTGTACATGTACAAGTATTTTGGTAGATTTCTAGAACCAGAATTTCAGGATCAAATAATAAGTTCATAAGTAACATTGACAAATAATATTAAATTGCCTCCTGAAAAGCTATATCCATTTACAATACCACTCACTTCTCATATCCTTGTGAACGCTGGATTTTGTCAGTCTTTAAAACTTCTGTCAGTGTAGTCTTGTCTTTCACAGCAATTTTTCCTAAGACCTTAAACAATGTTTTTATTTTATCCTGTAAGCAAAATCTATAAACTGGGTTTATACATCAAACTTCAGAAGAGTATGAAGCTCAAAGAAGGAATGAACGTGAAGTGTGATTGTTGCATATTTTCATGGAAACTCAGACTAGAATCACATTCATAAATGTGGCCTAAAGCACTGTTTTCAATAACTCAAAGATGAAATTCTTCCTCTTCCAAGGCTGTTTGTGGGATATAGATTGTAAAGCTTTTAGAAGCATGAAGACCTCACATGGCCCATCTCCATGCCATAGACACACACTCATTAACACAGCATTATGGAGCAGGTGCTGAAGTGGGACTGTGACATCTGACTCAGTTTACTCCGGTTTCTTGTGTGCCCTAGGAATAAGCCCCCATTGTCCATGTGGAGTTTGCTGAGCACTGAGAGTACTCTTGAGACTTCTTAATAGGACCATGCAGTCCTCTCTGAGAAATGCCAGAGTAGGCTAAAAATGCTGATGTTAGATGAGTACTTCTGCTTCTTATCTGAAAATGTTGGTGTTATGTGACCATAGTCATGAGTGGGGCACCATAGCTTGCCCTGAAATTTAATTTAGAAGCCTTCTATGCTGCATAGGATCCTGACGTTCTGCTTCTGCAAAGAGGAAGAAGTGGGGTAAGGGATGTTGATGTGTATTTTTAGTATGTATAGGCCACTATTTTGGATTTTTCATGGAGGGAATTTTCTAGCTGTGACTCGATGTGACAGATGAGACTGTGGCTCTAGCCCATTCTCTGACTCGGGTGGATGCAGGGAATGCCCTCTATTATTGCTCATTGAAGAGGCTAACACAAGACAAGTTCTTTTTGTTTTAGCCAATCAGCAGTTATTTATGCAGCATATCTTTTTTGATCAATCCTGTGCTAGATGTGGGAATTAAAGGAAAAATTAAGAAACAACCTCTGCCCCAGACTATTTTGCACAAAACAGTTGGTAAACTCTTTAAAATTTTGCTAGAGTGGCTGGTATAGGTCAGAGTTGTTTTTCATCTCCTCTCTCTGGTACTATCATTGCTACCACTGTAGTTTAAATTAGAATTGATTTTCTTAAGTCTGTCGACTCTGTTTGTAGCTTCCTTTTACTCTAAAATATATACACTGCTGTAATATTAATCTGTATGTAACTTCTGCTCCAAAGGCTTCAAAAGCTACCCAGTTACCCACAGTTTGAAGTCCAAATTCTTAACACCTTTAATTCAAGGGTATGCATTATGTGATTCTCACCACACTTTCTAGTTCTTACCTTTTACTACTTTTGTCCTCCAGTTTGTTACTCTTTCCATGTTATCTTCCTTGCAGTTCTACCAACACTTTCCCTCTCATTTTTCTGGAGAGTCCTTACCTGAAGGCTCATCAAAAACATTGTCATTTTCATGAAGCCTTTCTTGATTACTTAAATAGCAATTCTTCCTCCCATTTCTATATTCCTACAGCACTTGGTTTGCAAGTCTCGTGATACCTAAACTCATGCTGCCCTTATGTATAGGCAATGGCAGAGGGTAAATACCCAAAGGGAAAAATAGAGTGTTCTTCTTTGTGTCTTCTTCCCAACAGCAGTGATTGGTATATTCTAAAGAGGAATCTTAAATAAATTAATGGTTTTTAAACTGTAAAAATACAGAAGAGAGAGCTATCATTATAAGTTGAGATAATTAGAAGAGATGTAAACATGAGATTAGACTTTTCAGAATTCTTTATGTGGTCAGCCATCCAGTTTCCCTGTCTGGGAAACCCTGTGGGGTTGTGTTTGAAGTTATTTGAAGTCTTTCTTAAGAATGCTTGGAGACAAGGTAGCCAAAATCTTATTCTACTAAATGTGACACTTAATATTACAGCGTACTGGATGGGATCTGTTTACAATTTGTTTTAGGCCTCAGCACAACTGTATAACATTTTTTTGGGTTCATTTAATACAGTGGAGTTTCTCATTTTCAAAGAGACTCACTAAAAATATTAAGCTATTAAGTGTCTACAAGGTGATTGTGTGGTTGTAATTACAAATGTTCTCATGGTAGACATTTAGACAAAGGACCATTCCCACCTTCACAGATCAGAGTTTGCTTTTAGCTTTTCCTCCCAGATATAACTATGTTAAGTTTCAACTTTGTCTTTTTCAGAAAAAAAAAAAAAAAGTTCCCATAACGTTTACTATTTGTGAAGAGGAGACTTGATGTACTTGAGGGAAGGTTACAGCTTCATATGAACTCCCAGGAAATTTCTCCTCTTCTCCAGTGCACCAAGTTTCAGAGAGGACAACTGTGAACTTCCCATATACTCAAGGGTAGGCATTTTCCAGAATGTTCCCAATGCTGCCCAGAACATTGCTCAAATCAGCAGGAGCAGAAGGCAAGTTAGGGAAAATAGCAACATCCAGACGAGCCTCTGGATGTCCCTATAAGCCAGGGCACTTGGAGACAGCACAGATTCCTAGTGCACTTCAAGCACACCCCTGCCTCAGGGCCTTTGTATTGCACTTCCTTGTACCTAGAATATGGAGTATTCTAGGTAGAAGGAATCTACCTAGATAATCGGTAATTTACCTAGAATATACAGATACCTGTGTAGTTAACTTTCTCACTTCATTCTGCTCTCTGCTCTGATGTGATCTTATCAGCCAGTGCTTTCCTGACTGACCCAAATAAATTGGCATCCCACTTCCCATCCTACCCTACTTCCAGAATCCCACACTTTATCCCATTTGCCCTGCTTAATTCCTCTTCACAGTACTTACCGCCACTTGACGTAATATATATTTACTTTTTTTTTAAAATTCTGTATCTCCACCTATTAGAAGCTACACTCCAGAAATGCAGGTTTGTTTGTTTGTTTTCAAATTACTGTACCCCTAGGGTTTTGAACAATACCTGGCACATATTAGGCACTAAATATTTATGTACTGAATGAAAAAAACTGTTCTTTAAGGCACGGGAAAAAAATATATCTTTAGTGTTCAAGAAAATCTTAGAAATTTTTTAGTGAAAACCTTTCTCTTTGCAGAGGGAGAAACTGAAGACCAGAGAGGTGGTGTGACCCCCTGAGGCAACACAGGGATCAGTGGTAAAGCTGGGACCTACCCTACAGACCAGACTTCCTCGGGACCACACCCTGCCCCACATGGTTATCCCAACTCCACATGAGGTGCTCTCACTCATTTAAACCTTTTGACAAGGAAAATGAAAAGCCAGCTTCCTTTTAAGGAAATATAATCAAGACGGGTGTCGGGGGTTTGTTTATTTGCTAGGACAAAGAGCGAGTCCCACATAATTGAGGACCCAAGGATAAACCTTCTGTATCTCCTCAGAGTATTTAACATACAGTGTTGTTGTTATTGTAACCAAGCAATTGAACAAGCAGGAAACATACTGAGAAAACAATATCCTTCACTGCTTAATAATGGCATATCATTTTGTAAAATGGAATGTTGCAGCACGGTGGCAGCTGATGCCATTTGTTCTTAATGGTGACATTCTGTGCAGTGTAACAACACATCACACATAGTTAACAGATGCTGAGTCCCTCCTAATAGGTTGATAGAAAAGTTTACCAAGAAACAGACACTCTTCTGAATGGCTTGATCCGACCCACTCAAACACAAGAAGTTGTGATTGTTTTACAAGATGGCGTTCATTTTACAAAATGATGTATCACATTTTCTTTGGAACTGGAATCAAATTAACCCAGCCCCCTCAGCCCTGATGATGCCTCTGTGAAGCTAGACACATGTGAACTCCTGCATAAATTTTCTCCTTCCTTTTTGTGGTTCTTGGGGACATTTCTGTGCCTGTGATTATCCCCTTCCCTCTTTGTACCAATTCATGTCTTTTCTGTTCTTCACAACTCTATTCAAACATACATTTGACAGTTGTTTTCCTCAGACTAATTCATAATTCCTTTACATTGCTCCTGCATCCCATTCTCACACATTCTGTAGCTACTGTGTTCATACTGCATTCATCCCTATTCTTGTTTGTGAGTGTTCTTTGCTGTCATGTGAGTGCGGAAGGATGAAAGGAAAAGATAAGATAGTGTCCTTCTCTCCAGGAGTTGACAAGCTTCTTGTAAGGGAAGTCTAACAGTCATGAATCAATTAAAGGACAACTAATTGTAAATAGTGTAGCATTGATGAGGTGTTTCCCTGTCATGCACGTGAAGGCATATGGTTTTGTAGAAAAAACATGAAATTTGCTGTCTAAATCTGGATTTAAACTTTCTCCCACTACTAGCTGTACAACCTTGGACAAGTTACTTATTCTGAGAAGTTAATCTTGGCCTCAGCCCAAGGACCCTTGTTACTGTTGTGCCTCTAGTTGGATCCAGGTTCTCCAGAGGCAGGAGCCGCAGGAGCTTTCCCAATTCTTGTTACCACTGGGTATCCCATGGGGAGAATGATGAAAAAGAAACAATTGCCTATCAAGAGTAACCTGAAGGGCACCAGGAAATCCTCCATATTTACAAAAGTTTTTCTCTAGTCAACCCCTGAAAATGTACCCTTAGATATTGATTCCTTCAACCTAAGCATGTTCACCTTTCTGAGAATCCTCTTTTAAAATAAATATGTCCTTGAGTTTTAGAGACTTTTTCTATACGCATTACAGGTAGATATACCCATAGCTTGAGGCTTGTTGCCTACTGAGTACTGGAAGTAAGGGATGGGAGTTGGATGATCCAGAAAGGCAAGGAAAAGAAAGTCACTTCTGGTTAAAACAGTTTCTCTCTTTTGCATTCACAATTTTGTTCAAAACTCTTCGTACATATAGGAATTGTTTACAGAGCCACATGACTTGCTTTAATGTCCTTAATTAGGGTGAACAAGAAAAAATAAATTCTTATGTGTATTTGGGGCTTTGAATTCTTTATTACAGGAACTTTTATTTTTTTAAGTAATTTTTCTTAGAAAGGGTTTAGTACTTTTTCCAAGTTTTAGAAATGTCAGCCTTGCTCAAATGGAATCCATAATCGACACATGACAGAATCACTTCTAAATATTTACTGAGAGGCCACCTCAGAAAATAACTGGTTACTCTCAACACAAGTTTTGCAAATGATCCAAGACAATCTGCTTTTTCCCTCTGTAAAAGTGTGGGTTTAATACAACACGAGGGATAATGGGGTTCAGTCTAGTATAAAACCAGCACAGGCAAAAGAACCTGATGCTTTGTTACCAGGAAGAAAATCCTGTCAATCCTGATGATTAAATTAAACTGAAGATCCACATTTTCACATTGGTGAAATGGCTTATCTGCCTGCTCCTATCATTCTCCACAAGTGCTAGAGTGTGGGCTGAACTGGGAATCAGATGTTTGAAAAGAAAGACACAAATGCAATTTTCTTCTATTGTCGAAATTTCATTGCAAATCTCCCCAAAACAGGGATTGTCCCTGCTGGAGCCAGAAGCCCAATTATCATTTCTAGGGAACAAGAACAGAAGGGCTCAAATCACAGTCCTTTTCCAAATACACCCTCTTTACTTTACCTTGTGTTCTGTACTCTGAAGTTTTTCCCATCATCAACATCTAACATAGTTATTGGGGGCATGAGAGTGCTTGGCTGGGCCCACAATGGTCTAGGAATTTTTAAAAAATGGATCAGCTAGTTGTACATTTAAATAATGCTATGTTATTCAGATGCTGTAAAATTTTCACAGCACTCCCAAATGCCTTATGTCATGTATTCCTCCCAGTTGCTCTGTGAGTTAGCCAGGACAGGAAAAAAATGACAGAATGTGGAAGACTGTGAGTAGAGACCATTGTCTTTTCTCCACCTCTCCCCTCTTATTATTATTGAGGAGCCTGAGACAGAGAAGGGAAGTAACCAGTCTGGAGTCACAAAGACAGGACTAAAATCAGGTCTCCCAACTCTCAGTCCAGGCTGTTACTGTTGAAATATGACAGAGGCAAGCAGAAAAACAGGCAGGTGACAAATGTATGTAAATAAATTATGTTGATTTGTGGTTAAAGGAAAAAGGAGCTTACTTCAGAAATATCACAGCCTGAGTGGCTTAAACAGCAAATATTTATTTCTCATAGTTCTGGAGGTTGGGAAGTCCAAGATCAGGGAATTGACATATCCAGTGTCTGGTGAGGGCCTGTTTCCTGCCTGTAGAAGGCTCTCTTTTTGTTGCAGCTCTTTCCTGACCTCATCTAATCTCAATTACCTCCCATAGGTCTCACCTCTTAATATCATCACACTTGGGGGTAGGGTTTCAACATTAAATTTGGGAGGGGGCAGGGTAGAACACACATTCAGTCCATAACAGCGACTTCAGAATCTCAGATGAGGAAGGTGAGGGTAGCTTTATATTCTGAAAAAAATTGCCAAATGTTTTTAATCCACATACTCCTCCCCCACTGTAGAGAAAAAAGCACTTAATCCTTCTGCATTTTAAATGTCTATCCCCAAGCATGTAAGGAAAAATGCATGCAGATGTGTGTGGCAGTGGGAGGCGGACTCATGTAAACACCCACTGATCATGCACCCACAAAGTTGCTGGGTAACTGAGCAGCTCCTTGATGCTGTATTGACTCTATTTAAGGTAGGTGGAGGCTCCACCTCCTGGCTCTCCTGGGAGTTTGAGAAAGACAAGACATAATATTTTCCCAGTATTCTCTTTGATTCCTCCTCTCTATGAGCACTTTTCAGTGTAGACTCTTGGTTTCCCCCTTGGCAGACAACACATACCATGTGGAGAATTATGATGTCTGCAGTGAATTGGATTCTTTTATTGGCCATTTACTAGCTCTATAACCTTGTGCAAGTTACTGTCCCAGTTTGTCTTATTTTTTTAATCTGGAAATTTTGGAAAGTAATATTGGGTTGGCCAAAAAGTTCGTTCGTGTTTGTCCATAAGCTATTCCTGAAAACCTGAACAAACTTTTTGGCCAACCCAATACCTTCCTCATTGGGTGGCTTTGAAGAATAAATATGTTAGGTATGTGTAGTGGACATTTGTCATATTTTCTGGCTCCCCAGAACTTTTTAAAACCTTCACTATGTTTGGGGAATGTGCAACCTTATTAGTCCTTCCTCCTAGAGAAGAAGCTAAGAACTCATGTCCCAGTCTTCATGGAAACAAAATCACAAGCTCTATCACTAAACTGTATTCTTGAGACTGATTTAGAAAAGAGTAACTTGAGGGAAGAGGTTACAGTGGGTTCAACTATTTGTTGGCAGGGTTGGTTACTGAGCCTGTCTTTGTGGGTCACTGGTGACTTTAAAATCAAATTTCTGGCCTAAAATTGATATCAGTGCAGGTAATATTTATGGTTTCTGGTGGCTCTTATCAGATAACATATTGGTTAACCTAATATATTCTCTTTTTAACCCTGGGTTGAGTTATATTTTCCTTGTTCCCTGAAGATGTGTATATGTGTATATGAGTGTGTGTGTATGTGTGTTCCCTTCTAGAGTCCAGAGGCCAGTCCATTTGGATTTATATCAGAGAGTATGATGTTGGAGAATTTCATTGTTTGATTTTACCCAAAAGGAGTTTTAAGAGTCTTTGACTTAAACTGACTGTCTCTGTGGACTTGCCAATTTGGGGTTTCATTTTCTTAATCACTGCAAATTGGATTTTGGTCTCCTTTCCCATGCTGACTTTCAAGGTTTTGAGGCTTTTCTTCTAGAATGATTAGTGTGTATATTCTAATTTGGATCCTTGAATCTACCATTTCACTAAAATTTCTTTATGTGTTTTATAGCTCCAGTGCCAGGACAGTCTCAATTTCCTGATTCCATCTGCACAGACTTTAATCCCATTGGGGGAAAATCTTCTGTTCTTCTTGGGAACCCTTGATTCAAGTCTATAATAGTGAGCTTTAGGAAGAAATTTGCCTTTATAGACAACTATGAGAATCAAAGCAGTTCAGATCCTACTTGTATGTGAGACAAATATTTCCCTGGCCACCAACCTGGTGCCACTCAAGGTGGTATAGGTAATACATCATTCAGTTTTAGTACCTTTTCACATGCTGAACCCTGGAAGTATAAGATGATAAAGCACAGTCTCTGTCTGCCCTCAAAAATGTCATGGTCTGAAAGGAGAGACACATAAACAAACTAATAATGCAGTGATAGGATGCAGAGGTCTAACCCTGAAGTGCAGGTGTAAAAAGAGGTCAGTAAAGGCTCTCTGCAGAAAATTTTTGAGTGTAAGCTTAAAAATAAATAGACATTTGCTAAGAGAAGAAGGGTAGCAAAGATATGTCAGGGAGGTAGAGTTGGAGAGACCAGTATTACTCAAAATGAACAAATATGAAGTGACCTATTTAGCTAGGAAACTACAAGCAGTGCTCCGGATTAAAGCAGAAGGCAGGGAGTGGTCACAGAGGCTAGGGAGTTGATAAGGAAGATGATTGTGTAAAGGATGAAAAGTTTTCCTTTATCCTGATCCTCTTAGAGTTCCTGATTGGGTCTGAAAATTAAACTGACAGGAGAGAAAGCATACAAATTTATTATATAAGTTTTACATGACCCAAGAGTCTTCAAAAGGAAATGAAGACCCAAAGAAATGGTTAAACCTGAGTGTTTTTATGTAGGTTTGATGACCAGTGGAAAGTTGAAGAAATATATGGTAGGGCAAAGAGTATGAGCTAAGTGTAATAAATTCAGGAAAACTTAACAAGGCTTGTTTGTTCAGATTTCTCTCCATGTCTCTTTGTCCTCAGAGATGTTTCTACTGGGGAAAAAAATGCACAACCATAAGTTGAGAGTTATGTTTTATTTGGGAACCTTACTGAGGGCTATAGCCTAGGAGACAGCCTTTCAGATAGCTCTGAGGAACTGTTCCAAAGAAGTAAGGGAGGATCCAAGATATATAGGAGTTTTTTGCTGAAAAAAAAATGTAGCTGAACATCAAAAGATTACTGCTAATCACAAAATACATAAACCTCAACTTAATGATTTTAGTGCTTTACTGTATATGGGAAGATGCAAGAGTCTGTATTCATTGAAATTATTCCTTTGATATCTTAACTATCTAGGGCCAGTAACCTGTTTTTCTACATCCTGCATCCCCCTCAGGACACCACTGGGGTGGCTGAAGTGGCTGTTGGCTGAAACATTATTTACTGAAATGGCAGGCAACATTTTTTGTCCACAGTGCCTCCTCTTGGTCATAAATTCAACCAAGGTTTGGGAAGCATTTTATGACCAATTTGTCCCACTGCAATAGGAAAGCTCATTCTTAGACCAGGTGAGGATTCTGTGGATAACTCAATATGTTAATTTTTGGATTAGGCCCTTTTTGATAACCTAAAATTCTCTGGGTCACCTGTCTTACTAAGTCTATTATGATCCAGGAAATGTTTTCCCTTGATGCTTCTTCCCATAGCTAGAGTTACAGTATTACTATTATTCTATCTACATAGAATACACGATTGACTGTCTCAGGACATTTAGCCATCTATAATTTTGTTGGAGACCTAGTTACACATTTGATAATGCAAGAGACACCAATCTTATAAAATAGACAGAATAAGTAATACACTTAATAACATTAATAAAGTCATAGTATAGCAGAGCGAGGCACAAGGCATAAATAATTTGAAAACAATGAGAGGTCAAATTAAAACAATTATTAGTATAACTAGTTGTAATCTGGTTGGTTAAGCCATCACATCCACAGGGCAGCCAGCTGGAGAAGCCAAATTCTGGATAGATCAGGTAGAGAGAAAAACATAAATGTTTCATCATTGTTTACAAAGTATACGTTATCAAATTGTAGGTCACAGTTAATGTACGAGGAAAGATTTTTCTGGAAAACAAAGATTAAAAGCCAGTATATTTCAAGAAAAAAGTCATAAAATTATAAATCATATTTATCAGTTCTTTAGTCTCATGTAATTTATTAATCAATATTTATTCATTCAACCGAAGTGACAATAAAAGACCTTTAAGGCAAATACTGATCATTTAGAAGGCAGAGAAACTCACACTCTGTTATCAGAAGTAAGTCAACATTCTAAGAAAACGTTGTTCTCTTAACAGAAAGAGAAAACCAAACTCTAGTCCTGCACCAGCTCACCCTCAATAACAAAACTCATTTACCTAATTAAATTCAATCCAAATCCAGCCTGACCAGGAATAAAACTCAGGACTCCCTTTCTACAAACCTTCCTCAACTTTCTGCATCTATATTAGTTTATCTCTTATTTTTCTTTCCCATTTAGAAATAACCAGCTTTAGGACAAAATCACTTTCCCCTTAACAAAATGCACTTCCATTCCTCCTACCTTCTTTTGCTGAAAACATACGTTCTACTTTCTTTGAACACTGAAATGTTTCTCTTATTATCCCTGTAGCTTTAATTACATATATTATAATTTTAACCCTTAAAAATCTTAATGTCTAGTGAAACCTGAGAAGTGAGTAATTCTGAACTGTTTGTCATGCCAGCATTTCCTGATTGTCAAAATAAGCGTATTCCATAACCTCTAGAAATGTATATCTTCTCATAGCAAAATTTCTTTCCTCAATGTGATACAAAATATTTGTTTAAAAGTCCAAACATTTTTAGTTTCCCTCTCATAAGAAGACAAGAGTAGGTAAACTTAGACCTGTTTAACAGTCAATGTTCCAGTATTTTATCTTATTCAAAATAATCTGGATATTCAATAAATTCCATAATTTAACTTAACTTAGCAAAACTCTTAAGTTTCATTTTGCCAAAATTCTGGAGAAACTATTTTGGATAGACATACACAAAATATAATTATTCTTAAAGAGTTCACCTGAAAAACTCTTATATCATTTACCTCTATTTTATAACTTATGAAAATATCATCATACAATTTTTTTTTTTTCTAACAAACTCTGCAACAGAAATAACATAAACTTATTGACCCTCAGTAAACCTAGGTATAATACAGGTAACATCATATTGATGACTCCAAAGACATGCTCTCACCAATTAAACCAAAACCTAAGCTAATTTTAATACATATGTATAATGTACACACAGAAACAAACAGACATAACTAGAGATCTCGTAGCTTCACTTTAAAACTTAGGTATTACACTATAAACTTTCTAGTTCATAAATAACTATTGCAATAAGTTAAATGTATTTGCTCAGATGGCTAAAGCTTTATTATTTGTGGAAAAGACTTTTAATATTTGTGTTTCTCCTTGACAAACCCTTAAGGAGGCTATGAATTAGATTTTGGGTGAGGGAGTATTTCCAGGGTTTCAGTTTAAAAAGGTCTCCTCACCCCCTCCTTTTTTTCTTTTGGTTTCAGGTTCTTAGGCTCAGTCTCAAGTCATTGTGGGCTATATTTACATTTCTTATTTGTAGAGATTTGCAAGACAAAGACAGTTACTTTTAATTCCCCAAAGAACTGGTCTACTTCCTAAATAAAATTAAAAGATTGATTTGCCCAACCACATTTTCTTTCATTTGCTTTTTTGTATCAGTGAGAAGATTTGCAACTAAACTGAAAATCAAGAGTTCTAGGTTCTAGAACTTTAGGGTTCAATTTATCATGCCTTCAAAAGTTTGCACAAGGCATTCAACAAAGTCTCTCTTTCTGGGGGTGTCAGTTAAATGCAGAGCAGAAAAATCTCTATTATTGTTTTTATCAGCCCCTGAATATTATCTCCCAGTTTTTATTTCATATTGTGTGGGCTCATGTAACCCTATTGGTTTCCTTTAGTATGTTTAATTAATATCACCTGAGGGGCAGATTTATATACCCTGTCTTATAATGCGAGGCAGGAGAAGCATTCCCCAGTGAGACATAATATCTATTCCACAATATAGTTAGACAAAAATAATATAACCACTTTACATTTAAATATACCATTTTTTATAAACTTTCATCTCAATTTGATCAACTTTTATACCTTTAACTTTAGTTTCCACTAAGACCCTATCAACAAGCCTTAGTCTTACAAGGAGTCCCAGAAGCTTTCCTTTTAATCTATTTAATCTATTTTTGTATAAAGGCTTTGGGGTCCCCAGTGAGGAGTTAAGCCAAGGCACTCAGGCTCTTTTCTTAATCTTTTAACTTGGTTAATTGGCCTAACTGTTGCCCCAAACAATTTCTGGCTAGGTACTTCAGTGTAATTTTCTTCCAGCTTAATATGCATGTTATATACATATATATGTATATATAAAATATATATTATATATAAAGGGGTAAATAGAGCAGACTTGTTTGGGGTCCTTTAATGTTAGGGACTTAAAAAGGGTCCCTTTAGCCCATCTAACCTCAGGTAGTTTTGTATCAAAATCTTTTGTTTTAATCCTTTTAATATCTGTTTTATTTATCCCATTTCTTAATAGCCATCTAAAGATTTCTATCCTGTTGGGATGAGTCCCTTTAAAATTTTCACCTTTTTGGGAAGAAGTCTCTTGATTTTTCCCTCAGCTTCTTCTTAATCAACCTAATTAACAATTAATCTGATGTTTTATTAGAATGTGTAAGACCCATTGAGGGAAAGCCCAGACCACAAATAAGGCTTCTAAAACCGTTTTTTTTGTTTGTTTGTTTGTGTGTTTGTTTTAGACTAAGGGAGTTCTTATGTTAGCCACTATATATATCGACCTTCTATTAATATATATATATATATATATATTTGTGTGTGTGTGTGTGTGTGTGTGGTATGCGGGCTTCTCACTGTTGTGGCCTCTCCCGTTGCGGAGCACAGGCTCCGGACGCACAGGCTAAGCGGCCATGGTTCACGGGCCCAGCCGCTCTGCGGTATGTGGGATCTTCCCGGACCGGGGCACGAACCCGTGTCCCCTGCATCAGCAGGTGGACTCTCAACCACTGCGCCACCAGGGAAGCCCAATATTTTGTTTTTTTATAAGTACCAGTAAAACAGCTGGTTATAATGAGAACTCTCTAAAACTTTACCAGTTTAGAAGTTTCTCTAACTTAAAGGATCTATCATCTGGCCATTGATGGGTAGTATCTTAATAGTGACTCAAACCAAGAAGATGCAAAGGCGTCCCCGCAAGAGAATACAAAGGATGTAGCCTTCACAAGATCTAGAAAATTTTCTCCCCAAAATAGTCTTCTTAGTGTCTTTCAACTGAGAATAAACCACTGAGTTGTTGAAGCAAGGGGGACCCCTTCCAGGGCCCAAGAGTGAACTCTTATCTAACACTCAGAAATGAATTGTCCGAGGAGACACACGTGCTGACAAAGCAAGAGACTTTATTAGGAGGGGGAGCCTGGGCAGAGAGCAGCAGGGTAAAGGAACCCAGGAGAACTGCTCTGCCACATGGCTTACAGTCACCGGTTTTATGGTAATGGGGTTAGTTTCTGAGTTGTCTCTGGCCAGTCATTCTGATTCAGAGTCCCTCCTGCTGGTGCAAACATCACTCAGCCAAGATGGATCCCAGTGAGAAGGATTCTGGGAGGTTGTTAGGCCATGTGGACTGGTGTTTCTTCTCTCCTTTTGACCTTTCCCAAATTCTTCCGGTTGGTGGTAACTTGTTAGTTCCATGTTCCTTACCAGGACCTTCTGTTGTAAGATAACTCATGCAAGGGGTTACCATCTTGCTTGGCCAAGGCGGGTGGTTTCAGTCAGTGGTCCCCCTCACAGAGTGTCTTTCAACTGAGCAAAATCTTTCCAGTGTCTTTCAACTGAGGATAACCTGGGTACCTCTTCTTGAAACTAAGTTTCAAGGAAAACCTACTCATCCAGAGAGTAGCTTAACACCACCAAATAAACTTAAGATCATCAGCCAATAACGGGAGATCCAAGACCCAGGAGAGACTCACCCAAATTTGTCTGGACTCTCTGAGAAGGTGGACAGGCACAAAAAGCCTCTGCTGGTACCAAAGGTCTGGTTCCTTGTAGAGTTCATCTGAAGGAAAGAAGTCTGCTCTCTGTCCCTTTGTTGGTCACCAAAATCATTGACTGGAAAAAAAAGTGCAATCTAAATGTTGAGAGTTATGTTTATTTGTGGACCTTACAGAGGACTATCACCCAGGAGACAGCCTCTCAGATAGCTCTGAGGAATTCTTCCAAAGAGGTAAGGGAGGAATCAGGACATATAGGAGTTTTTGCTGGGGAAAAAAAAAAAAAAAAAAAAAAAAAAAGTATCAAACATCAAAAGAATACTGCTAATCACAAAGAAACAGACATCTCAACTTCACGATTTTAGTGCTTTCTATGCTTGGGAAGATCCAAGAGTCTGGGCTCACTGAAATTACTACTTTGATACGCATCTTAACTATCTAGGGCCAGTATCCTATTTTACTCCATCCTGAATTCCCCTCAGGGAACCACTGGGGTAGTTGCAGTGACTGATGGTTTGAAGGCTGGCAACACTTGCTGTTTGCTGAAATGGCAGGCAGAAATTTTTTGTCCACATAAGGATGTTCCTTTTCTTCAGGTATAGGGAGGGAGGGTACCGCTCACATGAGGGTTTGAACACTTGCTTCAGGGGAAGGTCAGAAAGTCCTTCTTACACATGCCATTTCTCAAATTCCTTCAGCCTGAAATATTCAGTATGCCAACGAGCCATATTTTGGTGTAGCATGCCCTGAAACCCATGAGAACGAGGGTCTTTTTTCTGATTGTGGGTACTGATAGTGTGCTATGACTGTAAGCCTGAGAAACAGGCCAGGTTAGGATGGACAGGCTGAGGTGATGGGCAGAGTTAAGAGGAGGCAACCATAGCCTACTTCTTGCCCCTGAACTAGAGGTCGACCTTATTGAGAATAGCTTCTTTTCTGTTCCACAGGTACCTCTCTAGACCTGGCTTACTGAGGATGAATCCCTTCCCCCAGCAGGTATGACCCATTTTCCACACCATGCCTTCTCTTCTTACTGAGATAAGAAACCCCTAGGGATAACCCACACCCAAGTCTTCAGCCCGTTTGTGTGACTTTGCCTTTTATACCCTGGATAGCTTTTTTTCCTGTATTCTTTTACTCTGAGGATGCAAATATTCCTCATCATCCTTGGGGGCACAGGTGACAGTTCTACTACTAACATCAGCCACTTTCTCTGTAATCAGTGTTCTGATCCCCACTCTTGACAGTGTCTCAATGATTTTTTCAGATTCTCTTATGACTGGTTTGAGGGTCTTCTAATACGTTATACATTACCCACCCCCCATCTAGGGGATTTCTCTACAATTCATGTTACATTCTTGGCTTTTACATTTTATTAGGATCTGGGTAATCAAGTTTAATCCTCAGAATTTCAAGACTACCAGGGTAAAAATCAACTTTTCAATTATAACTGTGCTTTGACACTTGAATGAGTTCTCATTGCAGGAATGCCTTTGAAAAGAGATCTGGCTCATTATGATTGATAGATGGGTGGAGCTTCTCAGCAATCTACTTCCTTCAGATGTTAATGGAAGGACTGTTCTCCCCTTTCTAAGAATCACTGCCAGTAATTGAGATAATCAGATATTGCAAAGATGGGAGCTGTGAACAAATGATCTCCTGAATGATGTCAGTGGACAGCATGTGGTCTCAATACTTATACTGTATGACCATGATCATAAAGCTCTCTCTTCTATTTTAAAACAGAAGAAACTATCATCAGTAGATAAAACTGGATTTAATAGCAAGCCACTACAAGCTCATGATTTTCTGAACTGAGTATTTTTCTAACGATAATAAGAAAAATAAATAGTCCAAGCTACTTTTATAGATTGTTCTACTTTGATACCATTTTGGAAAGCAGATCTCACAGAACAATCTAGTAAAATGGATATTGTTACAGGGGAAAATACCACTAAAACCCATCAACCCTAGAATCTTCACTCTTGGCTTAAAATTGGTCAGTCCTTTCTGATTGCTTTCCTCATTTATTCCAGATTCCTCAGGGTTAACAGCTAGAAAGTTTATATTGTAATGGCATTTAATTGGCATTTTAAATAATGGGTTCATAATTTAGGTCAAGATGTTTCATAATGGTTGTAATTTGGAAGCAGACAAAAGCAAATATTATCCTTAACTTGTGGGATAGTGAGCTGAGAACCCTTTGTGTCTAAACAGCCTTTCTGTGAAGTAGGAATAACAGCATGAGTCACCATCCCCTCCTTTCTGTAACAATAAAAGACTTTCTACAAATGTTAATCAGGCTCCCAATGGTTCAAAGTTCATTTAAGATCTTTCACAATTATTTCTAACTCTAGACTCTTCTTTTAAAAACTTTTGCATATTAATAGTAAGTATTCCCACACTTCTGGAGGATATAGTGTGTAAAGATATATTCTTTACATCATGAACTCATTGAAATATTAATCCTATACACAATTACACTTACTATAGCAATCTCACATATGAGAAAATTGAGGCTCAGGCATGCGAATAACTTATGCAGCATCAGCCACCTAGTATGTGTCTGAGCTATGATTCAAATGTAGTTCTCATGAACACAAAAGGCTCTTAATTCACAGAACAAGCTTCCATTTTCTAGCAGTATGTTAGTTAGTCTCTGCTATAGTGAGTGTTGCCTGATTTTTCTTAATTAATTTAGGTTTGTTGTCCCAGTGATTACCTTCAAAATCTATGTGCTTAAAAACCAGCTCTAGATTTTTGCCAGCAATTGACATTAAGCTCCTTGAAAACAACTGGATAATACTCTTTCCATGTTTTCTATCTTGGGCTTCATTTTCTCTTTAGTGAGTGTCCTGCACATTCTTGTTAGGACATAGTGTTCTTTAGAGGAAGAGACATACAAAATAGGTGTGGCAATCTCTGTCATTTACCAGTGTTATCTGATCTTAGCTGCTGCAGACAACTAAGATTGTAGCATTACCAGGTATTAGCAGGAACACTACAGGGATTTCTCCATAATTGTCCCACTGACATTTGACTTGAAAAATCTGCTCAAGTTTATATTTAGATTGAGTATCAATAGTAAAGTTAACATAAAGGTATCACACTCAATAACTGGTGTACAATAAATTTATTTAAAAACAAACATAAACCTGAATTTCATTCCTTCTCCAAAAACAGCCCTTTCTGAATTAAGACAAATGTTTTTATCTTTTGAGCATATTTTTGTTAACAAGGAATGAATGTAATATTCAGTGGAATGCATTTAATTTATTTTTTTTTCCTTCAAGTTTGAAACACAGGTTGGAAAGAGCAATTGTCACAAGAGGACTTTTATTTCCAGGACATTGTCTGTGCATTCATTTTAGGAATGTGATGGATCATGTGAAACATTAAAGTTTGTCTGACGGATAAGGTCTAGTGAGAACCCACAAAGCCATTCAAGCAGAAATGCTCTGGAGACCTATTTAGACCAACCTTGAATACATTCTATTTCTTTTGTCTTTGCCAGCTGCTCCTTTTTGAAACCAGCCTTGCTGTTCTCAAAGAGCTTATTATTAAAATTGAGCTAAGTACAGCCCAGTTTTCACCATCTGTTAGAAGACGGATCACTGCTGGTGTGTTTACAAACTACCTCATACATTCTTTATCACCAGCATATACTTTAGGAATAATATAGATGTATCTTTTCTTGACTACTGTTATTAAAACCATATGGCATTCTGCTTGGTCAACATTTGGTGTAAAGAATCAAAAGGAAAAATATTTAAGTTTTTCCTGGTGACTGATATATATGTATCTTTACAATTTGTAAACAATAGCCAAACCAAGTGACTATCCTTGTGTTATCACAGCATTTTAGCATTTGTGTGTGGTGTCTGGGTTGTAGGGACCTCTTGGATCTACCCATATGATGCTTAGACATCAGTTTGATGAAAAGCTAGCCTACAGTATCTATATATTTTGTTATTTTAACAAAAAATATTATGAGTAGTCAACTTTCATTTTTCCAGGAATATGTTTACAAAAAAGAATATTCCAATCACATGTATAGTCTGCTTAATCAGAATTAACCATTTTATACTTAGATTATCAGTTTCCAAAGAAATGAGGTACAATGAAATCAATGTCCACTAAAATGCTGTGGAATATCACTGACAACATGATTAACATTCTAAAGACTTTCCAAAGCTTTAGGGTCATTCTAAACATAAATTTAATTACCCAGAATATTAGATAGAAAGAGGGAAGATGTGGGAGTTGGGTTGTATTCACTTATTTTATGACATATCCTGGAAGTTTTCTTTTTCCCTTAATGCATTCATCAGATCAAGTTTGTGACTTGATTGTAAAAGCTAAGTTACACAAGAACAAAATCAGATATTTGGTCTCTAGTTCAGGCAGAGATATTGGTGTGAGAAAAAATCAGATTTATCTTAAAATATAGGTGATTTGGAGCCCCTACAACAAAATGTCTTCTTTGATGGTCACAAGTGCTTATGAAAGATAATAAACATAAAGTTTTCCAAGGACAAACACCAATGAAAACAACTGTTGCTGTTTTATGCATTATCCAGGAGGAAGAGAGAGATGCCTTACAATAAGAAATTCTTCTCCTGCTCTCCCCACCCTTACCTCTTACAATCCAATTTAATCAATATTTTAAGGGAACCAGTACCTATTCAGATGTTCAGTTTAAATACATGTTCTGTATAATGTGTTCAAATGCCTAATGTATATTTTGGAGTGACCATTTGAATTATTCCAAGCCATTTTACTTCTAGCAATGACAATACTTCACTTTAACTTTAGAAGCATTTTCCCATCCTTGCTCTCGTTAGATTTCGTAAATTATCTTGACACACTGTGGGATAGAGTTATAATTTCCATGCACTGGTGAAAAAGCAAACAAACAAAAAATGAGTCTCTGAATTCAGTACAGGAAAGAAAGAAGTGTTTGAGAATCCACTGGGTGAGAAAAAGGCATGTTGGCCAGCCAGAGAGAAATAATCACATCATTATCATTTTCTAAATGACCCAAAACAATGAAACAGCATTAAAATGCATTATACATGTGTCTTTTTCTTTAAGCTACATGTTGGGTTTTCTTTTTATTATTATTTTTTCAACAACATTTTAATGAGCAAATATTTCAGACACTATTCTCTTCACTGGAATGGTCACCACCTGTGTTGCTGTTTCAGGTGGGAGAGCCCTACTATGGTCACTCATTCCACCCATGAGCACCAACATGGGGATGCCTCTCCACCATTGCATTGAGGTCCAAGTTTCCCATTTAAATAAAGTTTTTAAAAAAGAGGCTTAATTTTCCCTGTTGGAAATAGGGAAACGTCTTCTCATCCTTCTTTTTTGTTAGAGCATATACTTTAGAAAACTTGTAAGTTCTTTCTCTGTCTCTTTGAAATGTATGTAAAATTTTCTAGAAACCAAATAAGCCCCTTGCCAGCTTTATAACCCAGGAGTGTCTTTCTTAAGGGTCTGGGAGATATCTCTTTGAAAAGTAAACATCAACAGAGATAGTACCCCTACTTTTCAGTTGCTGTGGGATGGTAAGAGCCTAACTTCAATGGGCACCGGGCTCCAAGTTGCAAAACTACCTCCTGTCAAAAAGATATGAGAAGTTTATTTTTCCTTTGTATAAATCAATTAAATATCATGGGTGGTCACTCCAATTACCAGGTAAATTTAGGGTAAGTTTGAGTGTAATAAATGGTACTGTTGTGTCCTCTTATTTGAGGACTAATTATTGTTTATCTAGAGACCATGTAGGTAGTAGATTGTATTTACCTGGTTACAAATGGGTAAGACTTCTTTCTGTCTTGCAGTCTCTCAGAGAACTGCCTGTGATGTGCATGACATTCTGGTTTAATGCTTTTTCAGTAAATTCTTTTCTCTACAACTTTTCTCGAGAGGTTTTCTGGGTTGGGAGAAAATTTTGTTTTAAATTAATAATTTCCCCAAATGTTTAACTTGTAACTTTGGGGCTTTGTGAGGAAACATCCTCATTAGATGATAAAATAAGGTCGTGAGAAACAATTCAGGTCAGTGCAAGCACTATTCTCACTCCAACCAAAAGGGGACTCTGGTTGACTGGGGGAAATTCTGGGTGGAGGCACTAATTCCCACTTAAGTGAAAGTGGCAATACTGACTAGCAAGTTCTCCTCAATTCGATCTCTTCCCTGGACATTTAAAAAATGTCCCTCATAGATGACGTCTACTCAGTCTACTTGTCCAGGCAGTTACCAGACTGTGGACTCTATTCTAGGAAAAGTCTCCTGGATTGGTTTCCAGACTTCTGGACATGTCCATCCAAGACTAGCACCTATTCCTCAAAACATTCCCTTCTTTACTCCACAATTGCTTTCAAATGGCTTTTCAAAGTTAATAGTCAATTAACCTGTTTCTAGCACAGGAATAGAAACACAGACGTAGAGAACAGATGTGTGGACACAGGACGTGAAGGGGAGAGTGGCACGAATTGGGACATTAAGATTGACACATATATACTACCATATGTATAATAGACAGCTAGTGGGAACCTGCTGTATAGCACAGGGAGCCCAGCTCAGTGCTCTGTGATGACTAGATGTGTGGGATGGGGGATTGGGAGAGAGATCCAAGAGGGAGGGTATATTTGTATACATACAGCTGATTCACTTTGTTGTACAGCAGAAACTAACACAACATTGTAAAGCAATTATACTGCAATTTTAAAAAAGATGTTAAAAAAAACCCTCCAGAACTCAAACCCTTAACAGCATGATTTTTTTGAAGCTTTACTTTTCAAAATTCAATAGGACCATAAAGATGGTGAGGTGGTGGTAGTGGTGGTGTTGGGGAGGATACGGTGATTTCTCCAAGTACAGATAAATAATAAACAAAATTTAAAAACATTGAAGTGTGTATATTTCAAATATATTTGAATTTTCCAACACTTTTTCAAGTGCATTTAGTTTATTGCTTCACATTACCTGCATCTGCACCTGTATTTTGGAACAGAATTTGTGCCTTGTAATTCAGCCAGTCGATACATCTTCCCCTCTATAATAGAGCATCTTGGATTCAATGTGATCCTCACAGATTTGGGCATTTCCTTGTCTTGATTCTCTACTACCCCCACCCCCAACAAAGTTACAGCTAAACATTAAAAGGCTCTGAATTATTTAAGCAACTTTTATACTGCTTGTGTAAAGTTTCATTTTATTAAATGTTTCTCAGTGTGATTTTTAAATCACCTCCTTTGGCTCCAATGTAATTAAGATCTAATAGGCAGGAGACTTTTCCCTCTTGGCATCTACCTCCAGGCTACTTAGCTTCTTCTGGGTTTTGCTTTGGTGTTTTCCCAACTGTAGAATGACACATTCTTCTTAATGTCTTCTCAATGTCTTCAGGAGGGAATGAGTGATAGTCTTCAATCATGCCACTGTTGAATATTCACCTTGACCATTCTGTGTAATGCTTTTACCTTTTTTTCTACATGCTGTAGCATATACCAGTTATAATAATAATAATAGTGTTAATGTAATTTCCCATTTTCTGAGCTCTAACATTATACAAAGTACTGGAATAATTTTATTTACATTATTTTACACATAAAATGAAATAAGAAAGGTACTATTTGCATCTCTATTATCCAGAAAAGAAAACTGAGGGTGAGTAAGTTGAAGTAGCTTGCCCATGGTCACATTGACTCCAGAGCTGGACCTTTTAGTGATGTTGCTTTACTATTATAGAGTAGATAGAGTTTCTAATTAGTTACTAACCTTATTTTAAATGGATTCAAAATAGCGTTGTTCCTCTTTTAGGAACCAGGAAGCTTAATCAGTATTGCATGGTAATTAAGAACATAGCTTCATTGTCTGAAGGCCTGTGTTGGTTGTTTCTATTACTATTATGCTATTATTAACAAATGAGGGAGTTAAAGATACTCCTTAAGTTTGGTAAGGGAACATTTCCAGTCCAGGACGTGTGTGTTCCTAACACAACACACTCTTCCTGAGGATTGTTGTAACTGAAGTGACCATTTTGTTCTTTGGAGACTGTTATTCACAAAACTATCCTAACCAGCAAGGTTCATCTATGAACTCAAAATCAGTAGTTTGAAGAACAAAATGAATTCAGCTTGTCTAAAAAAGAGATCAATTTGTAACCAAAGTATGAAATGAGTTCAAAATAATATCATTGCAGAAACAGACCTATGATTTTGTGACAGTGAAATCCAACTATTCTGTCATTTTAGTTAACCCAATTGCCACCATAATTTTTGGTCTTCAGAACTCATTCCAGGGGTCTTGTATGACAGCCCAAATAACAACCTCAAAGAATAAAATATTTAACTTCCCAGATATTGAACAATACTGAGTAATAATATTTAATAGGCTATTATTGGAATCTGACAGAAAAGGGATATCCGTCAAAATGAAAAGATAAAAGGAAATTGGTATAGTTCATGAATACAAGAGATTGACAAACACTCAGGACCTTTATCTATTAGCTCTATGAAAAATAACCCTGTCTGCCTAATATGGTGGCCACCCCTTAGCAAAATGCATGCTGGATTTGAACTGCAAGATCTCTTAAATACCTTATAGAGTTTTTGCTATACTTCATTTATAAACAGAAAACAACAAGCATACTGGCCTGGAAAAAAGTTCATTTTGAGCAAGGCTGCTTTTTTCATTCAGGTATAATACAGTGCCCCAAGACTCTTCTAAACTTTTCCTGGTAGATATTTTCAGAACTATTTATCATGGTCACAACATGAAGTAGTTTCTGATTTATGCAGTGAGCTTCAGACTTTTGGTATTTCCTCTCTTAGCTTCAATCCATCAGGAAGCTGGTCTGCATCACATTTAACACTAATACAGCACTGTTGATAATGCCCCAATACCCAGCATGCATAAGAAGGAGGCCTCTGGAGGATACAGAGGGCTCAGAATGTGAGATGGCAGTGTAAGCAGCCTAAACTGAAAGATTTTTCAACTTTATAGGGTTTTTTTGTTTGTTTTTGGAGCAAAATAATGCATGCTGGCAAATTAGAAAAGCTAGAGATTTCATGTATAAATGGAGAATTATAGCCAAACTCTATGATTTTGTATTGTTTGAACAAAAGGCTTTTAGGAGATTTTGGTGAGAGAGGAGAGCTTCCTCAGAGGTCTGGGTCAATCAGACTATTTACCTCAATATCATCATATTCCCATTATCTGGCACAGGGCCTGCATGTTAAAGGTTCTGATAAAGACAGGTTGGGGAGGAGGAACCAAGATGGTGGAGTAGAAGGACATGCTCTCACTCCCTCTTGTGAGAACACCAGAATCACAATTAGCTGCTGGACAATCATCAACAGGAAGACACTGGAGGAACTCACCAAAAAAAATACCCCACATCCAAAGACAAAGGAGAAGCCACAATGAGATGGTAGGAGGGGCACAATCACAGTAAAGTCAAATCCCATAACTGGTGGGTAGGTGACTCACAGACTGGGGAACACTTATACCACAGAAGTCCACCCACTGGAGTGAAGGTTCTGAGCCTCACATCACACTTCCCAACCTGGCGGTCTGGCAACGGGAGGAAGAATTCCTAGAGAATCAGACTTTGAAGCCTAGTGGGAATTGACTGCAGGACTTCAACAGGACTTGGGAAGCAGAGACTCCACTATTGGAGGGCACACACAAAGTAGTGTGTGCATCAGGACCCAGGGGAAGGAGGAGTGACCCCAGGGGAGACTGAACCAGACCTACCTGCTAGTGTTGGAGGGTCACCTGCAGAGGTGGGGGGTGGCTGTGGCTCACTGTGGGGGCAACAATACTGGCAACAGAAGTTCTGGGAAGTACTCTTTGGCGTGAGCCCTCCTAGAGTCTGTCATTAAGCCCACCAAAGAGCCCAGGTAGGCTTCAGTGTTGGATTGTCTCAGAGCAAACTATCAACTGAGTGGGAACCAAGCCCCACCCACCAACAATCAAATGGATTAAAGTTTTACTGAACTCTTCCCACCAGAGCAACAGTCAGCTCTACCCACCACCAGTCCCTCCCATCAAGCCTCTTAGATAGCCTCATTCACCAGAGGGCAGACAGCAGAAGCAAGAACAACTACAATCCTGCAGCCTGTGGAACAAAAACCACATTCACAGAAAGATAGACAAGATGAAAAGGCAGAGGGCTATATACTAGATGAAGGAACAAGATAAAACCCCAGAAAAACAACTAAATAAAGTGGACATAGGCAACCTTCCAGAAAAAGAATTCAGAATAATGATAGTGAACATGATCCAGGACCTCACAAAAAGAATAAAGGCAAAGATCGAGAAGATGCAAGAAATGTTTAACAAAGACCTAGAAGAATTAAAGAACAAACAAACAGAGATGAACAATAAAATAACTGAAATGAAAACTACACTAGAAGGAATCAATAACAGAATAACTGAGGCAGAAGAACGGATAAGTGACCTGGAAGACAGAACGGTGGAATTCATTGCTGTGGAACAGAACAAAGGAAAAATGAATGAAAAGAAATGAAGACAGCCTAAGAGACCTCTGGGACAACATTAAATGCAAGAACATTCACATTATAGGGGTCCCAGAAGGAGAAGAGAGAAAGGGCCTGAGAAAATATGTGAAGAGATTATAGTAGAAAAATTCCCTAACATGGGAAAGGAAATAGCCACCCAAGTCCAGGAAGCACAGTGAGTCCCATACAGGATAAACCCAAGGAGAAACACGGCGAGACACATAGTAATCAAATTGGCAAAAATTAAAGACAAAGAAAAATAATTAAAAGCAGCAAGGAAAAAATGACCAATAAGATACAAGGGAACTCCCATAAGGCTAACAGCTGATTTCTCAGCAGAAATTATACAAGCCAGAAGGGAGTGGCATGATATACTTAAAGTGATGAAAAAGAAGAACCTATAATCAAGATTACTCTACCTGGCAAGGATCTCATTCATTTTTGATGGAGAAATCAAAAGCTTTACAGACAAGCAAAAGCTAAGAGAATTAAGCACCACCAAACCAGCTCTACAACAAATGTTAAAGGAAATTATCTAAGTGGGAAACATAAGAGAAGAAAAGGATCTACAAAAACAAACCCAAAACAATTAAGAAAACGGCCATAGGAACATATATATATCGATAAATATCTTAAACGTGAATGGATTAAAAGCTCCAACCAAAAGACACAGGCTTGGTGAATGGATCCAAAAACAGGACCCATCTATATGCTGTCTACAAGAGACCCAATTCTGAACTAGGGACACATACAGACTGAAAGTGAGGAGATGGGAAAAGATATTCCATGCAAATGGAAATCAAAAGAAAGCTGGAGTAGCAATACTCATATCAGATAAAATAAACTTTAAAATAAAGAATGCTACAAGAGACAGGGAAGGACACTACATAATGACCAAGGGATCAATCCAAGAAGTAGATATAACAATTATAAATATATATGCACCCAACATAGGAGCACCACAATACATAAGGCAACTGCTAACAGCTATAAAATAGGAAATCAACAGTAACAAAATAATAGTTGGGGACTTTAACACCTCACTTACACCAATGGACAGATCATCCAAAAATAAGGAAACAGAAGCTTTAAATGACACAATAGACCAGATAGATTTAATTGATATTTATAGGACATTCCATCCAACAACAGCAGATTACACTTTCTTCTCCAGTGCACATGGAATACTCTCCAGGATAGATCACTTTTGGGTCACAAATCAAGCCACAGTAAATTTAATAAAATTGAAATCATATCAAGCATCTTTTCTGACCACAACACTATGAGATTAGAAATGAATTATAAGGAAACAAACGTAAAGAAAACAAAACAAACAAAAAAAATGGAGGCTAAACAATACATTACTAAATTACCAAGAGATCACTGAAGAAATCAAAAAATACCTAGAGACAAATGACAATGAAAACACAATGATCCAAAACTTATGAGATGCAGCAAAAGCAGTTCTAAGAGGGAAGTTTATAGCTATAGAAACCTACCTCAAGAAAAAAGGAAAATCTCAAATAAACTATCTAACTTTACACCTCAAGGAACTAGAGAAAGAAGAACAAACAAAACCCAAATGGCAGACGGAAAGAAATCCTGAAGATCAGAGCAGAAATAAATGAAATAGAAACAAAGAAAACAATAGCAAAGATCAATAAAACTAAAAGCTGGTTCTTTGAGAAGAAAAACAAAATGGATAAACCATTAGCCAGACACATCAAGAAAAAGAAGGAGAGGACTCAAATCAATAAAATTAGAAATGAAAGAGGAGAAGTTAAAACAGACACTGCAGAAATACAAAGCATCCTAAGAGACTACTACAAGCAACTCTATGCCAATAAAATGGACACCCTGGAAGAAATGGACAAATTCTTAGAAAGGTATAACCTTCCAAAACTGAACCAGGAAGAAACAGAAAATAGGAAGAGACCAATCACAAGTAATGAAATTGAAATTGTGATTAAGAATCTTCCAACAAACAAAAGTCCAGGACCAGATGGCTTCACAGGTGAATTCTATCAAACATTTAGAGAAGAGCTAACACCCATCCTTCTCAAACTCTTCCAAAAAATTGCAGCAGAATGAATACTCCCAAACCCATTCTATGAGGTCACCATCAGCCTGATACCAAAACCAAAGATACTACAAAAAAAAAGAAAATTACAGACTAATATCACTGATGAATATAGATGCAAAAATCCTCAACAAAACATTAGCAAACAGCATCCAACAACATATTAAAATGATCATACACCATGATCAAGTGGGATTTATCCCAGAGATGCAAGTATTCTTCAGTATACACAAATCAATCAATGTGGTACACCATATTTACAAATTGAAGAATAAAAACCATATGATCATCTCAATAGATGCAGAAAAAGCTTTTGACAAAATTCAACAGCAATTTACGATAAAAACTCTCCAGAAAGTGTGCATGGAGGGAACCTACCTCAACATAATAAAGGTCATATATGACAAACCCACAGCAAACATCATTCTCAATGATGAAAAGCTGGAAGCATTTCCTCTAAGATCAGGAATGAGACAAGGATGTCCACTCTCGCCACTATTATTCAACATAGTTTTGGAAGTCCTAGCCATGGCAATCAGAGAAGAAAAAGAAATAAAAGGAATCCAAATCTGAAAAGAAGAAGTAAAACTGTCACTGTTTGTAGATGACATGATACTATACATAGAGGATCCTAAAAATGCCACCAGAAAATTACTGGAGATAATCAATGAATTTGGTAAAGTTGCAGGATACAAAATTAATGCAAATAAATCTCTTGCATTCCTATACACTAATAATAAAAAATCTGAAAGAGAAATTATGGAAACACTCCCATTTACCATTCCAACAAAAAGAATAAAATACCTAAGAAGAAACCTACCTAGGGAGACAAAAAAACTGTATGCAGAAAACTAAGACACTGATGAAAGAAATTAAAGATGATTCCAACAAATGGAGAGATATACCATGTTATTGGATTGGAAGAATCAATATTGTGAAAATGACTATACTACCCAAAGCAGTCTACAGATTCAATGCAATCCTTAACAAATTACCAATGGCATTTATTAGAGAACTAGAACAAATCATCTTAAAATTTGTATGGAGACACAAAAGACCCCGAATAGGCAAAGCAGTCTTGAGGGAAAAAAAACACAGCTGGAGGAATCAGATTCCATGACTTCAGACTCTACTACCAAGCTACAGTAATCAAAACAATATGATACTGGTCCAAAAACAGAAACGTAGATCAATGGAACAAGATAGAAAGCCAAAAGGTAAACCCATGCACCTATGATCATCTAATCTATGACAAAGGAGACAAGGTTATGCAATGGAGAAAAGAGAGTCTCTTCAATAAGTGGTGCTGG
Source organism: Phocoena phocoena (assembly GCF_963924675.1). Classification (NCBI taxonomy): domain Eukaryota; kingdom Metazoa; phylum Chordata; class Mammalia; order Artiodactyla; family Phocoenidae; genus Phocoena; species Phocoena phocoena. Next base: position 32,861,271 of record NC_089231.1, on the reverse strand, counting down.
GAAAACTGGACAGCTACATGTAAAAGAATGAAATTAGAACACTCCCTAACACCATACACAAAAATAAACTCAAAATGGATTTGAGAACTAAATGTAAGAGTGGACATTAAAAAATTCTTAGAGGAAAACATAGGAAGAACGTTCTCTGACATAAATCACAGCAATATCTTTTTTGACCCACCTCCTAGAGTAATGGAGATAAAAACAAAAATAAACAAATGGGACCTAATGAAACTTCCAAGCTTTTGCACAGCAAAGGAAACCATAAACAAGACGAAAAGACAACCCTCACAATGGAAGAAAATATTTACCAACGAATCAATGGACAAAGGATTAATCTCCAAAACATATAAACAGTTCATGCAGCTCAATATTAAGGAAACAAAGAATCCAATCTAAAAATGTGCAGAAGACCTAAATAGACATTTCTCCAAGGAAGACATACAGATGACCAAGAAGCACATGAAAAGCTGCTCAACATCACTAATTATTAGAGAAATGAAAATCAAAACTACAATGAGGTATCACCTTACACCAGTTAGGATGGGCATCATCAGAAAATCTTCAAACAACAAAGGCTGGAGAGGGTGTGGAGAAAAGAGAACCCTCTTGCACTGTTGGTGGGAATGTAAATTGATACAACCACTATGGAGAACAGTATGGAGGTTCCTAAAAAACTAAAAATAGAATTACCATGTGATCTAGCAATCCCACTACTGGGCATAAACCCAGAGAAAACCATAATTCATAAAGACACATGCACCCAACGTTCATTGCAGCACTATTTACAATAGCCAGGTCATGGAAGCAACCTAAATGTCCATCGACAGACGAATGGATAAAGAAGCTGTGGTACATATATAAAATGGAATATTACTCAGCTCTAAAAAAGAATGAATTTGAATCATTTGTTGAGACGTGGATGGATCTAGACACTGTCATACAGAGTGAAGTAAGTCAGAAAGAGAAAAATAAATATATTAACGCATGTATGTGGAACCTAGAATAATGGTACAGGTGAACCTGCTTGCAGGGCAGAAGTTGAGACACAGATGTAGAGAATAAACGTATGGACACCAAGGGGGGAAAATCGCGGTGGGGTTGGGATGGTGGTGTGCTGAATTGCGTGATTGGGATTGACATGTATACACTCATGTGTATAAATTTGATGACTAATAAAAACCTGTAGTATAAAACAAACAAACAAATACAACTAAACTTTCTTTGGGTTATTTGTATGGAAATATGTTCATATAAATGCTTCAGACATTACATGTAATTTCTAGAAATCTTATATATTCTGTATAATGTTTTAAGTCATAATTCTAGTTATTAATTTAAAATGTATTTCTCAGAAATAACTAAATTTCCTTGTCAATTGCATTATTATCAACTTTCATCAAATCTTTAACCGTGGTCATTTTTAAGTCTTTTGTCATTTACAGACAGTTCTGAATATACTCTGATGCTTTTGCAAAAATGTTCCTTCCTATAAAAGGGTTTCATCTTCAAGGAATTCATGGAAAAGACTCTGACAATTACAGGTTTCTGGACTGACCATACTGCTGAACTGAATGAATAAGCATTTTCAGAACTCTAAGGGAAAACTGATGAATTCATAAAAATGCTAACAAAAGATCAAGATAAAAAAAAATTAATTACATGGGACTGAGTGAACTGATGAGGATTATAATTTGGGGAACTTTCTGGTTGAATTAAAAAAAAAAAAGACAAGTTTGGTATAACTCAATGTCACGTCCTTTTGTATTTGCTATACCTTCTAGAACCCTAACTTGTACCACACCACCATTTGACATCTGTGCTACTTTCCTATTTCCCATTTTTGGTAGGGGACCCATGTAATGTCCAAACTCTAGTTGAGGTTATTTTGGCTGTAGAAAACCATGAAGCAAGTTATATATTTATAACTGGGTATAAATATACTTTCTGAAGCCTAACCAAATGCTCATCATGACATTGCATTACATCTCTGCACATGCTAGATATCAGATGCTCAGTAAATTTGCTGACAAGTATAGACAGGTGTAATGAAAAAAAAATGTGGGGCTGTCATGTAGATGCTAGAGTGTTTATAACAAATACTGGCCCCAAATCACTTGATTATTTAACAAATGTTTACTGAGGACATACTATGTATCAGGCACTAGGCACTGAAACCTAGTCTTGACACTGGGAGCTCAGAGTCTATTGTAGTAACATCCAGATTAGCAAGTAATTATGAGCCAGGATGGTAGAAGCTGTGCTGGAACACCAGGGAACACAGAGGACAGAGCAAACAAATGTTGTGGGAATTTGGAAAGAGATGCATAGAAAGTGGCAAAAAAAAGTTGCATGGAATTGTTTACGTTTTATTAAAAAAAAGTTTTTGTTGTACAGTATAACACACTTAAAAGTGTGCAGAAGAAAGATGTACTGCATAATGATTTATCACAATTTGAACATTCATGTAAAACAGTGCTTCTCAAACTATCTGTGGTAGACTATTTTTATCCTAATTCATCAGTTTAAAAATTGCAATTAAAGTAAAATACTAAGAAGGAATAGGAAAAATACAGATTTATTAAAAAATATACTTTTGTACCTCAACATAATAAAGGCCATATATGACAAACCCACAGCCAACATCATTCTCAATGGTGAAAAACTGAAACCATTTCCTCTAAGATCAGGAACAAGACAAGGTTGTCCACTGTCAACACTATTATTCAACATAGTTTTGGAAGTTTTAGCCACAGCAATCAGAGATGAAAAAGAAATTAAAGGAATCCAAATTAGAAAAGAAGTAAATCTGTCACTGTTTGTAGGTGACATGATACTATACAAACAGAATCCTAAAGTTGCTAACAGAAAACTACTAGAGCTAATCAATGAATTTAGTAAAGTTGCAGGATACAAAATTAATGCACAGAAATCTCTTGTATTCCTATACACTAATGATGAAAAATCTGAAAGACAAATTAAGGAAACACACCCATTTACCATTGCAACAAAATGAATAAAAGACTTAGGAATAAGCCTACCTAAGGAGACAAAAGACCTGTATGCAGAAAACTATAAGACACTGATGAAAGAAATATGAAATATTTCATATGAAATATGAAAGAAAGAAAGATGGTACAAACAGATGGAGAGATATACCATGTTCTTGGATTGGAAGAATCAACATTGTGAAAATGACTATACTACCTAAAGCAATCTACAGATTCAATGCAATCCCTATCAAAATACCAATGGCATTTTTCACAGAACTAGATTAAAAAAATTCACAATTTGTATGGAAACACAAAAGACCCCAAGTAGCCAAAGCAATCTTGAGAAAGAAAAACGGAGCTGGAGGAATCAGTCTCCCAGACTTCACACTACACTACAAAGCTACAGTAATCAAGACAGTATGGGGGCTTCCCTGGTGGTGCAGTGGTTGAGGGTCCACCTGCCAATGCAGGGGATACAGGTTCGTGCCCCAGTCCGGGAGGATCCCACATGCCGTGGAGCGGCTGGACCCATGGACCATGGCTACTGAGCCTGTGCTTCGCAACAGGAGAGGCCACAGCAGTGAGAGGCCTGCATACCCCAAAAACAACAACAACAACAACAACAAACCCAGTATGGTATGGGCACAAAAACGGAAATATAGATAAATGGAACAGGATAGAAAGGCCAGAGATAAACCCACGCACATATGGTCACCTTATTTTTGATAAAGGAGGCAAGAATATACAATGGAGAAAAGACAGCCTCTTAAATAATTAGTACTGGGAAAACTGGACAGCTACATGTAAAAGAATGAAATAAGACTACTCCCTAACACCATCCACAAAAATAAACTCAAAATGGATTAAAGACCTAAATGTAAGGACAGACACTATAAAATTCTCAGAAGAAAACATAGGCAGGGGGCTTCCCTGGTGGCGGAGTGGTTGAGAATCTGCCTGCTAATGCAGGGGACACAGATTTGAACCCTGGTCTGGGAGGATCCCACGTGCCATGGAGCAGCTAGGCCCATGAGCCACAACTACTGAGCCTGTGCATCTTGAGCCTGTGCTCCGCAATGAGAGAGGCCACGATAGTGAGAGGCCCATGCACCGCAATGAACAGTGGCCCCTGCCTGCCACAACTAGAGAAAGCCCTCACACAGAAATGAAGACCCAACACAGCTAAAATAAATTAATTAATTAATAAACTCCTACCCCCAACATCTTCTTAAAAAAAAAAATTAAAAAAAAATTATAGGCAGAACACCCTATGACATAAATCACAGCAAGATCCTTTTTGACCCACGTCCTAGAGAAATGGAAATAAAAACAAAAATAAACAAATGGGACCTAATGAAATTTAAAAGCTTTTGCACAGCAAAGGAAACCATAAACAAGATCAAAAGACAACCCTCACAATGGGAGAAAATATTTGCAAATGAAGCAAGTGACAAAGGATTAATCTCCAAAATTTACAAGCAGCTCAATATCAAAAAAACAAACAATGCAATCCAAAAATAGTCAGAATACATAAATAGACATTTCTCCAAAGAAGATATACAGATTGCCAACAAACACATGAAAGGATGCTCAACCTCACTAATCATCAGAGAAATGCAAATCAAAACTACACTGAGGTATCACCTCACACCAGTCAGAATGGCCATCATCAAAAAATCTACAAACAATAAATGCTGGAGAGGGTGTGGAGAAAAGAGAACCCTCTAGCACTGTTAGTAGGAATGTAAATTGATAGAGTCATTATGAAGAACGGTATGGAGGTTCCTTAAAAACTAAAAATAGAACTACAATATGACCTAGCAATCCCACTACTGGGCATATACCCTGAAAATATCATAATTCAAAAAAAGTCATGTACCACAAAGCTCATTGCAGCTCTATAATAGCCAGGACATGGAAGCAACCTAAGTGTCCATCAACAGATGAGTGGATAAAGAAGATGTGGCACATATATACAGTGAAATATTACTCAGCCATAAAAAGAAACAAAATTGAGTTATTTGTAGTGAGGTGGATGAACCTAGAGTCTGTCATACAAAGTGAAGTAAGTCAGAAAGAGAAAAACAAATACTGTATGCTAACACATATATATGGAATCTAAAAAAAAAAAAAAAAAAAAAATGGTTGTGAAGATCCTCGGGACAGGACAGGAATAAAGATGCACATGTAGAGAATGGACTTGAGGATATGGGGAGGGGGAAGGGTAAGCTTGAACGAAGTGAGAGAGTGGCATGGACTTATATATACTACCAAATGTAAAATAGATAGCTAGTGGGAAGTAGCCGCATAGCACAGGGAGATCAGCTCAGTGCTTTGTGACCACCTAGAGGGGTGGGATAGGGAGGGTGGGAGGGAGACGCAACAGGGAAGAAATATGGAGGTATATGTATATGTATAGTTGATTCATTTTGTTATAAAGCAGAAACTAACACATCATTGTAAAGCAATTATACTCCAATAAAGATGTTATAATATATAGATATACTTTTGCAAAACCAGTAAAGGTGAACTATTAGAAAAGTAAAAAAAAAAAAAAAAAAAAAAAAAAAAGACAAACACAAAATCTACATCCATCATAAAATTTTATTTACAGTTGACCCTTGAACAATTTGTGGGGTTAGGGGCACTACTGCCCGCACAGTCAAAAATCCCAGTATAACTTTACAGTCCTTATAGTCTGTCCTCTACAGCTGAGGTTCTACAACCATGAATTCAACCAACCTGGATAGTACAGTACTGTAGTATGCATTTATTGAAAAAAATCCAGATATATGTGGATCTGTGCAGTTCAAAACCATGTTCTTCAAGGGTCAACTGTATTTAGTTATTCTTCAGTAGGAAGGAGCTTAGTGTTTTGGGATTTTGTTGCTTTTTAATTTTTTTATTGAGGTATAATTTACATATAAAATTTTGTTAGTTTCAGGTGTACAACATATGGATTCAATATACATATATATTATGAAATGATCATTACAATAAATCTAGTTAACATCTATCACCATACATAGTTCCTTTTTTTTGTGTGATTGGTGCTTTTAGGATCTACTCTGTCAACAATTTTCAAATATGTAATCCAGTACTAACTATAGCCACCATGACATCCCCATGACTATTTATTTTATAACTAGAAGTTTGCCCCTTTTGACCCCCTTCAAACACCATAAAAATTACCTGGTCAAATAAAGATTCTGAAGGTTTGCTCTCAATTTCTCTACTTATCTCATGTGGATTCAAACACTAATGTTGGCAATTAGAGTTCAATTACTGAAAAAACTCAAAGGACCCAAAATGACAATGCTTGCAAATATACATTTTGTTAGAGAAAAGGATACAAAGATACAATATGACCACAGCATCAAAGTAAGGCTGTCTCCCAGCAAGGCATCCAGAGAGGCCAGATATAGGCTCCAGTTACCTTACCAATGCAGAGCCTTACTGGACACACTTTCTCTACTAGACCATCATTATGGATTATTTTGGATCAGGGAACCCAAAATGGAGTTTTAGCTGGTGCTTCTTATACTTGCTGGTTGTGTAGGCATATTCTTGCGATACAATCATTCCCAATAGCAGAGCCCTCCAGGTGCCACACTGAGACCAGGTACAAATCATCAATCTCAATGTTATCAATGAATAATGCTGACAAAATAGGACAAACTTGCCTTAAATTCCTCAGATCCATGTTTACAAAGCACTACTATTAATCAGTACATTTCATGCCTTGACCAGTGGTCAGTGCCTTGTAGGTATGTTAGCAAAACAGTTCTGGCCAATTCCAGGCTTGCTGGAATTAAATTTCACAGCGTAATTCATAACAAACTCTTCATGGACTGGCACTGCTTTACAGATCATACTTGGAGTGGCACTGATGTATGGATATCCAGGTCAAGAACTAGAACATGACCAGCATCTATTCTGAATTTATGATCATTGCTTTCTTGCCTTTCTTTATAGTTTCACATGATTTTTGTTATTGTGGTTTTGTTTTGTTTTTACATATCATTGGAATAATGAACTCTATGTTATTTTATGTCTGGATTCGTTCATTCAAAATCATTTTGTAAGATTCACCTATGCTGTTAAATACAGTTGTAGTTTGCTCATTTTCACTGCAGTGGAAGCTGTGCCCTATTTATCCATTTGAATGCTGATGGACATTTGAGTTGTTTTCCATTTTTGACTATTAAGAATACTGCGGATATGATGACTTTTTATATATGTTTTCACAATTCTCTTGGGCATATAACTAAAGTAAAACTGTGAGCTAATGGGTTATGTACATGTTCAGCTTTGGTGGTTACTGACAAATAGTATATCAAAGTGGTTGTACCAATTTACCCTCCCACCAGCAGTATAAAATTTCCTTTGCTTCAAATCCTTGCGAATGCTAGCATTGTTAATGTTTAAGTTTTGCCACCCTGGTGAGGGTGTAGTTGAATTTCACTGTGGTTTTAATTGATACTTCTCTGATTATGGAGGAAGTTGAACACCGTTTTATTCACTTTGACCATTGGGGTAGAGGCTTAACCTATTCAAGTCTCTTGCTTATTTTTCTATTGATGCTATTTTTCTTATTGATTTGTAGCAGTATTTTTTTGTATTCTGGATATAAACCTTTCTTCAGATACATGTGTTACAAATATATTCTCCCAATTTGCAGATACTTTTTCACTCTTTTAAAGGTATATAACATTATCTGTCATTACTCACCTTGTCTATTGAAGTTTAGAGATCCCTATAAGCAGGACTTGAGACAAGGATTCAAAGGTAAGTTTTTTATTTGAGAGTTGATCCCAGGAAAATTTGTCAAGAATAAAAAAGTGAAAGAAGACTGCTAATTGAAAGTTTACTATCAAGCAATTTACCTTGAAAGGTTAATCCCACTGAGGAGTTCATGAATAACTGTAGAAAGTGTACATTAGAGTTATCATATCCAAGGGGTAAGCACATTGGTTTTTTTTTTTTTTTTAATTCTGTGCATCTGGTATTGAGATACTCCCAGGGACAAATTACTTCTAGCCTGCCATGTGAGCATATGAAATAACCCCAACAGTGTCAGAAAGTGAAGGAATGAAGAGGCTGGTAGTTGCCTGGTGTTCAATGAAGTGCTAAAAGTGAGGTGGTATAGACAAAGCACCAATAGCACTTACTATACTTTCTAACACTTATAGAATTTCTTTCTCTTGCCTTAGCATATTGGCTAGAACCTCTAGTCCATATTGGGTAGTGGAAATGATAGTGGTCATCCTTGCATGGATCTTGATCTCGAAGGGAAGGCTTTCACTATTTTACCATTCACAATGATGTTTGATACAGAATTTGTATAAATACCCTTTATCAAATTAAAGAAGTTCTCTTCTATCCATAGTTTGTTTTTTAAATCACAAATGGATGTTAAATTATATCAGATATTTATTGCATCTAATATGATGATGGTATAATTTTTTCTCATTTATTCTGTTAATGTGGTGAATTACACAGATTAATTTTTAAATGCTTAACTAACCTTGCATTCCTGGAATAAACCCACCTTGTTTGTTTTGGTTATTTTATATTACAGAATTCATTTTGCTCATATTTAGTTTAGGAGTTTCACATTTGTATTCTTGTATGAGATTGGTTGTTCTTTTTTTTTTTTTTATCAAGTTCTCTTATGAAAGTTATGTTGATTTTCTTAAACAATTGGGAAATGTTCCTTCTTTTTCTATTTTACTGAAGAATTTGTGTATTTTTGACATTATTCTTTCCTTTAATGTTTGGAAGAATTTGCTAGTAAATAGACTTTGCTGGCAAAGAGATCTAAACTGAGATGCATGAGTTAACCATATTTCTGATTGTGAAGCAGCCAGAGTCATATCTATAGTAAACCAAAGGCCAAAACTATTTCTGAATAAAAGGTCATTGTTCATGGGTAAATGTCAAAATGCTAATCTTGTTTTGAGCTATTAATATCCTGTTCCATCTGTTTATAACCTACTTATGCTCTAAGATCTAGATATTCTCTTGTCTTGGAAAACACTTCATTATAACTCCAGTCCACACTTATCTGCTTTGAACTAATGTGCTATTGATGGAAATTTAACCTAATAACCTTTCTCAAATTGTTTTAATTTTTTTATATGGAGATATTTTAAATTTACAGATTCAATTTCTTTAATAGTTATATGAATATTCATACTTTTTGTTCTTTTTGCACCACCTTTGTCAAATAGTACTATTTAAGACATTTTTTCATTTTATTCAAATTTTAAATTTTATTAACAAAGTAACTCATAAGCACCTTTTTATTATATTTTATTTCTTTTAACATCTTTATTGGGGTATAATTGCTTTACAATGGTGTGTTAGTTTCTGCTTTATAAGAAAGTGAATCAGTTATACATATACATATGTTCCCATATCTCTTCCCTCTTGTGTCTCCCTCCCTCCCACCCTCCCTATTCCAACCTTTCAGGCGGTCACAAAGCACCGAGCCCATATCCCTGTGTCATGCGGCTGCTTCTCACTAGCTATCTACCTTACGTTTGTTAGTGTGTACATGTCCATGACTCTCTTTCGCCCTGTCACAGCTCACCCTTCCCCCTCCCCATATCCTCAAGTCCGTTCTCCAGTAGGTCTGTGTCTTTATTCCTGTCTTACCCCAGGTTCTTCATGACATTTTTTTTTTCTTCATAAATTCCATATATATGTGTTAGCATATGGTATTTGTCTTTTTCTTTCTGACTTACTTCACTCTGTATGACAGACTCTAGGTCTATCCACCTCATTACAAATAGCTCAATTTCGTTTCTTTTTATGGCTGAGTAATATTCCATGGTATATATGTGCCACATCTTCTTTATCCATTCATCCGATGATGGGCACTTAGGTTGTTTCCATCTCTGGGCTATTGTAAACAGAGCTGCAATGAACATTTTGGTACATGACTCTTTTTGAATTTTGGTTTCCTCAGGGTATATGCCCAGTAGTGGGATTGCTAGGTCATATGGTAGCTCTATTTGTAGCTTTTTAAGGAACCTCCATACTGTTCTCCATAGTGGCTGAACCAATTCACATTCCCACTAGCAGTGCAAGAGTGTTCCCTTTTCTCCACACCCTTTCCAGCATTTATTGTTTCTAGATTTATGCATGATGGCCATTCTGACTGGTGTGAGATGATATCTCATTGTAGTTTTGATTTGCATTCCTCTAATGATTAATGATGTTGAGCATTCTTTCATGTGTTTGTTGGCAGTCTGTATATCTTCTTTGGAGAAATGTCTATTTAGGTCTTCTGCCCATTTTTGGATTGGGTTCTTTGTTTTTTGTTATTGAGCTGCATGAGCTGCTTGTAAATTTTGGAGATTAATCCTTTGTCAGTTGCTTCATTAGCAAATACTTTCTCCCATTCTGAGGGCTGTCTTTTGGTCTTGTTTATGGTTTCCTTTGCTGTGCAAAACCTTTGAAGTTTCATTAGGTCCCATTTGTTTATTTTTGTTTTTATTTCCATTACTCTAGGAGGTGGGTCAGAAAGGATCTTGCTATGATTTATGTCATAGAGTGTTCTGCCTATGTTTTCCTCTAATAGTTTGATAGTTCCTGGCCTTACATTTAGGTGTTTAATCCATTTTGAGCTTATTTTTGTGTATGGTGTTAGGGAGTGATCTAATCTCATACTTTTACATCTATCTATCCATTTTCCCCAGCACCACTTATTGAAGAAGCTGTCCTTTCTCCACTGTACATTCCTGCCACTTTTATTAAAGATAAGGTGTCCATATGTGCGTGGGTTTATCTCTGGGCTTTCTATCCTGTTCCATTGATCTATCTTTCTGTTTTTGTGCCAGTACCATACTGTCTTGATTACTGTAGCTTTGTAGTATAGTCTGAAGTCAGGGAGCCTGATTCCTCCAGCTCCGTTTTTCATTCTCAAGATTGCTTTGGCTATTCGGGGTCTTTTGTGTTTCCATACAAATTGTGAATTTTTCTGTTCTACTTCTGTGAAAAATGCCAGTGGTAATTTGATAGGGATTGCGTTGAATCTATAGATTGCTTTGGGTAGTAGAGTCATTTTCACAATGTTGATTCTTCCAATCCAAGAACATGGTATATCTCTCCATCTATTTGTGTCATCTTTAATTTCTTTCATCAGTGTCTTATAATTTTCTGCATACAGGTATTTTGTCTCCTTAGGTAGGTTTATTCCTAGATATTTTATTCTTTTTGTTGCAATGGTAAATGGGAGTGTTTTCTTGATTTCAATTTCAGATTTTTCATCATTAGTATATAGGAATGCCAGAGATTTCTGTGCATTAATTTTGTATCCTGCTACTTTACCAAATTCATTGATTAGCTCTAGTACTTTTCTGGTAGCGTCTTGAGGATTCTCTATGTATAGTATCATGTCATTTGCAAACAGTGACAGCTTTACTTCTTCTTTTCCGATTTGGATTCCTTTTATTTCCTTTTCTTCTCTGATGGCTGTGGCTAAAACTTCCAAAACTATGTTGAATAAGAGTGGTGGGAGTGGGCAACCTTGTCTTGTTCCTGATCTTAGTGGAAATGCTTTCAGTTTTTCACCATTGAGGATGATGTTGGCTGTGGGCTTGTCATATATGGCCTTTATTATGTTGAGGAAAGTTCCCTCTATACCTACTTTCTGCAGGGTTTTTATCATAAATGGGTGTTGAATTTTGTCAAAAGCTTTCTCTGTATCTATTGAGATGATCATATGTTTTTCTCCTTCAAGTTGTTAATATGGTTTATCACATTGATAGATTTGCGTATATTGAAGAATCCTTGCATTCCTGGAATAAACCCCACTTGATCATACTGTATGATCCTTTTAATGTGCTGTTGGATTCTGTTTGCTAGTATTTTGTTGAGGATTTTTGCATGTATGTTCATCACTGATATTGGCCTGTAGTTTTCTTTCTTTGTTACATCATTGTCTGGTTTTGGTATCAAGGTGATGGTGGCCTCATAGAAGGAAATTGGGAATGTTCCTCCCTCTCCTATATTTTGGAAGAGTTTGAGAAAGATAGATGTTAGCTCTTCTGTAAATGTTTGATAGAATTCGCCTGTGAAGCCATCTGGTCCTGGGCTTTTTTTTGTTGGAAGATTTTTTAATCACAGTTTCAATTTCAGTGCTTGTGATTGGTCTGTTCATATTTTCTATTTCTTCCTGATTCAGTCTTGGTAGGTTGTGCATTTCTAAGAATTTGTCCATTTCTTCCAGATTGTCCATTTTATTGGCATAGAGTTGCTTGTAGTAATCTCTCATGATCTTTTTTATTTCTGCAATGTCAGTTGTTACTTCTCCTTTTTCATTTCTAATTCTATTGATTTGAGTCTTCTCCCTTTTTTTCTTGAGAGACTGGCTAGTGGTTTATCTATTTTGTTTATCTTCTCAAAGAACCAGCTTTTAGTTTTATTGATCTTTGCTATCGTTTCCTTCATTTCTTTTTCATTTATTTCTGATCTGATTTTTATGATTTCTTTCCTTCTGCTAGCTTTGGTTTTTTTTTGTTGTTGTTGTTCTTCTTTCTCTAATTGCTTGAGGTGCAAGGTTAGGTTGTTTATTCGAGATGTTTCCTGCTTCTTAAGGTGGGCTTGTATTGCTATAAACTTCCCCCTTAGAACTGCTTTTGCTGCATCCCATAGGTTTTGGGTCGTTGTGTCTCCATTGTCATTTGTTTATAGGTATTTTTTAATTTCCTCTTTGATTTCTTCAGTGATCACTTCATTATTAAGTAGTGTATTGTTTAGTCTCCATGTGTTTGTATTTTTTACAGGTATTTTTTTGTAATTGATATCTAGTCTCATGGCGTTGTGGTCAGAAAAGATACTTGATACAATTTCAGTTTTCTTAAATTTACCAAGGCTTGATTTGTGACCCAAGATATGATCTATCCTGGAGAATATTCCATGAGCACTTGAGAAAAATGTGTATTCTGTTGTTTTTGGATTGAGTATCCTATAAATATCAATTAAGTCCATATTGTTTAATGTATCATTTAAAGCTTGTGTTTCCTTATTTATTTTCATTTTGGATGATCTGTCCATGGGTGAAAGTGGGGTGTTAAAGTCCCCTACTATGAATGTATTACTGTCGATTTCCCCTTTTATGGTTGTTAGTGTTTGTCTTATGTATTGAGGTGCTCCTATGTTGGGTGCATAAATATTTACAATTGTTATATCTTCTTCTTGGATCGATCCCTTGATCATTATGTAGTGTCCTTCTTTGTCTCTTCTAATAGTCCTTATTTTAAAGTCTATTTTGTCTGATATGAAAATTGCTACTCCATCTTTCTTTTGGTTTCCATTTGCATGGAATATCTTTTTCCATCTCCTTACTTTGTCTGTATGTGTCTCTATGTCTGAAGTGGGTCTCTTGTAGACAGCATATATAAGGGTCTTGTTTTTGTATCCATTCAGACAATCTGTGTCTTTTGGTGAGAGCATTTAGTCCATTTACATTTAAGGTAATTATCGATATGTATGTTCCTTTTCCCATTTTCTAAATTGTTTTGCGTTCATTATTATAGGTCTTTTCTTTCTCTTGTGTTTCTCGTCTAGAGAAGTTCCTTTAGCATTTGTTGTAAAGCTGGTTTGGTGGTGCTGAACTCTCTCAGCTTTTGCTTGTCTGTAAAGGTTTTAGTTTCTCCATCAAATCTGAATGAGATCCTTGCTGGGTAGAGTAGTCTTGGTTGCAGGTTTTACTCCTTCATCACTTTCAGTATGTCTTGCCACTCCCTTCTGGCTTGTAGGGTTTCTGCTGAGAGATCAGCTGTTAAAGTTTTTGGGATTCCCTTGTGTGTTATTTGTTGTTTTTCCCTTGCTGCTTTTAATATGCTTTCTTTGTATTTAATTTTTGACAGTTTGATTAATATGTGTCTTGGCGTATTTCTGCTTGGATTTATCCTGTATGGGACTCTCTGTGCTTCCTGGACTTGATTCACTATTTCCTTTCTCATATTAGGGAAGCTTTCAACTATAATCTCTTCAAATATTTTCTCAGTCCCTTTCTTTTTCTATTCTTCTGGAACCCCTATAATTCGAATGTTGGTGCATTTAATGTTGTCCCAGAGGTCTCTGAGACTGTCCTCAGTTCTTTTCATTCTTTTTTTCTTTATTCTGCTCTGCAGTAGTTATTTCCACTATTTTATCTTCCAGGTCACTTATCCGTTCTTCTGCCTCAGTTATTCTGCTATTGAGTCCATCTAGAGTACTTTTAATTTCATTTATTGTGTTGTTCATCGTTGCGTGTTTCATCTTTATTTCTTCTAGGTCCTTGTTAACTGTTTCTTGCATTTTGTCCATTCTATTTCCAAGATTTCGGATCATCCTTACTATCATTATTCTGAATTCTTTTTCAGGTAGACTGCCTATTTCTTCTTCATTTGTTAGGTCTGGTGCAATTTTATCTTGCTCCTTTATCTGCTGTGTGTTTTTCTGTCTTCTCATTTTGCTTATCTTACTGTGTTTGGGGTCTCCTTTTTGCAGGCTGCAGGTTCGTAGTTCCTGCTGTTTTTGATGTCTGTCTCCAGTGGCTAAGGTTGTTTCAGTGGGTTGTGTAGGCTTCCTGGTGGAGGGGACTAGTGCCTATGTTCTGGTGGGTGAGGATGGATCTTGTCTCTCTAGTGGGCAGGTTCACGTCTGGTGGTGTGTTTTGGGGTGTCTGTGGCCTTATTATGATTTTAGGCAGCCTCTCTGCTAATGTGTGTGGTTGTGTTCCTGTTTTGCTAGTTGTTTGGCATAGGTTGTCCAGCACTGTAGCTTGCTGGTCATTGAGTGAAGCTGGGTGCTGGTGTTAACATGGATGTCTCTGGGAGATTTTCGCTGTTTGATATTATGCGTTGCTGGGAGGTCTCTTGTTGACCAGTGTCCTGAAGTTGGCTCTCCCACCTCAGAGGCAGAGCCCTGACTTCTGGCTGGAGCACCAAGAGCCTTTCATCCACACGGCTCAGAACAAAAGGGAGAAAAATTAGAGAGAATTAGTAGAAGTATGAAGAAAGAAACAAGGAAAGGAGGGAAGGAAAGAAGGAAGAAAGAAATAAAGTAGCAAAGAAGGAAAGAAGGCAAGAAGGAAAGAAAGGAGGGAGGGAGGGAGGAAGGAAGGAAGGAGGGAAAGAAGGAAAAAAGACAGACAGAAAGAAGATAGAGTAAAATAAAATAAAGTATAATAAAGTTATTTAATTAAATATACTTATTTAGAAAAAAAAATGGACGGATAGAACCTTAGGACAAATATTGGAAGCAAAGCTATACAGACAATATCTTACACAGAAGCATACACATACACCCTCACAAAAAGAGGTAAAGGGGAAAAAAATCATAAATCTTGCTCTCAGAGACCACCTCCTCAATTTGGGATGATTCGTTGTCTAAAGGAGGGAAGGAAGGAAGGAAGGAAAGAAAGAAAGAAAGAAAGAAAGAGAGAGAGATAGAGGGAAAGAAAGAAAGAAAGAAAGAAGGTAAAGTATAATAAAGTTATTAAAATTAATTATTAAGAAAAAAAGTTTTAAAAAAAACATGGATGGATAGAACCCTTGGACAAATGGTGGAAGCAAAACTATACAGACAAGATCTCACACAGAAGCATACACATACACATTCACAAAAAGAGGAAAAGGGGAAAAAATCATAGATCTTGCTCTCGAAGCCCACCTCCTCAATTTGGGATGACTCGTTGTCTATTCATGTATTCCACAGACGCAGGGTACATCAAGTTGATTGTGGAGCTTTAATCCGCTGTTTCTGAGGCTGCTGGGAGAGATTTCCCTTTCTCTTCTTTGTTCTCACATCTCACAGGGGCTCAGCTTTGGATTTGGCCCCGCCTCTGCGTGTAGGTCGCTGGAGGGCGTCTGTTTTTTGCTCAGACAGGACGGGGTTAAAGGAGCCGCTGATTCTGGGGCTCTGGCGCACTCAGGCTGGGGGTGAGGGAGGGGCACTGCGTGCGGGGCGGGCCTGCGGCGGCAGAGGCTGGCGTGACGTTGCACCAGCCTGAGGCCCACCGTGCGTTCTCCTGGGGAAGTTGTCCCTGGATCCCGGGAACCTGGCAGTGGCGGGCTGCACAGGCTCCGCGGAAGAGGGGCGCGGAGAGTGACCTGTGCTCGCACACAGGCCCCTTGGTGGCAGCAGCAGCAGCCTTAGCGTCTCCCGCCCATCCCTGGGTCCGTGCTTTTAGCCGTGGCTCGCACCCGTCTCTGGGGTCCGCGATCTTAGCCGCGGCTCGCGCCCGTCTCTGGAGTTCCTTTAAGTAGCACTCTTAAACCCTCTCCTCGCGCACCAGGAAACAAAGAGGGAAGAAAAAGTCTCTTGCCTCTTCCGCAGGACTCTCTCCCAGCTAGCTTTGGTGCACTAACCCCTTCAGGCTACGTTCAAGCCGCCAACCCCAGTCCTCCCCCTGCCCTCTGACTGAAACCGAAACCCCGAGCCTCAGCTCGCAGCCCCGCCCGCCCCGGCGGGTGAGCAAACAAGCCTCTCGGGCTGGTGAGTGCTGGTCGGCACCGATCCTCTGTATGGGAATCTCCCCGCTTTGCTCTCTGCACCCGTTGCTGTGCACTCCTCCGCGGCTCCGAAGCTCCCCCCTCCACCTCCCGCAGCCTCTGCCCGCGAAGGGGCTTCCTAGTGTGTGGAAACTTTTCCTCCTTCACAGCTCCCTCCCACTGGTGCAGGTGCCGTCACTATTCTTTTGTCTCTGTTTTTTCTTTTTTCTTTTGCCCTACCCAGGTACGTCGGCAGTTTCTTGCCTTTTGGGAGGTCTGAGGTCTTCTGCCAGCCTTCAGTAAGTGTTCTGTAGGAGTTGTTCCACGGGTAGATGTATTTCTGGTGTATCTGTGGGGAGGAAGGTGATCTCCATGTCTTACTCTTCCGCCATCTTCAAGGTCCCCCCACCTTTTTATTATGTTTGTAATAAAAATGTCTCTACACTTCTAAAATTGTTTATTATTATTTTTTCATTGGTGTCACTGGAGCTTTATCAAATTGGTTGGTTTTTTCAAAGAACCATATTTGGCCTTATTGATATTATTTTGTCCTTTTTATTTTATTGATTTATGCTTTTTATTTTCTTCTACTTTTTGGGCTTTATTTTGCTTTACTCAACCCTCCACCACTCAGAAGAAAAGTGGTCCCAAACATCAGGTGTTGCACTTTGGCCTGATAATTCCTTACTGTCTTGTTAGCATTTCAAAACATTCTGCAAATGTTTGCAAACTTTAAGTCTTTACTCAGAGACAGAATTGGTACAAATTGTCGGATCTACTATTACCAAAAGTGGAAGTCCCCATTATTTATTTTTTGACATTGTGTCATCTTATGTTTTGTTTGTTCATTTGTTCCTGAAAATTTTCTCAGTGGCTCTTGGATAGAAACAAATTGTACACTTAAAACTGCATTAATCAACAAATCAAACTTCCTAGAGTCAATGTAGAGTATGGGACGGAACAAACCGTCAGGCTGTTAATTTCTTTATGGGCTTGCATCTGTTCTTATGCTCACCATTAAAGTTCAAGAGTGCCTCCAAAATGCATCAATAAATAAGTGCTCAGAGTGATGGGAGGTAAAATATGTGGGGTGAAATAACATTTCTAAGTGTTCCTCACTCCTTCCTTACATTTCCTTTAACATTTCTTGAAGTCCTCTTTTATACACCAGACTAAATTTTTAGACATAAGTCACCCTCTATAAACTATAAACAAGAGCTTCAAATACTTGTATATTAAACAAACAACCTCTGGGCTTAAATATGAGAGGAGAAGCTTCAGATGAATATTTACGAGATTAAAAAGGCACCAAGACTGAAGTAAGGATAAAAGAGCATGGCTATGGATAGCGGAGGATGGGATTGAGAACTCTGTTTTAGCTTGGGCTCCTATAATGATATACCATAAACAGAGTAGCTTAAACAACAGACATATATTTCTCACAGTTCTAGTGGCTGGTAAATCCAAGATCAAGGTGTCAGTTGATTCAGTTCCTGTTGATGACACTTTTCTTGGCTTGTGATAGCTGTCTTCTTGCTGTGTCTCACATGGTGGAGAGAGAAAGAAAGCACCTTCTGGTGCCTCTTTTTTATTTTTTTATTTTTCTAGTGCCTCTTTTTATAAGGGCACTAATCCCCTGTGGGGGCCTCACCCTCATGGCCTCATCTTAACATAATTACTTTCCAAACAACCCACCTCTAAATATTATCACATTAGGGGTTTCAATATATGAATTTCGGGTCACAAACACAAACACCTCTCTATAACAGAAACTGTGAGATATGCAAGAACCACCTGAGCTAGGGAGCTTCATGGAAGCTGAGTTAGCATGACTAGTCTCTACCATTAGCATCTAGTGAGACTGTCTTGCTGCCCTGGGCTTGCATGTTGTTTGTTCCTCTTGAAATAGTCTTGTCTGCATAGTATGATTCTGCCTTACCAGGGCACAGTGCATCTCCTGTTGATACCTCACATTCCTTAGAATGGGCATTTATAAGACTCCCCACAACCTCAGTAAAGGGTAGGGATTTTTGCATCCTTTGATGGCTGTTGTTGGCACTAAAGTAAAATTCCATTCTTGACCAAATTGTGCCACCATAACTAATTTGGAAAAATTTGTAATAGTAGCAGCAAAACATACCACTTCCATTCTATATGTATATAGTTCATACTTTAGTGTTTATATATGGATACATATATATTCATAACTCAAAGTTTTTGCCGTTGCAGAATGGAATAGTTCAAGAGGGAAGATAGATACACACACACAAACACACACAGTCAGAGAAACGTCATTGGGTTAAATGTCCATCAATAGCACAGAAATTCAAAGCAGATGGAGTGGGATGGAGTTTTAAGGGAGTGTTTTTGCAAGGCATGATTTTATCTAGGTCTTGGGAAGGGAGTTCAGATGAGAGTCTCCATACCTTTCACTCCCTATCAGGGAGGAATATATTTCCAAGAAATATCCAGCAGAATTCTCTTAGATCTTATTGAGGTACATGCCCTAGCCCTGCTGCCAGGCTTGGAAACTACCTACCAGTATTTTAGTGGATGTGGGTATTTCCAACAAGCAAAGAGGACAAGGGAAATTGTGACCAATAATGGAACCATCACATTTAGCAAGACTGATAAAGAAAATATGATCTTTTAATATTCCTCTAGGCTTTACAGTATTTTGAAGGTATCATATCACAGTCACGGAGAAGTAGGGGAAGAGAATGATTTTGATATTAATGATGATATTAATCATAACACTAATTGCTTCCAGTAATCAACACCTACTGTGTACTAGTGACTGTAGTACTTAATATTCTGTACATGTATTATTTCATTTATTTCTTACCTCATAAGACAGAAAATATAATTCACCTCAGTTTATGGATAAGAAAACTGAGGCTTAGAAAGGTGAAGTAATTTATTCAATATCTCTCAAATGGAAAGGGATAAAATCACATTCAAACTCCAGTAATCTGTTTCCAGATTAGGAGTACCTAATGATTTACCATTCTACCTCCCTGTGAAATAATTGCATACGTCCAATAAGTCAATGGTTCTCTTCTCTTGAAAGGGTTGGAGTGTTCAGAATGGGGTATGGGGCCCATACTGACTATGTGAAGAACTGTTGTGTTTCCGCAAGCTGTGTCTGACCCTCTTTATTGCCCAGAACAAGAACCTGGCCGAAGAAACAGAGATAATCTATGTGCAAATCAACTGCTGAGATTTGAGGGCCTCCTGAAGATCTGTGAGTTCTTCAAGGGTGTGAATTCTGCCTTTCCTGTTCAAAGTAGCATTCTCAGTGCCTAGCAGATCATGTGTTAGGCTTCGAACAAATATTTGTCATTATTACCAGTTGGTATTACTTCTGCTGACCTCATATTGCATGAAATGAAAGATGCAAGCATTTGATTTAAACTATTTCTTTTTGTAGTATATTTAGAAATTGCTAATGATTCTCAAAAAATATTATTAGAAACATAGTAAGTAAGCCAGTTAATAAATAAATTAGTTCACTAGGTCTCTATGTACCTTTTTTTGAGACAGATAGTTAAGATAGTTAAGACTTGATGGGGATAATAAGTGAGGTGGTTATGGAAGTAGAGAAGTATGAGGATGCTTATGGGTAGGGTACTATCCAGCAACGGTGAATGTGGATAGAGCCTAATTGGGCACCTTGAAGCCTTGGGTTAGAAGGGAGAGATGTCATCAAGAGAAGAGGGAGTACAGTTATTTTATCAGTATTATTTCTGCCTGAACTCATTAAGATGTAGTAGGAAGAATTCCAGATAAAAGTATAGACCCTTAATTTTAGATATCAGTAGTTTTTAAAAGACTTTGATGAGTTTTCCCACTGAACTGGAATTTCAATTCTTCTACTACATAAGAAGTTCATACCTACGACTCTAATATTCTATGATTCTGAGAGAATGATTGAATTTACCACTTCACAATAACCAGAGATAACAAATGTGTGACAGACACATAGATCACCATTCCTAGCCCTATTCCTGTTGCAGACATCATTTATTAAGTGCTACCTGCTCTCCCACTAAATCAGGATGTAGCCTCAGGAATTACTAACATAGCACTCCAAGAGGCCTCTACTTTATAATCTAAGCTGGCATATAGGGCAAAATATCACTGTCATCACAGTTTCACAAGTGGTATTTCAATGCTGATATTATTATTTAAATATCTAGGGTACCATTTTAGCTTTCTATTGCTATTGTAACAAATCACCACAAATTTAGTGGCTATAACAACACCAATTAATTACTTTGTAGTTCCGGAGATCAGAACTCCTAAAATCAAGTTGTCAAGCAGGGCTGTACTCCTTTTGGAGACTCTAGAGGAGAATCCTTCCCTTTTCCAGCTTCTAGAGACCACCTACACACATTGGACATGGCCCTTTCCTCCCTCTTCAAGGCTAACAGTGAACATCTTCAAATCTCTCTGACCTCCACTTCCATCATCACATTTTCTTCTCTGACTCAGCATCCTTATTCTAATGACTCTCATAATTATACTGGGCCCACCAAGACAATCCAAGATAATCAGCCCACTCACAATCCTTAACAATCACATCTGCAAAGTCCCCTTTTCTATCTAAGGTAACATATTCACAGGTTCTAAAGATTAGAACATGCACATCTTTGAGAAGGCATTCTTTTTCTACCACAGGTGCTTAAAGTTTTTTCAGAGCACTTCTTTTATATGTTCTTTAGCTCTCATTGTTTATTCTTTTAAATATCCTCAATAATGGAAATATATGTCACATAACCAGCTAAATATCTTTTGTAATCACATTTGATAATCAAACTAAGCAAAATTTTGGATCAAAAATAAGGTTTACCTACAAAATAATGAGACAGATTTTCTTTTGGAGCTACTAATCTGGCTCTGAAAATATTTCATAAGGAGATGACCCAGAAATGTAGAAAAGAAAAATGCTATTAAAATAAGTATACAAAATTCCAAAATGGATGTTCTGAATGGCATAATCATGTGGATGTGTCTCTTACCAGTCCAAGCATAGTGCCTGAGTTTAGAGTGGTTGTACTGCTGTTCACTGTAACACCAGCACAGAGCCTGATTCCTACAAACATGCCAAATGATTGCATGGATAAGATAATGGTATAGATACCCAAATATGTGTGCAAGTGAGTTGCCAGATATAAAATTTTGTAAAAATGGAAGTATCTTAATACACAACCCAATATCCTAGGGAATGCCATATTGATATTCAAGCATGTAAATTCTATTATAACAGGGATTGCTTCACTTCTACTGTCTGCTTTGCTATTTTAATCAGATTTAACAGTAAGAAAAATGTAACATCCTTTGAAAGAAGGAATAATGAGTGCAGTTTTTGGTAATTTTAATCACTTGTTAGCTGCTTTCCTGAGAGCCCCATCTGGCCTTCTAGCCCATCTGCTAGTTGTTAACACTTAGTCAGTCACTTGACAAATCCAAAATATGAACTGAGATGGGAGTGGGAAAGTGAAATCATGGTTTCTGATGATTAAATGTGATTGACACACACACACACACACACACACACACACACACATGCACGCACACACACACCAAGATACTCCTATGCAGGCTCAGCTTGAATGGGACCGGGAGCCAATTTGGTCCAGGAATATATGTCAGAATGGCTAAAGGAAGATGCACTGAGGCAGGTATTCATGGTTTTGCTAGGTATTAATTTGTTCAAGCATCAACGTTTCTTTGTCATAGAAGCTGATGATCAAATTACTTTATTGTTTAATCATCATTACTATAAAAAAGAGACAAAATCTGCTCCAGTTTCCCAATGGAGGAATATGTGGCTTTTGGAAACGTTAGACTGATTTACTTAATGCCAATATTTATCAATATTCAGAACAAATTCTTTAATGGATCCCTTGAATGTACTCAGGAAAACTGTGGAGTCTTCTATTCAAACGGAACATAGTAACTCTCCAGGTGAGTCTTTCTTATTTTAGAGCCAAGAAAACCAACATCTAGCAAGGTCAAGGGAGTTACTGTGGGACATTTATAATGATTATCAAACACTGTTTACACAGTAAGTATCCTTTTGTCTGGTGGAGTAGAGAACATCCTTCCAAATTACTCTCATACCTTCTCCCACTCCAAGACTCTGAGCTATGGGAACTCCACCTGACAGATTTTCACTCTAGTTTGAAATTTTTAGTAATGAGATGGCTTGAACACAATCAATGATGAGATAACCTCTTTGAGGGCAACTCATTTTACTGGACAGTTTTAATTGTTTGAAGTCATTTATCTTTAGAGAAAACTTTTGCCATTTAAATCCAACTCATTACTTATTTGTTAAACGCAGTAGTATCAGTTAAAGTGAGTTGGACTTAGTTCATGTCACTTCATAGAACAGAATAAAGTCTCTCAACTGGAAGGTGCTAGAAAGCAGAATTTGTCTTAGTATAAATAAGAAAGAGTTCAAAAAGTAGATTGCCAATAGGAGAATGTTTAAATGCTTCAAATAAAGTGACTAGAGTAATAGAGAAGATGTCTTTTGAGGAAAGATGTCTTTTACATTTCACCCAACTTAGATGTTAAAATAAGGAATTACTGAGCATCTACTATATAAAGTGCACTGATAGATTGTGTGGAGTTTCAAAAAGGAGTGTACAACAAACTATCTTTCTTAAAATGCTTCAGAAACCAAAATATAAAAACATGAACATCTACTGTATTATAAGCCTTTTGGAGAATTCATGGTATTTAATTAAGAGGTTGGGATAACCACAAAGAGCAGAAAGAGTCAGAAAAAATGAGGAAAAAAATGAACGGTAAGAAAAAGAGAAATGGGTACCATGAAGCAGATTGAGTGTGGAAGTGTAAATACACACGCTATGATCAGAGGTAAGTTTGTCCCGGTTACAGGGCTGTTTTAGAAGAGTTGTGGCTATAATACTGGAAAGGTGATTGTGAATAGATGTGTTATTGCTTGAAAGGCATATTTTGGAGGGTGAACTTTATTCTTACACAGTTGGGAACCATTTTGTGCCTTTGCTTGGACAGATAAATAGTACGATGAAAATGGTACTGAAAGGAATAAATCAGGATGTGCTTGAATAATGAAAATCTGCAGGGAGCACAGTGAAATAGGCTGCACTCTTGGAGGAGAATGGAAGAGTTCTCATGGTGGGGAATATGCCGTAGGTCACTTCAACCACTCCAGGCATCAACAATTGCCTTAACACTCATTTAGCAACTTGTCTATGTCAAGTAATGAGAATTACCACTTTAATGCTTTAGCAACCTAGCAACCACAGAACCATAAGAGTGTTGTTTATCCTCTCCTTGTCCAGCCTAATCATACATGATTCTGTTGTTTCTTAGACTGAATTGGAAAAAAAATCTGTTGGAATACACAGTAATATTAAACTTTTCAAGCAGACAAGGTTATTAAATGACTTTTAGGTCATGAGAACTCGTTTTCATCACTAATTAGTGTCTGGAATTGTTAGAGGACATGTGTCTTGTCCCTGCACTATATTTAGAGACTTGGTAAATGTTACAAGTACAGGAATACATATATATATTTCTTTACAACCATCATACTTTCTGAGCATAGGTTGATAAATAGGATTTAGTTGCATTTACAATTGCTGTGGAGGTACAAATGTCAGAAACGTTCACATAGCTTTCTAGTTTGGTCAAATCATAACCTTAACCATATGTTACACTTTCTTTCTTAGAAAATATGTTCCACTTGTTTAATTTCATGTTAATTTTCCTATATTTATAACTTTCTCTCATAGATTGGGTGAGGGTAAACCTGGAATATGATAAATGGTAATGTTTTAGACTCCTGAGCCCTATTTTCCTCTACATGATCTGCTAGTAATATTAATGCCCTATTAAATACATTCCAGTACTATTCTGCAAAATCCAAATTAATTTTGCTGTAATCTTTGTTTAATTACAGCATTTAACTTAAATCTTATAGTTGGCTATTCAAAGTGAAAGCTTGTTTGCTTTTAATTTAAAAAGGAAAGAGAATATTAATTGTGCAATTGACTTCTCTTGTAGCCATTGTGATTGCATAGTAAGGCAACTCATTGATGCAATTTCCAGGAAGGTCCAGCTGCCTAACCAGAAATTCTCCCCTACCTTCCTTCTTATGATAGCTAAATGTTGGTATTAATCACTCGTGAATTCTTTTATTCTTTCCATAGTAATTAAATGACTACTTTGGTCATTGTATGGGCCCAGCTCTTTACCAGGAATTTAGAGGTAGTGAGTATGTAGTAGCATACAACATGGATAAGAGAGAGACCCTAACATTGAGTGGCTCAAATCAAATAGCACCGTAGAAACACAAATTTCCATTTATCATAGAATGCAATGAGTTTTGTAATAGACATGTGATGAGAATAATGGTAGTGTAGAAGAAGAATTAGCTCACTCTGCCTAGGAGAGATTGGAAGACTCCTCAGAGAAGTGTGGGGCGTTCAAGGGAAGAAAGGTCACTTGGGAGACATCATCAAGGTAAGAACACACAGATGTGGCAAAATTAGGAATATTCAATGAAAGATGACCGCTCTTTATGGAGATGAAAATCAAAGGCAATGGAGTGGTGAGCAGGGGAAGTTCGCAAAACAGATAAAGTCCAGCTTGTGGATGTCTTGAATATAATGATTCAATGAGTTTGTTTTTAGCTGAAAGAGGAAAAACATGCTTCTAGAAAGAAAGAGAGGAATCACAGGTGGGGTTAATTGAGGAATAGAATTGAGGAGTAATATAGTTCTGGTTATGAAAGTGGAGGAAGGGAGACAGGAAGGAAAAATGTGAGGTGGAACAGAGATAAAGGTGAATTTTGAGATCATGATAATAGAGATTATTATTTAGAAATGTGTTTTTATACTCTTTAGTAGCCCTCTATCAAGAGGCAAAACCTCTTTGGGTATAACAGGAAGCTCTTTTTAGCAGTAGTTGAGAGCAAAACTCTTAAGAATGGTGGGTGGGAAAACTAACTGCCTGGAGCAGCAAGGGTGACACGGAGCCTGGGCTGGGGATGTGGCAGGGAAGTGAGAGAGGGACTTGGAAAGGAAATCTGTAGGACCTGAAGGGTAAAATTCTCCTCTTAAAAAACTTTTTAAAGAGCTGGAGCTGGTTCATAAGATACAACATTGTTTACCCAGTGCTTGGGAAATCTATACATGAGTGTGTTTATTCATGTCAGCTCCTCTGAAATGTGATTAGCCCATTAAGCACCACTGGATTACCCCACTAGATGTCCATCAGGATGTTTGGGCACTGAGAGAGTACAATAGCCCAGCTTGCCTTAACTGAGATTTCTGTTCATACTGGGCCTTTAAAGGGTTATAGTGTAATTAGTGAAGCTATTGCACAGATATTTTGGGATGCTGGTGTAACATATAGTTATAGAAATATGAGCAAATAGGATTTAAGAAACTCCAAGTGCACCCTACATCTTATTGGGAACCCCTGGAACTTCATTCAAATCCTCACTAACTAAACATTAGATTTTATATGGTATCAAGAGGGAGGAACAAGTTAGCATGAATAGGTTAATTGTGGTGAAATTTTGGCATGCTCTATATTTGCCACAAGGTATGAATTGGTATCCCAGTTTTGTCAATTGCAGTCCTTAATTTTTTTTTTTTTATTTTGTACTAGATTTTTATTGGACTATAATTGCTTCATAATACTATGTTAGTTTCCATTGCACAACAAAGCAAATCAGCCATATGCATACATATGTCCCCATATCCCCTCCCTCTTTAGCCTCCCTCCCATCCTCCCTATCTCACCCTTCTAGGTCATCACAAAGCACCAAGCCAATCTCCCTGTGCTATGCTGCTACTTCTCAACAGCCAATTGTTTTACATTCAGTACTGTATATAAGTCGATGCTACTCTCAATTTGCCCGAGTTTTGCCCTCTCACTCCATGTCCTCAAGTCCATTTCCTATGTCTACCTCTTTACCCCTGTCTGGCAACTAGGTTCATCAGTACCATTTTTATTTTTTTTTTTGATTCCATATACATGCGTTAGCATACAGTATTTGTTTTTTATCTTTCTGACTTACTACACTCTGTATGACAGACTCCAAGTCCATCCACCTTACTACAAATAACTCAATTTTGTTTATTTTTATGGCTGAGTAATATGCCATTGTATAAATGTGTCACATCTTCTTTATCCATTCACTTGTTGATGGACATTTAGGTTGGTTCTGTGTCCTGGCTATTGTAAATAGTGCTGCAGTGAACATTGTGATACCTGTCTCTTTTTGAATTATGGATTTCTCAGGGTATATGCCCAGTAGTGGGATTGCTGGGCATATGGTAGTTCTATTTTTAGTTTTTTAAGGAATCTCCATACTGTCTTTCATCGTGCTTGTATCAATTTACATTCCCACCAAAAATGCAGGAGGTTTCCCTTTTCACCACACTCTTTCCAGCATTTACTGTTTCTAGATTTTTTGAAAATGGCCATTCTGACCAGCATGAGGTGATACCCCATTGCAATTTTGATTTGCACTTCTCTAATAATTAGTGATGTTGAGTAGCTTTTCATGTGCCATGTGGCCCTCTATATGTCTTCCTTGGTGAAATGTCTACTTAGGTCTTCTGCCCATTTTTTAACTGGATTTGTTTTTTTTTTTGATATTGAGCTCCATGAGCTCTTTGTATATTTTGGAGATTAATCCTTTTTCTGTTGTTTGCAAATATTTTCTCCCATTCTGAGGGTTGTCTTTTTGTCTTGTTTATGGTTTCCTTTGCTGTGCAAAAGCTTTGAAGTTTAATTAAGTCCCATTTGTTTATTTTTGTTTTTATTTCCATTACTATAGGAGGTGGATCAAAAAAGATCTTGCCGTGGTTTATTTCAAAGAGTGATTTTCCTATGTTTTCCTCTAATAATTTTATAGTGTCTAGTCCTACATTTAAGTCTTTAATCAATTTTGAGTTTATTTTTGTCTACGGTGTTAGGGAGTGTTCTAATTTCATTCTTTTACATGTAGCTGTCCAGTTTTCCCAGCACCACTTATTGAAGAGGCTGTCTATTCTCCATTGTATATTTTGGCCTCCTTTCTTATAGATTAGTTGACCATAGGTGCATGGGTTTATCTTTGGGCATTCTAGCTTGTACCATTGATCTATATTTCTTTTTTTTGTGCCAATACCATACTGTCTTGATTATTGTGGCTTTGTGCTCTAATTTGGAGTTGGGGAGTCTGATTCCTCCAACTCCATTTTTCTTTCTGAAGATTGCTTTGGCTACTTGGGGTCTTTTGTGTTTCCATACGAATTGTAAAATTTTTTGTTCTAATTCTGTGAAGAATACCTTTGGTAGTTTGACAGGGATTGCACTTAATCTGTAGATTGCTTTGGGTAGTGTAGTTATTTTCACAATATTGATTCTTCCAATCCAAGAACATGGTACATTTCTCCAGCTGTTTATGTCATCTTTGATATCTTTCATCAGTGTTTTATAGTTTTCTGAGTACATGTATTTCACCTCCTTAGGCAGGTTTATTCCTAGGTATTTTATTCTTTTTGTTGCAGTGGTAAATGGGAGTGTTTGTTTAATTTCTTTTCCTGATTTTTTGTTGTTATACAGGAATGCCAGAGATTTCTGTGCATTAATTTTGTATCCTTCAACCTTACCAAATTCATTGATTAGTTCTAGTAGTTTTCTGGTGGTATCTTTAGGATTTTCTATGTATAGTATCATGTCATTGGCAAATAGTGACAGTTTTACTTCTTCTTTTCCAATTTCTTTTCTTTTTATTTCTTTTTCTTCTCTGATTGCTGTGGCTAGGACTTCCAAATCTGTGTTGAATAAGAATGGTGAGAGTGGGCTTCCTTGTCCCATTCTTGATCTTAGTGGTAATGTGTTCAGTTTTTCACCATTAAGTATGATGTTTGCTGTGGGTATGTCATATACGGCCTTTATTATGTTGAGGTAGGTTTCCTCTCTGCTCATTTTTTGGAGAGTTTTTATCCTAAATGGGTGTTGAATTATGTCAAAAGCTTTTTCTGCATCTATTGAGATGATCATATGGCTTTTATTCCTTAATTTTTTAATGTGTTGTATCACATTGATTGATTTGCATATATTGAAGAATCCTTGCATTCCTGGGGTAAACCCCACTTGATCATGTTGTATGATCCTTTAAATTTGTTGTTGGATTCTGTTTGTTAGTATTTTGTTGAGGATTTTTGCAACTATGTTCATCTGTGATATTGGTCTATGATTTTCTTTTTTTGTGATATATTTTTCTGGTTTTGGTATCAGGGTGATGGTGTCTTTATAGAATGAATTTGGGTATGTTTCTCCCTCTGCAAAATTTTTTGAAGAGTTTTAGAAGGATCAGTGTCAGCTCTTCTCTAAATGTTTGATAGAATTCACCTGTGAAGCCATCTGGTCCTGGGCTTTTGTTTGTTGGAAGATTTTTCATCACAGTCTCAATTTCAGTGCTTGTGTTGGTCTGTTCATATTTTCTGCTTCTTCCTGGTTCAGTCTTGGAAAGTTGTGCTTTTCTAAGGATTTGTCCATTTCTTCCAGGTTATATATGGCATATAGTTGCTTGTGGTAATCTCTCATGATCCTTTTTATTTTTGCAGTGTCAGTTGTTACTTCTCCTTTTTCATTTCTAATTCTATTGATTTGAGTCTTCTCCCTTTTTTTACTGATGAGTCTGGCTAGTGGTTTATCAATTTTGTTTATTTTCTCAGAGAACCAGCTTTTAGTTCTATTGATCTTTGCTGTTGTTTTCTTCATTTCTGTTTCATTTATTTCTGCTCTGATCTTTATGATTTATTTCCTTCTACTGATTTTGGGTTTTCTTTGTTCTTCTTTCTGTAGTTGTTTTAAGTGTAGGGTTAGATTACTTATTTGAGTTTTTTCTTGTTTCTTGAGGTGAGATTGTCTTGCTATAAACTTCCCTCTTAGAACTGCTTTTGCTGCATCTCATAGGTTTGGGGTCGTCTTGTTTTCATTGTCATTTTTTTCTATGTATTTCTTTATTTCTTCTTTGATTTCTTCAGTGATCTCTTGGTTATTTAGTAACACACTCTTTAGCTTCCATGTATTTGTGTCTTCTACAGTATTTTTCCTGTAATTGATTTCCAATCTCATAGAGTTGTGGTCTGAAAAGATGCTTGATATGATTTCAATTTTCTTACATTCTCCAAGACTTGATTTGTGACACAGGATGTAATCTATCCTGGAAAATGTTTCATGTGCACTTGAGAAGAAAGTGTATTCTGTCACTGTTGGGTGGAATGTTCTATAAAGGTAAATTAGATCTGTCTGGACTATTGTGTGATTTAAAACTTGTGTTTCCTTATTTATTTTCTGTTTGGATGATCTGTCCATTCATGTAAGTGGGGTGTTAAAATCCCTTGCTGTTATTGTCTTACTGTTGATTTCTTCTTTCATGGTTGTTAGCATTTGCCTTATGTATTGAAGTGCTCCTATGTTAGGTGCATAAACATCTTTAATTTTTATATCTTCTTCTTGGATTGATCCTTTGATCATTATATAGTGTCCCTCCTTATCTCTTGTAACACTCTTTATTTTAATGTCTACTTTATCTGATGCAAGTATTGTTACTCCAGCTTTCTTTTGATTTCCATTTGCATAGAATATCTTTTCCATCCCTTCACTTTCAGCCTGTATGTGTCCCTAGGTCTGAAGTGGGTATCTTGTAGACAGCATATAGATGGGTCTTGTTTTTGTATCCATTCAGCCAGTCTGTGTCTTTTTGTTGGGGCCTTTAATCCATTTACATTCAAGGTTATTATTGCTATGCATGTTCCTATTACCATTTTCTTAATTGTTTTGGGTGTTTTTTTTTTTTTTTGGGTCTTCTTCTTCTCTTTTGATTCCTGCTTAGAGAAGTTTCTTTAACAATTTTTGTAAAGCTGATTTGGTGGTGCTGAATTCTCTTAGCATTTGCTTGTCTGAAAGGCTTTTGACTTTTCCATTGAATCTGAATGAGATTTTTGCTGGGTAGAGTAATCTTGGCTGTAGGTTTTTCTCTTTCATCACTTTAAGTATATCCTGCCAGTTTCTGATGAAAAATCAGCTGATAACCTTGTGGGGTTTCCTTTGTATGTTATTTTTTTTCCCCTTGCTGCTCTTAATATTTGTTCTTTGAATTTATTTTTTGTTAATTTGATTAATATGTGTCTTGGAGTGTTTTTCCTAGGGTTTATCCTGTATGGGACTCTCTGTGCTTCCTGGAGTTGGGTGACTGTTTCCTTTCCCATGTTAGGGAAGTTTTCAACTATAGTCTCTTCAAATACTTTCTCAAACCCTTTCTTTTTCTCTTCCTCTTCTGGGACACCTATAATTCCAATGTTGGTGCATTTAGTGTCATCCCAGAGGTCTCTGAGATTGTCTTCAATTCTTTTCTTTCTTTTTTCTTTATTCTGTTCCTCAACAGTTATTTCTACCATTTTTTCCTCCTGTTCACTTATTCGTTCTTCTGCCTCTGTTATTGATTCCTTCTAGTGTATTTTTCATTTCAGTTATTGTGTTGTTCATCTCTCTTTGTTCTTCTATATCTTTGTTAAATGTTTCTTATATTTTCTCAATCTGTGCCTCCATTCTATTTCTGAGATTTTGGATCATACTTACTATCATTACTCTGAATTCTTTTTCAGGTAGATTGCTTATTTCCTCTTCATTTATTTGGTCTTTTAGGTTTTTACCTTGCTCCTTCATCTGTGACATATTTTTTTGCCATCTCATTTTTTTATTTTTTATTTTTTTATGAGTGGGATTGTGTTCCTGTCTTACTGATTGTTTGGCCTGAGGCTTCCAACACTGGGGTTTGCAGGCTATTGGGTAGAGCTGGGTCTTGGTGCTGAGGTGAGGAACTCCGTGAGATCTCCCTCCAATGAATATTCCCTGGGGTCTGAGGTTCTCTGTTAGTCCAGTGGTTTGGACTCGGAGCTCCCACCGCAGGAGCTTTGGCCCAACCCCGGGATAGCGAACCAAGATCCTGCAAGCTGCCTGTGGTGGCAAAAAAAAAAAAAAAAAAAAAAAAAAGAACCAGAAAACAAAAAACACAACAATAACAAAGTAAAAACTAAAATTAGACTAGGAAACTAACAGATATGTTAGGAAGAATATAAAAATAAAAAATATACATGAATCAACAACCAGATGGTACTTCAGTTCCACAATAGTAAAGAAGAGGAAGAGGGAAAAGAAAAATAAAAACAAAAATGAGGGAAAATGCCTCAGCTGTGGAGGGCAGGGCCTAAGCAAGGGTGAGGTTTGGGTGGTGGGTGGTGCAATGCTCAAGACCCACAAGGCTGGAAAAGGCCCTAGGGGCTATGTGGGCTTAGGCTTAGGCTTATGAAGCAGAAAGGGTCCAAGTGTGCCCCTCACCCCTGGTCTCAGAGGGCAGGGAACCTCACCTAGGAGCCCAGCAGGCTTCCTGGGCTTGAGTGGGTGGGACAAATGCCCTTCTCTCCTCTCCTGCTCCTCCAGTCTGGGGGGAGCTCTCCTGCCTTCTTCTCCTGATCTCCTCGGCCTCCTTCCTATGCCCCCAAGGACCTACATGGTCTGGAGGGGGCTTTGGAGGATGGGGTACCAGCCTGGGAGCTCAGCAGTATCCCTGTGCCTGAGTGGGTGGGGCAATTGTCCTCTGTTCTTCTTCCACTCCTCCCAGAGGGCCTCTCGCACCTGCCTCACCTGTTCTTCCCTTGGCCTCCTTCCTATGCCCTCAAGGACACATGTGGCCTTGATGGGGTTTTGGAGGTGTGGTACCAGCCTGGGGGTTCAGCAGGCTCCCCAGCCTGAGTGGGCCAGGTGATTGCCCTCTGCTCCTCTCCTGCTCTTCCCAGAGAGTCCCTCCCCCCTGCTTCTCCTGATCTCCCTGGCCTCAGGGGCACCCTTCCTTTCTGGCCTCCTCTTGTCCTCCCCCCTCAGTTCCCCTAAATCCCACCAGTTCACTTTGGAGTTCCTCCTGTCTCCATGGTCATGAGTCCCCCACCAGCAGCTAGCAGCTGCCCTAGTTGTGGGGAGACACTATCTCCCCGTCTTCCTACACCATCATCTTGACTCTGCCTCCCTAAAACTTTTTTGAAGTAGTAAGAACTATATAAGATAATGTCTGCCTCAGCTTTTACCCTCCATGGTGGGGTTACTTGATGCCTATAGTTTTCAGGCTTGACTTTCCTCTGATGTCTGAAAAAAACCTTTGTAAACATAAAAGAGTTGTACATGTATATAACACATTAATAGTAGTAGTAGTATCATTTTTGTTTGTGAGACAAGTGCCATGTCAAACACATATGTGCTAGAAATTATCAATCTCAGACTTAAATACAAGCAGAATTCATTCATATTTCAAAAATCAAGTTTATT
Source organism: Phocoena phocoena (assembly GCF_963924675.1). Taxonomy (NCBI): domain Eukaryota; kingdom Metazoa; phylum Chordata; class Mammalia; order Artiodactyla; family Phocoenidae; genus Phocoena; species Phocoena phocoena. The sequence goes on along the minus strand of NC_089231.1, from coordinate 32,828,399 downwards.
TTTATTATAAATGTAATGCCTGCTTATAATAGAGAGTTTACTACATAAAAATTAGACAAAAAGTCATGTTTCTGTCACTCAAAGCCAACACAATCTGATGTGTTTTTCTTTAGAGATTTCCTGTGAAAATGTGTAGTTTGTTTGTTTTACATGGTAGTGATCATACTTTACATCATGTTTAATATAACATTATAACATTTAAATGACTTTTTCATTTAACATTGTAACATAAGGATATTCTTATGTTATTTTAACCCTCAAGAAACATAATTTTTAGTAACTTCATAAAATTTTAACCACTGAATGTGTTATAGTCTGCTTATGTCTCATAAAAAAATATTAAGGGTCTGTGATTTCTGCCATTTTAACTTGCTCCTTTGTGAGAGTCTTTTAATTTTTCTTAAGTTAGAGTATATCCGAATTTACTAGCACAAAACTCAGAATGAGGTGGAAAATTATGGGAAGGGTATGAAAAGAGAGACTCAATACAAACACTCTTGTCAAGTTATCTTGATAATATAGAAGAATTTCTCTTATTAAGTGGAATTATCTAGATCAGTGAGTCTACACATTTTGTCTGTAAAGGACTAGATGGTAGACATTTTGGTCTCTGCAGACCATATGGTCTTTTTGTAAAAGCAACCATGAACGATTTGTAAATGAATAGGTTTCATTTACAAATAAAGATTCCAATAAAACTTTATTTATAAAAATAGGTATTGGTCTGAATTTGGCTCCTGGGAAATAGTTTGCTGACCCTTCCTCCTGGTTATTATTCTAGATATCTGTATTTTGAATGTGCTATATAGGTCTCAAAATGTAGACTTTATTGTTTAAGGACATAACTATGGTAAAGTACCTAGAGTGACAGTCTTGTTAATCACTTTCCCTACAGGAGAGCATATTACAGATAGAGGTATTCTTCCCATATTCATTCTATAATAACAAATACTTAAGTATGCTAGGTACAGTTGTAAGTGCATTAGATATACTTACTCAATGAAACTTTAATAAAATTATGGAGTTTGTTCAATGTGTTAGGTTCATTCATCTAATCCCTTTGATTCTTCGAAAATCTTTCATCCCCTGCTCCAATGTACCTATTCTCTCCTCTTTTTTTCCAAAACTAGGCTGTTGTTAGAGAGGATAGCATAAGTCATTTAAATGAACTGTAATGGTAATAGCATCAGGAAACAGTATCTCATGGCATAATTTTCCGTTAATGAGAGATTTGGAACAATCTTTCTTAGTCCCTAATTCTCACCTATAAAATGTGGGACATGATGAGATGAGTGTTTTTTATGGCTCCCTGTGAATCAGAATAACCTTGGGGAGCATTTTTATCTCTACTTTTTGCATACCTTTAGGACTGAGATCTGGGTATCTATGCTTATTACGCTTGAATGGATTCTCATCAAGTGGTCCCAGTGGTCCTCAACCTTGCTGTGTACTGCAGTCACCTAAGAAGCTTTATAGATTCTGATCCTTCAGTCACACCTCTAGAGATTCTCATTTCATTGGTTTGGGATTTGGTCTGGGCATGAGTACTTTTTAAATCTTCCCAGGTGATTATACTGTGCAACCACTGAGCTATACTGAAGCTAGTTATCTAACTACTATTTGCAGACAGGTTTGGAAAAATGTCAGGATATTTTCTTTTCTCAGTACCGATAATTTACGATTTCACATAATTAACTCAAAACACACAGTGAAATATGGCATTTAGATTATGGATAACAATAGTTATCCAAGGTCATTTTCAGGTTATTGTTTCTTCTGGGATATCCAAACTTATCCAAATAGTTTTGAGAATGTTACATAACTTCAATCATTGTCTCTGGTCTGGAGCATGGGAATCTGCCTTCAAAACAGAGTCTTCAAGTGTTTATTACCTATACAAAACTTAAGTACTGTTGATTTAATAGATCCAATGTGAGCTAGGCCTTAAAAGATGTGTTGGAGTTATATAATAGCAGTTAAAATTTATTGAATGCTAGACACTGTTTCTAATGGTTTAAGTGTATTACCTCAATCATGTCCCCCACCAAAAGAATATGAGTTAGACACTTTTATTATTATGCTTATTTGACAGATAAGGAAACTGAGGCATGGGGAACCTAAGCAACTTGCCCAAGGTCACACAGATGGTAAGTGTCAGAGTCAAGATCCGGGGCCAGGTAATCTACTCCAGACCCTATACACTAAACCACTTTTTCTCTAAACAAGAAGGAAGAGCACGTCAATTCATGATGAATTACATATAAACAAAATTTATAAATGGCCTGGAAAGTAAGTATTTTTCTTGAAATTTTTGTTGAAAGGAGGAGAGAATTATGGTTCGGTCCCTAGGCATACAGCTGACCCTGGGATGCCACTTAGGGATGGAGAAAACATGATAAAAATTTATAGTTCAAGCCCTGATCCTGAAGCCAGGCTTCCCAGGGATGAAGAGGTTAGCAGGTCTGTTGTGAAGGATCCCTGAGCCCAAGGAATATTTAATAAGACTATAGATTATCAAGAGGTTACTATTAACTATGTGACCTATATGACCTATTTGATACTCTTACAGTGGAATCCATCTGGGGGATCCAGATGTAAGCACAAAACCAGAGCAATTTAATGAACCACTCTTCCCACTCTCTTGTGAGGCTAGAATCAGGTAGACTTATGGTAAAGAAAATGTTTTCTTCAGAGAGTAGGAAGTCAATATTTTGGAGGTATTTTTATATATTTTTTTAATTTTTATCTTTTTAATATGTTTGTGTTTGTGTGTGTGTATGTGTGTGTGTGTGTGTGCGCGCATGCACTTTCTGTTTCCCTTGTTTTTTTTTTTTTGCGGTACGCGGGCCTCTCACTGTTGTGGCTTCTCCCACTGCGGAGCACAGGCTCCAGATGCGCAGGCTCAGCGGCCATGGCTCACGGGCCCAGCCGCTCCGTGTCATGCGGGATCCTCCCGGACCGGAGCACGAACCCGTGTCCCCTGCATCGGCAGACGGACTCTCAACCACTGCACCACCGGGGAAGCCCTGGAGGTATTTTTAGCTTGAACAAATATTATTTTTTTGTGGGCATTCTGGGCATGATCATGGGAAACAATGAAAGGTTGGTACAAGCAGGGCAGTAGCAGAGTATTGAAGATAGTAAGTGGGGCAGAACTGAAGCTGGTGGCAGAAGAGCTGCTGGGACTGTGTCAGCTGGATCAGCATTGCCTTCTTCCTGTGCTGTGTAGCAGCCTGCAGCAATGGCCACGGAATTAATCTCTGAACAGACAAATAAACCAAAGGTGAGACAGAACCAATGAGCTTGACAATGTTGCAGGGCACGATAAAACCTCCTTTAATTTGGTGGTTTGTAAGGACCGTTCCTTCTTGTATATTTTAACTGGCCTCTCAAATGCACCCTTCTCAACACTGAAGAAAAAAGCTGTTGTAAAGTCCATATGAAATATGAAGTACATCAGACAGAAATTAGATAGCTAATGTGAAATTGGTGTTACTATTTAGCTGATCTTATCTAATAAGGACCCGTCAACAGGTGCTATCTGTAGCCATATATTGTTTTAAAATGTAGGTCTTGGGTTTCCCTGGTGACGCAGTGGTTGAGAGTCTGCCTGCTGATGCAGGGGACGTGGGTTCATGCCCCGGTCCGGGAGGATCCCACATGCCACGGAGCGGCTAGGCCTGTGAGCCATGGCCGCTGAGCCTGCGCGTCCGGAGCCTGTGCTCCGCAACGGAGAGGCCATAGCAGTGACAGGCCCGCGTACTGCAAAAAAAAAAAAAGTGAGTCTTATTATTCTAGTATGGTGAAGCCAACAGATCAGGAGAAAATTGCCATTGAAAAGGGAGTTACTCACAGTTCGCAAGAAGAGGGGGCACAGCATGCCATGCAGGACTGTACAAGGAGGCACCAGGATGGATCAGGAGGCAGAGGGAGCCAGGAAAAATGTGGGCAAGAGCCTTCACTGTGGTTTATGACAGAAGGAATGGGCCAGGCAAGGTAAGCTGACTATTTAGGGTTCACTAAATGAATAATTTCATCTGATTCTAGGGCATTGGGCATGCCCCTAGTTGCCTGATACCTGGCAGTGGGGTGACTAGGTCAGGGAATATTGGTCTAGCATATAAGAGCCCCATAGGGGAAGATGGGGGTTGGCTCTGGACTGGTTCATGTGCATATGAAAAGCATGCTCTGAGTGCAAGTTTACTATCTCTAGGAATTAGCTAGCCCTGGAACGAGCAGTCTCTACAGGATCATCAGGGCTCCAGATAGCAAAGCATCAGAAAATATAGAAAATAAAAAGGCATGATTAGTACCTAAATGGTGGGTGCTTTATTTTAGGACCTAATACTAACAATAACATTATTTGTTGAGAATGACTGAAACTATGAACACTACAGTTGAACCTGGCTTTTTTGCATGGATTTGAATCAATTTATAGAATGGATGGTTTGTCTTGTGTGCAAAAATAAGTAAGAAAGCAGAGTTGACCAACCACTATCCACATTTCAAGGCAACTGCGCTACTCTTTGCTTTTCTTTGCATACAATAAAGTTGGGTGAACTTCAATACACTCCAGAAATCTAATTCATCCTACTGTATGCTCCAAGTTACCTCTGCTTGAGTTTCTTGATCATAAACACTTATTTTGAATATTAGAGTGCTGATGCAATATAGTTTGTTTTGCCCACAATATATTTTATTAATATCATAAACTAATTTTAAAGTCCTATAGAATTATTAAGAATCTGAAAGAGCCTCTTAATTTTTATGTATAATACTCTACTGTACTCTAAGAGAAAATTTAAATGGTTAGGATGCTATTTTTAAAAAATGAGTCCTCCAGTGTCTCAGGACACATCCTTTGAGAATATCAAGTGTCTACTATCTGTAGTTATACTATTCAGTTACTTTAAGAATTATTTAATAAAACAGACCACAATTATTATAATGTGGGTTTCCTTTTGAGGAATCCTAATTTGAATTGCATTACAAAAGAATTACGTACTCTTTGTAGAAAATATTAACAAATAAAACAAACCTCAAAGATAATTATTTCTAAAAATTTGAAATGTATAGTTTTAGGTATAAAATATTTTTATTGAAAACTGAATCACCCCATGGGTGCCTACTATTTGTAACGTACTTTTTTTTTTTTTTTGCGGTACGCGGGTCTCTCACTGTTGCGGCCTCTCCCGTTGCGGAGCACAGGCTCCGGACGCGCAGGCCCAGCGGCCATGGCTCACGGGCCCAGCCACTCCGTATACTCGTGTCCCCTGCATCGGCAGGCGGACTCTCAACCACTGCGCCACCAGGGAAGCCCTGTAACTTACATATTTAATAAGTTGTCACGAATATATTGTTATATCTAAAAATTGTTACTACATAATAATGGCTAATATCCCATGATATGTTTACACTAAGGTTTATTTAAGCAATCCCCTATTGTAGGATATTTACATTATTAAATATGTTATTCATTTCCTTAAGTTATATTATTAGAACTGGGAATGATGAGTCAAAGAACATTCATGTTTTCAATTCTTTTAATAAAAAATAATAATAATAATAACTCTAACAGAAATTGGTATAATTTACAGTCTCTTCACAAGTGTAAAAGTATCAGTTTGGTAGTCAAGAAGTTATTCATTGTTTTCATTTACATTTATTCCATTACTTGTAAATGCTACCATTTTTCTCATGTGCCTATTTTTAGTTTGTATTAATTCATTGGTATAATGCCTGTCTGTATTTTACCCCTTTTGTTTTTTGGTGGGTTTATAATTTTTTATTTCTTAGGACTCACTATCTTTATAACACACGAACTGTAGTAAATTATTCTGATGCCCTGAATCACATACCCTTGACTTACCTCTGATTTTATCCACAGCTGTGGATAAGAGTGCTGTTAAAGGTCAGATTTTCTGACATGCCCATCATATCTGTCTGCCTCCTGTTTTAGGGAATTCTCCAAAGCCTTGCAGACTAGTTGGATGGTGTGGGTTAATCCTCACCCAATGGGAGATGAGAGACAGTGAAGCAATCCTCCAGTCTCCCTACACTGGATGGTTAATTCTGGGAAGCATGTTGCGTTGCATGCTTCTTAGAGGTCCCACTGGCTACCATGGCCTTCAGCAGTGACACTGATAATGTACCATTCTTTGTTTCCTCTTCTTTCCTGTTTCACTCTTCCCTGCTTTCTCATTCGTTCTTCTTGTCATTACCTCCTACATTAGCTACCTGCACTCAATCCTTGTCCCAGTCTCTGTGTCAAGGGACTTTGAGGCTCTGGTATTAATTTTAAATTTCTCTGCAGCTTGGGCCAAGAAAATTTGTTTTTATCTAAATTGGCTTTTCACATCTGTTGATATTTTTTCTCTAGGGCTCCAGATGTTCTTGTACTATGCCAAGGATATTAGTTTCTTCTTGTTGCTGTAACAAATTGCCATAAAACAAATTGGTTTAAAACAACACAAATTTGTTAGCTTCTAATTCTGGATGTCAGAAGTCCAAAATGGGTCTTACTGGGCTAAAACATAAGTGTTGACAGAGCAGTATTCTTTTCTGGAGGCTTGAGGAGAGAATCTAGTACCTGCCTTTTCATTTTATAGAGACCATTTCTTGGCTGATGGCCCCTAACTCCATGTTCAAAGCCAATAGCATTTTCTAATCTTTAACTCTGACCCTCCTGCCTCCTTCCTATAAGGACCCTTCTTATAGGGGTTGTGTTTACTTTGATCACACCCATATAATCCAGAATAAATTCCCTACTTTAAGATCCTTCATCTAATTATAACTTCAAAGCCTCTTTTGTCATGTAAAGTGACATATTCAATGGTTATGAGGATCAGAATGTGGACATCTTTGGGGAGCCGTTATTGTGACTACCATACCAAGGTATGCTGAAACTTTAATTCTTGGTATCAAATTATAGATTACAATTTGTGAAAATTTTCTGATTTGTGAATCTGTAATTGCCAAAATTTACTCTATGAATAGAGTTACTTCCAATGATATTCTTAGAGATCTTGGTTATTTCAACAAGCTCAGCAAAACGCCTGTCACTGTTTGTGGAACAAATGCTCTTCCTTATATGTGGGACTCTGCCCTAACGCCCAGGTCTGTGCTGGGGTGCCAGACCCTCCATTGTAGTCAGCATGTAGTTCTCATTTATAAACTGTGACAGTAGGAATGCTTAAAGTTCATCCTCTTTGGGGGGAAAATTAACATCTTCATTAGGGTCCAAATATACCATTATACTTTCTGAAAAACAAAATTCAGCCCTCTTTCTGGATGATTCATCTCAGAGTTTTTCAGCTTAAATATTTCATATCTACATTAGATGTACGTTAGTAATTGGCTTGGGTGGGATTTGAGGATAACTTGCTGGCTTAGCTTCTTAAAGGAAGTTAAAGTTTTTGATTTTATTTATTTTTTTATGTGAGATTTGTTTTTGATATTTATTATTTATGTTTTTACACAGCAGGTTCTTATTTTATACATATTAGTGTATATATGTCAATCCCAATCTCCCAATTCATCCCGCCACCACCCCCTGCTCCCGCTTTCCCACCTTGGTGTCCATACATTTGTTCTCTACATCTCTTGTCTTTATTTCTGCCTTGAAACCCGGTTCATCCATACCATTTTTCTAGATTCCACATATATGCATTAAAATACAATATTTGTTTTTCTCTTTCTACCTTACTTCACTCTTTATGACAGTCTCTAGGTCCATCCATGTGTCTACAAATGATCCAGTTTTGTACCTTTTATGGTGGAGTAATAGCCCATTGTATATATGTGCTTCTTTATCCATTCACCTGTTGATGGGCATTTAGGTTGTTTCCATGACCTGGCTATTGTAAATAGTGCTGCAACGAACATTGGGGTGCATGTGTCTTTTTGAAGTATGGTTTTCTCTGGGTATATGCCCAGTAGTGGGATTGCTGGGTCATATGGTAATTCTATTTTTAGTTTTTTAAGGAACCTCCGTACTGTTCTCCACAGTGGCTGTATCAATTTACATTCCCACTAACACTGCAAGAGGGTTCCCTTTTCTCCACACCCTCCCCAGCATTTATTATTTGTAGATTTTCTGATAATGCCCATTCTAACCTGTGTAAGGTGATATCCTATTGTAGTTTTGATTTGCTTTTCTCTAAAAATTAGTGATGTTGAGCAACTTTTCATGTGCCTCTTGGCCATCTGTATATCTTCTTTGGAGAAATATCTATTTAGGTCTTCAGCCTATTTTTTTTTTTTTTAATATTGAGCTGCATGAGCTGTTTATATATTTTATTTTATTTATTTATATTTTTAACATCTTTATTGGATTATAATTGCTTTACAATGGTGTGTTAGTTTCTGCTTTATAACAAAGTGAATCAGCTATAAATATACATATACCCCCATATCTCCTCCCTCTTGCATTTCCCTCCCACCCTCCCTATCCCACCCCTCTAGATCAGCACTGAGCTGATCTCCCTGTGCTACATTTTAGAGATTAATCCTTTGTCTGCTGATTTGTTTGCAAATATTTTTTTCCCATTCTGATGGTTGTCTTTTAGTCTTGTTTATGATTTCCTTTGTTGTGCAAAACTTTTAAGTTCCGTTAGGTCTCATTTGTTTATTTTTGCCTTCATTTCCATTCCTCTAGGAGCTGGGCCAAGAAAGATCTTGCTGTGATTTATGTCAAAGAGTGTTCTCCTATGTTTATCTCTAAGAGTTTTATAGTATCTGGTCTTACATTTAGGTCTTTAATCCATTTTGAGTTTATTTTTGTGTATAGTGTTAGGGAGTGTTCTAAATTCATTCTTTTACATGTAGCTGTCCAGTTTTCCCAGCACTACTTATTGAAGAATCTGTCTTTTCTCCATTGTATTTCCTTGCCTCTTTTGTCATAGACTAGTTGACCGTAGGTATGGGGATTATCTCTTGCTTTTCTATCCTGTTCCATTGATCTTTATTTCTGTTTTGTGCCAGTACCATATTGTCCTTTTTCCTTTTTTTTTTTTTTTCGGTACGCGGGCCTCTCATTGTTGTGGCATCTCCCGTTGCAGAGCACAGGCTCCGGATGCGCAGGCTCAGCGGCCCTGGCTCACGGGCCTAGCCGCTCCACGGCATGTGGGATCTTCCTGGACCGGGGCATGAACCCGTGTCCCCTGCATCGGCAGGCGGACTCTCAACCACCGCGCCACCAGGAAAGCTCCATATTGCCTTGATTAGTGTAGCTTTATAGTATAGTCTGAAGTCAGGGAGTCTGATTCCTCCAGCTCCATTTTTTTCCCCTCAAGATTGCTTTTGCTATATAGGGTCTTTTGTGTCTCCATACAAATTTTAAGATTTTTTTGTCCTAATTCGGTGAAGAATGCCATTGGTAATTTGATAGGGATTTAACTGAACAGTAGATTGTTTTGGACAGTATAGCCATTTTCATAATATTGATTCTTCCAATCCAAGAACATGATATCTCTCAATCTGTTTGTGTCATCTTTGATTTCCTTCATCAGTGTCTTATAGTTTTCTGAGTACAGGTCTTTTACCTCCTTAGGTGGGTTTACTCCTAGGTATTTTATTCTTTTTGTTGCAGTGGTGAATGGGATTGTTTCCTTAAGTTCTCTTTCAGATTTTTCATCATTAGTGTATAGGAATGCAAGAGATTTCTGCATTTATTTAATATTCTGCAACTTTACCAAATAGACTGATTAGCTCTAGTAGTTTTCTGGTGGCATATTTAGGCTTCTCTATGTATAGTATCATGTCACCTGCAAACAGTGACAATTTTATTTCTTCTTTTCCAATTTTGATTACACTTATTTCTTTTTCTTCTCTGATTGTTGGGGCTCATACTTCCAAAACTATGTTGAAACGGAGTGGCAAGAGTGGACATCCTTGTCTCTTTCCTGATCTTAGAGGAAATGGTTTCAGTTTTTCACCATTGAGAATGATGTTTGCTGTGGGTTTAGTCATATATGATCTTTATTATGTTGAGGTAGGTTCTCTCTATGTCTACTTTCTGAAGAGTTTTTATCATAAATCAGTGTTGAATTTTGTCAAAAGCTTTTCCTGCATCTATTGAGATTATTATATGGTTTTTATCCTTCAATTTGTTAATATGGTGTATCACATTGACTTTTTTGTGTATATTGAAGAATCCTTGCATCCCTGGGATAAATCTCACTTAATCATGGTGTATGATCCTTTTAAAGTGGTGTTGGATGCTGTTTGCTAGTATTTTGTTGAGGATTTTTGCATCTACATTCATCACTGATATTGGTCTGTAATTTTCTTTTTTGCAGTATCTTTGTCAGGTTTATGGTGGCCTCATAAAATGAGTTAGGGAGTGTTCCTTCTTCAGCAAATTTTTGGAAGAGTTTGAGAAGAATGGGTGTTAGCTCTTCTCTAAGTATTCAATAGAATTCACCTGTGAAGCCATCTGGTCCTGGACTTTTGTTTATTGGAAGATTTTTAATCACAGTTTCAATTTCATTACTTGTGATTGGTCTGTTCATATTTTCTATTTTTTCCTGGTTCAGTCTTGGAAGGTTTTTTCTTCCTAAGAATTTGTCCATTTCTTCCAAGCTGTCCATTTTATTGGCATAGAGTTGCTTGTAATAGTCTCTTATGATCCTTTGTATTTCTGTGGTGTCCATTGTACCTTCTCCTTTTTCATTTCTAGATTTATTGATTTGAGTTCTCTCTCTCTTTTTCTTGATAAGTCTGGCTAAGGGTTTATCAATTTTATTTGTCTTCTCAAAGAGCCAGCTTTTAGTTTTATTGATCTTTGTTATTGATTTCTTCATTTCTGTTTCATTTATTTCTGCTCTGACCTTTATAAATTCTTTCCTTCTGCTAACTTTGGATTTTGTTTGTTCTTCTTTCTCTAATTCCTTTAGGTGCAAAGGTAGATTGTTTATTTGAGATTTTTCTTGTTTCTTGAGGTAGGGTTGTATTGCTCTAAAATTCCTTCTTAGAACTGCTTTTGCTGCATCCCATAGGTTTTGGGTCCTTGTGTTTTCATTGTCATTTGTCTCTAGGTATTTTTTGATTTCCTCTTTGATGTCTTCAGTGATCTCTTGGTTATTTACTAATGTATTGTTTAGCCTCCATGTGTTTGTGCTTTTTACATTTTTCTCCCTCTAATTGATTTCTAATTTCATAGTTCTATTGTCAGAAAAGATGCTTGATATGACTTCAATTTTCTAAAATTTACCAAGGCTTGATTTACCCAGGATGTGATCTATCTTGGAAGATGTTCCATGTGCACTTGAGTGGAAAGTATAATCTGCTGTTTTTCAATGGAATGTCCTATAAATACCAATTAAACCTCTCTGGTCTATTTTGTCATTTAAAGCTTCTGTTTTCTTATTAATTTTCTGTCTGGATGATCTGTCCATTGGTGTAAGTGAGGTGTTAAAGTCCCTCATTATTATTGTGCTACTGTTGATTTCCTGTTTCATAGCTGTTAGTATGTGCCTTATGTATAGAGGTGCATCTATGTTGGGTACATATATATTTATAATTGTTAAATCTTCTCCTTGGATTGATCACTTGAACATTATGTAGTGTCCTTCTTTTTCTCTTGTAACATTCTTTATTTTAAAGTCTATTTTATCTGATATGAGTATTGCTATTCCTGCTTTCTTTTGATTTCCATTTGCATGGAATATCATTTTCCATCCCCTCACTTTCAGTCTGTATGTGTCCCTAGGTCTGAAGTGGGTCTCTTATAGGCAGCATATATATGGGTCTTGTTTTTGTATCCATTCAGCAAGCCTGTGTTTTTGGTTGGATCATTTAATCCATTCGCATTTAAGGTGATTATCGATATGTATGTTCCTATTACCATTTTCTTAATTGTTTTAGGTTTCTTTTTCTTTCTAGTGTGTTTCCCACTTAGAGGAGTTCCTTTACATTTGTTATAGAACTGGTTTGGTGGTGCTGAATTCTCTTAGCTTTTGCTTGTCTCTAAAGCTCTTGATTTCTCCATCGAATCTGAATGAGATCCTTGCTGGTAGAGTAACCTTGGTTGTTGGTTCTTCCCTTTCATCATTTTAAATATATTGTGCCACTCCCTTCTGGCTTGTAGATTTTCTGCTGAGAAATCAGCTGTTAACCTTATGAGTGTTCCCTTGTATATTATTTGTCATTTTTCCCTTGTTGGTTTTAATAATTTTTCTTTGTCTTTAATTTTTTTCAATTTGCTTATTGTGTGTCTCGGTGTGTTTCTCCTTGGGTTTATCCTGCCTGGGACTCTGTGCTTCCTGGACTTGGGTGGCTATTTCCTTTCCCATATTAGAGAAATTTTCATCCATAATCTCTTCAAATATTTTCTCAGGTCTTTTCTCTCTCTCTTCTCCTTCTGGGACCCCAATAATGCAAATGTTGGTGCATTTAATGTTGCCCCAGAGGTCTCTTAGGCTGTCTTCATTTCTTTTCATTCTTTTTTCTTTATTTTGCTCCATGGCAGTGAGCTCCACCATTCTGTCTTCCAGGTCAGTTATCTGCCTCAGTTATTCTGACCTTGATTCCTTCTAGTGTAGTTTTCATTTCAGTTATTTTATGTTCATCTCTCTTTGTTTGTTCTTTAATTCGTCTAGGTCTTTGTTAAATATTTCTTGCATCTTCTCCATCTTTGCTTCAATTCTTTTCCCGAGGTCCTTGATCATATTCACTATCATTATTCTGAATTCTATTTCTGGAAAGTTGCCTATCTCCCTTCATTTAATTGTTTTCCTGAGGTTTTATCTGGTTTCTTCATCTGTTATATATTCCTCTGCCTTTTCATTTTGTCTGTCTTTCTGTGAATGTGTTTTTTCTTCTACAGGCTTCAGCTTTGTAGTGCTTCTTGCTTCTGCTGTCTTCCCTCTGGTGGATGAGGCTATCTAAGAGGCTTGTGCAAGCTTCCTGATGGGAGGGGCTGGTGGTGGGTACAGCTGGTTGTTGCTCTGGTGGCCAGAGCTCAATAAAACTTTAATACATGTTTTTGCTGATGGGTGGGGCTTGGTTCCCTCCCTGTTGGTTGTTTGGCCTGAGCTGACCCAGCACTGGAGACTGGAGGCTCTTTGGTGGAACTAATGGTGGACTCTGGGAAGGCTCATGCCAAGGAGTATTTCCCAGAACCTTTGCTTCCAGTATCCTTGTCCCCATGGTGAGACACAGCCACCCCTTGCCTCTGCAGAAGACCCTCCAACACTAGCATGTAGGTCTGGTTCAGTTTCCTATGGGATCACTGCTCCTTCCCCTGGGTTCTGATGCACACACTACTTTGTGTTTTCCCTCCAAGCGTGCATCCTCTGTTTCCCCCAGTCCTGTTGAAGTCCTGCATTCACATCCTGCTAGCCTTCAAAGTCTGATTCTCTGGGAATTCCTCCTCCCATTGCCAGACCCCCAGGTTGGGAAGCCTTACATGGGGCTCAATACCTTCACTGCAATGGGGGGACTTCTGTGATATAATTGTTCTCCAGTTTGTGAGTCACCCACCCAAAGTTTATGGGATTTGATTTTATTGTGATTGTGCCCCTCTTCCCATCTCATTGCAACTTCTCATTTGTCTTTGGGTGTGGAATATCATTTTAGGTGAGTTCCAGTGTCTTCCTATCGATGATTGTTCAGCAGTTAGTTGTGATCCTGGTACTCTCGCAAGAGGTAGTGATCACACGTCCTTCTACTCTACCATCTTCTAAAGTTATTGATTTTATAAAAGTTGGATTGTGTTCTGCCCTAGGCAGTACAGTAGGCTAAGTCTGTGTAATACTGAATTCAGTAACAAAGTTGAGTGGGCTGGAGTCTTAGGGAAAGAGCATCTTTGGAGTCAAAGATAAGTTTGAAGTCTAGCTCTTGTACCCACTGGCTGTGTGTTCTTTGGTAATGTATTTAATCTCTCTGTACTTTACTTTTCTTGTCAAGTAATTTGAGAGGTACAATAATCTATTTCCTGAGGAAGGAGCAATCAGAAAATGCATGAAATAGTATGCACTATGTAGTCTATCATCTGACATATTGTAGGAGCTCAGTGAATAGTTGACATTTTATAATAATTACTTGGCAATTCTCCCCTTTCCTTCTGGCATCAGAATTTTTCCTTTTGTACTGTGTCATTTAAACTAACAGACAAAATGACATCATTTTTTTCCATTTAAAAATTGCTCTCACTTAAACTGTACTTACATCTTAAGATAACAGCCATTTCTTGTTCCTTTTTCGCATTCATGGTAACATTTTCCAAAGAGTAGTCAGGACTTTCTGTCTCCAATTGTTCTTCTCTCTGTGTTTCTCTATTCCTCCCTTAGTGATGTACAATTTATGTATCATAAAATTTACCCATTTTGCATGAACAACTTGATGTTTAAAGTGAATAAATGTTCATGGAATGATGTTTTTGAATGAGGTGCCCATGGGATCAGGCTGAGGCTGAGACTTGCTTGACTTCTTTCTCTTTCTTACCCTGATTCTCCCACTCATTTACTGCTTTCTCCTGGGGACACTTACTTAATAAATCACTCCCACTTGAACCCTTGGCTCTGTGTCAACTTCCAGGAGAATGTAACCTTGACAGATGACCAAATGTCAGAACTTGTCTCAGCCACAGTCAGTATTTATTTTCTAGGCTTGAAAGGAGCAGGCAGTCATCACAACAGACATGGAAGCAAAGTTAGAGTCTTGAATCAATGTGACATCCAGAAGAGTCTTCTGAAGAGATAAGAAGACCAGGGTCTTCAGTGGGCAGTATGAACACTTACTCTGAACAGTGGTTGAAACAGATGACCACTGGCCGTGTATATTATCCAGACCCACCTTCTTTTCTTAGACCCATCACTTTTGTATCCTGGGGCCAGGTTCTGTTATTCCATGTCTAGGTCACTGGTGTACTCTGCCCTTATCTTCCCAGGCACAACTTGTGTTTGTATTTGGGTCTTCTCCAAGGGCCATATTTTGGCCATACCAGGGAGGGTCCTGGAGTTCTTAGATATTCTTCACTCAAGTCCTCTTTCTTCCCCAAGGTCTGTACTTCCTCACCTTGGACTTAAATGTTACTTACCTACTTTCAGATACCATAAGAATAATCTGTGAGATCTTCAGTTCAACCTTATATGAAAAAATACACAAAGTGGAAGAGGAAGAGAACTTTTGGGAGAAGCACATCCATGAGGGAGGTGGAGAAAAAGTATATACCCACATAGCATTTGGGTTGTGCCCATCTCCATCACTTATATGGGTATCCTATTTACAACTCAGTAGAGGTCAGGTAGGGGTAAGGTAGGTTTAGTAGGTTTTATTTATCATGCTGGTAAAGCATATGCCTTTAAATCATTGTCAGTGAAATTGGATGGGCAGGTATTTAAAGAATAAACTTTAGTTTTATACAACATTTATTCATGGGAAAGAACTAATTCTATTATGATTTTTACCATTTTTTGTCTGTTGAGTTGTACTTAAAAGTGTATTAACCAGAGTTAACCCTTTAGGATTTATATTTTTGGTTCTCAGCACTGTTCTGTTTGCATTTGATAATTATTCATTACATCCTTATTATTAGTCTTCCTGTATAAAAGTAGCATCTTGTATTCATAAATTGCCGACCTTTAGAGGCAGAGCCCTGTCTGCTAAGTCTCTGACTTGCCAGTTAATAATCACTTGTAAGAGTTTGTCAGCAAAATTGTCAAATTAATGACTGATCCATGTTACCTTAATTTAAACATCCCCCTGTCTATAAACTCCCTCATTTGTAATGAATTATTTGGGGAGCTAATGAGGAAAGGTGAATCAGATATAGCTCAGTGATATGGACAGTGTTATTCTACTGTCCAGGCCATTCTGTTTACAGTTCAAAAAAGGCTACATGGGTATATGGGTGGGGGTGTATCAGTGGCATGGCATGAGGGAAAAGGGCAGGCTGATAAAGGATACATCAGTGCTAGGTTGAATCACAGTCACTGGTTTTAATAAAGAATATGAACCAGAAACCTGCCAAGTATTTGGACAGCATCTTCCTTGATATTTTCCTTGTTGTGCCTTCAGATTACTGAGCAGTAGCTAATCCAGCTCTTCAGACCATCAGGAGAAAGGACATCCTCTTGTCTGGGTGGTCAGGGCCTGAGACATTTCCTTAAAAGATTAGGGTTTAGCCATGATGTGCAAAGGATCCTCTGAGCTCCAAACCTCCTTCTCATGTCACAACATTTTTCTGGAGTCTATAGAGGATGTTGTGAAGGGACAGAAATCCCTGACAAGGTCAGAGCCAAAGGGAATGAGAGAATGTTTCTTGTCACTGCTGTTGTACAAATAAAGAGCCCTGAAACTCCAATGTCCTCATTAGTGGTGCAGAATATCAGAAGGCTCCCAGCTGCTTCCTCATGAGCCTTGGCACTGCCCTCCTCAAATGACAGGGGATGTTTTCTCCTGTTGTTTATCTGTGAAAGGCCTCAGCTCTCTCTGCTGGATGGCAGCCTCACTCTGTTTTGATGTTGTTTTTGTCATTACTTCTTTCTTCTTGGCAACAATTCCTGACACACAGACTCTGAGTGGTGCTAGGAAAAGAACATAGGTAAGACAGAGCAGAAATAAAACTCAGTTTTTGATAATCAGGGGAAAATGGAGGAGGGGAGTCTATGTTTTTGGTACTTCCTACGGGTTATATATGCTGACAGCATTTTTCATATGTTAACTAGTCTTTATAATAGTTATTATTTATCCCAATATTATGAGCAAATAAGTACCATGGTAAGTACTTTGTCAATGAACTTACAACCCTAGGTCTTTCTGACTGTGAAGCCCCTACTTACTTACTGTTTCCTGCCATTTCTATGCTCATGTTTCATGCAATCTCAAGTAGAGGGATTCCCTGCCAGATTTGCAGGCAGCTTGTGGTGGGAAGATTTGTGTTGTAGTGAGCAGCAGATGGGACCTAGAATTAGAAGACTTGGTTGGAATTCCAGCTCTGGCACTTACTAACTTTGTGGCATTGGATAAGATAAAGCAAGATAAATCTGAAAACAATGGGTGCATATAAGATAATCAGTAATTTAAAACAAGGTGCCTTGAATAATTGAGTTAACATCCTTAGTTTCAGTGCCATCACTTGGAAATTTTATTCCTGAGCAAACTGAGGTTCAGAGATGCTCATGTGCTCATGTACTCAGCCCTTAGCCTTCAGCAGAACTGTCCAGAGAGAAAAACTTAAAGTTGACTTTCTCATTCTCCTTCCTTAACAGTGACATGCTCCTAAGGACCCAAAGACTCTTTCTTGTCTTTCTTTTCTCTTACAAGATTTTAGTTTTAGTTCTTTAATTTCCATTGAAATTTGACTTCTTCCAAGGATTATGTATTTTAACAAGGGTTATTGTAAGGAAAGACCTTAGTCTTTAGTCAGCGGGGAAGATGCTGTTAGGAGCAGCAGGCCCTTCTTAGTTTCCCCAAATCATTCCAGGGGATTCAGTACAATGTGAAGACTGAATCTTAATGGCCAATATTTTGATGTCATGCTGAGAACCACTGTCAGCTGAATAATGATATTATCTAACACTTTTGTGGTGCTCACCATGCACCAGGGATTATTCTTGTGTGACACGTGTGAACTCATTTAATTTGCAGACAGTCCCATGATATGGTTACCAGTATTTATTCCCATTTTACAGATGAAACTTAAGAATAGATAGGTTTAATAACTTGCTTAAAGTTGTGGAGCTAACAAGGGACAGAGGTAGGACTTTACCCAAGTAGCCCCAGTGTATACTGTTCACTGTCTGCTCCTCAGTCTTAGAATAAACCAGGATAAATCATTGTATTGCAGTGTTTTATTTTTATCATCAACAGATAATAGAGATAGAAGCATTGAAGAAAACGATACTTGAAGGTGGGTAATCTCCCTTGAAAGAAACTGTAACACAGTATTAATTTATCTCTTTGTTCAACATCCATTCCAAAGAATATTAAGAATAAATATGTGGGGCTTCCCTGGTGGCACAGTGGTTAAGAATCTGCCTGCTGATGCAGGAAACACGGGTTCAAGCCCTGGTCCAGGAAGATCCCACATGCCGTGGAGCAACTAAGCCCATGTGCCACAACTACTGAGTCCGTGTGCCCCAACTACTGAAGTCTGCACACCTAGAGCTCATGCTCCACAACAAGAGAGGCCACTGCAATGAGAAGCCTGCACACTGCTGTGAAGAGTAGCCCCCAGTTGCCGCAACTAGAGGAAGCCCACACACAGCAATGAAGACCCAATGAAGCCAAAAATAAATAAATAATAAATAGATAAATAAATTTTAAAAAGAAAGAATAAATATGTGGTCCACAATCTCTTATTCATGACGACAAAATCCAAAATACTCCCAAACCCCAAAGTTTTCTTAAATTTGTGACAAAATGGTTCGATAGCCAAACCAGACCTGAACTTTAATGTGACTATTCATAGTTTTTATACCACTTAGTGTAAATATGTATGTTTCACTGTAGAAAAAATTAATATGTTTGATTATGAGTTACTGTCCCAAATCAAACTTGGTATATTATGTAATATATAGTATATACACAATACTGTCTTTCTAAAATTGAAAAACAGCCTTTGAAACATAAGTGACCCAAGCTCTTCAGGAAAGGGCCAGTGGATTTGTGTAATATAGCGTAAAAAATACTGATTAACAGAGCTCATTTCTTCCTGTGTGGTGCGGAGGAGGTTACAGTGCATTTTGTCCTTGTCTACAACGGAATGGGCTGGCTTGGAATCCCTAACTAGCTCTGATTAGAGAATGATGCTTACTCTCTACCATACTCAAATTCCCTTCATACCACAGTTCCTTCACAGGGCTGCAGCTTGAGATGGTAGATTGAAAACTTTGGTAGCATCTATAGTAAAGTTGGCAAGATTCCCCTTCTTTGTAGCATAAAGCCATCTGTAAATCATCTGTTCTAGAAATTTACTAGGGGTTGATGTCCATCTTGAGAATGTATAATTTGGACTTTTCCTTTTTGAAAATTGCTACATTTACCTCTACTTCCTGAGTTATTTCCTCTTTATTACTTTCATTTGTCCTTACTCCCTCTTTGTGTCTTACCCCCTGCTTCCTACTCCTTCCTTCTCCCCACAATCTAGAAGGATGGGAAGAGATACTTGTCTCTAAGGAAGTCAGATACAACCTGGAACACAAAGGTAAGGGAGAGTCTAATGCCAGGACACAACAGGGGCAGGAAGTAGGAGAAGAAGTTGCAACTAAGACATAAAAGGAGAGAGCATCATCCTTACCCCAGACTCCCTCTTAGCCTCCTATCATTTGAGCTTATACCCCCATTCTTTTCCAGCAGAATGGAGACATAGACTTGGAATCACAGACACAGAAGCTGATCAGAGAAGTGGTATGAGCACAGGAGAGTTTGGCAGCTGCATGTTTGAGGGAAATTACTCACAGGTAATCATGGATGAAGAAACTTTCTGAATTTCCACGGAGAAAGAAGGATCCTGGTCAGAGGCAGAAAGCTGAGCACGATGCTTCTCTGGAATCCTCCAATCTGGTGTTCTTAGGGGGCATATTCAACCCTTCCTCCACTGCCCTTCTTTATATTTCTGCATAAGCAACTTCCCAGAGAACCCCTCACTTATATGCATGTAGTTTCTTTATAGGTCCTGGTATACTTACTTCAATCATGTTGGCGTTCAATGCCTTGCTTCATGCACAGGCAATCATGTAGACATGTGTAGGTAAGTCTTGATTTTTATATCTGACTTGTATAAAGCAGGGGCCACAGTTAGGAGAATACATCTGGGTTATGAGCTCAGATATGCTTTTTCTGTGTAAGTTTGGGAAAAGTGAGTGGACTTTTTTTTGTTTTATTTTTCAGGAGTACTCATGTGTTTAATGGCCTGTTTGCTTCATGTGTGGGTCTTCTTTTTGATAAGTACAGCTTCTACTTAGGGATCATGGTCTGAAGAATGAGAGTGAGTAGTAAGCTAGAAATATGATATTTTAGTCTGTTTTATTTTTTCAGATGAACATGATAAGGAGACAGACAATGCCATAACATTATGGATATAGATTGGCTTCCCTTATCAGCTGCAGTGATTTGGAAACCTGGATCCCAGGCTCTTAGCTGAAGTAACAATACAAAAAAATATTTTGATATTTGCCATTTTACAATTCTTCAATTATTAATAAAGTTTTTCTTCTTTCAGTTTTATTTGTAAAATGGAGAAAGATATTTGACCTCCAAAAATTTGTTTTTCTTCTAATATTCTGAAATAAAGATCTTAGAACCTGATCTGTCAGTCATCTGGCAAGATTAGAACAAACCTCTACTCAATATCTTCATTACTGTGGTGACCATATGCCTTGATTTGTTTGGGGGCAGTCCTGATTGATGTCTTTTGAGCTGGAATAATTATTAATTGATCCCCTTTTACTCTCCAAGAAGTCTCATTTTAAGTGACAACTTACATGGTCATCCTACTGGTAGCAGACTTTGTTCCTAGTCAGACTCTTTTGTACTCTTCACAAATATTATTCCCTAAAAAAAGGCAAATTGTGGATGCTTTACTGAGTCCTATATCCAATTTGGCTCCCTTTTCCTTCCTGTCAAGACAGGTGATAAATAAATAAAACAAATGGCCTCTCAGGATCTGTTGTCAACTTTGCTCCTATCCAGCCCCATTTTGAGGTATTTTTTTTATTCCTGTCCCCATCACTCAGGCCTTGAAAGCTGATAGATTGCTGATTTCTTCCTTGAAACATGACATGATGAATAAGACTGCATACAGCAAGGGCCAAGGGAGAACTATAAGAAGGGACTGTCTTATACAATGGGAAATTATTTAACAAAGTTTGCATGAAGGAGAAATAGGGACCTTCATATAATATGATTTCAGAAGTTCAGGAAAATTATCTGATGGATGGATAGCTTTGAACATTTTTTTTTTTTTTTTCCGGTACACGGGTCTCTCACTGTTGTGGCTTCTCCCGTTGTGGAGCACAGGCTCCGGACGCAGAGGCTCAGCAGCCATGTCTCACAGGCCTAGTCGCTCCGCGGCATGTGGGATCTTCCCGGACCAGGACACGAACTCGTGTCCCCTGCATCGGCAGGCGGGCTCTCAACCACTGCGCCACCAGGGAAGCCCCATCTGAACATTTTTTGAACTGAGGACAAAACATTTACTTTGACAAAAAGAGAACTGGCTTAAATTATAAATGATTCTGTTGGAGAGAATTCAGTGACATCCAAATTGAACCTTTACCCACAGCAACCTAGGTCCCATAAACAGAAATAGAGGACTCATATCTGGGGAGGGCACAACTCCCCTGATAAAGAGACACATCTGAAGTATTGTGACCAACTCTGGGTTTATCATTATCCAGAAATACTAAAAATTCCAGTACAAATTTGGTACTGTTTAAAATATCATCTCTTTGTCAAGGTTTGTTTGTTTTAGTTTTCTAGTTTAGTAGTTAGGTTGCCTCCCTCTCATCACTTAGCAGATCTCAGTAGAGTTTTGAAGCTCTTTCAGAGTTTTGAAGAAACAGTGGGAAGGTTTAGGGAAAGGAGGACTGAGAGAGGGTTGCCTCAGTTATGCTTTAGCGACAGATTTGGGTGGCCTAGGAGCAACAGTAGTGCCCAATCCAGTACACAGAACCTCCCACAATTACCTTGATATGTTTTGCGTCTATCCACTTTTCTCTGTATTCTCAATCCTAATAAATAAATTTATTGAGCATTTTACATGTAATAACATTTAATTCTCATAAAAACTCTAGGAGGGAAATTCTATCCACATTTTATAGATTATGAAAGTGAAGCTTGGACAGGTTAAGCAAATTGAGCAAGATCACACAGCTAGGGCTGGAGAGCCAGGATTCAAGCCCACGCTTATGCATTCCAAGTCCACACTCTTTTGTTTTTCTGCCTTTTGTTATTATTTATTTATTTTTCTATTAACTCTTTATTTTTACCTAGTTTCAGGCTTAAAATTTGTAAGGAAAAAAATATCCTGTATGCCTTTCACCCAGGTTTCCCAAATGCTAACATTTTGGCATACCTATATTTGACTTACCATTTTTGTTCTCTCCATATATTGCAGACATAATACCTCTTTTTCTAAATATTTTAGTGTGTTT
Source organism: Phocoena phocoena (assembly GCF_963924675.1). Classification (NCBI taxonomy): domain Eukaryota; kingdom Metazoa; phylum Chordata; class Mammalia; order Artiodactyla; family Phocoenidae; genus Phocoena; species Phocoena phocoena. Next base: position 32,806,299 of record NC_089231.1, on the reverse strand, counting down.
TCTAAAAATAAGGAATTTGCTTATATAGCCATAGTACAATCATTAAAATCAGGACATTCATATTGTTACAATAATATTATCTAATGCGTAAACCTTACTCAGATTTTACTTTTTGTCTCAATAATGTCCTACGTAGTTAAAGAAAATCCTGGATCATGTTTCACATTCAATTCTCATATTTTTTCAGTTTCCTTTAATTTGGATCAGTTCCACAGTCTTTCTTTTTATTTCATGACATTAACTATTTAAAACTAATACAGGCCAGTTTATTTTGTAGAACATCCTCCAATTTGGGTTTCTTTGATGTTTTCTCACAATTAAATTTAGGTTATTCATTTTGGACAGAAATAACACAGAGGTGATCTTGTGTTCTTAGTGTGTTACATCAGGAGACACCTGATATGGATCTGTCTCATTACTGTTGAAGTTAACTTTGATCACCTGAACAAGATCATGTCTTCTAGGTGATTCCACCATAAAGTTACCATTTTTGCCTTTATAATCAACAAATATCTTGTCAGAAGACATTTTGAGACTCTAAAATTTTCTGGCACTCCTCAAATTTCAATTGGGTAAAATTATTAGCATTCATTTATGAGTCTTGCCAGAATCAATTATTATCATGATGGATTCCAAATGTTAATTTTATAATTCCAGCATTCTTTCTAAATTTGTTAGTCATTCTACTATGAAGAGGAACCTTCTTTCACTTTCTCTTTCTTTTCTTCCCCTTCCTTTCTTCTGTCAGGGAAGAAGAAATTTTTCTGTATCCTTCTGTGTTCTCTGGCTGGACCACAAGACATTAACAGGAGAAAAACAAATTTAATTTTGTATATATGGGACACCATAAGAATCTCAGGCTCAAAGGACAGTCAAGCAATTGAGGCTTATAAACTCTTCTGAGTTTAGGAGAAGGGGGTGGGAGTCTAGAACTTCAAAGGGGACAAAAGATAATTCACAAGGAGATGGGAGAAGCAAATGTTTGGTAAACAAATGTTTTCCATGCCATGTGGAGAGGTCCTTCTTATGTAAAACAAAGTTATATTTGGTAATAGCTCACTATCTGAATGCTTTTAGGCAGTTAAAGGGATGGTAAAAAGAAAAATTTCCCAAGTCTTCTGTCTCTTAAGAATAAGCAGCCTAAAATAATACTCATGCCAAAGAGACACATCTTTGGGTTGCAAATTTTGTTCTCCTACACTTCCTTCTTCCCTTCTTTCCTCCCTTCTCTCCTTCCTTCCTTCCTTAATATTAAGATTATACTCATGAATTCTTATTTTATTTGAGTTACAATCCTTTTATATTCTTAAAAAAATTTTTGTTTGATGCTCAAATTGTCCCAGATTTGGTCAGAGCCCATTCAAGCCCATTCATAGTTTGTTGAAGCTCAGTGCAATGGAATAGGTGTTTTTGTCAAATCCCCATCCCTCTTTTGAGCACTTCCTTACTTTCAAGACATTCTAAGCTCATCTTGCATTTTCCCAGCCCCAGCCCTAAAATCTACTATTCTGTAGGGGGCCCTTGTTCTTATTGGAGAATGTATTTGAAACCTGTATTTGAGCATTAGGTTTGTAGAGTCAGGACTCATAACCATTGTGATGACTAAGCTCTCTTGTCTCTCTTCTATACTCTGATAGCGCACTGAGGATGTCCTTGCCTCCACCCTACTCCACTCCAATTTGTCTTACATGCTGTAGCATTAGTGTTGTTATTTTTGTTTTTTGGTCTTTTGTTTTGTTGTTTTCAAAATGCTGCTATGATCTTGTAAACTGTGTGCTTATAAGACCTTTTCATGGTATCCCTTTGCAATGGAAACTTGAAAAATCCTTAGCATGCCTCAGAAAACCAGCCTCTTCTCACACTGCTCTCTTCCTTACTGTCCATCTTTTAGGCTCTTTGTCTTTCTTTACGTTCCCTGAAACTCCCATGTTACTTTCAGTTCAAGATTTGCCTGTGCTCATACCTCTGTCTGAAATGCTTCTACTCCCAACTCTCCACCTAGTCTCTAGTCCTCAGATCCCAGCTTAACTGTCAGTTCTTGTGACTTCAGTCACTTACCAGGCCCTGTTTCTTTATCTCAGTTTGTAATTATGTGATTAATACTGTGATGCTTTGATTAAAGTCTCTTCTCTACTCTCCATTGTAAACTCCATCCTTACCACTGCATCCCTAAACACCGGCACAGGGTCTGCCACGTAATAAGAGTTTCATATAAATTTGGTGATGAAGTATGTACTATCCACATAGAGGCATGGCTTGATTTAAGTATTTCTACATTGGAAATGCCCAAGTTTAGTTTATCTTTATTAATTTTTTGTAATTGTCTTGAAATAGCCATGTAGCTGTTATAATGAGTAGTTTCAGAAATATTTAAAAATGTAATTTTAAAATTAATAGAGGAAAATCTGATGTTGTGTGTTTTCAGTAATAAGGCAAAAGGAATTTAGCTTAAACAGGCTTTTGATTTGAAAGAGATATTAATATTTTAAGTAACAGATCTTTGAGGAAACAATGAGTGGTTCTAAAATAAGGTTTGTAATGAACATAACTTCTCTCTCTCTCTTTTTGAAACATAGTCGATGATACTACTTTATCTGTCATTGATATTAGATTTTCAGAATTATTGTTAGAAAGATCCTAGTATTATTTTAAATCAGTAGCACTGTAAAATGGTATAATATTCTAAGCAACATCAGTGTCCAAAAATCATTGTGATCTCTCCAGCTGAATCATTTTTCCAATGAAAAAATGGTTATCAAGCTATGTCCATACTCTAAGACTCATTTGTTCATTCAGTCTGCTACCTTGCCCAGCATTATGACACAGGATTGCTGTCAGTTCAGTTTTACCTTTAAGCTATAGGAAGGGTAGGTAGTATGTTTGCACTACACTTTAAAAGACTTTTTAAAAAACATCTTATTCCAACACTATCCCTTTCTAAGACTTTTTAATTTTCTTCTAGGCTAATTTTTAATAGACTAGCAATTCACAGGTGAGAAATAAAAACCCATATAAGAGGTGATTAAAATACAACAGAACATTATTCATTTTCACAATTATCCTGAATTCCCACGGCAAATTACCAAATTTTACAGTTTTGAAAAAGAGAAATGGAGATGAAGTGAGTAAAGAAAAATTTGCATTAGTGATGAAAGTCATACATGTGCATAATATCCATAAGAAATACAATTACTATAGCCTTACTCATTGGCCAGTGGGCATTTGTCTGCTATGCACACAGGTTCTGTGAAAAACCTGAATCATTAGCCAAATGAGGACATTTTACGGATTAGGAGTGTGCTGAGGCATTTGTTTCTAGGCATTGTGACCTCGGTCTTTAAAAATGTTGGAATAAATTCGCCCTGGGACTTGGGCCTTCGAAGGAAGCCCTAAAGCGAAGATGGGGATGAATGTGGATTTTACTCAGTTCCTGGCTTAGAATTACTGTTACTTTCAGACACTTTTAAAAGAATTGTAGCAAAACAGTATGTGCTATGCATAGTAAAGTCCATAAAGTACACTAATATTATGAATAAAGCTCAATGAATTTTTACGTATATACACTCAGGTATCTATAACCAGAAGAAGATAAGGAACATTTCTAATGCCCCAGAAGGCTCTTCATGCTCCCTTCCATTTAGTAGCCCTCTTACCCTACCCCATTCCTATCCATAACTACTACTTTTTTTCATATAATAAAATCATGCATTATACATCTTTTGTGTCCAGCTTCTTTCATTCAGTACACTGCCTATAAAATTGATTCATGTTGTTGAATCTATCAGTTAGTTTTTTTTATTGTTATACAATATTCCATTTTATGGAAATATTACCATTTGTCCATTTTCTTATTGATTGACATTTGGATTAACTTCCTAGCTTTTGGTTATTTAAAATAAAGCTATTATGAACATTATTGTACATGCCTTTTGGTGGCCAAATGTATTCATTTCTCTTGGATATATATCTAGGAGTAGAATTTCTATGACAAAGGATAAGTTAATATTTAGTTCAATAGATACTGAGGGTCTATAAAAATATATTTATACCATTTTACATCCATGCAGACAATATGTGTAGTAATTCTAGTTACTACAATCCTCGACAATATTTGGTATTGACAGTCATTTTAATTTTAGCCATTTGGTGTATAGATAAAGGGTTCTGGGGGGTAACTTTTGGCTTTGGATTTTAACATGGTCTATGACTATCTCATTTTAACCCTCATATGTAGCATCTTATTTAGCTATCTTCATATCTGGTCCTGGCCACCCTCTTTTATGGCAGTTTCCCTAATGTGCTCCAGTGTATGTTTATTTGGAACTTCATTCTACCTACAACACCACCCTGGCTTTATTTTTCTTATTATCTTTCTATGTACAAAAAGATTTTAGTTATTTGGATATACCTAAAAAATAAGGTAGGACAACTAAAATGTATAATAATCATAAACATTATCACTGCTCACTTATTTAATTAAAAGGTCATGTAATTTACATAGTTAAAAAACAGTCATTCCTCAGTATCTGTTGGTTCCATGATCCCCACAGATACCAAAATTAACAGGTACTCAAGACCTTTATATAAAATGGCATAGTATTTGCATATCCTATGTGCAAAGTATAATTAAAGTATACGGGAGGATGTGCATAACCCGTGCACATCCTCCTGTATACATTAAATAATTTCTAGATGATTTACTTATGATACCTAATACAATGTAAATAGTTGTAAATACAATGTAGATGCAAGTTAAATCATTGCTGAGGCAGAGCAAGTTCAAGTTTTGCTTCTTGGAACTTTCTGGAATTTAAAAAAAATATTTAAAATCCACAGTTGGTTAAATTCCCAGTTGCAGAACCTGTAGATATGGAGGGTCAACTGTGTACAGAAAAAACACATAGAGAAAAAAAAGTGGTAAATATATGCAATGGAATATTACTCATGCAGAATGACCTAAATGTAAGATCGGGCACTATAAAACTCTTAGAGGAAAACATAAGAAGGACACTCTTTGACATAAATCACAGCAAGATCCTTTTTGATCCACATCCTAGAGAAATTGAAATAAAAACAAAAATAAACAAATGAGACCTAATGAAACATCACAGCTTTTGCACAGCAAAGGAAACCATAAACAAGATGAAAAGACAGCCCTCACAATGGGAGAAAATATTTGCAAATGAATCAATGGAAAAAGGATTAATCTCCAAAACATATAAACAGCTCATGCAGCTCAATATTAAAAAAAACAAACAACCCATTTCAAAAATGGGCAGAAGACCTAAATAGACATTTCTCCAAGAAGACATACAGGTGGTCAAGAAGCACATGAAAAGCTGATCAACATCATTAATTATTAGAGAAAAGCAAATCAAAACTACAGTGAGGTATCACTGCACACCAGTTAGAATGGGCATTATCAGAAAATCTACAAACAACAAATGCTGGAGCGTGTGTGGAGAAAAGGGAACTTTCTTGCACTGCTGGTAGGAATGTACATTGATATAGCCACTATCGAGAACAGTATGGAGGTTCCTTAAAAAACTAAAAATAGAATTACCATATGATCCAGCAATCCCACTACTGGGCATATACCCAGAGAAAACCATAATTTATAAAGACACATGCACCACAATATTTATTTCAGCCCTATTTACAATAGCCAGGTCATGGAAACACCCTAAATGCCCTTTGACAGATGAATGGATAAAACATATGTGGTAAATATATGCAATGGAATATTACTCAGACAAAAAAAGGAACGAAAATGAGTCATTTGTTGAGACGTGGATGTATAGAGAGAGTGTCATGCAGAGTGAAGTAAGTCAGAAAGAGAAAAACAAATATCATATATTAACACATATATGTGGAACCTAGTAAAATGGTACAGATGAACTGGTTTGCAGGGCATAAATTGAGACACAGATGTAGAGAACAAACGTATGGACACCAAGCAGGGAAAGCGTCAGGGTGGTGGGAGTGGTGGTGTGATGAATTTGGCAATTGGGATTGACATGTATACATTGATGTGTATAAAATTGATGAGTAATAAAAACCTGTTGTAAAAAAAATAAAAATTAAAAAAATGATAAGTAAGTACTAGAGAGGTAATATACACCATGAGTAATATAATTAACACTGTTGTATGTTATATATGAAAGGTGTTAAGAGAGTAAATCCTAAGAGCTCTCATTACAAGGAAAACATTTTTTTCTTTTTACTTTAGATGATGGGATGTTTACTAAACTTACTTTGGCAATAATTCCATGATGTATGTAAGTCAAATAATTATGCTGTGTAACTTAAACTTAAAACTTGTATGTCAATTATATCTCTATAAAAGTAGAAGGAAAAAAACAAATAAAAAAACAAGAAGAAACAGGAAAAATCTCAAAAAAAAAAGAGAAAATAACATGAGATTTGAAGTCCAAAAGTCAGAGTCCAAATTCCAGAATGTGACATTGAGTATGACATTAACTTGTTTTGTGAACCAGTTTCTTCAGCCTCAAAATGAGAAATAGTAACAATACTACTTATTTTAAAGATTATTGTGATAATCAAATTGGACGATATACATAAAATTGTGTGTGACCTGTGAAACCCTATGACAACAAGAGATGTCATTATCGGGGTATCAAATGTAAAGAAACAGGAGTGCAAGAGGAGGTAGAATGGGATGGGGTTAGGGCACAGTGTCCTTACTGTGCTCATTTGACTGATCATATGTACAGAAATGAGATGATGTATCTTTTAGTAACTAGTGAGATGCTTAAAGTTTCCTTGAGCTATTTGATAGGAAGTAGTTGGGCTCATCTTCCCGATTTTATCCTAATTGTTTTTGTTATCATAAATAAACTGAAACTCACCAGTTATATCTGATGAGGGAAATATTATCTTTAAGTTATCTGGTTAAATATAATTCAGGTGAGAAAAACTGTCCATCAGTGACTTGTTCCAAGGGCTGGGGGAAGTACCTCTATTATGCTTATAGCCTGAAACAGATTATCTGAGCTGTGCAGATTTCCAGAAGTAGAGAGAGGAGGATTTGGTTCACTGAGGAAAAAAACTGACCTGAAAATCTCAAAATCTGGATTTAAGAAACAAGAAGGCAGGTGACATTGGCAAAGTGGCCTCTCTTCTTTGGACCTCATTCTTATGTGTGAAAGAGGTGGGTGGTCCTCACATTCTCCACCCTTGTTCACTCCCCCAGTACATAGCCCTTATGATGTCATTGCTCTCCATTAAAATCTTCCAAGAAGAAATTTAAAGCTATTTACACTAAGATACAAATAACTGATGGGATTTCCCCTATAAAGGGGATGGAGGTTTTAAGCTTAAGGAATGAAGCACTAGCGGAAGATTTCCAGACATTAACCAAAAGGTGGGGGGATTATTTTGGAAGCTAAGAGGAACTTTCCAACATCTTACAATCATAACTTGTTGGTAGCTATGCTTTCTTCCTGTGTTGTCATGTGGCACAAGTGTAAAGATGAACAATAAGATGGGAGAAGCAATGAGCCTGGGTAGCTAATCATAGTGTGCAGGACCTGTAGAGATGCCAAAAAAAGGCAGATGAACACTAGGGAGAAAGAGCTCATCTTCCTGCCCTCCTTGTCTAGCTTGAGCCCCAACTCCCTCTCTATGCATTCCAGGATAGTTTATTTAGTCTAAATATCCCATATTTGAAGATTACTGCACTTTGTAATTAAGCAGAATTATACAGTTCTGAAGGAGAAAAGGCTTGACTAAGTATGTTTAGTCTCTGGACCACTGGGGAGCTTGCTAGAAATGCAGAATCTCAGGCTCACTTCAGACCCACTGTATGAGAATCTGCAGTTTAACAAGTTTCCTAGGTGATTTGTGTAGATATGAAGTCTTGAGGAAACACTGAATCCATATATTGTTACATTTATTCCCCAGTAATTAAAATTGCTGGTGTCATCAAAGGCTCTTTTCCCTAATTTAAGCGGTTCTTTTTGCGATGCTATTTTCATCCTCTAACTACTAATATGCAGTTGTCAGATCCCTCAGGCCTGCTCTGAATCTCTCTGGAGCCCAGCTATACATATTTAGTTCTTTTAATGTTTACTTGTAAATCAAGCCCTGCATTCCCTTAATCAATCCAGCAACTCTCCCCTGAATTTGCAGCAATTTGTCAACATCTTTTGATATCTGAGGAGCTCTAGACCTGAATGTAATTTTCTATGAGGCTACACAGATGTTTTTTTACAGTATTTAAAAGTCCTTTAAGATATGTGACCAAGGCTAATAATCAAACAAAGTGAAGGCAGTGTATGTGCAAAGACTAAATCAATTAGAAACCCATTTGACAGTAGCATCGTCATCATTATCATCATCGTCCTAACTACAACTCAAAAGATAGACAGTTCTTAAGCTCTCGTCATGTGTATATTAGGTGCTAAGGATATGAAGAGGTGTAAGACAGGAACCCATTACATGGAAAGGTGTGAGTCTAGCTGGAGAAAAATATTTTTTCAATAAAATAAATAATAGAAATCTACAAAAGAGTATATACCATGTGCAAAATAAGTGGATGAGAAACAGTGGAGGAATAGGAATTACTGTGACCCAACACCCTTAGGAAACATTTCAGAGAGGCCTTAAGAACATGCAAATATCTAGATTAATGGAGAAAGGTAGAAAGGACAGCTGACAAGAGTAAATAAAGCAAAAGTATGATTTTTTTTTAACATCTTTATTAGGGTATAATTGCTTTACAATGGTGTGTTAGTTTCTGCTTTATAACAAAGTGAATCAGCTATACATATACATATGCTCCCATGTGTCTTCCCTCTAAGCAAAAGTATGATTCTAAACAAAACTTTGACTTTTTTTTTTGTAGACTCTCCACTTGCTGTGTTCTGAGACTGAACATTTCTTTTCCTCTCTACATTTCCTGTATTCTCCAAGTGTTTTAGTAATCATATATTGTTTTAAAAGATAAAATAAATGATATGTATTTTATGAAGAAGAGGAGAAAATACATGGTTTATATTTCTTTACATCATACTATCTCTTTCATCCAAAAGAAGAAAAAAACTCAGCAAAATAGTGTGCACAGAGGAAAAAATGAAGTCTCCTTAAGCTTCCCTTCCATCCTGTTCAGTCTGGCTGCAGGAAGGGAGAGGAGAACAAATGGCTTCCAATGATGTTTTCTAGTAAAAGAATTGGAAATAATATTCAGGATACCTCAGTTCTATAGCTGGTCCTGCTATGACCGAATTATATGATGTTGCATGTCACTTACTCTCTCAGATGCCAAATGGGGGTTGTATTATGATTGTCCCATATTCCCTAAAGACATTTTTTGGGTGATAAGACCTTCATATGGACTTCCAATATCCCTGATTTAAATCTGTGATATACTGTTATCAAATGACCATATAATTTATTGTTCAAATCTGGACACCTAAGAATGAAAGGGGCTTTTGTTAATATTTACACCAGAAAAACTGTTATTAACTGGGGCTGTACTGGCCCATCAAGCTGCTTGGTCACCCCAGCTGATGCAGACCAGACCAGCACTAGAACTCTGTTTGGGGGGAAAGAGAAGGAATTCTCTGTCTACAAAGGAATAGATTGTTTGGCTTTGTGAAACCAATAATTTTATTCTCCAGGTTAAGCTCTTCTGTCCAAAAGCTGTGTTTTGTGTGAAAGACACATTAGTGCATGGAGTGAAACATGAGGATTTGCTAGATATAATGATTTTCTGGCCTCTCCTTCTCACCTCTGCTCTGGAAGATTGAGTTAGAAATGTTCTCAAGGCCACCAAATAGATTGATGCATATTCTAATTCCTAATGCCTGCAGGGCAATAACTCAGGCCTGATTCCTTCAGCTATAATAACAAGGTTTATTTTACTGCAGTTTGAAGGCTGCTCAGGACTGCAGTAGGAGAGCATGTCCCCTGATTCAAATAGGCTAAACATCTGTTGAGTTATTCCCCAACTTTCCTCTTAACTTGCTTTATTGTTATTACCCTCAGGAGGCCACTAAGCAGGAATTTGTGAGAGGAAGAATGTAAGTGACATTTGTATCATTATTCACACATTTATGCAGTTTATTATCTGGGAACTCATCCCCCCACACTCCCCAAGGAACTTAATATGAAATAATATTAACATATTAAGCACATAATGTGAGGCTGCATTAATTAATATAATGTTCAGCTCTCCTGCAAATTGTGGTCCAACTGTGCTTCTTTTACTGAAGTCAAACAGTATGAGAGGTAACATGGTTGTCCAGAGAGTGACTAGGCATAGAAGATACCTAAAACAACCTTGCTCAGTGTGAAGAAAAACAGGAATGTGAAAGTTATCTTCTAGAATCAGAAATTCTCCCATGGAGAAAAGGAGTGCATTTGTATGAGTGATGATACAGAAGATAGAATGAAAGGAATATAAAACGTAACTTCCAGGCTAGTAGGCCTGAGGCCAGCCTATGCATATGGAGAGATGTTTCAGAAGAGGCTGTTTATTAGGATGTAGGAGTTTTGCACTGGGTTAGTGCAGATCTGTAAGGAATCTCTAAGTCTAGGATTCTGTAGTGGTCTGTGATTTATATACTAGCCTGAAGTTATCTAGTTCTCAACTGGAAATGCACTTAAACCTATAGCACTTCCTTGTTACAATGTTAGGTTACTATTCTTACTCTCTACTGTGTAAAGTAATACTTCATCTTAAATATTCAACAGTGATCCTTTTCAACTTTCAATAGTATTTCTTCTAGTTATAATTGTAATGAGTTTTTGCTTGCCTCCAAAACATTCCTTTCCTTTTTCCTGAAAGAGATCTGATTTTACTCAGGTTTCTATCTCTTCTGTATTCAGCTATATTACTCAAGAAAATCTAACTCTACACTCTGTTTCAAAGATGAGCTCTGCTTAAAATAATCATGGTGATCTCTTGCCAGTCATTGGTCTAACAATGTACATATGACTCAATTCTGGCCTGTGAGATTCAAGGAGAAAATGGTTGGAGACCTTTGTGAAGATTCTTGATCTTATGAGGAAGGAAAACAAGAGTTAGTTTCTCTCTCAGAAAGCAAATGCGGAAGCTTGGTCTCAGTGACTTCTGGCATCCATTATAAGGCCATGAAGAAATCTAGCTTGAAGAGAGTTCATATTGAGAGAAGGAAAGAATAACAGAAATGCAGCTGGAGCCCCAGTTAGGCCAAATCAGAAGGCCACCTACCTCAGAACTTTCAGGAAGCCAATAAAGTTACTATTTAAGCTAATTTCTACTGCTTCCATCTGAAAGCATCTTAACTGATAACCTGATCCTCTGGGATGAACAGACGACCAGATCTTTTCCTTAGCTTCCTCTTCAGTAATCTCCCAAACAAACTGTGTGACCAAACTGTATGAACAAGATAGCATCTAGAGGAAGATTAGAGGAGTTGACAACAAGGCACACAAGCCTGCACACAGTGGGGGATGGTGATGACTCAGACATTCTATCTCAATGATTAACTGAGATGACTTCCCTTCTCTTCAAATGTTTCACAGATGATCAGAATCTTCAGAGGTGTTTTTTTGGGGATGCTGAGCCCACCATCTCCCCAGACTGCTGGCATTCTGATTAAAGACACCTTTCTCTCCTACCATTTATGAGTATGATTTTGTAAGCAGTGAGCAACATGTCCCAATTCATTCAATAACATACAGACCTTATTTGAATTCTATCAGTTTTTTCACTAATGTCTGTTTTTCTGTTCCAGGATCTTACCCAAGATTACACACTTCATTTAGTTACAATTTTTCTTTAGTTTCTTCCAATCTTGAAAAGTTCTTTAGTCTCTTTGTCTTTTAATATCCTGACATTTTTGGAAATTGCTGATATTTATTTTTCATGATCATTGGTCAAAGCTCTACTCAGTCTTGCCATTTTTGGTGTATTCATGAATGTAAGTTGTTCAGTATTCTTGATGTCTTTAGTAGTAATCTCTCCTGGAAACATTTTTCTTTACAAAAGGATGACAATCATCACAGTATAAGAGTTCACTTAGAGGATATTTTTAGTGTTATAAACAAAAGGAATGCTGTCTTAATTAATTTTTAAGTCTTATTTCCAATGGTCTTTTTGAAGGTTTTCAGGATTTTTTTAAAATTTTAGGTCACAAATGTCACACTCAGAGAATATATCTTAAACATTTACTATGAGCAAGGAATTGTACTTTTTGTGAAGACACAAAGGTGGTATGACATAGTCTCTGCTCTCAAGAAAAACAAAACATTGGGCTACATCTTCAGAGGACAGTAAACAGTGATCCTTAGGTTCCTTTTATTTGTTGTGGTCAAACCTACAAACTGTTTTCTTAATCAATATACGTATCTGGGCCAGTTTTTTAGGGAAGAAATATTAGCTCAGAAAAGGGGAAGGGTGTCTTTCACCTCATTCTAGAAAAATATATAAAACAGAATAAGTATCTCCTGTGTCACCAGAACCAAGAAAGATTTGCCTATCATGGAAGATTTAAACAGATGAAAATTTCTCCATATATACTCTCCAAGGTTTGAAAAATGTAGTGTCTGATGGCTAGACTGTCAGATTTTCTTTAATGACCATTTACTATGTCATCCTCAAATTGTCGAAATAAGTATGGAATCAACATTATTACAGTCTTTGTAGAGCAAGATATTAATGAAATATAACATGAAATAATGTTGAGCATTCTAATGAATTATAATTAAAATGAATACTCTGTTTTCCTAGAAATAATTGTCAGTTTCTGAAGTTCAAAAAATATTGTAGTTACAGAAATTATAATTTGTTATGAAATAGCAAAAAATGTGTGTTCTTAATCTATAATGTCTTGTAGCCAATGGAGACAGCTTGGGTTGCTGCCATTAATTAAATGTAGGAGCATAGCTGGAGCATTTAATCAATCATAAAGCCACTTTAATGCACTGTATCACTCCAAAGATGGAGCAGTTAGAGAAGCTGCACTGTAGGCCAGAATACAAATGTGGAACAATAAAAGGAGAAGCAAAAAGGAATGACTTCTTTCTGTGTCAGAGTCTTCATGTTTCAAAATGTATGAAATGGATAAAATTTTACATGCATTATATGAATAGTTCCCTGTTCTTCCAGTTCTGGAACCCAGAACTGCACAGATGTGAAAAAATAGCTGCACAGATGTGAAAAAATAGCTATCACTTGCAATATGTAGAGCTATGGCCACACGTGTAAGTGAGCATAAACAAGTGTAGTAGTTTGAGATCGAAAATAATAATAATGGATTTTTGAAGAACATTATTTTTAATGAATATTTTATGGTATGTCACTTCTCTTGAAAGTTACTTAATTCTTGCCCAAATGAGCATTTCTAATATCACTAATGTCACAGTTACAGCAAAGGAAAGAAGCTAGTGCCAGAAGAAGAAGGAAGAGGAGGAAAAGAAAGGAAGGCAGGGAAGAGAAGGAAAGGAAGAGGAAGAGGAAGGACTGAGGTGCTATGTAATTGGTATTTCAGATTTGATGTAAGAAAATGGTCAGTCCTGTGAATCACCATGTGGCATGGAATGATCTGGGACCAAGAGAAGTAATGATGACATAGAATCATATGACCAAAGAAGATAGAGGGTTCATCTATTTGGATAGCTGGATGAAGGCTTTTCTTGGTCCATTCTAAGGAAGAATTATAGTTAATGTCATAACCATGTGGTATGAATCAATGATACTTTGTATTACCTACATATATAACATGTTTGTCTCTCTATCTATCTATCTTTCTATCTCTCTCTATATAACTTTAGTTAAGAATTAAATTGTTTATATCACAATGTGTTCAATTAATTCATTTGTCATCTTTGTAAAGTCTGGACCTACAAGAATCATTGAAGAGTTGCTGAGGAGACTATTTTGAAAGAGCTGGATCCAAATGACATCTGAAGTGGAAACTGTGGGTTCCAGAACTGGAAGAACAGGGAACTATTACCCCTGATAATGGTCCCTTCTGTATCATCCTGCAGTATTTACTGCCGAAGTGTCTACCCATCTGTAGAACCAAACTGAAGGTGAGTCTGCGTTCTTAGTGCTTACGTGGAACCTTCTTACCTCCAGCTCTTCTTGCTCATCTTTTAGCCTTAGTGTTTTAGGATATATTTTAGTTCTTGATTAATTTTTAACCACTTTATTGAGGTATTATTGACATACAAAAAGCTGTACATATATATGTATAAAACTTGATGAGTTTGGACAAAAGTACACATCTGTGAAACCATCACTACAATCTATTCCATAAACATATCCATCATCTCCAAAAGTTCCTTATTATTTTTCATAGATATTAGTTTCAATTGTTCAATGTTAGTCATAAAATAAGCACCTTTAAAATACTTAAAAAATCAACTCATCTGGTTTGAAGTTTTGAGCTGGTACTGAACATGATAAGTGGCCACTGTTTTCAAGGAATTGATAGAAGGCAATGTTAATACATATGACATTACCTGATGTGAATGAATTGTGTAAGAGAGCATATAAGTGTAAATTGTGGGATAAAATTACTTTAAGAGCTGAGAGAAGTTTGAAGGGACCATAGTCAATGAAACCTCAGGTGGTCAGGGGAAACTTCAGGGGAGAGGTAGGATTAAACCTGGACCATCACGATGGGTTTGATTAATTGAAATAAATGGAAAGATTGACTGAGAGAATCCATAGAGATATCATGAGCTACAGAAGCTTCCCAAAGTTTCCTGTGAAACAACAGAGGGAATAGAGACTTTTAGGGGTGATAAGAAATGTTAAAGAAGATAATAATCTGAGCATAATTGCCACAGAGACTACTCTTTTCTGAAAAATTTTTAGATGAGTACTCATGGTATAGTGTCTGTTAATACATTTCTCTTGATGACACAGGGTAGTTATGCTGAAGAAAATTCCAACAGAATGGGACTGGGGGGACTGTTTTTTTAAGGCAAATTAAGGAATGGCCCTGAAGGCAAACAGTGTTTGAAGACAGTTGGGGTCACGGGGTTGGGCAAGGAGAAGGACTCAGACTGTAGAAGATGGACCCCTTCCTTTATGACAGGCTCTGGCCATCCACATGTATGTTGGTGATGGCTATCTGTCTCCCAGTTTCTATCGTCTATTTTTTCCTTTTAGGATTAGAACCTCTAAATTTTAGCTGAATATGTGGCTGCCTAAATTAAAGACTAAAATTTCCAGATTTCCTTGCAATCAGGCATAGTCATTTGTATCAGTTTTGGACAACAGGTGTGAGAAAATTCACGTGTTAAATTTCTAGGTCATTCCCTTAATAAAGAGTGGGCATAACCTCTATGTCCTCTTGTCCCCCTTTCCTGTGGGCTGGAATGGGGTATGATGATGAGCTCTCTTGGACCATGAGGACAAGGCAAAACCTTAGAAAGCGCAGAGCCACAAGGATCTCCAACTCTGTGTGTCACCATTCTAGGCCTGGGCTAACAGACTTATATGTAAAAGAGAAATGCACTACTCTTTGACTTAAACCACTATATTTTGGGAGTCTCTTTCACTTAGTGATTTCTGACAAGAAGTCTATATTTTGGTATGTGCTTACTAAGGACCTCTTGATTACTTGAGTAAATTAGAGAAAGATTTTTCAATATGTATGCATACATTGTGATCTGATCACATATTCTTGTGAAAAATTTGATTTTTTTCTTGGCCTCAGACATAATTCACTCTGCATGAAGGATGACAGCTTGATGATTCCATTTATATTTTTACCTTATTTATTCATGTTGATAGTGGAATAAGGTACAATAAATATATGGCTTGCTGCTTCATAGTGGTGTGTGTCACTGCTGTAGTTACTAGAGGAATATAGCTGCTTATTTTATAATCCTTATTTTGGAAGTTCTTTTGAAATTGGGTGTTAAAACATAGAAACACATAACTTCTTTACAAGGGTTATCATGTCTCTACTTTGAACTTTCAAAAGACCAGGAGAAAAGAAGTAATCATTTGCCAGTAGCTGTTGTGTGAGGTCATTCAAGTCAGCCAGGTCATCACAAATGGAGACACAAAGGTTTGTTCTCTGTTGGGTTTCATAATTTAATTTCCCTGAATTCACTGACACCAAATAACTGATGAGTACATTTTACAAGCTGTGGCACTGAAGTCAGAGAAGTTACAGGCCAGGGTTTCTCAAGGGAAAAAAGTACTTCTCAAAAGTGAGTTAGTGTTCACTCCTGCTTGGTTTCTTCTGCTTCTGCCACACTCCAATTCCAGAGTCATTTCTGACTGAGGCAAAGGATTAGCAACAGTGCAACCATGTCCTTCCAGGTCAGCAGGGAAAGATTTTATGACAGCCCTGGACTCTGAAGAAGAGAAGTGTGATCTCACTCAGCCACATACAACCACAGTCTTTGAGCTAGTCAGGAGCGAAGAATGTCTGAAAGGGCAGTTCCTGGGTCATCAAATTTTATCAGAAGCAAGAGAAATGGCTATAAAAATAGTTTAATATTTAAAAAAGCAAAATTTCTAGAGTAAAACATTTTTCTTTTCCAATTTCGTTCACTGAGTTAATAAATACAATTCTGCTTCTATTTATTCCTTAACCTTTCTTCCTTTTCTATCTTCCACAATTTCTTCTTCCTCTTTCTGGAGAAATAGCACTTTTAAGGTCATAAGGGTTAAAATAATATGATATGAAGAAATCTAAATTCAGTAACTGAAGAGTGCCATGGAGTAGAGGATATAGGCAAGCTTGTCCAGGGAGCAGCTATCCTTTTAGAAGCAGCCCTGCTCAATCACGACACCAGCAAGATGCCCAGCAAAGATTCAGTGACATGCAAATATATCAAGCAGATTTACTAATTTATGTTCATGGGATTTGCAAATTTTACTATAATGTATTCTGAAAATTTTGCATTCTTTCCACAAGATATATTGAACCTCAGGCCCTGGGCTGTGATTGATCCTAATACTAGGGTAATATATTAGACTGTCACACAGTATCTGACAGGCTTTTATTATGCATTTAAAAAGGTTCGCATCCTGGGTGAAAATCCTCAAAGGTCATTCCTGGAAAAATAATTTAGGCTTTGAAATTTGATGTGAAATTGAGAGTTGTTTCCACTCACAATGTAGGAAATATCAAATACAAGGTGTTGGCTTCAGCTGTCTGCTTCAAGGTTTGGGGTATCTGTTTGGAAAGAACTGTCCCAACTCAAGGTCATGAGATTCATTCCCAAGTGGGAGACATTGATTTTCTTATTCCTGATCTATAGTTTTAGAATGCTTGTAACCTAGGCCAGCTTACGCCAAATAAATATCCTTGGAACCAAGAGGACTCCAGAGGAGTGTTGATATACCATGTCACCATAGACATCCCTTTGAAAAATTAGGATGTCAGCAAAATTCTTAGATTTTCCCCATATTTCTACCCAATTCCTTCTTCTCTCAGGTCTTTATCAGATGTCCCAATCTTAGAAATTTCTGCAAAGGATACTGGTAATCACAACTCTGACTGCTAATAGAGGTTTAATCAATGTCTTGAGGATTAAAAGTCCCAAACCTCAAAGGAATAAAACTGCAATGACTGAATAAAAGCTTATTTGGTTAATGTTTTGGGAGAGAAACCAGAACATGGGCCCCATAAATCAAATTGTTGACAGGCTTACGTCTAGCCTGGCTGACCTATTTCCTCCCTTGGGGTAAAGAAAACAAAACACTGATAGAAGATTAAGAGTGCCAGCTGCATGAAGGGATATCCTATGTGTTAAAGTATACTTGGATGGCTATCCTGGGCCTTTTCTCAGAATAGCTGAGTTACTTTAGAAATAATATTTCCTTGTTGATTCAAAGGGGACATTAGGGTGGGTGATTTCATCTAGCACTTCAAAGTTGATCTTGTTTGCTTTGGTGTTCTATGGCATATAGAGAAATAAGTTTGGGAATGAGAATGATAGTAAACATAAAAGCCCTGGTGAACTTTCCCTAGTGTAAGCAACTCCATGAGAGAAAAAAAGATGTCTTATTCATGGATAGTTACAGGGAGATGTTGTCCACAACACGGTTGAAATGATGACACTCTTCACTCAGTATTTTGGGCAGAGCTGATTCTAACTTTGTTCACTGGATATGGTTTTGTGGAACTGCTACAAAATGTCATTCTTTGCAACAGATGACACTCCAGGTATATGGCAAGTTTACACTGTTTTATTTGGGCATCATCCAAATTTTAGGAGGGTGAAATGAAATGATTTGGAAAAAATTAGATATTTTCCCCCACTCCATCAGGTACAAACTTATAAAAATAAAGTTGTTTGTTGGAAAATATATGTATCAAAGTCTTAGAATACTATGAGGAAACTTTTCAAATTATATATTGTCAACTTCAGTAAGAGAGAACTAACAGAAAACTAATCAGCAATATTATTGTTTCATCTAGAAGGGGAGAACGCCAGAGCCTACAGCTAGAGCTACCAGTTTTAAGGTATAAGGGAAACCAGGCTCTCCTTCTGTGGTATGACATGAGAGGTGAAGGTAAGGTCTCTTTTGGACCATAAGAATTTGTGAGTTACAGGATGTTAAGATTATAAGAATCCAATTGAGTTTCAATCATAGGATATTGGCATGACATTAAACACATGGAAATAAACCAGGAACACAACTAGACACATTCAATCCATTTTTAACTTCCATTATTATCATTGTTATTGTTACATCAACAGGATTTCTCTGTGCACATCTCATCCTTTGCAATTGCCATAATATTTTGTCATTATTTACTTATGTGCCCTTCTCCTTACTTGACTGCAGATCCCTAAATGTAGGGACTGATCTTGAATAAGATAGCTCTTATCATTCTGTACTTATGTAAATTTGGATATTGGATATAAACAGGTAAAGCAAGTTTTATTTTGTATATGGAAATTTTCATCTGCAGATGTTTTTCTCCTTTCCGAGAAAGGTAGCGGTCATGGTAAACCTAATACTCCAGGTAAAATAGTAAGTAGGTTTTACCTGAAAACTAATCAAAACATCACTGCATACAGGTAAATGTGACTGTGGCAGCTCCTGAGATAGGTGCACCACTCCTTGTACCATGTGTTTCCTCAAGCTAAATGCTTCATTTGTTGGACTCCCTGTAGCTCAGATTATTGTGATCTGATTCAGCCAAGCAGGTGCACCTGGATGAATCCTGGAAGGCAGATGTAAGCATCAGAACACAATTATGTGCAATTTTTGTGTAAAGTATGTTGGTGGAGTCCCTCATTTTTGTTGTTGTTGTTGTTTGTTTGTTTTGCAGTAGTTGTAGTGGAGGTTCTAGAGTTTTGGGTGTTAAGCAGTAGGTGGCACTATCGGTGGGATTCTTACTGAATACCTCTGTGATGTGGATGGGTATCTCTTTTTATTAAATTAAGGTAAGAATAGATTCTGTCACCTGAAAGTAAGAACACTGACTCACAGAATAATTGGGACCAGAAGTGGTTGCAGATAGCAGATTTACAAAGGAAAGGCAGTCTGGAATGAGCTCTCTGATTTAGATGGGGAAGGATCCAGTTACTGTTATAGGGTGGGGCACTAGTATTATTCTGTGTCACCCAGTACATAGTGTTATACTTGTTATCATTTGTGGTCACCAGAAATAAAAGAATGATTTGAACAGATTGAAAGAACCCTGCAATAAAACATAGTAGAGAGCACAATTATAGTGGAAAATACTGTCTACTTCTAACTACAATGAAGAAGTTCAAGAGAAAAAAATTGTAGATTCAAGGTTTTAAATTCTAAACCAGTTAGAGAATCAGGGTATTTAAAAGCCCTACCTAAAACAATCTCCTATAGTTCCAGACTATGTGCAAAAACAGTCACAGAATCTTATCATGTGGGTTGCTGAATTAAAACATAGATTAAATTCACAACTTCACTAGATCCTCAGATAAAAGGTAAAGCATTGGTTGGTAAAGAGTTGGACCCTGAAGGACTGGAATTGGAACATTTGGGAGAATTTGAACACCTCTGACTCCTCCAAATAGACTAAGCTATCAGAAATATTCCCTCTCTTCTGTTAGGTGAGGTCAACTGTGGTGCATGAAGACATTGTGTTGACTTCAACGGAAAATGATGCCAGGTCTCCTCCTGCCCCACTGGACTGCTCCATGTGGCATCTGGAGTTAGGTCCCCTTATGCTCTTGGGGATCAATTAAAAAATCTAACCTAGATGTTGACTTATACATTTCCATATTTTACATCCACAAAAAAATCTTGGGATATTCATATGGGAATTGGGCAAGGGTGTTAGACAAGGGAAGGAGCAAAGCATTATAGATCACGTTGAATTTGTCAGTTTTGGTGTACATTCAAGAGGCTACAAATTTAATGTACTAGGACAGACTAGCTCAAGTAAATGAAAGTGGATTTAATTATTTTCTTGGACTATTGACTAAAACTGGATTCAGTAGTAACCTAAGCCAAAAGAAGCAAAGATGCCAGAAATGCCTTGTTTTAATGTACAGCAAGGAATCCAAAATCTTAAGAAGTCATGAAATTTGGAGAGGCTTTATCATGTATGACTGGTCATTCTTCCAAAACATGTCCTGCAAGACAGCCTAGATGATGTTTGTTATTGATGAGGGACACACCAGAGACTTTAAAGTACTTCACTGGTTGTCCTCTGTAAACTGGGATAAAAGTTGAAAATACAACCATTTAAATGGATTCCTGATTTCAGTGAGAATTCTGGGTACTCAGAGTAGCAGAGGCAAATTGTTAGCTATTAATACACAGGAGCAAGATTACCATTGAAAGCAGCAAGGCCATAATCAGTAATCAGAATAATTTGATGCATGTGGAATTTTGGCAATGGCTAATTGATCATGGGTTTCCTAGAAATGAAACAGGTAGACATTCTACTTGATCTGTACACCTGAAAAAAATAGCTCAGGGCTTAATGAATAGAAGCCTGACTTGAATCACACTGTAGACAGTTGCAGCCCTTCAACCAGCTTACAAACATGATCTAACACCATTTTAGTGAAGGGGAAGCTGGACATGCTTAAAGAAGATTCCTGTATATACATTCCAAGTATTTACTTCAAATTTTTCTCCTAACCGTCCTCAAATAGACCTGTGGCAAATTCAATGTTAATTATACTTTGACTAGGAAATACCTACTATTTGGAATTATTAACACTGGCTCTATGAAAATACTACTCTCTAGTAACTCTGAACTGTACTGTGGTCTGGAGGTCAGAGTTGAGACTTATGACTATCAGGTGGTAAATAGAACTTAGACCTGACATTATCCCAGAGTAGGCCCAGGGTGTCCACAAACCCAATGTGTCAGAATAGCTTTCCTGCCCTCCATCCCACTTTGTCACTTATCCATCTTGCTTCTCATGCATCATGAGTTTGTCTTCAGATCAAACAACTTTTCTTCTCAGAAGTTGCCAGTCTAACTTCATTGTCGTCTTTCTTACCCTTTGATCCTGTTACCCTTTGTTGCCTTGATGTCTGACCTCTATATAATTTACATCATAAAATTCCAGAGTTCAGGGGATTAGGGAACTGAAGGAAGATACAAAGAAATGTTAAGCAGACAAAATCTGAATGATAAGATTATGAGACTATAGAAAATAATAATTTTTATCCTGAAACAATAGTCCTTTAAATATCTGAAGACAGCTTTCATTTTCCTGAGTCTTCTTTCCCCAGGTTGAACTGCCTCAGTTGTTCCAAAGAGTCTTTGTAAGGCCAAGTTTTGATTTATTTTTATTAATCTATTACTCCTTTTGTGGGTGGGCACCCATTTTTTATGTGAACAAGTTTACCAGTTATGCTAACATCAGCATGGAAAAAAAAAAAACAAGATTATTCTCTCCCTGTTCTAATCTCTATATTTTTATTGAGTGTCCAGCATTTTTTTTTTTTTTTTTTCGGTATGAGGGCCTCTCACTGTTGTGGCCTCTCCCATTGCGGGCTCCAGACGTGCAGGCCCAGCAGCCATGGCTCACGGGCCTAGCTCCTCCGCGGCATGTGGGATCTTCCCAGACTGGGGCACGAACCCATGTCCCCTGCATCGGCAGGTGGACTCTCAACCACTGCGCCACCAGGGAAGCCTGAGTGTCCAGCTTTATATTACCTTTTCTTCTTCTTTTTTTCAGTAATTTTACACTTTGTATCTATTTTGTCCAGATGAAACTTCTAATGCTTTTTTACCTATATCTTCCTTTAGCATCCTTGTGTGGTTTTGAATTCCTTCTGCCCAACTAATATTGTTATCATCCATAGTTTTGCTTTAATCTATGGGATATACCCTTTATCAGAGTTAGTGGTAAATTCCCCTACTCTGACCTTTCCTCCAGTTCTGGAATTATACCATGATTACTGGTTTACAAACCTGAACTTGGCTCAATCTTCTGTCCACAACTGTATGATTCTGTTTTGCCTCTCTTCTGTCTGCACTCTATCTGCAATCTTGCTTTACACCTATATCTTGGTACTAACATATACTTATTTTAGTTTTCTTGGGAAGATGTTTAGTTCCTCCTGATCCTGTCTGAACACTAACAAGAGAATTCCCTGCCTTTTTCACCCCATAATTTTCAGAGAGTTATTTCGACATTTGACAGCTATTATGTTGGTAGTGTGTTTCTTTTATTTCTTCCTTTGACTTAGGTAGAACTCTATAGAGCATTTGAGACCCCTGAATCAATGGTCCAGATCTTAATTTTTCACTAACCTTGACAACCATCTCATATTTTCCCTTCCTCATCTGGCCCAGAGCTAACATGCTTCCCCTTTTGCTGGAACATGAGGAACCTTGGTATTCTGTAGGCTGACAAGGTGAGACAAAAGTGAATACATCTGGCCTGATGGGGTTGTTGTCAGATGCAATCAGCCCCACTAGAAGTATATTTGCTCAGAGAAGTCTGGTCCTGAATGCTCCTCCAGCTGCTGTCTTTCAGTCCCACAGCTGTACACTGGCTGCTCCAGGCTGGTGGTAGGGCTAGCAGAGTTTGGCTGTCATGGATATCTCAAGATAATTCAGGGAAAAAGCCCAGCAATCATTTAGCAGAAGGTATTATACATGCAGACTTTCCCAACACCATAAAGCTGTGAACATAGTAGAAAATTAACAGATATGTATTGGAGGTCAGACAGGAGGCATTATTCCTTTAGAAAATTACCAAAATGTTGAATTATAGTTGCCCTATTTCTAAAAAAGGAGTGAGCAGTGTAAATGATTATTTATTTTGCAACATTATAACTTTAAAGCCCTCGTGTTGTGGAATCTGTGACTCACAGCTCCTTAAGGCCTATAGTATCAATGCTAAAATGGGAGACTAAAAAATAATTGTACCAGTTAAACTTGCCAGAATTTTCCAAATGCTCCAAAATATTTACTTCAGAAGACTACTCAACTATTTTAGAAAACATTGCTTAACATATCCAACTCCTAGTAAAATCAAAACAAAACAAAATAAAATTTTAGCAAGCATCACTCTACTCATGTCTTCAATGTCCACTCACCACCAAGTTTATAAGTTTACCAATTAAGGCACCTCCCAAGTTAGCCTCAACTCACCTTCCCTCTCTTACTCTTCACTAAGCAGTTTCAGCACAGTGAAGTTAACTCTAACATTGTAGAAAATGTAGAAGCAAAACCTAGTTCTGTCTCTCACTTTTCCATGGCCTTAGAAAAAGTGTCTCATATATTATCATCTATTAAACGGAGATACTGGTATTCTCCTGTTTCACCATTATAAGTATTAAATTGGATAATATGTAATATGCGTGGATTGACACAGTTGACTCCTAACAAGCGTTAGATCACTTTCTTGTGTATTCCTCATACAAATTTCTTACTTCTGCCATACTCACTGCTCCTAGTGTTTGGAATGTTCACCCATTTTCTCTCTGCATACCAGATTCTAATCAATTTTCAAAGACTAATTTAAGTTAGACTTGCTATGTCCCCTCTGGCCAGAGAAGTCTCTATATACCTTTTATCTCTGACCAGAAAAGTCCTTATCTCTTTAGCACTTGTAAAACTAATAATTTATTTGCCCTTCACTGACCCATGTTATTAAGTAAAAACAGAATTTCTCATATGTACTTATATTGCCTGTACTCTCTAGTAAGTTGTCATGCCTAAAGGGAGATAGTGCAGTGTAGGTGAAAAAGCAAAAGCTCTGGCATGCAACAGACCTGATTTCTAGCTACAAAGTTACTGAAAGATGACATGTTTACAGAGATAGACAGGCAGATAGGTAGATAAATGTTCTGCTTCCCCTATTACATACATATCTGGTTATTAATTGTAGATAATGCAGTTTTCTCTATGTGTATAGGTAAGATTGAATAAAAGAGGTTATAGGTAAATCAAAAAGTTCTTGTAAAAGTCAAAAATGGACTAAGAAGAGGAAGTACTAGCTGCACCAGTAGTCCTTCAGAATAAGTGAGATGGTGTTTAATATGATGGATCAAACAAGAATCCCAAGAAAAGAACTGACTGCAGAAATTATTTCTTGAATCCTTTGGGTAGGTATCATCCTCTCCTGCCCTCACTCTTTGTATCTAATTCCACACCCAAAATATGTTCTAAATCTACTTTTCTCCATTTCCTCAGCCACCACTCTAAATGAAGCTGCTCTCTCAATCACCAGAATTATTGTGTAATCTCTTGTCTGATCTTTCCATTGCTATTCATTTCCCCGTAGAATACATTTTCAACACAGTGACTTTTAAAAAATATAAATCAAATTGTGTCACTACACTAATAAATGCCTAATGGCTCCCCTTTGAAATAAAATACTTTAATCCTTCCATACAAATCTTTTTTTTAATAAAAAATAGTACTGCATGTGGATGTCTGGCACATACTTCTCTGGTAGAACAGGTCAGTGCTTGCGATTTAAGACATGTCCAGGGGGACAGTGGGAGGTTAGCCGATACTGCATTTTGCATTAAAAAAGAAGTGACATTCTAAGCACTCAACATGGAGGAAATTTTGTTTGAACATAAACCATATGTGAATAGTGACCAAACCAGAATGACAAAGGGATTTCCACAAGCAGCCCTTTAACTTGGATATCCTGTCTCAAGTCCTTCCCACTCTGTCCCTCAGTCGTGACTAGAAAGAAAGAAGCTGAGATTTTATTTATGTCTCGAAAAGGCAGGAATGAAAAAATAATGCAGTTTAGGGGGAAAGTTTAGAAACTTTCGGGGGAATATGTATTGCTTTACCTTGTTTGCATAAAGCTTTCTATTAATTTCCCAGGGGAAAAGAAACCCTGTGAGAGCTGAAACCCTTTGGCTTGCTGAGTTTATAAACTGCTTTTATTTAACCTAAATAATCCCCGATAACATGCTAATGGTATCAGTTTGGATTCTGTGCATGCTTGTATCCCTCTCCCACTCTCCAAACAAGAAAAATCTTTTTTTAAATTTCATTTTTAAATTTTTAACTTTTTATTTTAAATAATTTAAAAATGAGATGAAAATTTCAGTAACTATTCAGACAACTTCTATTTACCCTTTCTTTTTTTAATTTTTGAATTTTATATAATTTATTTTTTTATACAGCAGGTTCTTATTAGTCATCAATTTTATACACATCAGTGTATATATGTCAATCCAAATCGCCCAATTCATCACACCACCAACACAAACCCCCAAGGCGTTCCCCCTTGGTGTCCATACATTTGTTCTCTACATCTGTGTCTCAACTTCTGCCCTGCAAACCGGTTCATCTGTAACATTTTTCTAGGTTCCACATACATGCATTAATATATATTTGTTTTTCTCTTTCTGACTTACTTCACTCTGTATGACAGTCTCTAGATCCAACCACGTCTCAACAAATGACCCAAATTCATTCCTTTTTATGGCTGAGTAATATTACATTGTATATATGTATCACAGCTTCTTTATCCATTCGTCTGTCAATGGGCATTTAGGTTGCTTCCATGACCTGGCTATTGTAAATAGTGCTGCAATAAACATAGCAGTGCATGTGTCTTTCTGAATTATGGTTTTCTCCGGGTATAGGCCCAGTAGTAGGATTGCTGGATCATATGGTAATTCTATTATTATTTTTTTAAGGAACCTCCATACTGTTCTCCATAGTGGCTGTATCAATTTACATTCCTACCAACAGTGCAAGAGGGTTCCCTTTTCTCCACACCCTCTCCAGCATTTGTTGTTTGTAGATTTTCTGATGAGGCCCATTCTAACTGGTGTGAAGTGATACCTCATTGTAGTTTTGATTTACATTTCTCTAATAACTACTGATGTTGAGCAGCTTTTCATGTGCTTCTTGGCCATATGTACGTCTTCCTTGGAGAAATGTCTATTTAGGTCTTCTGCACATTTTTAGATTGGGTTGTTTGTTTCTTTAATACTGAACTGTATGTGCTGTTTATATATTTTGGAGATTAATCCTTTATCTGTTGATTCATATGCAAATATTTTCTCCCATTGTGAGGGTTGTCTTTTCGTCTTGTTTATGGTTTCCTTTGTTGTGCAAAAGCTTTTAAATTTCGTTAGGTCCCATTTGTTTATTTTTGTTTTTATCTCCTTTACTCTAGGAAGTGGATCAAAGAAGATCTTGCTGTGATTTATGTCAGAGAGTGTTCTTCCTATGTTTTCCTCTAAGAGTTTTATAGTGTCTGGTGTTACATTTAGGTCTCTAATCCATTTTGAGTTTATTTTTGTGTATGGTGTTAGGGAGTGTTCTAATTTCATTCTTTTACATGTAGCTGTCCAGTTTTCCGAGCACCACTTATTGAAGAGACTGTCTTTTCTCCATTGTATAACCGTGCCTCCTTTGTCATAGATTAGTTGACCATAGGTCTGTGGTTTTATCACTGGGCTTTCTATCTTGTTCCATTGATCTATGTTTCTGTTTTTGTGCCAGCACCATAATGTCTTGATTACTGTAGCTTTGTAGTATAGTCTGAAGTCAGGGATTCTGATTCCACTAGCTCCATTTTTTTTTCCCTCAAGACTGCTTTGGCTATTCAGAGTCTTTTGTGTCTCCATACAAATTTTAAGATTATTTGTTCTAGTTCCGTAAAAAAATGCCATTGGTAATTTGATAAGGATTGCATTGAATCAGTAGATTGCTTTGGGTAGTATAGTCATTTTCACAATATTGATTCTTCCAATCCAAGAACATGGTATATCTCCCATCTGTTGGTATCATCTTTAATTTCTTTCATCAGTGTCTTTTAGTTTTCTGCATACAGGTCTTTTGTCTCCCTAGGTAGGTTTATTCCTAGGTATTTTATTCTTTTTGTTGAGATGGTAAATGGGAGTGTTTCCTTAATTTCTCTTACAGATTTTTCATCATTAGTGTCTAGGAATGCAAGAGATTTCTGTGCATTAATTTTGTATCCTGAAACTTTATTAAATTCATTGATTAGCTCTGGTAGTTTTCTGGTGGCATCTTTAGGATTCTCTATGTATAGTATCATGTCATCTGCAAACTAACGTATTTTTTGGTTGTCTCCTTCATTTTTTGATGGGTGAGGCTGTGTTCCTGTCCTACTGGTTGTTTTGTCTGAGGTATCCAGCACTGGGGTTTGCAGGCAGTTGGGTAGAGCTGTGTCTTCGTGCCGAGGTGTTAATCTCCAGGAGACCTCACTCCAATTAGTATTCTCTTGTATCTGAAGTCCTCTGTTAGTCCAGTGGTTTCTTCTTGGTGCTCCCACCACAGGAGCTCAGGCCTGACCCATGTCTGTGTACCTAAATCCCTCAAGCCGCACAGCAAGGCAAAAAAAAGAGCCAAACAATAACAAAGAATAAAAAATAAAATAAAATTAGAAAAATAAAAATTATATTAGAAATAATATAAATGAAACAAGAACAACAATAAAACAGAACCACAATAGCAAAGGAAAAAAAAAGGGCTGGAAAAGTCCTTGACTGTGTGAGACAGTTTTAGGTGGTGATGGGGCTTAAGTGGGGGCAGTGCCTAGGCGGGGGCGGGGCCTAGGCTTAGGATCCTCACTGCTCGAAAATGCAGTGGGGTAGGACTTAGTCAAGGGCAAGTTTTAGGCGATGGGGGTTGGCTAGGCTCAGGACTCAGGCAGGCAGATAAGGCCTTGGGGGTTGTCGGGCAGGGCTTTGGCTCAGAGTGGCCAAAGGGGGCCTCAGAGTGTGGAGCATCAGTCCCAGGACCCCAGCAGGTTCACTGGGACCTGAGTGGTGGAAGAAATGCCAGCTGAGTTCCCTTCTGATCCTCTGATCCTCCAAAGGTCTCTTCCTGTCCCCGTTGATCCCCTAGTGGTGAGTGAGCCCCTCTGGGTGTGGGAAGCCCTCCCCTCCCCCAGTTTTCCCTCAGGACCTCTGGTCCCATCTCTCCTCCACTTCTCCTCTGCACTCTTCCCCATGTCCTACTTGTTTCTTAGGGTTTCCTCCTGTCCCCTTAGGTGTCCGAGGTCCCCCACCAGTGCCTGGTAGGTGCCCTAGTTGTGAGGATATGAGAACTCCGTGTCCTCCTAATCCCCAAAATTTTTTCCTTGACAGAAATCCAGAATTCTTGGGATCTCAGTGACCCAACAATCCTACCAGGTCCCTTTCTAGGCCTTATTGTCATTCACATTTAAAAATGGCTTCTCTTCTAGCCAGAACCTGTAACTTGGAATATCAACACAATATTTTATGAATGCACTATAATAAATAATCAGGGGAAAATACAAGCACAGAGCTACCCTTCAAAGACCACAGGGTATAGGTAGACAAGTTGACTTATAGAAAGAGAGAAAAATGGATATAAAAAGAGAGAATTTCTTAATGAAATGTGGTCATGAGACCAGAATCACCAACTATATATTACTGAATGAATCCAACATTTCCTAACTAATTGTGTATATCTTTTTAAAGAAGTATAATTAAGAAATGAAGCATGAAAATAGTGTAGAACTGTCACTGTTGAAATAATCTTCCTTTTAAAAAAATTACAGAATACTTTTGTACAATTTGTTTCATAAAGTTGACTAAATCATGTTGAAAGCAAAGCATATCAATAAATACTTTGAACTTGCATTATGTTTCCAATTCTGGGATAGACAATAGAGTAAATAGAAGAGGAATAAAGGTATTTTCTTTGCTTTGCAGGAATTTGTTGTCTTGGAAAGAAAATAAGTCTATAAAACAAGACAGGGTAGCATCAAATGCTAGAGTTTTCAGAATAGCCTTCAAATGCTCAGCATTTTACATTTGTTGGGAGTCATATTTATCTCAAATAACTTTCAAGGTCTTAGAAAAACACTAAGGTAGGAATGATGTTACTGTGGTGTTGTATCAAAATGTACCAGCCTGCTTCTGTTCAAGGACAGGTACAATATGGCTCCTACAGCTATGGGCCCAGGCTCCTAAAAGGATCACACAGTTCCTTTCCACCATTTGCGTCTAAAAGTATCTGTTCTGAAATATGTTGATTTGGAAGATTTATGCAATCGTCTGATTTAAAAAATTGCAAATGTTTTTCATTTTCAGTGGGCTTTTAAAAAAGAATGTCAACTGAAAATTATTTTCATCCTATCTCCAGCAATTTTACTCACTATATCTAACTCTGATGGGAACCCCCAAGATGTGGTGTGAATGAAAACTTGACCTAGTTACATTATCATCTGTCTTTATGTCCCTTGTTCAGAAAAAGAAGGATTTATAGCAGGCAATATCTAAATTCCCTTCCTAATCCAAATCTCTCTCTTAAAATATCATATATTTGGGGCTTTCTCCAAATGTCTTAAAGTTTTTTCATGTTTTTTTCATCCATTAATGTATTTTATAGTTATGGATATTCTCACCATTCCCTGTCTCTTAGACATAAAATTCTGAAAGATTCAGAAGATAGCAAGTGTGGTGACAAACTAACCATTCAGAGTTCAAAATAACGCTAAAACATAAATCCAAATTCAAAACTCAAAAGGACTCTGTTTTTTAAATGAATAAGATAGAATCAATCAACCTATCATCTATCTATCTATCTATCCACCTATATGACACACATACATATATCTTATGATTCTTACTTGCCTATATAAGAAAATTATCATTTTAAAAAATCTGAAGCAATTTGTCATTAAATACTTGGCTCCCCATCCCCCAATTTTCTGGTCATCTGTCTTCTTAACCTTCTCCCATATTTTTCAGCACATATACTCATTTCCTTAAATCTTTCCTTCCACTTAATGACATCATGCATGATCTACCAGTCTTTCATGATAGAAATGTTCTAGCTTACTTTGCTTACTTACTTTCTTGTTCAATTGCCATCAGATTCCACTGATTTTAGATCAAATCATCATTATCAGTGAAATCTTCTATATTCATAAGTAAATTCCACTACTAAGTAGTTCTAGGCCTTGCAAAATTGCTTAACTTCTCAGTGCACTGGCTTCCTCACCTCTAAAATGCGGAAGGTTGTAGTATCTTTTCCATTAGATTAGGATGAAGAAAAGATGAGATGATGCAATAATATAGTTAACAATGTCTCTGGCACATATTAAGGTCAATGCTAGCTATGATCATGTTACCATCATTTGTTGGACTATTTAAAATACCTTCCTTTATCATCTTCTTGGGATCAGTGTTTGAATTGCAACTTTTCTTCCTGAGGGAAACCAGAATTATCTTTGTAAAATCAGTTTCTAATCAGCTACTATGATTTAAAACATTCAGCACTTTTCATTGTGTATAGAATAAACACTACACTCCTCACCAAGGTGTGGAGACTAATGGAAATGATGGAAACTAATGTTCCAGCCTTACCTTCAGGTAAGGCTTTGCACCATAGATGATGCTGACTTGGACACATGACAGGCAAGACTCATGGTCTCTAAGGAACCCACACCCTGTGCTGTGACAGCACTGAGTCCTGATGTACCTTCTTGCCTCTGCTTTTTGCTCAGTCTTCCTTCTTCTTGTAACATCCACTTGCTTCCTTTGTATGTCTAGTGAATGTGAACTTGTCCTTCTAATGAGTTCCACTTATTCCATCCTTCCTTCTTTCCACCTATGCATGTGGCCTCTTCATTTTGAAGCCTTTCCTATGATCCAAGTGTATGCAGTCTTTTGCCTATTAATGTTCCCACAGCACTTTATGTATGTTTCTAATATGACACCGAACACACTGAAATGTTCTTGGTTGGTTATTTATGCATATGCTCTCCACCCTCCACTCGGCATTGTAAAGTCACTGAGAACAATGGTATTGGCTAAGAGTGGGGTGAGAGTTGGGAGGGGATGGATCTAGGCTAAATATTGTTCCAAGTGTTTTACTTATGCTCTCATTTAATCCTTACCATGAGGCTATAAGGATTAATGAGCCTGAAGTAACTTTAGGAGGCAAAGTTACTTGTCACAATTATGGACTTTAAAAATGCAACATAGCTCTCAACTGAGGGTAATTGTGCTTTCAAAATCACTGAATGTACTAAACAAGTAAATATAGCTGTCTTTTGTTTTAATACTGATAATTTTGTTTATTTTTTATCTATTTTTTCCAGCCTTATTGAGATATAATTGGCATTCCATCTATAGATTCAATACAGTTCTATAAAAATTCCAATGATATTTTTTACAGAAACTGAAAAAAATTCTAAAATTTGTATGAAACAACAAAAGACCCTGAAGAGCCAGAGCAATCCTGAGAAAGAAGAGCTGGAGGCATCATGTGTTCTGATTTCAAACTATATTACAAAGCTATAGTCATAAAAATATAGTGTATTTTTATGGTACTGGCATAAAAATAGACACACAGATCAATGGCACAGAATCAAGAGCCCAGAAAAAACCCTCACATATGTGGTCAATTAATATTTGATAAGGGAGTGAAGATTATTCAAATAAGAAAGGATAGTCTCCAATAAATGGTGTTGGGAAAACTGAATAGAAAGGCCTTTTGGATGATTCACATCCCTATTTGTCTCCACCAAGAACTGGCCTCTTTATCCTGATGATGAAAACTTACATTTAGAGTAACCCTCTGAACAGGGCAATGTTTCTCTATATCATCCCCAGAGGTCCAAGATTGCATATATCTTGGCTCTGGGCTACTTTGGAGGAAGAAATTAAAAATCTTTTATCATTAACCCCCTTTAACCAGAGAAGTTATACTTTTGTTTGTCGTATGGATTGAGGTTCCTTGGGGTTTAAAAAATAAACAAACTAAGCAGCTTAAAATGTTTTAAATTTGCTGATCTACAGTATCTTTAACCCTAACATATTCCCCAGAGTAAACTTTCACCAAAAGCCACCCACAAATAAGCAGTAGTTCAATTTTTACTTTAGCTCAAATTTAATTTGTCATGCCAAACTATTGTGAAAAGCAGAGAGGATGAAATCAAAGTGTTGCAGGATGAAGAACTTTTCCGAATTCCAGTTTCACTGCAGGTTGGCCTTGGAGCTCTGAAAACAATATCTGCAGGGCTGAGAGGAAGAAAACCCATTCACCCAGACCACAATTTTGATTTGAGAGATAACTGCATCTCAAACCCCATGGCTTTCTCCCAAGTGGAGCCACAACTGAATGCAGCCCTTGTAGCTTTCATGATGAAGAGGACCCACTCCCTGGGTCTATTTTTATGGTTTCTACTCCCTTTGCTGTGGAAAGTTTTTCTCCTTAATAAATCTGAATAAGTGTGCTATTTCCCAACCTCGATCTGAGGCTTGGTTCAGAAAGGAATTTTTCCTGTCTATGGGGCTGAGCTGCCCTGCAGACAGTGTTAGTAGGAAATGTCACCTGCTGTTACCGTGCTGAGAAGCTAGTTCAGGCCAAAATGTGTTCAGCCCCTCCTCAGGGGCAGAGACATTGAAGTTAAAAGCTACAGCTGTGAAGAGATGGCAGTGAGCATGTTGGGTTTTCAAAAGAGCTCTGGCTGAGGATGAAAATCCTGCCTATGGTGACAGAATTTATTTTCTGAGTAAAAGGAGTTTTTAAGGACAAATAGAAAAGGTAATTGGAGTTGAAACTCCCCTGCCTCTATAATCCAACCCTATCTTACATGTCTAACCTTATTTTTCTTAATGTGTATCCTCATCTCTGATCTTTGCCCTGAGAGTCTGTATACATTTCATTCCTGTTTGAAGGGCTCCCGCTCTTCCAACCTTTCTACCAGTAAGCTAAAGACTTGGTGGATATTTGTGCCTTGATTTTGTTGTTGGTGTTTAGTTTTGTTTTTCTGTTCTTTTTTTTGCTTTCAGAGGCAAGGCTTTTGATTTGTTCTGCTTTTAAACATCTACCGTCTTCAGGTCTTTCCTTTATTATTAATATTATTGTTTATGCTTTAATGTGAATGTTTATGGAGTCACATGGCCTAGGAGATATGAAACTACACAGCTCGTGAAATTCATATTGTAGGACCCACTAGGTCCCTAAGTTGAAAATATAGCTGATAATGCACAATTGCTTGTTTGTTCCAGAGAACTGGTAGTTTATAGAATCTTCTTGTCAGTGTGGAAGAGACAGTTATTATTTTTCCAACTCCCTGAGATGATTAATGAATAAACTCTTTTGTATTTAAAAAAAGACTGTCTTCCCTTTATTAATGGGTGCAGATTTTGCTCTTTTCTATGGCTGCATATTCTTCCATTGTGTATGTATACCACAATTTCTTTATTCATTCATCCACTGATGGACACATATGTTGTTCCCATATCTTGGCTATTGTAAGCAATGCTGCAATGAACGTAGGGGTGCATATATCTTTTAGAGTTAGTGTCTTTGCTTTATTCAAATAAATGCTCAGAAATGGAATTGCTGGATCATATGGTAGTTTTAGTCTTACTTATTTGAGGAACTTCCATATTGTCTTCCATAGTTACTGCACCAATTACATTTCCACCAACAGTGCACAAGGGTTCTCTTTCCTCTACATCTTCACCAACACTTGTGATCTCTTATCTATTTGATACTAGTCATTCTAATAGATGTGAGGAGATATCTCATTGTGGTTTGATTTGTATTTATCTGATGATTAACTATGTAGAGCATCTTTTCTTGTACCTGTTGGCCATCTGTATATCTTCTTTGGAAAAATGTCTATTCAGATCCTCTGCATATTTTTAAATTGGATTGTTTGGTTTTTGCTATTAAGTTGCATGAGTTCTTTCTATATTTTGGATATTACCCTCTTATCAGATATACAAAAACTCTCCCATTCAGTAGGTTTTCTTTTCATTTTGTTGATGGTTTTCTTCGCAATGCATAAGCTATTTAGTTTGATGTAGTTCTACTTGTTTATTTTTGTTTTTGCAGATTTGAGTTGATTTTCTAATAATGGAGATGGTTAAATGTCTTTTAAGGAAGTCTCAGTCTCTCACCCAGTTCTTTTTGTAATCAATACCTTAAATTTAACTAAGTGATTGGAATTTGCCAAAAAATGGGCAAAAGTAGAGAGGGGTATAGTGATGAATCTGAACCAATCTTGGTTAGGGTTCCAACAGTAAACATTCAGAGAAAGTCTCCACAGATAAATAGTGAGTACCAAGGACTTTGAGGAGCATGCAACATGGACTTAGTCAGAATGATTGGTGTTGCCAGCAGGACTCATGTTCTTGGAAGAAGGCATGAGAACAAGGATGGGGTCCAGTTCCAAAGAAGTGACGGTACCTTTAGGGCCTCACAATAAGTACATATGCCCAGGGTAATGAAACAGAGACACATTTTTTAGGGCTAAAGTATAAGAAAGATTGTCATCACGTTAGGAGTTCCCACATACTCACTACTTCTTCATATGCTGGCATTGTGCAGTCCTAGAGAATACATGGTACAGTGACATATTTAATCTCACAAAAAAGAAAAATATTACAATTTGACTTTGATTAAACTAGTATTTCCTAGACTCATCTTTAGCCATGGATGCTGTGTGTGTGTGTGTGTGTATGAGATATAAATATTAACAGCTCATAAAATTAGTATGCAACTGAGTATATTATGGAAATGCTGATCTAGAAGATCTGTGTTTTACCTGCATTGTGGTCTGGACCTAAAATTCTCGCCCCTTAAGGGGATCTGAAAGTCTTCAGCTATTGCAGTTCTCAAGGGGCAAGAGACATGTTACATAATTTGAGTTAAAGTTCAGAGATTGCAGTGTTCAAGGGGCAAGAGACTTGTTACATAACTTGAGTTAAAGTTCACATACAAGGTGTTGACATACACTGAGAAAATATGAATAAGGGAATTAAAGGGTGATGGAGAGAAGGCAATATTTTTCTATTAATACACTGAATGGGTAAATTTAGCAATTATAGTTAGATGTTGTAGGGAAGAGGAAACATGATTTTGAGCATGGAATGATGAGTATAAAATTGTACCACTTGTAATGCCACATAGGATGGACTGGAAGAATAGGAGGTGGTAGGTTGAGCAGCCAAATGATACACTATTGCACTTATGAAGCATGGGATGATATTGGTCTAAACTTGGGTGATCATATTGTGAGTGGAACTGAATATAAGAAGGAATGAATATAAGACCAGATATTTTATCTATCATGACAGTTGAAAGAAAAAGAGAAATTAAAGATTATTTTGAAATTTAGAGCCCCAGTGATGGGAGAATTGTGGAGGTTCTCTAACAGAAATGATACTGTTCAATGGGCTCCCAGGACATGAAAAGTCACATGTAAGGGGTAAAAGGGCTGGTGGTGGAAACTTCTGTAAGAAGATCAGCAGAGATAAATAAGAATGTTATTAAATAAGTTCAGCATCACAAGCAAAATTAAATGTGTGTGCCATCTATATAAAAGTCACTTATAAATGATATTTGTTGGTTTAGATTTCTCAAGTTTATTTTTTTCTATAACAAATTATTTGTGTTTGCCACATGTCTATATCATGGAGTGAGAACTTTAGTCAGCTTCTTCTTTTGTATTTTAAAGTAAATATCTTTTTCTTTTATATCTTGGTAAAGGCCAAAGAAGAAATTTGGAAATTGTTTTCAGAAACTTCCTTCTACTTTTCTGGGGGTATGGTTTCAAAAATTTTAAAGGAATGTGCCATCTTACAGATCTTTAAACAACTAATGATTTTTTTATATAATTACATCCTACTTTCATAATTAATAAACTTAAAACTTATGAATATAACAAATTAGATTTTCCCAAATATTTAAACATTAATTGAGAACATAATTGTTCCAAATCTTAGTACATCAGATTTTCTTAAATGCTTTAAACTGCTTAAAATATTTAAAAAATGACTAAATAAAATATTTGAAAACCAATTTTAGAAGTGATAATGGAAATATAGCCATCTGATTTATTTGTCACAGAGTTTTGACAAGAGGGGCATCTATCAGATGAGTGGGGATTCTGTTCTACTGAAATACGTAGGGGCTTCCCAGGCACTGGCCAGAAAATCTGCACTCCAATGCCTTCTCCACACTGATAGTAGGCTCCAGAGGATATATTAAGTGAAACTTGTGCTATAAGAAGTCCCAAAAGTAGGGCGAAGATTTTTTTTTGAATTGAATTTAGTCAAATAATTGGCTAGTTAAGAGTTAACTTTTTCTGAACTGCTAAATATCTGATTATTTGCAGGTATACAGGTATTTAATTTTTTGTTAAAAGCAAATGGTCATTTGATTCACTGTTATTTAATTTATTTTTTTCCAGTTTTATTAAGATATAATTGACATATAGCACTATATAAATTTAAGGTGTACAGCATGATTTGGCTTATGTACATCATGAAATGATTATCACAATAAGTTTAGTGACCATCCTTCATCTCATATAGATATAAAATTAAGGAACTAGAAAAAATATGTTTTCCTTGTGAGGAGAATTCTTAGGATTTATTCTCTTAACTTTCACATATAACATACACCAGTGTTAATTATATTTATCATGTTTCATATTACATCCCTAGTACTTTTTTATCTTGTAACTGCAAGTTTGTACCTTTTGACTACCTTCCTCCAAGTCCCCCTACCCCTACCTCTGGGAACCACAAATCTGATCTCTATTTTTTTTTTTTTTTATATCTTTACTGGAGTATAATTACTTTACAAAGTTGTGTTAGTTTCTGCTGTACAACAAAGTGAATCAGCTATATGGATACATATATCCTCATATCCTCTCCCTCTTAAGCCTTCCTATCCCACACCTCTAGGTTGTCACAAAGCATCGAGTTGATCTCCCTGTGCTATGCAGCAGCTTCCTACTAGCCATCCATTTTACATTTGGTAGTGCATATATGTCAATGTTACTCTCTCACTTCTTCCAGATTCCGCTTCCCCACTGTGTCCTAGAGTCCATTCTCTACGTCTGCGTCTTTATTCCTGCCCTGACACTAGGTTCATCAGTACCGTTTTTTTAGATTCCACATATATGTGTTAACATACGGTATTTGTTTTTCTCTTTCTAACTTACTTCACTCTGTATGACAGATTCTAGGTCCATCCACCTCATTACAAATAACTCAATTTTGCCCTTATTATGACGGAGTAATATTCCATTGTATATATGTGCCACATCTTCTTTATCCATTCATCTGTTGATGGATAGTTAGGTTGCTTCTATGTACTGGCTATTGTAAATAGTGCTGCAATGAACATTGTGGTACATGTCTCTTTTTGAAATATGTTTTTCTCAGGGTATATGCCCAGTAGTGGGATTGCTGGGTCATACGGTAGTTCTATTTTTAGTTTTTTATAGAACCTCCATACTGTTCTCCATAGTGGCTGTATCAATGTATATTCCCAACAACAGTGCAGGAGGGTTCCCTTTTCTACACAGCCCCTCCAGCATTTATATTTTCTA
The DNA here is from genome assembly GCF_963924675.1 of Phocoena phocoena. Taxonomy (NCBI): domain Eukaryota; kingdom Metazoa; phylum Chordata; class Mammalia; order Artiodactyla; family Phocoenidae; genus Phocoena; species Phocoena phocoena. Next base: position 32,768,565 of record NC_089231.1, on the reverse strand, counting down.
GATTTTTTGATGACGACCATTCTGACTGGTGTGAGGTGATACCTCAGTGTGGTTTTGAATTGCATTTTTCTAATGATTATTGATGCTGAGCAACTTTTTCATATGCCTCTTGGACATCAGTATGTCTTCTTTGGAGAAATGTCTATTTAGGTCTTCTACCCATTTCTTAACTGGATTGTTTGGGTTCTTTTGATATTGAGCTTCATGAGCTGCTTGTATATTTGGAGATAAATCCTTTGTCAGTTGATTCATTTGCAAATATTTTCTCCCATTCTGAGGGTTGTCTTTTCATCTTGTTTATCATTTCCTTTGCTGTGCAAAAGCTTTTAAGTTTCATTAGGTCCCATATGTTTATTTTTGTTTTTAATTCCATTACTCTAGGAGGTGGGTCAGAAAGGATTTTGCTATGATTTATGTCATAGAGTGTTCTGCCTATGTTTTCCTGTAAGACTTTTATAATGTCTGGCCTTACATTTAGGTCTTTAAACCATTTTGAGTTTATTTTCATGTATGGTGTTAGGTGGTGTTCTAATTTCATTGTTTTACATGTAGCTATCCAGTTTTCCAAGCACCACTTATTGAAAAGGCTGTCTTTTCTCCATTGTACATTCTTGCCTCCTTTGTCAAAGATAAGGTGGCCATATGTGGGTGGGTTTATCTGTGGGCTTTCTATCCTTTTCCACTGATCTATATTTCTGTTTTTGTACCAGTACCATACTGTCTTGATTACTGTAGCTTTGTAGTGTGGTCTGAAGGCAAGGAGCCTGATTCCTCCAGCTCTGTTTTTCTTGCTCAAGATTGCTGTGGCTCTTAGGGGTCTTTTGTGTCTCCATACAAATTGTAAAGTTTTTTGTTCTAGTTCTGTAAAAAATGCCATTGGTAATTTGATAGGGATTGTATTGAATCTGTAGGTTGCATTGGGTAGTATAGTCATTTTCACAATGTTGATTTTTCCAATCCAAGAACATGGTATATCTCTCCATCTGTTTATATCATCTTTGATTTCTTTCATCAGTGTCTTATAGTTTTCTGCATACAGGTCTTTTGCCTCCTTAGGTAGGTTTATTCCTAGGTATTTTATTCTTTTTGTTGTGATGGTAAATGGGAGTATTTCCTTAATTTCTCTTTCAGATTTTTCATCGTTAGTGTATGGGAATGAAAGAGATTTCTGTGCATTAATTTTGTATCCAGCAACTTTACCAAATTCATTGATTAGCTCTACTAGTTTCTGGTGACATCTATAGGATTTTCTATGTATAGTATCATGTTATCTGCAAACAGTGACAGTTTTACTTCTTCTTTTCCAGTTTGGAATCTTTTCTTTCTTTTTCTTCTCTGATTGCCATGGCTAAAACTTCCAAAACTATGTTGAATAATAGTGATGAGGGTGGGCACCCTTTTCTTCTTCCTGATTTTAGAGGAAATACTTTCAATTTTTCACCATGGAGAATAATGTTTGCTCTGGGTTTCTCATATATGGCTTTTATTATGTTGGAGTAGGTTCCCTCTATAGCCACTTTCTGGAGGGTTTTTTATCACAAATGGGTGTTGAATTTTGTCAAAAGCTTTTCTACATTGAGATTATCAAATGGTTTTTATCCTTCAATTTGTTAATATGGTGTATCACATTGATTGATTTGCGTATATTGAAGAATCCTTGCATTCCTAGGATAAACCCCACTTGATCATGGTGTATGATCCTTTTAATGTGCTGTTGGATTCTGTTTGCTAGTATTTTTTTGAGGGTTTTTGCTTCTATGTTCATGAGTGATATTGGCCTGTAGTTTTCTTTCTTTGTGACATCTTTGTCTGGTTTTAGTATCAGGGTGATGCTGGCCTTGTAGAATGTGTTTGGGAGTGTTCCTCCCTCTGCTATATTTTGGAAGTGTTTGAGTAGGATAGGTGTTAGCTCTTCTCTAAATGTTTGATAGAATTTGCCTATGAAGTCATCTGACTCTGGGCTTTTGTTTGTTGGAAGATTTTTAATCACAGTTTCAATTTCAGTACTTGTGATTAGTCTGTTCATATTTTCTATTCCTTCCTGGTTCAGTCTTGGAAGGTTGTACTTTTCTAAGAATTTGTCCATTTCTTCCAGGTTGTCCATTTTATTAGTATATAATTGCTTGTAGTAGTCTCTCATGATCATTTGTATTTCTGTGGTGGCAGTTGTTTCTTCTCCTTTTTCATTTCTAAACCTGTTGGTTTGAGTCTCCTCCCTTTTTTTCCTGATGAGTCTGGCTAATGACTTATCAATTTTGCTTATCTCTTCAAAGAACCAGCTTTTAGTTTTATTGATCTTTGCTATTGTTTTCTTCATTATTTTTCATTTATTTCTTATCTAATCTTCAAGACTTCTTTTCTTCTGCTAACTTTGGGGTATTTTTGGTTCTTCTTTCTCTAATTGCTTTAGGTGTAAGGTTAGGTTGTTTATTTGATATTTTTCTTGTTTCTTAAGGTAGGATTTTATTGCTATAAACTTCCCTCTGAGAACTGCTTTTTTTGCATCCACTAGGTTTGGGGTCATCGTGTTTTCATTGTCATTTGTTTCTAGGTATTTTCGATTTCCTCTTTGATTTCTTCAATGATCTCTTGGTTGTTTAGTAGCATATTGTTTAGCCTCCATGTGGTTGTATTTTTTACAGTTTTTTTTTTTCTGTAATTGATATCTAGTCTCATAGTGTTGTGGTCAGAAAAGATGCTTGATATGATTTCAATTTTTTTAAATTTACTTAGGATTGACTTGTGACCCTAGATTGGTCTATCCTGGAGAATATTCTGTGGGCACTTGAGCAGAATGTGTATTCTGTTGTTTTTGGATGGAATGTCTTATAAATATCAGTTAGATCCATCTGGTCTAATGTGTCATTTAAAGCTTGTGTTTCCTTATTTATTTTCCATTTGGATGATCTGTCCATTGGTGTAAGTGGGATGTTAAAGTTGCCTACTATTTTTGTGTTACTTTTGATTTCTCCTTTTTTGGCTGTTAGCATTTACCTTATGTGTTGAGGTACTGCTATGTTGGGTCAATAGATATTGACAATTGTTGTATCTTCTTCTGGGATTGATCCCTTGATCATTATGTAGTGTTCTTCCTTGCCTCTTGTAATAGTCTTTATTTTAAAGTCTATTTTGTCTGATATGAGTATTGCTACTCGAATTTTCTTTTGATTTCCACTTGCATGGAATACCTTTTTCCATCCCCTCACTTTCAGTCTGTATGTGTCCCTAGGTCTGAAGTGCATCTCTTGTAGACAACATATATATGGGTCTTGTTTTTGTATCCATTCAAGCAGTTTGTGTCTTTTGGTTTGAACAATTAATCCATTTACATTCAATGTAATTATCAATATGTATGTTCCTATGACAATTTTCTTAATTATTTTGGGTTGTTTTTGTAGGTGTTTTCTCCTAGTGTTTCCTGCCTAGCAAATTTCCTGTAGCATTTGTTGTAAAGCTGGTTTGGTGGTGCTGAATTCTCTTAGCGTTTGCTTGTCTGTAAAGTTTTGGATTTCCTTGTCGAATATGAATGAGATCCTTGCTGAGTAGAGTGGTCTTGGTTGTAGGTTTTTCCCTTTTTTCACTTTAAATGTATATTGTCATTCCCTTCTGGCCTGTAGAGTTATTGCTGAAAGATCAGTTGTTAACCTTATGGGGTTTCCTTTGTATGTTAGTTGTTGCTTTTAACAATTTTTTCTCTGTGTTTTATTTTTGTTAGTTCGATTAATATGTGTCTTGGCATGTTTCTCCTTGGCTTTATGCTGTATGGAACTCTCTCTTCTTCCTTGACATGATTGTTTCCTTTCCCATGTTGGGGAAGTTTTCAACTATAATCTCTTGAAATATTTTCTCAGACCCTCTCTTTTTTTCTTCTTCTTCTTGAGTGTCTATAATTTGAACGTTGGTGCACTTAGTGTTGTCCCAGAGTTATCTGAGACTGTCCTCCATTCTTTTCATTCTTTTTTCTTTATTCTGCTCCGTGGCAGTTATTTCACCATTCTATCTTCCAGCTCACTTATCTGTTCTTCTGCCTCAGTTATTCTGCTATTGATTCCTTCTAGAGTAGTTTTAATTTCAGTTATTATGTTGTTCATTACTGTTTGTTTGCTCTTTAGTTCTTCTGTGTCCTTGTTAAACGTTTCTTGTATTTATTCTATTTCTGAGATTTTGGATCATTTTTACTATAATTACTCTGAATTCTTTTTTGGGTAGTTTGCCTATTTCCTCTGCATTTATTTGGTCTTTTGGGGTTTTATCCTGCTCCTTTGCCTGTAAGATATTTCTCTCTCTTTTCATTTTGTCTAATTTTCCGTATTTGTGGCCTCCTTTCCCCAGGCTGCATTGTCGTAGTTCTTCTTGCTTCTGTTCTCTACCACTGGTGTTGCAGTTGGTCCAGTGGCTTGTGTAGGCTTCCTGATGGGTGATACTAGTGTTTGGCTTCTGGTAGGTGGAGCTGAGTCTTTTCCTGTTGAGCAGGGCCATGTCAGGTGGTATGTTTTGGGTTGTCTGTGAGCTTAGTAAGACTTTAAGTAGTCTGTGTGCTGATGGGTGGGTTTGTGTTCCTGTCTTATTTGTTGTTTTGTGTGAGGCATCCAGCACAGGGAGCTGCTGGGAGTTGGGTGGAGCCAGGCCTTGGATTCAGATTGAGGTCTCCATGAGAGCCCTAAGTGATTAATCTTCCCTAGTGCTAGGAATTCTCCAGTGGTCCAGAGTCCTGGACTCAGTGCTCACACCCCAGAACCTCAGGCTTGGCTTTCCACTGAGGACCCAAGACCCCCAAGTCTCTCATCCCAGCAGTAAAAAGCATTAAGAAAAATAAACTAACAAAACCCCAGCCAAATGGTAAAAATTTAAATAAAACAAACAAAAACAGAAACAGCGAAACACACACACACAGCAAAGAAGCAAAAACAGAACTGAATAAAAAAGCAAGAGAACAACCACACAAACAAAAGAACCCAAGAACAAAATTAAAAAGAAAACTGATGAAGCCAAAATGCAAAACAAAGGAGAGTGCCAACTGAAGAATGGAGCAAAGAAACAAAATAAAACAACAAAAATGATAAAAAGAAAAAAAAAGAAAAGAAAAAGAGTAAGTGGAAAGAAGATAGAACAGAAAAGCAATATAGAAATAGACATAAAAAATAAAATAGAAAATATATTAAAGAAAAGACAAAACTCCAGAGAAATGGTAAAAACAAAATCAAACAAACAAAAACAGAAACAAGGAAACACACACACATGTAAAAGAAGCAAAAACAGAACCAAATAAGAGAGAAAGCAAGAGAACAACCAGACAAATAGAAGAACTCAAAAATGAAATCAATTAGGATTTAAACTAACAAAAACACATAACAAATACAAAACCAAAGCAGTGTGCTAACTGAATTATAAAACAAGGAAACAGAAGAAACCAATAAAAATGGTTAAAGAAAATTAATAATAAAATAACATAAAAAGGGAAAAATCACAGAGGAACTGAAAGCAAAGTAAAAATAGAAATATAAAAAAAGATATATTAAAGAAAAAGAAGAAAAAAATAAGGGAAAAGAACACAGCAAAACAGAAAAGCAAAGTAAAAATATAAATATTTAAAAAACTAAAAAATATGTTATAAAATACAGAGATCCTAAAAGACTAAATTAAAAAAAAATTGCTAAAACTAGAACAAACAAACAAACAAACAAAAAAAAAAGACAAAAAGGCAGAACCAAGAACAGAATGAATAAAAACATAATAAAATTAATAGTAATAATTATGTTTCCCTAGGGTCTCTGCTGAAAGTGTCCTTGCACACACTGTGAGTCACAGCCCACTTCTGCCTCCCCAAGAAGGTCTCCTCTGCCTCTGGGCTGGTCTCTGGACCTGCTGTGTGCCTTGTGGGGACCCCTCAGACTCTGATCTGGCCCATTTCCTATGTGTACTTGTCCTCAAAGTCCACAGCTGTCAGAGCTACACCATTTTCATTTGTGGAAACACTCATTGTCTACTCAGATATTCCATAGATCCGGGGTATACCTAGCTGATCATGGGGATTTAATCTGCAGCTTGTACAGCTGATGGAAAGATTTTCAATCTTCTTCCTTAGTCGCCCCACCCCTGGGGTTCAGCTTTGGTTTTATCACCACCTCTGCATGTGGTCCATCCACAGGAGTCTGTTCCTGAGGTTGCCTTGGAACTCTTGGTTCTGTCCCAGTGATGAGAGGGCACAGAGGTAGTATGACTGCTTGGATTGTGGGAGCCATGGTGACACCAAATGTGCAGGGAAGCTGGCAATCATGGGCGCAAGAGAGATGGTCCTAATGAGGACCTTTTCAGGTGCATGGTGTAAGGCACATGAGGGCCAGCCCTTGCTGGGCTTTTTTTAAATTACCATGTAGCTGGTGCATTAGGGCCCACTCTGAGGGGGCTTTTTTTATTGCTTGGCAGCAGTACCATTGTGTAGGGAGAGAGAGGCTACAGTAGTGGCTCCTCCCCTGCGTGTGACTCAGCAGTAGCACCCTGCTTCCATGGCAGTCTGGTCTTCCTCTGTAGGCATTCCCTGCTGTGCATTTCCTCCCTCCCATCCCCTTAGTCTATCTCTCCACAGCCAACAGCAGTTCTTGCTCTGAGCCTGTTCTCCAATCCCCATGCTCCAGCTCCCAGCCTCCTCGCACACCTCTGAACACACATCCCAGTCTGGGACACATAGGGTCATGGTACAGACCATCTGTGTATTTCTAATTCTGTCCCATCTGCCACAGATTGGCCACTTCACTCTCTTCCAACAGCTTCAAGTGCTTCCCTTCTGTACCAATCAATTCTCCCATCAGAGAGAGCATTTCCCTGAATTTAGGAATCTTTCCTCTGCTTCAGCTCCCCCACCCCAGGGTGCAGGTCTCATCCTGCTTCCTCTCCTCCTCCTTCTCCCTTCTTTTTTCTGTCCTACCAAGTTATGCAGGAATCTTTATAGTCCTTTCCAATGTCCAAGGTCTTCTGCTAATTTTCAGCTGGTGTTCTGTGAGAATTTTTGCATCTATAGATGTATTCCTGATGTATCCGTGGAGAGAGATGAACTCCACATCCTCCTACTCCTTCCATCTTGAATCTTCTTCAGTTATTTTAAAACATACTTGAATATGCTTAGAATGGGTCTGTGATTACAAATTGTATAAATTATGAATAGTAAGTTAGAGAATAGTTAAAAGTCTCCCTTCCAACAGAAGCATAGTTAAAATAATTTAAAGATTGAAGTTCAGTATATATTCTTGCTTTGCTTACCACCAAAAGCCAAAGTCTATGGGATTCTCCCACATTTAGAGGTTGGAAAAATTAGGAGAAACCAACAGAGGAAACAGAGGAGTAGCCAGTATAGTACCAACATGAGGTAAACCAAGAGAGAGTGATGTCTTAGGAACTAAGTGAAGAAAGTGCTTCCAAAAAGGAGGAATGAGGCACTGTGACAAATGCCACAGAGAAGTTATGTAAGATGAGAACTAAGAACTGAAGATGAAATTAAGCAACATGAAGATCATTGGCAAAGTTGGCAAGATCTATTTCTGTGAAGGGGTGGGGATGAAAATCGGACTGAGGACGGTTCAAGAGAATATCAAGAAGAGGAAATAAAACAATGTATAGACCTCCCTTTCAAGGAGTTTTACTAAAGGAGAGAAGAGAACTCAGGCATAAAGAGAGAGATGTAGGATCAGGAGAAGGTTTTCGGTGTCATAATGAGCATGTTGAATTACTGGTGGAAACAATCCAGTAGAAGGGTAAACATTGTTGATACAGTAGAGAGAGGGAGTGATTTCAGGAGCTAAGCCCCTGAGCATCTGAGTTGGCTTAAGATAGAAAGCACAGACGATCTGCTCACTGTTTCCTCAAGGCAGCATGCATGGGCACAGGTGTAGAAAGACTCGTAATTTCAAGGTGGGTATGTATGGACGTTTGTTTCTTATTGCTTGTTTTGTTTGGGATTTTCCCCCAGTGAAATAAAGTCAACAGCTAAGATTGAGATGTGGAAATGTTATTAAAGAGATATCAGGAGAAAGAAAATATGGTAAATGATTATTTAAGAAAATGAGTCAATTCCCAGCTTTACCAGACTCTTCTCTTGATCCTTTAGGCATCTCAGAGTAGTGTGCAATATCTTGCTGGCCCAGGGAAAGCCTCCTCTTTTTGTGTTTGGCTACTGTGCTATAAGGAATAACTTTCTCTTACAACAATCTGTATAGGGGTTAGATTGAGAGATGTGGATACCCTGGGTAGGCTAGTATCTGGGTGTCCTTTCAAAATGATTTTATCTAAGTAGTGAAGGTGAGACAGAACTTTAATGCATCATATAAATTGGCTCCCTGGCAGCTGGCTAGGTGGTTCACTCCTCAACTGAGATCTGACCAGAATGAATGCTCATAGTGAGAGATGGTAAAAGTAGCATATTGGGCACATGAAAGTTGGAAGTAGCAGTGGGGCAGGAATCAAGTGATGTGGATTCTGGCCTGGGCCCTGTTATTACTCATCTTTCTACCTGCATAATGTGAGAAAGTTACTTGTTCTTATGGGCAATTCTGTCTCATCTAGAGTTGGATTAGATCATCTTTAATAGAAGTCTAAATTCTAAAATAGGTAAGTAATTCACATTACCTAAAGAGATTAACTAAAGGAAGAGGGAAAATAACATATTGTGGAACAATGTTGCTTATCATTTCTATCTGAAATAAATGTTGAGATCATTTATCAGGCTGCCTGCTCAGAACACCCCTGATACACTAGCTCATTCAGCAGATCCAGATCCTTTAGGTAGCCTTCAGGTGTCAATGGCCAATCCCCTCTGAGATCTATTTAGCAGAAATGGGAGAGAGGAGAATCTCATCTGTCCCTACGTTATTCTTTCCCAGGAGGACAGTTTTAATCTTATATTCTTGACCTTTGCCAGATTCAGCACTCTCTGGTTTCTCTATCCATGGAATTATGTATGTACATACACACACACACACATACACACACACACACACACACATCTGTTTCCTGTGCATCTGCCTCTGTCCCCTCAGTGTACCTTTCAGAGGGTATATAATACTGGTATCATTAACATGTTACACTGTAATGAATTTGATTGAATTTATTAGAATTCATAATGTTCCTCAGGACCAGGCATGTTCTGGTTAATGAGCAATAGTAACATAAGTGACCTTGCCAGACCCTAGCACAAGTAGAACTTAACAAATGTGTGCCACTTGACCTGGATTTTTGCCACTGAGCCATATTTTATATCTTTACTGGCTCAAAATGAGTGTCCTTCCTAATAGTCCAGGTAAAGATTCTGTGTTAATGTACCCTTTTCCTTACGCCCCGTCCTACCCAAACACAATGATTCTTGAACAGTACATTTTAGCAAATAAGGGAATAGACTATCTTTAATTGTTTGGGCATTCAGGAGAATGTTGTTAAAGACCAGTTTTGGGGGCAGGCAGAGCTAATTCCTTAGTGATTATTCTGCAAATGAACATTGGCTAAGTTACAACAGATTAATGTGAAATTAAATATTACAGTAAGTCTATTATCAAAAGAGGTCACGATGATGAATGGCCTATTTAAATGAGACCCCCAGAAGGAATTAGAGCTGAAACCTATTAATCCCAGTCAGTTTGCAAGCTTCCATTTTTATGCAGATTAAACTATATTTCAGGTTGATAAGTCAGAATGATGAGCTCTGTGACAAGAACCAAATTTCTTTTCCGTTCTTTATTTTATTTCCATGTGGTCAGTGCCACAGCTGAGTGGATGCAGCTCAGAGAGAATATCCAGCAATGGGTAGCAATGATTAAGGCTTCAGTGGCAGATGATTGTTTGGTTCACATTGCTTGTCTGACTTACTTTTCTTTAAGAATGACAGCCAGTGAATTTAGGCCTGCTAATAATTATAGTATTATGTGCTCATTGTGTTGGCACCTCATGCTCTCTTTGTTCCTGCTGCTTTTACTTAAGAATCTACTTGTCTTTCCAAGATTTTCTTTTTTTCTCTTTGTAAAAGTCCTGGTGTCACTAATGCATTTTTTTCCTCCATAAATTAAGCAAAATCCAATTAAATATTTCTGGAAAAATCCATGTGTTTTATGTAGAGTTTCATTAAAACAGTTGTGAACCTAAAGCACATAAATTCTTTTATTTGCCCAACTGAAAATGGTTGATCCCCCGAACATGTGATGGACTGGAAGGATGGATAACGCAGCCGAGAGTAAGGGCAGCTAGTGTAGCCCTACACTAACCAGTTCTCTGGCCTTAGACAAATCACTAAAATTAAAACATATAACACAGTGCATTGTTCATGATAGGCTCTCAATGAATATTTAGTATTCAGTGGAGTGAACTTAACTTCTCTGATCCCAGACTTCCTTCTAAATTAGGCAACATATCTTGCATGGATGAAAAAGTGTGACAACTGCAATTGGCCTACTTGCCTTGGAAAATAAGCCTGTTTGCTCTCAGTGGTGTCAATAAATGTTCTGGATGGACAGCTACTTGGCTTAATTCAATATAATTTAGTGTTTTAAAGTTTTTGAAAATGTTTTTATCTCTCCAATAGCTGGGTATTCCTTGCAGACTAGGAAGAGTAAGAATCCTTATTTGCTTGATGAAGAAGCACAAGGGCAAAGATGAGTGGATTCTCCAAAGTGACAGTTGATCCTTACACCCTCAGGACTATATCTCAGATCTCCCATTACTAGAACCACATTCTGTCCTGCACCACTACTAACACAAGTTGTAACTGTTTCCTTGCACAACAACTTAGAGGGTGATACTATTTCATGAAAAAAACAAAAACAAAAACAAGAGAACGTGGCCAAGCAGAATTACCCTGTAGGTCTGAAGGTCATGGACACCTGGAAGTTGAAATCCAGGTTTGCCATGGTGCCCCTCACCTCATTGTTGCTTGGCTGCACTCCTTGTCACTTACTGTATTTCTGACTGACCCACTGAGCAGTGAATGGGTTAGGGAGGGAAGGAAATTGGCTTGGTCCCCAGAAGTATCACGTTGTGGTGTGGCATGACCCAATTATGTCATGAGCAGTAAGTCTCACAGAGGGAAATACCCTGGAACATGGCCAGGACAGGGAAGAAACCACATGGTTTGTGAGTACTGGATGCTCTCACTACAGCAAGAAGTAGCCTCCTAGCTGTGTGCCATCTTGGGAGCTGGCATTATTGCCAAAGCTAAGAACAGGCCTGCTTGTATGCATAGGAGGTGACTCTCTGAGGACTATTATAACTCTTCCCACTAAATATACTACATCCATGTGACATGGGTAGCTGAGAGTCCTTTATCAGGGAACAAAGACTCAATTTTATAGTTAGAAGTTAGGCTTAAAGTGCAAGATCCCTGTATGGAAAATATGTGGGGTTTATACTCATTTATATCAGGCAATTTACATAACTGATTATACTTACTTCAGAAGGAAGGTGAACATTGGGATTCCCATGCACACAAATGCACACATGCATTCACCCCCACCACCACACACACAGGCACATACTTTTACATATTCTCTTAACTTCTCTTGAATTGTTTCTTCTGCCTAGAATCTTACCATAGATAATTTCTAGTCACTTTTCAAGACAGGGATCCAAGCTTACCCATTTTGTACAGGCTTCCTTGATTCCCTGCCTGAGTTAAGTTTATCTTCCTCCTCTGGGTTCCCAGAATACCCCACACATGCTGCCACTGTGGTATATATGACACTATATTTTAATATACCATTCTTCTCAGGCATGCTTATAAGAGATACCATTATGGGAGCATAAGTTTATTTTTAGGTTTTGAACATTTGTTTTTAATTTATTAAATTTATTATTGTTAAATATTGTTACCAGAACATTTTTAAGGCTAATGATAAAGGGATATAAGACATCTTTATATTAATTAATTGATATTGTTTTTATTCTACATTTATTTCACAATGAGGTTTTTATAACATTGTTCTGACTATTGATGAGATTGAGGTCCAAGTGCTGTCATGCTACTCTGAGCCATTTCCATAATGCAAGGAAAATATCTCAAACAAAAGGAACTCATGAAAACTTATCAGTGGGATAGAAGGACTCTAAACTGAGAGCAAAGTTTTCCTTTTTCCCCTGGGTCAGAGGTTGTCTGGATCCCTTCAGAGATTCATCCAGACTTCCTGATGGCCTGCAGAAGCCAGATTTAAATTAAAAATATTCATAGTATAGCTATTGTAGTGATAAGTACAGGGAAGAGACAGCTCTTGAGATGTGTATAGATGGGGTAGACATTCCAGTATAAGGGCAAGGAGAAGGAATGGCCACTGGAAGGGAAGGGAGATAAGCTCATCCTCCCAAAAAAGTCATCATCCTGTCCCTTGGCAGTTGTATCTATGATACCTACTATCTTAGTGGCCATCTTCTTCCTAAGATAGCTGGATCTATGTCCTGCAGGTACAAAGATTCGGCTGGTCTTATACCTGGGTACCAGTTCCTTCCCAAATTGTAATTCTGAAATTCCTAGGCGTTCAATGTCTAAACCTGACCACATTGCCAATGCTAAAGTAACTAGTCATAATTGATTTTCCTAGTCCTCTGACCTTACTCCAAACCTGCTAATCTATTAGCCAGCTCATTACACTGCCATCCTTACTCTTCTCTGGATAGTAAGGCACTGTTATCCATACTTCATGCATATTGTCCTAGAATGGATGTGTGAAATAAGGTCCTTGACTCAAATGTAGTGTCGATGAAAAAAAAAACTCAATAGTTGATTTGAGAAAGAAATGGAACATTTTATTCAAGCCAACCAGAGGATTATAACCTGAAAGATAGTCTTTCAGAAAGCTCTGAGGACTGTTCCACCCATTAGAGGTCAAAGCACACTTATATAAGTTTTTGAAACAAAGGGTTATACGTCAATGGTGTATTATTTACAGTTTACACAATCCAAATCTATGCTCACAAAGCAAATAGTTGGTTATGGGTCATCATGGCTCCTTAAGAAGGAAGATTAAGAAGGAAGGTTATTTCCTAAGGAGGTCTGATTAATGTAGATGAACAACGCACACTAAAGGAGAGGGAGGAAGCCCAGATGGGCAAAGAAAAAATTATATTTCAATCTTTCTTGTCTTCTTATAAAATATGAATTTATTTTATCAGTAGTAACCCAAAAATCCCATTCCTGGTACTCATGTCACTTGACTGTACATGCACATAGATTTTGGAAACCCAAATCCCACCTGGTTCTGAGTTTTTGTTTTCTCACCTCCTTCACTGAGTTTCTGATCCATGCCTTAGCCCACCTTTCTGAACATCATGCCTGGTCTATCAACATACATGTTTTTTTCTTAGAAACCAATCTAAGTACTATAACAACCAGTGAAGGAGAGAATGAGAACTGGTGAGAAGGATGGGACTCAGAGTATGAGAACTAATTTAGAATTGACTATGACTGTTTCCTAGATGCTGAAAAACATATACTTGTTTTCTACATTTTTTATGTTTCTGAAATCAATGTATCCTATAATTAATAATTATATCTAATATATAATTTTTTTTCCTGAAAAACTTTTATTGAATCAGTATGTTGAATCAGTACTGGGTTTTAAGAATGAAGGAGTATGATATTTCTGCAAATATTTTGGTTACATTGATTCTCTAGCCCTAAGGAGTATGTTGTACAGCTGGGAAAGCTGAAATGAGTAGAAACTAAGAAAATCAGGTGTCAGTCAGGTAGCCTGGGGACCAGTTTTGGTTTTGACCTCCAATTCTTTCATAACTATTTACCCTGAGCATCTGGGTCTCCTTCCTGGAGGAGCATCTTGCATGCCCCAGGCTGCTTCTTTGTGTTTGAAGTTGAGGTTAGTGTAAGCTGTGTCTGAATTCAATATCCTGCTTTCTTATGGGGAGCTGAGCCTTTCTAAGCACAGGTAATTGAGCACCAATTATTATATTATTTGCATTTTTTTTCTTACTTCCAATATGCCAGAGTAAGCACTTTGTATACATTTTATATTCTAGTCCTCACAACAAACATGAAGTAGTAACCATGATTTTTCTCAGTTTTACAGACAAGGCAGCACGTCTTGAGATCTAGAGATGCTCAGTAAATTACCTTTTTGCAGAAGAAATTTGTAAGGAATTTAACTATATCAGTCTGTGAACTATATCAGTCCACCTTATTGAATGGTTCCTACTCACAATAGATTTTATACCACCTAAATTGAATATTGTTAAGATGGATATACTCTCAATCACTCTCATATATGCTTGCTATGTATATTATTTATCAGCGACTTCACTGAGGCAAGCTGAGATTAGGAAACAGGAGGAGAGGAGACCATAGCACCTGGGGGATGGGTAGCAAATATTAGACCGAGGGGAAGGGTTCATTCCAGAGAGCCTACACCCTTCAGTGCTGGCTCACAAGCCATAGTACATACAGAGAGGAGACAGAAGTCCCTACTGCCTAAAACAGAGGAACAGGGAGGGATCCTGGGAGGTCATCTAACAGTTTTCTTGTCTTGAGACAGCTCCAGATTTAAGCTATTCTGAAAGCATTTATGTGGAATTGGAAATGAAAATGTAGCTTCTTAGTCTTTAGTAGAAGACAAATAAAATGGGGGTCTGTGGGTCAATTCTGAGCAAAGTGTCTTTTTAAAAATGCATCACACCAGGGGGTGAACACATAGTTGAAATGGTTTAGAATGCACACAGAGGCTCTGTACTTTGACCTTGACTAATACCAGAGAATGCAAATCTCCATGGCAAGAAAACTGCACCCAAATCTATAATAAAATAAAAGGAAAATGAGAAATAAATGAACCACATTTTGGTATTTTTGTAATAGATCCCTGAGATTGATGAGAGAAAAAAACATATGAATTCATCCTGGAATGCTGAGATCCATAGCATATGTACAAAATGTAAATGCCATTCTTCCTCACATGTTTTTATGGGCTGTTCCACCATTGTGCTTCGTAAAAGAAAATGTGTTTGGGGAGAAAGAAAAAAGCACCACTCTAGGATCTTAGCTGTGCAACACTTTAATTCCGTATTACAGTGACAAACAGAGACTACAGCTGATGCTTTTGAAGTTACGTTTAATCTAAGAAAAGATTCATAAGCTTTTAAGAAGACTTCTGGATGGAAAACCTGTATCAGATTTTTTTTTTAATCTTCTGAACTTCACTGCATAACACATTTGGAGACAAGGGAAATGGAGAGCATTATTAACTGGAGAAAAAGTGATGACTTCTCTTTTGTTTATTCTTAATAAATCATGTGCTTTCAGCTAAAATAAATGGTGCTCCGTGTTCATAACTGTTTCACACTTCATGTTAATTCTTTTTGTTGTTCCTCAGCTCCATGTGGGCCAGGTTCTTTATGAACATTAACTTTTATTTTTCCATGAGGTGATCTAGAGTTCTGGATAATGAAAATTATCCCCTTATACAGGGGTTGAGAAAATGGATACAGGTGAGGTGTTTTTCCTCTGGCACTCTGAATATGTAATAATTATAGTTGACACTGGTCTGGATTGCAACTATATTTGTGGGGAGACTTTGCCCAGTTGTGTATTGGTAAATGTTTAACAAAGAGCTTTCCACGAAAACCGAAACCAAACAAACAAATAAAACCCTGATTATTGGGTTTGCCAATTCCATCGCTGATTTCAACCTACCACTGTTTTAACGATTGGCCCAAAATTTCCCCAAATTTTACCAACTGGCAGCTATGTGAGTTGGCGTTGACACATCACTGACTTTACCTCTTTTAATTAGCCTTTCCTCTCTAAAGCTTGTCAATCAAAACTGGGTTAGTCTTTCTAATAAGCAGCAGTCATCACCACTACCACAAAAATACATTAAGCATTCAGGACTGAATATTGAGCTCTGCAACACATCACAAGAGATTCTACCCTAGGCTTACTGTTTATGTCCATTTGAGGTTCACAGAGAAGAGCGTGTATCAAAATTGTAAGTCAGTTCTCATTCCTGAATGGCTGTGAATACTATTCAATTTATTCCCTTCCTTTTCATTAGTTTGTCAAAAAGAAAAAAAAGAAATCCAACCAACTTTCATTTAAACAAAAGTGATTTATTACTTTTAACCAAATGTCTCTGTACTTTGGCAGAAATACTGAATGTGTCCATCATTGTACAGTTCTAGCCTCTGAGTGTCTGCTTTCTTCCTGAAATGCTTTATCATACTTTTCACCTGTCACTGATGCCTCTCCTTCCTGGTCAGCAGCCAAAGAACACAAGATTTATACTCAGCTGGCGAAGCAATCTGTAGATTTTAGCTATGATGTTTCAGACCCCAGTTAGTCTTTATTATTTGGTTTGTTTAGGAATGAAACTCATGTGCTCAATGGCCACTCAGTGATCAACTAGGGTAAATAATATTGATGCTCTTCTAATTGCTAGGCAGTGCAGAGGGAAGTGACAAGTCTGTTCATGGCTGGACTTTAGGCAGATTGAGGAGGTGAGTGCAGTTTGGGAATGGTGGCTGCTTGGTCGGTGTCAGTACTATAATCAGGAAGAGAAAATTTTAGGGAGAAATTGGAGGGTTAAGATTGCATATATTAGCCAAAAATAATGTAGTCAAGGCAAAAACTGCATCTCTAGTCCTAATTATTATTTCATTTATTATGACACACTTTCCCATTATCTCTTAGCCTTGGAATCGGGGTTATTTCCCTGGTAAAGAGCCAAAATACCAGGGTATATGTAAGCAGCATGTATATATATCATCCTGATAAAGTGACAAACTTGTCTTGGTTTGTTCAGGGTTTTAGAACTCTGGATACCATGTCCTTGGAACCTCCTCATTTCTGGTCTCTGAGTATCCAGAAAATAACACTCTCATTGTAAGTTTGTGTGTGTATGTGTGAGTGAATTTATTGAATCAGGTCTTCCAAACTACTATACTACATATCCATTAATTGACATGTTGGAGCATAAAAATGTTTAATCACATATTCTCCATCTGGTTATGCTCTCAAGTCTAGATATTTTAATCCACAAAAAAGTCACAAGAGGCTGGTTCCCTGAAATCAAAGTATAATAGGCCAATATGTTGTTTTGTACATCTTAACAGACACATCAAAAATAACATAAAATGTCATGAAGTGACAGTTCTTGGAATTTTGACAGAAATAGATATTAAATGTACTGTTCAATAAAATAAAGAGATTTGCCTTTTCATTTTTCATTCATCACTTTTTCATTTTACGATCAGTTTAGTGATTTTTTGAAAAAGGGTATGCAACTGCAATTAGACAGATTGGGTCTTAAATTTTTCATCTTCTACTTGCCCAAGTCATTTACACACTTAAGCTTCCATTTCTGCTATAAAACCATTCTTTGCAGGGAGTTTATAATATTTCAGTGAGATAATATGTGTAAAAAATCTGATCCATAATAGATGCTCAATAAATATTGGTTCACTTCCCTGATTTTTTTTTTATTAGTACTATTTTGGCCATATCCAGTATTCTAGTATCCCTCTCACAATTTGTTCATAATGATTAATGATGGTTTTGTAATCACATGTGTCAGCAATTGCTGTGGGAAATTGGCTTATGACAAAGAACAGCAATTCATACAGTGAAGCTTCCATTCCCACAACACTGATACACGATGTGCTCATGAACAAATGTATCTGGTTACTGTCTCATATGAGGCTGAAGATGAATGCTCATTTAGTGCTTAATATAAATGAAAATATATTTACTTGAGATATAAACAAAACTTTGATGAGGATAATGAATCCTTTCATGTTCATTCCACACTGTTTTTGAATAGTATTTAGATATCTATACTTCTTTAAAAATTGACTCTAATCATAGTAAACTAAGTCAAGCTGCCAGTCCTGATTGGTCATTTGACTGAAGCTAGCTTGAATTAACTCTCAGCACATGTAGAGTCAGTAATGGAAATTAGTGTGGAATAACTAAATATAAATACTAAATATAAAGAGGATTTTGAAAATATGTTTAAGTTCATACAAAGCTCCCATTTTGCAGATGAAAAAATTAGTGTCATAGTGGTGGTCTCAAAATCACACAGAGAATTAGCAACAATTAGGGAAAAGATTAAGACTCCTGACCTCCCAGTCAAGACTCCATCTACCACATTGACTATTTTAAGAGAAAGATTCAGAGAGGGGCTTGAAAGCAACGTCTTTTTCCAGCATTCAGGACACATTGATTTTTTTAGAGAAAATATATTTTATTTTATTTATTTATATTTAAGAATTATTAAATATAGGGACACTGATGAGCCAAATGGAGGGAAAGCTCTCACATTCCATCTCGATCAATTCCACTGGAAATTTACTCTGCTAATCATTTTTCAGGGGCTGTTACCCTGGTCAATTGGCTGCTCACTCCTTAAATGGCATGATTGGGTGATGTATGTCTCTCTTAAATCTTGACCTGTTACACTAATTGCCAGCTGTTGATAACTGTTTATATAAACACATCCAGAGAAATGGGGAATGGCCTATTGAGAAACATCAGGATAAGAGCACTTTCCCGATGAGAACCAAGAGGATCACAGCTCTAATGACATCTGTCATTATCTTAAAAAGTGACTCTGTCATGAATATTGCTCTTGGACTTACTACCAAATTACAGAAAAATAATTTTACAAGCTTAATTATAAAGGAGATTGTCCCATATCTCCTCAATGATAGGTATGACAAAATTGCAATGATACATGAGAAAATGTAGCAAAAGGATGAAGGATTCATTTCTGAAGCACTCGATAGGAAAAATAGACCAATGTGGACTTTAGAACTGGTCAGGTACTGTTTTCTCTTCTGTTCTTTTTATTTTCTTCAGGTACAGAACTCCAGAGTGATTTTAAATCTACTAATACTGAAGGATGTCTAAGGCTTGTTGATGTTTAGGGTCTGTATGATTTGGAATGTCAAGCTCAGATAAGGTGAAAAGGAGAGCTGTCTGCTTAGAAAAGGCTTAGGAAATCAAGGTTTAAAGGAACTAGTTAAAGGGATTTTTAGGTTCCCATTAGTTTGTTATGGAGCATTTACTATGTACCATATACTTTGCTAGGCACAGGGTTGGAATATTATATAAGCTAGCTATTACTGCTAAGCCATTCCCAAACTCAGTAGCTTTAACAATTATTTATTATAGCTCATATGTCTTCAGGTCAAAAAGAGGTTGGTTGATCTGCTTGGGCTCAGCTGAGCAGTAATTCTTCAAGCCACAGACTTGTCTGGGCTTGCTCCACACTACGCTCTTGGCTGAGGGACCCCTCCCTCTATATTTATTCTTGGGCTCAAGTTGAGGGTGCAGTGTGACTGCCTGACAAATCTCTTCTCATGATGTCAGATGCACAAAAGGGCAAGCAGAAACACAGAAGACATCTTAATAGACATTGAAACATGCACAAATCACCTCCATCTCATTTTATTGTCTAAAATAATAACTTTGGCTAAGTCCAAAATGAAGGGTCTTAGCTGTAACTCTGTGGGAAGAACTGCAAAGTCACATGACCAAGTTAGGGAGACAGAGATCAAGAGTTGGTGCCAATAATGTCACCTACTACAAATTATCTGAAGATACAAAGATGAGTAATATGTAGTACCTATATTCAAGGAAATCATAATATTGTAAGAGATAGAGAAGCACACAAGTAATAATTATATAGATTGCCAGGTGCCTCAGAGGTGTATACAAGATATGTGGGCCAGATATCTAGTGTAGGAAAATGTACTGTATATGTGTTTGACCACTGGGTAAATAAATGAATAACAGAGATCCAAATTTTGTTTGTATTACTCAGCCATAAAAAGAAATGAAACTGAGTTATTTGTAGTGAGGTGGATGGACCTAGAGACTAGCATACAGAGTGAAGTAAGTCAGAAAGAGAAAAATAAGTACCGTATGCTAACACATATATATGGAATCTAAAAAAAAAGAAAAATGGTTCTGAAGAACCTAGGGGCAGGACAGGAATAAAGACGCAGACATAGAGAATGGACTTGAGGACATGGGGAAGGGGAAGGGGAAGCAGGGACGAAGTCAGAGAGTGGCATGGACTTATATACACTACCAAATATAAAATAGATAGCAGCTGCATAGCACAGGGAGATAACCTCGGTGCTTTGTGTCCACCTAGAGGGGTAGGATAGGGGGAGGGTGGGAGGGAGATGCAACAGGGAGGAGATATGGAGATATATGTATACGTATATCTGATTCATTTCGCTATAAAGCAGAAACTAACACACCATTGTAAAGCAATTATACTCCAATAAAAATGTTAAAAAAATAATGGTTGTATATTTGGTACAGCTTCCTTTCTTTCCTCCCTCTCTCCCTTCCTTCCTCCCTCCCTTCCTCCCTTCCTTCCTTCTTTCCTTCTCCTTTTCACTTTTATTTCCTCTCTTCCTTCCTTTTTTTTGGCTATTTCTTCTCCTTCTTCTAGTTGATCCACCTCCTCCCCCTGTTCTTCCTCCTCCCCCTCTACCTTCTTTTTCTTCTTCATCTCCTTTTTCTTTTCTTCTTATTTTGCTGTAAATTTTGGAAACCTAAGTATGAGAAATAAGGGGACTTGGAATCCTAATTGACTGCTCCAAATTTTCCTTTTTCCATATGGCCAGTATACATACAAACTATTTGAATGAGCAAATAGTTGAAAAGCACCTTTAAGTCAAGATATATGTATTTAAAGTTCATATGTGATGTATTACAGATGTGTTTTCCTTCCTAATTATGCTCTGGAAAATTTGCATTCTGCAGAAACTAGACAACATATCATGGGGCAGTTATTCTTGAGTTCTGCCTCTGCTGACCTTTTCCTCAGAAGACACTGAGATGAGTAGAACAAGGGTCCCATTGTGTCCTAGATAGTAATTCATGTGTGTTCTTATGGCTCCCTTCAGAGGTTTGAACTTCTTTACAATTTATAAGAAAGAAGACTTCACAAACCCCTTTACTAGCCAACCTAAAGGCAGGGCTGACCATCTGTGAGGGAAGAGTGCATGTTTAACTATGTAAAGTAATATAGGAAGTTTTTCCTGATCAAAGCCTTATTCATCACTTGCCCGTCACCAATGTCTAATAAATTCTTCTAAAGAACAGGGGCTGTCAAACCATGACCAATGGGCTGTATGACACAGTGCCTGTTTTTAAACATAGTTTAAATGGTACACAGTCACATCAATTCATTTGCTTATTGCCTATGTCTATTCTTGTGCTGTGATAGCAGAGTTGAGTACTTGCGACAGAAACTATATAGCCTGCAAAGCCAAAAATATTCAGTATCTGACCATTTACAGACAAAGTCTGTTGACCTCTGTGTTAGAGACACATTCCTTTGAACTTAATTTTATTATCCAGTTGGAACATAAATACTGGGGAAGAGTTTTCATTACTTATGAGTAGGGGAAACTGTAGGGAATACAAACACTCTTAGGAAAGAGTGAGGCACAAAACACTTCTTATTTTTAATATAATTTGACTTTTCCCCTACTATACATTCAAATGTGATATTTCCCACCATTTCCTTGTTGTGCCTATTATTTCTCAGTACCACCATTGTTATTCAAGTGATATCAGGTTGAGGGCTCTCAGAATACATTGTTTTCACATGAAGGTGGTAAGAAATGAAAAGAGCTGAGCTTCTTTTGAATTTCAGTAATTTCACTTGACAGTGATGAAAACTTGAACAAATTACTTAATTCCTCTGAGGGCCAGATTCCTTATATTGTTGTTATTGTCAATTTCTCATCGTTTTAGAAATTGTTCTGTGTTAAATACTATAACATATGAAACAAGTAAAGAAATAACTTTATAAAGAATAAGAAAATATATAACAGAATTGAGAAGAAAGAATATTCAAACATAGAGACATGAAAATTAACCATCAACTTTAGAGATGAAAAATACAATCAGTAAAATTTTAAATCCTTTTAATTGAATATTTGTTAGTATTAAAAATAATTAGCTTCAGATATATAAACATACATGGATTTAAAGAAATATAATGTTGAGTGGAAAAGAATTACTTAATGATATATACTCTATGGTAATTATTTGTATAAAGTTTGATAACAAGCAAAAAATATTATATATTTTAATCTATTATACATATACGATATAATATTTTCTTACTTAAAAGTAATAAGAGATCTGAATCAATGGTAAAACACTATAATTTCTTAATGTTTTCCTCAAACATTTTATTTTGTCGAGTGAGTTAGTGTTGGAGGAATGGATTGCTTATTAATTGGAAAGACTTAGTAGTCTTATTGGAAAGACTGCTGAACTGAATGTGTAGAGACCTGAAGATTTATATCAGTTCTGTCACCAGTGGAAAGTTTGATAGTGGATGGTAGTAATTATGATTCTTAAATGCTTTACTATTTCTAAAGAATTTCATGGATTATCTCAGTTAATCCTCAAAAAAGCCAAATAAAGGGGATATAATTTACCATTTTATTGATAGTAATGCTGAGGCTCAGCTATATTTTGTTCCGAGTCGACATTTGTCAGACTTAGCAAATATAAATGCAGGATGCACATTAAATATGAATATCAGATAAACATTTTTTTTTAGGGTAAATACATATTAGTGATTTATCTGTCAACTCTGTAAGTATCACACAACTGCAAATGACAAAAGTAGTCTTGTCATATTAACCACTGATTTCAGGTCCAGATTCTCTCTACCTTAACAGAACTGTTTCTTTGGTCATCCATTCAATGTTTATTCTTTAATACAATAAATATTCATTGAGCATCTAGTTTTAAGTAGAGAGTGGCATGATTTTACTTAGCTTCAAGAAAGTCACTCAGATGACTAAATGAAGAATGGATCAGAGAGCAAGATGAAGTCTGGGAGACCAATGAGGAGGCTGATGTTGGGCGGATATTAGCATAGATCACCAAGAAAGGGAAAGTAGGAAACAGAACAGGGTTTTCCTAAGGGGATCAGAACATAATAAAAATGAATTTTATATGTGTTGAACTCATAGAACACAGAATACTGAAGTAGGGAAGTCCAGTAGATAGTGTAAATAATGAGTATGAAGATTAAGGTAGAGACTTCAATTAGAGGGGTAGATTCAGGAGTCATTAACATTTGGCTGGTATCATATTTTAGCTATGTGCCAGACACTGTATATTACAATAAATTGCCTTGTCTTAGCTCTCAAGGAACTTGCTTTTAGTCCAGTGAAGGAAGCAGATAAATAAAAAGTTAGAATACAGTGACATGGTCACCATTGAAAGGATACTTAAGGTTCTCTGGGATCCAGAGGAAGAAATGACCTCTAACTTGAGTCTAGAAAGGGGAGTGGGAATTGGTTCAGTGCTAAGTGGTAGAAGAGCAGCACAGGCAGAAGGCCCAGAATTAGTAAACTCTTGGAGGTAAGAAAGAAAGCACAGCACTTTAAAGAAGCTCCTTATGGATGGAGAATAAGAGGTAAAGTGTTAGTAAAATGACATGAACTGAAGACGTAACCAGGAATCCATTGTGAAGAGTGTTGTTAGCCCTACAAAGGACTTTTACAGTCATTAAGGGATCTTTATCAGGGAAGTGACTGATCAGATTTGGGTCTCAGAAAGATCTCTAAGGCAGTGTGAAAAATGGGCTAGAGGGAAAAAAGAAGAATTAAGAGACCCTAGACAAGGGACTGTTGCAATAATCCAGACAGGAAATGATGACAACTTGAAATAAACATTTTGAGAGTTATTTAGTGGGTACAGTCAGTAGGATAGGTAAATGAATGAATGTGGAGAGCAAGAAAGAAGCATAATTCAAATCTGAAAATCTGGTGACTTGAGCAACCAGAAAGAAGATGGTGGGGCCATCCCTGAGATAGTGATACCATATACTGGAAGAGGAACAGATCTGGAAGAAGAAAGAAGGATATGGTTTTGAACACATTGAGATTGAAGTATCCATGAGAGTCACATGGTGTCAACTGGTTACATGAGTCTGGAATGTAGTAGTGAGAGATAGGTTGAAGCAAAGAGTTGGGAATTATTACTAATCTTTAGGTGGGTTTTAAAGCTGCAAAAGTAGATGAGATTTACTATGAAGAACATGCAAAGTGAGGGAAGAAGATGTCCTCAGGCAAGAAGATGTCCTCAGGCAAAACTCTGAAGAATGGCAATATTGTAGGTATAAATAGAGAAAAATAAACTTTTCCCTTTATTTAAAGTTGGAGTAGAGGAGTCATCTAAGTAGGAAGAAAACAAGAAGGTTGTGGTGGACAGTTGAGTCCATTCTAAGTTGGAATAATACTGGGTAGATGTGATAAAATGAAATGGGGCAAAAATTACAAAATTACAGTAGGATGGTTGAAGAATCAGAAAATGGAGAGTAAGGTGGACAGTCAAAGAAAGAAAGATAGGAGGAAATAAATAGAAAAATAATAGGGGTAAAGGCTCATAAACTCCCAATGAGGTCAAAACAAAGTTGAGAGAAGTAACTGCCTAACTACTAAAAGTGTAAAAGTTGTGTTCAGGGTGTGAATTAATTAATTTATTTATTAATTTATTTATTCACTTATACATGTAAAAATTATACAAATAATGTATAAATAGACTCTTGTTCCAAGTATTTTGGGGAAAAACTAAGTCATACACCTGAAACTAATACAATATCGTATTTCAACTATACTTCATTAAAATTTTTTTAAATTTTAAAAATTAAGTAAAAAAAGAAATTCAGAGGATATAGAACTACAGAGAGTAAAATACTGAAGTGTCTCCTCATCTTCCCCATCATCAAGCTCTTTCTTTCCCAAAATAGCCACTCTTAGCAGTTTGGTGTTTATTCTTTTGGAAATTTTTCTATGCATTTACATATATGTATATATACATACATATTACATGGTTGCACATAACTTATTTTTTACAAAAATACATCATAATACTCTGACTGACTTTTTTCAATTAACAATGTGTCTTAGTGAACTTCCATAGTACATTTATATCTACCTCATTTGTTTAAATAATTGCATGATATTTTGTATTCCACAATTACAATAATTTATTCAACAATTTTCCTATTATTGGGTAATTGGGTTATTTGAGAATTAAATTTTAAATCAGATGTTTCAGAAGTGGAACAACACTGGGCAGTGACAAAGTCCAGGGTGAGAGCATAGGAGTGGATAGCATAAATAGAGATGGAGAGACGGCGATAAAAATGCAGTGGAGAGTACTGTTTGTCTGATGACTTAAAACCAGGGGTACTGAGGGCACCCAGGGTGAAGGCAGAATTTGGGATGGGCAAAAGGAGGGTGAGCTCTGAATTGTATTGAAAATTATGTGATTTAGGTGGAAAGAGCCACAAGACTGGCATTAGCAAGTAGTTCTCAATGTTGGTGGTTCTGAGTCCCTTAGGATTTAATATGAGGTATGACATTTATTTAAATGGATTTGTTTCTTTGCTGTTCCTATTCCTTGCTGACTAGACAGCTTTCCTTGGAGTCTCTCATCTCTTTCTATGCAATTCCATTTGTTATTCACAGAATCATTTATTTTCCTGTGTAGTGTTGCCTCCTGAGGTTTCCTTTTTCTGAGTCAATAGAGTTGAGAACTAGTGTACATTTCACAAATATTGCTGGGAAGGGACATGGGGCATGAGTTAGAAAGATATTTCCCTTTCACTAAAGGATGTGCCATAATAATTCATTTCTTTTATATGAGTCTTAAAGAAGACAACTCTCAGATTAAACGTAGGACCATTAAAACACATACCTATGCATATTACATCAGGCAGAGCTGTGTTCAGTTCAGATCAAATCATAAGCAGTTATTGAGAACCTATTGTGAGCCAGGTACTATGCTGGGCTGTCTAGGAGAAAGGAAGAAACATGAAATATAGTTTTGCTTTTAAAGTATTTACAATTAATTGAGGAGAGCAGAAATAAGCATGCAGAAAATAGGATTAAAATATAATATTTCTCAATAATCAAAGAAAAGGTGTTGTAAAGTATAACTTGATTAATGGAAAAATGACTTATACAGACAGGAATTGCCATAGACTTTGAAAGAAAAGTGAGCTATTTCAGGCTACAATAAAAAGGGAAGACTTTGAGGGAAAAAGTTCATTTGACCTTAGATCTTAAATGAATATTTTAATGTGTATGCAGATTTGAATATACGGACAAAATTAAGAAGGTAATATGTAAGATGACTGAGAATGATCTGAACATAGAGATTAGGGTAGCAAAATGCATGGCATGTCTGTAGTAATAGATCAATGAATAGAAACATTAGGAGTTAGAACCAGATGATGGATGTTATAGAAGCTAAGCTTAAGGAGTTTGGACTACTCCACAGGACAGGAGCATATTTAGAACTCTGATATATAGAGACATGTTGAGTAATGATACAGAAAGAGAAAAGCAAGGAAGAAAGGAGACCATGAGAATGATGAGAATGCAGCAGAGTCCAAGTCAGTAGGTCTGAACATATGCAGTACCTTAGGAATAGGATAGAGAAACATTGAGAAGAAGAGAATTGGCTGAGTCACAGGTGCCAGGGCTCTTCCTGGTCCCCACATATGTTTATCTCAAGGCCATTGCACCAGTTGAGTCCTCCACCTGTTTTGCTCTTCTCCCATAATACTGCAGAGTTGGCTGCTTGTTTTCTTTCATGTTCTCAGAAAGCTCTTTCTATAAGTGCTCCAGGAGCTTTCTGTTACATTGTATTACCTTATTCTCATTGTAAAACTTTTCATTATTCCAAAGTATCTTACTCATTATTCATTCACTCGTTTATTTGCTTGCTTATAATCTGACTCACTTGATAAAATGTAAGCTCTTCAAGCAGAGGCCTTGGCTACAATGATTCATGGCTATAATCTACAGCACCCAGATGCTGTATGTAGTAGATGCTTAATAAATGCTTGTTGATAAAAGAATGGCAGAGAGAGAAAGAATGCAATGGTGTAAACTTAACTTCTGGAGTCTGTTGCCCACATTATTATAATGTATAAAGCATGATAGTGAGTTTATGCTTTAAGGATTGCAAATCGAGGTTTTGGTGCCAGTGACTATCAGAAATGTTACCCCCAGGAAATTAAATGTTATGTCAGAAAACAGATATAAGAATCTTTGTCCCCTTATCCTGAGAGTCTGTAAGACTAGAAATTCCTTCCACTCCATTGAAAGTGTTTCCTACAGGTTCTAATATACCAGTAATATCTCCAAGTCCCCCTTCCTTCCAGTGCCTACAATCTATGATTTTAATTTACTGAATTCATAATCCAAATCAATATTCTTTTCATATAAGTGCCCAGCTAGGGTAGACACACACTTATTCCACTGCAACTTCCAATATCTAAAATATTTTTGAATGTTACCATAAGGGCCAATATTCATAGCCTGTTTCAAGAACCACATAATTAAATATACCTCATATATTTTACACTTTTTTTTTTTTTTTTTTTGAGGTACGCGGACCTCTCACTGCTGTGGCCTCTCCCATTGCAGAGCACAGGCTCCGGACGCACAGGCTCAGCGGCCATGGCTCATGGGCCCAGCCGCTCCACAGCATGTGGGATCTTCCCGGACCGGGGCACAAACCCATGTCCCCTGCATCGGCAGGTGGACTCTCAACCACTGCACCACCAGGGAAGCCCTACACTTTGTTTTTTGTTTAAAGTTTTTTTTTTTTTTTTTTTTTTTTTTTTGTGTTACACGGGCCTCTCACTGTTGCGGCCTCTCCCGTTGCGGAGCACAGGCTCCGGACGCGCAGGCTCAGCGGCCATGGCTCACGGGCCCAGCCGCTCCGCGGCATGTGGGATCTTCCCGGACCGGGTCACGAACCCACGTCCCCTTCATCGGCAGGCGGACTCTCAACCACTGTGCCACCAGGGAAGCCCTGTTTAAAGTTTTATGATTAGGAACCACTAATTTTTTAAAATGATCTTTGAGATGCTTGCTAAGGTTGAAGCAGATTTTTCCTATGTAATCAAATATTTTACAGTGAAAAGTCAGAAGAATAAACTGAACTTCATGTTAAACTACTCATTTGTGGTTAAGCATTGACTGACTCAAAATAAAAGTCTGAAATTTATTTATACCCCCTGTGCAGGGTAAAAATAATATTTTAAATAGAAGGCATCTGAAGCATTTCATCAAACATGTGTTTCAGTCTGATGAACAGCCTCTAACAGACCCATATATGGAAGGATTATAGTTAGAGGACATCCATACCCCTCAAGGGGAAGTGAAGAGCATAGGTTATCCTGTCTCTGCAACAGTTGGAATAGACTCCTTACATGAAAGTGGGAGAGAAAGAGCAGCAAATGAGTTGAGGTGACTATTAGTGATAAAAATTGCCACTTTATCTAAGTAATATTTATGCTTAGATAGAAAAGCCAGAAACCTAATTATGATTGAAAAAAGGATATGGTTTCCTGCTCCAAAAAGATTTTGTTTTTATTCATTCACTGCTTTCAGAAATATTTTCAGCAGCAGTCTTAAGCATGTCATGATGATGTTAAAAGAAGGCTTAACAGTCCTATTAAAGTGTAACTGTGACTTAAATCCACACAAAGCTAAATATGATTGGTCTGAGAATCTCCCCTGGGAGTATTATTTGAGGAGTATGAGGGGAAGAGGAAGGAAGAAGTAGTCCAGTGGGAAGAGAATGTGGATAAAGCAAACCTGGGGCTTCCAAAAAGAGCTGTGCTCAACTTCACAATTTTACTCCTACACCTTGCTCAAAAGTCACTTTCTTCTGAAAAGAAACTCTGGAAACCAAGAAAAATGATTATAGCAGTGGTTCCATTCTCTACAAAGTGCTACAGTCCAGCTTTGAGAAAATTCTCTTGATCTGGAAACAAGTTAGATAAAAATCCCATGGGGTAAATCTATTGTGACTTAATTATGGGCTTTCTCTCCTACAGGGGCCAGCCACCAAAATTTATAATAGCACAATCAGCCCATCTATTGTGGTCCACATCAAGACATGTCTCAGTGGACTTGGCATAAGTATCATTACTATCAGGGGAGGAATTGGTGTCCTTTAGAAATCGAGGACTCCTCAGCTTATCAAACATAGACATAAAGAGAGCTACAAGGCAAAATAAGTTTATCGCTTGACCCTATTATTTAATCTTCTGAGGTATTTATAAATAACTGAAGTTTTCTCTGTGTGACAAGACTAGGATTTTTCTAGTTTACATAACATCAAAGGGATTTGACTCTAATATTCCCTGCGGAGCTCTGGCTTGGTGTCTCTGGATGGTGTTGATAACATTTTGGAGACTTATTCAAGGAATATCCCTCAGCCCATTCCTTCAGATAAGGCATGATCCTCATCCTATTCTACTGATATTACAAGGGAAATACCATCCAATCCAGTGAACTATTAATAAATGACACTGATTAAATGCTAGTTGATAATGATGATGTTAGACTTACTTTATTCAAAAAGGAAATATACATATATATTTCAAATTATATTCATCCTTGAGCAAGGGTCTTCCTTGAAAATGAAGGTGTCACATTTTTCTCCATACTCTGTAAAATAATACTTTTATTTGAGAATAAGATTATATCACCAATGTTTACATTTAGTTTTAATTAGCAATCAATTCTGATCTGCAAAATGAAATGCTTCAGTAAAAGAAATGGAAAATTTTAATAGTCTGTCAGTCTTGGTGCAAATTATTTTTTTTTTTCAAACTGCATGGATTAGAGAAGTCTGCTGAAACATAAATTTTTAACTTCTTATCCAAGCCATATATCTCTTTTCAATCTCTAGGATTCTTGAACTTTAGTATGTGCTGAATTTACTCTTGAATGCTCACAATCACTGTCGCTCTCCTCCAAGCTCCCCAAGCCACAAATGAGATGGACAGTTGTCATGTGTGATTGGGAAATTTCCTTTTACTGGCTGGAGTTGTGCAGGTTAGAAATAACTCTTTCCAAAGTAGTCTGGAAATAATTCTAACACTGGCAGAGAGAGGGGAACATGAGGTTGCATAGTGGGGTGTCTGAGCATAATGGACAGAGGAAAGGTGGCGCACAGACGCATTTTATCCTAGGAAAATAAAGTAAAGCAAATTTAGTAAAAATAAGTTCAATATTTGTTCAAGTGTATCTAAAAATAAATGGGAAGAAAGTGAAAATTTTATGCCTTGTAGTTAAAGAGAATATGATTAGGACTGTCTAATTTTCATTTTCTTCCAATTAGCCTGCATAATAGGCAGAGCAATCAGCAATTCATTCATTCCTTGGGCAACTATTCATTGAGCATTAACTATGTGTCAGGCCCTGTGGCAAGATATGCTATTCAAGGCAGAATCAAATTCTGTCCTTATCTGCAAGGAGCCCCTAGCTTGAAGAAAAGAAGGTGCACAGAAGACATGATAACTGAAGTGAAGGATGAGTAGGAGTTTATCGAGCAAAGTGGGAAGGCTATTCCAGAGTGTGACAGATGCATAGACATAGGCACTATGCAACAGGAGTGTTTGAAGAGGCTGTGGAAGTCTGGTGTAATTCTAGTAGGTGTCCTTTTGGGGTCAGTGATGCATTTTGAAGTTCAAAAGATAGGCAGACACCAAGTCAGGAAGACTATTCTTGTGAAGCATAAGGATTTGAGCATGATACAGTTATCAACAGTATCAAGTGAGACAACTCTTCCTAAAATCACATTTTTTTGAAGACACAAATGATACAATAGCTACTAAATGAGAAAATATATAATGATACAAAGCAATGATTTATTCAACACTGCACTTTAGGAATTTGTCTTTTTCTTTTTTTTTTTTTTAACATCTTTATTGGAGTATAATTGCTTTACAATGGTGTGTCAGTTTCTGCTTTATAACAAAGTGAATCCATTATACATATACATATGTTCCCATGTCTCTTCCCTCTTGCATCTCTCTCCCTCCCACCTTCCCTATCCCACCTCTCTAGGTGGTCACAAAGCACCGAGCTGATCTCCCTGTGCTATGCGACTGCTTCCCACTGGCTATCTATTTTACGTTCGGTAGTGTATATATGTCCATGCCACTCTCTCATATCCTCAAGTCCGTTCTCTAGTAGGTCTGTGTCTTTATTCCCACCTTGCCCCTAGGTTCTTCATGACCTTTTTTTCCCCTTAGGTTCCATATATATATTTTAGCATACGGTATTTGTTTTTCTCTTTCTGACTTACTTCACTCTGTATGACAGACTCTAGGTCCATCTACCTCACTACAAATAACTCAATTTCGTTTTGTTTTATGGCTGAGTAATATTCCATTGCATATATATACCACATCTTCTTTATCCATTCATCTGTTGATGGACACTTAGGTTGCTTCCGTGTCCTGGCTATTGTAAATAGAGCTGCAATGAACATTTTGGTACATGACCATTTTTGAATTATGGCTTTCTCAGGGTATATGCCCAGTAGTGGGATTGCTGGGTCATATGGTAGTTCTATTTTTAGTTTTTTAAGGAACCTCCATACTGTTCTCCATAGTGGCTGTATCAATTTACATTCCCACCAACAGTGCAAGAGGGCTCCATTTTCTCGACACCCTCTCCAGCATTTATTGTTTGTAGATAGGAATTTGTCTTTTATTAATCACAACCAGAATATTTACTGAACACTTATATTGTGCCACTTACTGTGCCGGGAAAAGGAGATGCACAAACTAGAAGAGACAACTGCTGTTCTTAACTTGCTTAGTATCGAGTGAGGGAAACAATAGTTAGCAAACCAGAGCAACACATTGTGGTAATTCATATGATGGAGGCCCCTATAAATGTAAGAGGAATTAAACACATGAGAGAATCCTAAGCTTTCTTGGAGATGTCAGGGAAAGCATCACTGAATAAGTCTTAATTTACCTTTTGAAAAAGGAGTAGAAATTTTCCAGAAAGAAGCACTGCTGTGAAGAAAGGTAGAGGGCATTCCAGGAGGAGGTAATAGCTTGTACAAAGGTATACAAGTAGACAAAAGCAAAAATAAACTTACTGAAACAGAGGTCAAAAGACTAAGAAATTATGATTGAGAAGTTCTCCTTTTTATCTAATTCAGAAAATGGAAATAAAAGTAGTGAATTCTCCAATTGTGTAAGGGGTGGGAAGATCCTTGACCATCTAGTTTGGTGTTAGGACTCCTGAGCATAAAAACTTTTAGTTAGAATGTCCAGTTATTACTGAAATCTACAGCAATTCTCTTCTTGGTTGAAACATCACAGTTAAAACAATAGAGGAAGCAGCTTTGTAGAATTAAACAATATCATAAAAATGGGAATAAAACAGAAATTATATATGCTACTAATTTGAAAATACAGATCAGAGAGAAAATATCAAAATGATAATACCTGCATTTTAAAAGTGCTATTTATCACCGCTTTGCAACCTACTATTATTGGACTATTACCTTGATTACTAAACTTTTCAATTACATGTTGTATTAAGCTTTATAATGTCATTAATTAGTTCACTCACATAAAACCCAGTGAAGAAGCAGAGGGATTTTATTACCTACTGTTTCACAGATGAGAAAACAAAGGCAACAAGGTTAAGTGGCTTCCTGAATTCCTCCTGTTGGTTCTGGGATCAGCAGGATGGGAGTTGGGCCTCCTGATTGCCCGCCTGGCTCAGCTCCCTCAGTTCTGCTCCCAGCCCCACTCTTTCCACCAGTTGGGAATGGGTGTCCCTGGTGTTCTTGAAAGTTAATGATATTCAGGGCTACAAGAAGTATCTGTTACAGCCTATGTTTGTTTACTTGTGGCAGCTAGCGACCATCTGCTCTGGAGATGATGGTATTAGTCCCTCCTTTGGAAATGTCGACCTCTAGGAAGTAAAGCATTTTCAAAGGCCCAGGTTCTTAGGGAAGGAGAGCAGACAAATGAACTGGACCTTGGGTCCTCTGGAGAGGTGGGGGCGGCTGCATGTCACACATGAAAGGAAGGAAGCAAACTGAGTTGTTTATTCTCTGTTCTTATTGCCTCTCCTTTTTCTCCATCCTCACTTTTCAAACCAAGCTTCCCTTTACCAGTCAGAGTTCCCATCAGACTATTAAAGAGGCTGCTGAATAGTCAATGTGGTCTCCTGGACATTGATTTTCTACTCAAATGACCAAGAATGGCAGTTTGGAGGACAAGGCTATCTCCACAAATGTTGAACATCAAGGGGCTGACTGTGGCATGAAAATGGCATTGAGGAGCCATGAGAGAGGAAAACCACAGGACCAGACAAGGGGCAGGATATGAGAAAAGAGTTGCATGGTGACAAGGAATGTCACTAGTGACTGCTTTGTGGGAATGTTCTGCTCCTTCTGAGATGATGTATTTTTACTTGAGCTCTGTCCGGTATTCTCATGCCTGCAAGGAGACCCAGCCAGCCTATGAAATGCAAGGAAATACTTTAATGTATCTGTACACATACACAAACTCAAAGGCATTATTATTATTTAATTTCAGCCTATGGACCATCTGTCAAGTTCACTTTATCTAGTACCTGGCTTAGAATGTTCAGTAATTTTTTTAAAAATTTGTGAAATTCAGTAGAGTTATTTTCAGTCCAGTTCAAGTTCAGATGATTGACTTACCTGACTAACTACACTCCTTAGAGAGTTTTTCCTTCAGATAAAACATTTTTGGCAAAGTGACTGAAAGTTTTCCTTCAAAATCTAAAGAACCTGTGTAGGTGAGGCAAGCTGGTAATAAATTGCCTTAATAGATGTGAAGCATTATAGATTTTATCTTGGGGATTTGAAAGTTGTCATAAAAATGGCACTTACATTCTAATTTCTTGGGGGTTGTTTGTAAGAGTCTTGTAAGTGTTCCCTTGGGAATTAACCTATTCACATTCAGGCTTTAGTACAGGAATGTGGTTAGCTGATTCCTCTTAGAAATGTAAATGGATTCAAGACTTACACATTTTTATGGTACTAGGAAAGCAGCACCCCTTTTCTATCACCCCCAGCATAGAAAGCAAACAGTGATGGTATTTGATTGTTATTCTGTGTGTATACCTTGAGTAGGCAGCAAGGCCCATTCATTGTGAAAAAATGCCTCTCAGGGTCATTAATTCCATTCCTTTAGGTTAATGTCCTACTCCTGAGGAGAATGCAATCATGAGGTAGTTACTAGGCTGTCACATAAAATGGTATCATTCACTGTATGAACCAAGGAGAGACACTGAGCCTACCTTTGAAGGAGTGGTGGAAATGCTTAATGGAATGAGCTTGGGCTTTGAGGTCCTATAGAGTACTGGGCAACTTTGGGCTAGTTGCTGAGGTTTTCTGAGTCCAGTTTTCACATTTGAAATATAAGGAAGACATTTACTGCTTTGGGGAGTAATGATAAGGATTAAAATTGCTCATGCATGGGTGGTATAATGTCGGGCCCAGATTCTGAACCAATAAATCCTCTCTCAAATCCCAAAAGGTATTAATTATTAACCCCTGTTAAAAAAATCAATGACATTAGTTAAAGACTATTGCAATAAGTACAGGGACCATCGTGATGGATTTTTGCAGTGGGGGAAAGAGAGCAGGCTCAACTCAGAATGCAACATAGGCGAGTGGCAATTTATAGATGAGGAACAGGGTGGGGGACCAGTGCACAGAAAATGGCTAAAAGGAAACATCAACGGCAAGGGAGAATTCTGGCTAAACTGACCTGACAGGATTCCCATTGAAGGGAGGCCAGGTTGATCAGCCATCACCTGTGGAGTGGTGGAGGGTGAGGAACCTGATCACATATGGAGAGTGGGGGTTCTGGTTACAGTGATTTAGCAGGATTCTTGCTAAATTAGACGATGCAGAGATGAACACAGAAGTCCCCAAATCAGGCCTAGTTGGAAAAGAGTTTGGAGTTTGGAAGATCCTGAGTAGAGCTTGATCTATGAGAATCTTTGTCACTATGGAGGTTACATTTGTTTATGATTGTCAAGGCAATGGCAGGCTCTGACAATGGAGGATAGAGGTAAAGACAGACCCAGAGCTAAGGGAATTGCCCTGAGAGGCAGGCCTGTGAGGCAAGGCTTGGACTTCCAGGTGGCCTGTTTGTGGCAGGGGTGGGTACAGCACAAGAGAGAGGAGCCTCTACTTCCTTGCATTTTTGCCTGGACCAAGTCAAGGAGCTTAGAGACCTCCTGCTCCTGGAACTGCTACAAAATTACTTAGAATTTTGGGACTCTAGCTGGATTATAATTTAACAGTGGTGGCCTCACTTTGACCACTTACTAGAGGAAATTAATCTTTTGACTGAGAGTTCCATTTCCCAAATTTAAAATAAAAGCAAAGAGTGGGACTTTTTAAAAGGTTTCCAGGAAAATATAATTGTTGTTGCTGTTGTTTTAAAAGCAAGACCAGCCAGATGGATAAAGATGTATGGGTTAATTGCTGAATCTGTATCTCACTTGCAACTTTTGTGTGGCAGATATGAATGGTTTATAGGTAATGGGGTCCTCAAAGGAGAGTTATGACCTAATGGCCTGACATTTGTAAAGTTGTAAAATGTAGGGGGAGATTTAACAAGCAGAACGAGCTTCCCTCCTGCATATTAATATAATTATGCACCCATGAACATGTCTAGGAGTAAATAATGTGTTTATAGCATTAGGATTCTCCAAAGGATATTCAGCAGACATTGCAATTTGCATTTTAATTTTCTCACAAGAAAAATTTTCTATTTGTCTTGAAACTTGCAGGAGCTTTAAGCCTTTTTAGCTCTTCCTGTGGTCTCTGCCTTCTTGCTGTGTTATGTAGCAGTGCTGGCAGGACTAATGGTACACTCAGATTCCAACCTCTACTGTCCAGGATGGAAGCTGGAGTGGAGGCTGGTTCAGACTTTCAAACATGGAGATGCTGCTGCCCTGGGAGGCCAGAGTTTCTGTAAAACTATTAGATGTGAATGCCCGCATCCATATTTCTGACTATCAGTTTGCCTGTAATATTTGGCTTTTCTGTTCCTTGCCTAACTTCCTTTTCTAAAGTCTTTGGGGGACCCAGAAGTCGGTTAAAATAGCTTAACTCTTGAAATATTTTTATTTAAAGTGTGAGAAGAAAGTAACATTTTGGGGCCATTAGCAGAAATGAAACAGTTTAGAGAGTCAGTTCTTTCATAGGTACCTGGTTAGGACTTCAGTGTATCCTTTTGGGGGATACAATTCAATCTACAACACTTCAGTAATAAAAAGAAATTCATCATATACTTCCAGTATGAAAAATAAAAGTTGTGAACACATGCCCAGGCATTGTGTAGCAGCAGCACATTTTAGAGGAGATGGTTATGTAGCTTGCTGAATTTTAAGCTATTTCAGGAGGCATTTTCTTTGTTAGAGAACAGTTGCTTAAGGTCTGAGAAAAACAGGGTGAAATAATTCTCCAGTCCCTGATAAATATAGACTTCATCCTCAATCTTCACTGTGTCTTTATTTTCATCCCTTAAATGGACATCCTTCCACCCAACCCCCTTGACCTCCTACCCCCATTCTGTTTTCATATTTTATTATGAATTTAAATTTCTGGATCTTCTCACTCCCTCAGGAGTAATTTGCCATTGAAAGCCACATTTCTTATGAAAAGAAAAACTCTGTCCTTCCTCAAAAAGAAATGTAGGTATTAGTTATCAGTGTACAGATTAAAAAGGCATTTTGAAGTAAGAAACTTGTTCTGCTGCTCTTATCATCATCACAGATGCCGGATCTGAATAATAAACCTTCATTTGTGCCTGGATACCACACTCACAGTTATGTAACCAGACTTTCTTCTTTGCCTGAATGTCTGAGAGATTTGCTTTCTTTTATCTCATATCTGTTTCAGATAAAACCCAGGATATGCAATGGAAGGAGGGCAAAAGCATAGATGATCCCATAGTTAGGTGCTTCTAGCTCCCTCTTTTTTCTCAAGACAGCTTTCTTTTTTCTTTTCTTAAAGAACAGTTCTTGTTCCACTCATGGGGTACAACTGGGACATATATTCCAGTTGTAAGAGTATATATCCATTGAATGAGCAAGAGCATGGAATAGAGAGCTGCCTTGTTTGCACTCAAGAATCCTACATGGAGGTTGGTTCAGCGGAGAGTAGTATATCCTCTCATTCTCTTAAAATTCCATGAAAACAAAGGCCATTCTGACAAAAGTTCCATATAACAAAGCTGTGTCTTTGTTTCAGAACATAAGCCTATAGTGAAAATTTGCTGATCTGGTTATAATTCATTACAATGAAAATCACAGGACAGATGAT
This sequence comes from Phocoena phocoena, assembly GCF_963924675.1. NCBI lineage: Eukaryota > Metazoa > Chordata > Mammalia > Artiodactyla > Phocoenidae > Phocoena > Phocoena phocoena. The sequence goes on along the minus strand of NC_089231.1, from coordinate 32,731,385 downwards.
CAGAAGATTTTATTCTTAGTTCAGTACATGAAGCAGCCAGTGTCTATAGCACAAATCTGCTTGTGCTCTTGGTGCTGTTTCACCACAACAGTAAATGATCCTATGGCTCTTCACTGCCCTCTTTTTTTAGCTATTATATTCATTCTTCTTAACACCTCACAACCCAGTAGAAAATTTGCCCAAATCCTCTAAAATCACCAACCCCTGCAAAATCTGACTCCTAAATTTGGTTACAATAATGTTTATATCTTATTCACTCACATGGAGGCACAAAAATACATTCCTTTTTTTACTCTTTTGTTTTGGGGAAGCTCCCACTAATGTTCAGGACAGTATACACACTAAAGATAGAAACATGAATGTTGGTCCCTGTCTCTCAGGAGCTCCCTGTGTGGGTCCCTATCTCTCAGGAGCTCCCTGTTTGAGTGGATGGGGTGTAGTGCATAGTATGTGGAAGAAAGATGGAGAGATGAAGTGTAAACAGGATTAAATGAATGGTGTAATGAGCACAGAAAGTAGGGAATAGTCATTGTGTACTAAGTGGGTCAAGAATAGCTTCCAGAAGACATAGACATAGACTGAAATGAGTTATGAAGAATACTTTGCATATAACCAAGTCAAACTGTGGAATGGCCTTTTGGGAAATAGCACATGCAAAGGGTAGGAAGCTGTACTGAGGGGCTGGCAAGTGGTGCAGGTTGGCTGTGAGTAAACATTCAATTTATTGATTGATGTTAGGGAGGCCTCATTCTGGTCCAATTCTTGCTTAACAAAAGAATGTGAATGCCCAGTGGGGTTTATTAAAACGGGTGTGAAATATGTTGCATACAGAAATGTGAATATACATTATGGAAGGTTGCAGTACATTCACATATTTAAAAAATAGAAAGAAAAACCTGGTGTTCTGTGATGAGCTATGTCACATCCTTCCATTTAACATGATTAAACGCAATATTTAATAGTTCCACAGAGCTTTCTGTGCTAATTCATACCTCCTGGGTAGCAACCATCTCCTTTTATTCTACATATTGTGGTACAAGACAAAACAGCAATATGACATCAGCTATAAAAGAGAATCTGGGAAAAATAAAATAAAATCTCACAATACTGTGATTATTTGAATTCAGGACTGTGAGACCCATTCTATACAGATGTGTTCCTCTGTTTTTCTTTCTGTGAGAGGTTCCTGCATGTCCAGTTAACAAATGGATATACTTGGGTGCTCTTGGGTGCTGTCTGTTGCCAGCACTGTGCTCTGCCTCTAAGTTCAAGACTGAATTGCCAGCAGCTTGATCTTTCCACTGCCCACTGTGTCTCCTAGTCTTTGGGCAGTGAGAATGGATTTAAGGGGTGTATGTTTGTGTGTGGAGGGTGAGGACAGAGAACCCCAGAGGCCTATTACCAAATGAAACTGAAGAGGAGGTCTGTGTTTAATTGCCCTTGTAGAGTGAGTCAGCCAGCCTTAGACCTGCTGGGTGGAAAAAATATAGAGTGTGAGAGGTGGCATGAGGGGTACTGGAAATCTTCAGAGAAGCACTTTGAAGGTTAAAATAAAATACCCTCTTCATAAATCAGAGAAAAGACCACCTAATGTGTAGATACAGTTGTGTTTTTTTTGTATTGTTTTGGTATTAACTTTGCCTTGTATATTTGGGAAGTTTCTGAAGAAAATACGTTCCAGAGGCATATGTGTATAAATATTCAATAGATATGTCCAAGTTTTCAATTCAGTTTCATTCAAAATTCTATGTGCTTATTAAACTTCTGCTATGTGTTCTTCATTACGCTGATGGAGATACAAGAGGAGAAGGTGCTGTGCTTATACTCTTGTTGGGGAAAATAAGAGTGCACACAGGCAAGTGTATATTTGACAGTGTGGTTAGTAAATTCAGTTCAGTGCTCACTCAATAAATTTGTATTATTTAAGTTTTAATTTTAAGGGTAATGTAAGGAAGAACATGACCTTTGCCACTTTCCAGCTGGTTTCTTGAGACTCTGAGCCTACATTTCTTCATTTGTACATGATAGAAAGCATCTCATCACATTCTAATATGATGGTGGCAACTGGTTCAACACACATCACAAAATGGGCACTTGATAAATACTAGGTTTTATTCATTGCCCTGTGACTAAGCCCCTGCATGGAACTCTAAACTTCCAGGGAATGAATTTCTTGACCTGAGTCCCAGGCTTCCTGGAAACAGCCTTCTAATAGAGACAGCTCCACTGCTGTAGAGTCACTGCCCTGCTTTAGCTTCTATGAGAAGAGACATACTGAACCTTAGAATCAGTGGAGAAGAGGTATAACGTCCCAGGGTCACCATTTGCCTCCACTTCTTGACATGTGCATCTGGAAAGTCCTGATTCATGGTCTCTGTTATTCCACATGATTTCCTTCTTCCAAGATACCCACTTCTAGAAGATGTTCCTGATTAATGCTATTTCTTCTTGCCCATCATTTCAGCCCTAACATTGGCAATTCAATGGTTTGTCTTTTTATATCTTTGTTTACATTCAAAGATGAGTTTTACTAGCTCACACTGTTTCACGTGTGTGTGTGCATGTAACATAGAATAATAGTACTAGTAATATTTGTTTATGTACCACTTTGAAATTTTCAATATATTTATGTTTCCACTATCTCACCTATTCTTATAATGCCTTTAAGAAGTGGGAGATGGGCTTCCCTGGTGGCGCAGTGGTTGAGAGTCCACCTGCCTATGCAGGGGACATGGGTTCGTGCCCAGTCCGGGAAGATCCCACATGCCGTGCAGAAGCTAGGCCCGTGAGCCGTGGCCGCTGAGCCTGTGTGTCTGGAACCTGTGCTCCACAACGGGAGAGGCCACAACAGTGAGAGGCCCGCGTACTGCAAAAAAAAAAAAAAAAAAGAAGTGGGAGATCAGTTAGAATTGTATTCAACTATAGAAAATGATGCAGCAGCTCAGATGAGTGAGGTTATTTGTCCAAGGTCACACAGCTAGATTCAGAGTTTAGATTCCAGATCTAATCATTCTAAATTTAATGTCTCTTTTCTGCACAATTATTTAATTTATTAAAATAATTTTCAATAAGGTTTTATTAAATAGAATAGTCAACTTATTTGGGGATGCTCACCTTGTAATGAAGACTGCGTGCTTTACACCAGGGGAGTCATTTCACATGTAAAATGTTCCAGATGCCATAGCAACCCATAAATGGGATAATGACAATGGAGGGTCCTGTCCTCATACACTTGGTCTGTTGCTCATGCCACTACTAGCCCTGCTTATAATATCAGCTGATTTCAATCATGTGTTCATAACTAGTCCATAAAAGAGTATACTATGTGCTAGATTTATAGGCAGGATTTCAGTTAATCTTCATAAGTAATTTACATGCATGATTTTAGTTAAAGTAGTTCTGTGAGGTCTATTAGTATCTCCATTTTTAAAGTGAGAAAACTGAGACTGAGAAATGTTAATCAGACATCAAGCAGCTGACATTAATCTTTTCATACAAGTTTGACTTAATCAATGCACATAAATGCTTGTTACATTTCTGGCCTCAATTCTCACTTCAGTAATTATCAGCAGCCCAGAGCTGGGGTACATTGTTTAAGGCTGTTTCAGAATCATAGTCATCCCACCCTCTCTGCTAACATTCCCTTATTTCCTGTTGTCTTTCTCTATTGTCACCTGAAGCAGCCATTAGTCCCCGTGCTAGGAACCCTCTGACCACTTCAGAAGTGCTGCATGATGACCTTGTCTCCTGGGACTGCCGCAGCCCGCTCTGTGATGGGATCCCCCACTTACCTCAGTCCTACTTTTCCAGTCCCGAAGCAGAACATGAAGCACATGGAACCCTTTACTGGTGCACTTTACTCTGAGGTCAGACTGTTAGCCACAGCTGAGTGGTTCTTTTTGGCAGCAGCTCCTGCAACCAACTTCATGCCTCCCCAGTAGTCTCAGCTTCTGCTATATTTAAAGCCATCCTTTTTTTTATGTAAAAGAAAAGTGACATCCTCATGGCAGAGTCTGTCTCTGACTTAACCAAAGCAGACAACCTCTAACTAGAGGGCAGGACTTACATGCATTGCTCAGCTGCAGTGCTCAATTAGTCTTTGAATATATATATATATATATATATATTTTTTTTTCCCCCCTCTATTTTCTCCTAACACACTGTTAAACATGTCAAACACAGAGCAGCTTTCTGATGTGGACGCTGGCTCATTAGGCCCCAGCTGAGATCATTAAATTCTTTAAGGCCAATGGAAAGGGCAAATTTATACTTCCTTTGATAGAGCTCATCTTAAATTTCCTCCCTATTGTGAGATGGATAGTTGGTGATGAATCAGTGATATTTCAGACCCCACTGGGAGCAGACTGGCTATTCATAGGATTGAGATTCCTAGGATAGAACAGAAAATAAGGAGCCATTGAATGAGAATACATTGCTGGTGTTGCTTCCTGCCATGGGCTAATTTTAATGGCATTATTTTTTTCCTGTAAGACAGGGTTTCTGTATCTTGGAACTACTGACATTTGGGGTCAGGTAATTTTTTATTGTGGGTAGCTGTCCTATGCATTGTAAGATGTTAACAACATGCCTGGCTTCTAGCCAGTAGATATCAGTGACACACCCTTTAAGTGGTGAAAACTAAAAATGTCCCATGGGGCAAAATCAGTTGAAAAATAATGTTTTAAGATATTCCAGGAGTTTGTCTCCTGCAACTCAGCTCTTTAGAGAGAATCCAACCAGAAATCTAAGTTATAAGATAGTGGGCATAAAAGCATTAGATAGCTGTCACTAATATGGCCAGACAGCAAAAGTGTGAAAAGGGGAAAGTGTGTTTACAATGGCTTCCAAATTCTGTTTTGTTTACTGTTCCTTCCACTCCTAAACCCCTTTCTATGCTGCTCACTGATATTTACTGTTCAACTTCTATCTTGTAATATGTAAGAGTCCTATTATAGGTTGGACCAAAGTTGGATCTCCTGGTGACTCCATACATTCTCATGGCTTTACTTTTCTTTCCAGAATACCTATGAAACATTACTTTTATTTTCCAAGGAGTTTGTAGGCTAGAGAAACAATGCACATACTCATAATCTTGTATTAATAGTTAAAAACCCTTCAAAATTTTTGTGTATACATATATGTATGCTTTCAGTATATAACAACTAAAGAAATGAATCATGAGGGATTTAGACACTATAAAGGATTTCAGAGCAGTTATAAAATTAGAAAGCCTTCAAATCACACCTCTACCTAAATATGAGCCTAGCCTTTGTTCTCAGAGTTCAGAATTGGGGTGCCTTGAATGGAGAGAATTTCTTTACTTATGATCCTATGGGAGAGTGTTCTTCAAACTGTCTTCTGTAATATCTGTAATTTTTTTAATAATGTGTGCCCTCAATGTATGTATTATTTATAAATAAGTGAACTTTTAAATCATACTAAATATTGTTATTTTTTTTAAAAAATAGATACTTTTATAAGTTGAAATTATATTTTCTTTCTATATTACCATAAAGTCATTTTATTACTCTAAGGCAGCTTGGATCCATATCATGGAAACCACTTCTTAGTCTTCCATGGATGAGCCTCAGGGGACTTGAATCTGGACACATAGTTTTGTGATCTTAGGCATATGGTACACTTTTCTGCAGAGAGGTCCATAGGGTTCATAAATTTTAAAAAGAGGTCCTTAATCCAAAAGATGGTAAGAACCATATGGTAGTCTTTGAGAGTAATCAAACATTCATACAGTGAGCTGTGATAGTCTATGCCTTTTTTATGAGGATGCAAGGATACAGAGCAGCCTTCTCTTTAAATACTGGTCCTTCTTTGTCCCTTGATCCTGAATCAGGGGAGTTTTCTCAGTCTCCACCATCCCTCTGTGGCAATCGTGAGCTAAATCTTTGAATTTTAATTTTGCAAATAAACAATAACCTGGATTTGGAGCTAGAAGGGATTTTAGAGATCCTCTCATCTTCCTTTCTGTTTTTAGAGATGATAATAGAAGAGCACCCAAGATCATCCAGGTCTTCTCTTTATGTCCCTATGTGCCACATAGCTACTCCCTGAAGGTTATTTTTATAGTTAGTTCATGGTACAACCGTTTTAATATTAAAAAACAAAAAAAAATTACAATAAATCAAGGACGACCTCTAGTATGTAAATGTTAGCAATATTTAACACATTTCTAGAATTCATCTTGACTCTCACCCAGATCTGAGGAACCAGACAGAGCCACTGAAACAACATCCTCATCATTAAGATGGATGCAAGTGTTTGAGAGGAAACAAATTGAAAGAGTGAGTAAACCTCCAGGATCTTGAGGAGCTAAGGGAACCCTATTTCTTTCAGTCTGTGATGTGGCTGTTTAGGGATGTAACTGGGAGTGTGTGCATACACATCCCACATAAATATGCACTAATATATCAGAATGGTTTTAAAGTTAAAAGAAATGGGGAACAGCATAAATAACAGTGCCTTTTCCTGGACACTGTCATTGCATAATCGTATGACCTGGAGCAGAAAGAATTTCTGCTTGTTTCTGAGGCCAGTTGCTCATCTCTAATGTTTCAATCTCTGTCCTCACAGTAGGAGACTGTGGTTGCTCTCGTGTCTGCTTCTCCTCTGGGGCAGGAAATTTGGTGGTGATATGTGTGAACATGCATCACGGCTGTGCTACACTTCACTCTGCTCAGAAGACCATTGCCCCACATTGCTACAGCTGGTCCAGACACCCCCTCTTGGGGCTCAGAGCTCATGCTTTCCTTCTTCCTTACAGCACTGCTCATACTTAGGACAAACTAGGGACCACTGTGGGTAGCACTTTTCTTACTGTACTCCCAGGAGCCTCCATCAGGCCATGATACTCTTATCTGATGTACATTGGGATTCTGAGTGAGCTTGTCCAAAGTCTGAAAACTAGTGATTTAGTCCACTACTCTCATTACCCAGAGAGGGACAGTGATTTGTCTATAGTCTCTTCTTATGGTCACTCCTCTATAGTCGCAGGGAATTCAAGTTCAGCTTCCCATCAGGTCTTTATTCTGTTAATTCCCACAGCCTTTCTCTGTATTTTCCTATTTAAATTTGAAGCAAGAGAGTGAGTTTATATCCCAGATGTCCAATCCTGGATTCCATAATGAGAAGACATGAAGTAGATCTGAATCTGGACCTCAGCCTGGAGCCAAGTCCAACAAATGCTAACAGGACTTAGCAGAGTGAAGCCGAGCAGTAACAAGCCTAAGGATCCATGTGCAAGAAACAAGTGTTTATTGTTATAAGCCTTGAAATTCTTTCTTCTTCTTTTCTTTTTTTTTTTAATGTAACATAACATCCATGGAAACTGACTAATATAAGCACTTACTGTATGTCAGACACTGTTCTGAATGGTGGAGATTCAGTATTGAACAAAACAATCAAATTTCTCCCTCAGAGAAATCATATTCTCCCTCTCTCATTTCTGTGTGTGTGTGTTTATGTGTATGTGTAGTATAATATATGTTCATAAGTGAGTGTTTTCTATATAATGTATGGATATGAATTTGTTCAAATGCCTGTGGGCATGTAAGAAACTATGTTAAATCATATATCAGGAGTAGTTGTCTCAGGGTAAGCGAGGGAAAACAGCAACTGAAATACAAAATAAGTTTCTAACCAGGTCAGCCCACCTCCAAAACTTGTGCTCTTCCCTCTACACTACAGAGTTTGCACTGCTGTCTTTTTACACTCTTCTGACTTAGGACACCACTCAACCAATCTCTCAGGTCAGGGAAACAATAAAGATTTTTCCATTGAAGATGTTCAAGAAGTGTCCCTCCCTTTTCCACATGGCAGCAGGAGCAACAGGGTCAGCTCACAGTAAAGAAGAGCAGGAACAGCCTCCACCTAAGGGCAAAATGCTCCCACGTTGGTTACCCCACTTGTAGCAGCCTGGATTATCAGAATTGATGTTTCATTACCAGGTAGAAGAAAAACTTTTGCCTTATACAAGTGTCAACCTAATAAGGTCTTAACACAGAGATGAGGAATTTCGTTCCCAGGAAGCTGGTAAATGTGCATAATTGTGTGTCCCTGAGAACAATTGTAGGTCATGCAATGTCCTTCTACTGATTAAGCAGGTTTCAGTCTACTTGTCTTTATTTACACAGTTTCAGAATTGCCACATCACCCATAGTATTGCAATCATGTGTGCCCTTATAGGTTTACTAGTAACAATTATGTAAATACATTTTCTATAGTTTGAATTCTATCTTTCTCACACTTCAATATACTCAAAACACATGCACACACGTATTTATCTCTGTAGAGCACACTATACTTTTTTTAAATTATTATTTTAGTTTTGGCTGTGTTGGGTCTTCGTTTCTGTGCGTGGGCTTTCTCTAGTTGCAGCGAGCAGGGGCCACTCTTCATCACAGTGCACGGGCCTCTCACTGTCGCGGCCTCTCTTGTTGCGGAGCACAGGCTTCAGACACGCAGCTCATTAGCTGTGGCTCACAGGCCCAGTTGCTCCGCAGCATGTGGGATCTTCCCAGACCAGGGCTCGAACCCGTGTCCCCTGCATTGGCAGGCAGATTCTCAACCACTGCACCACAAGGGAAGCCCCACGCTATACTTTTTGACCATTTTTACACAGATTACTTCATTTCATCTTCATAGCAGCCTTGTCATGTCAGTTGAACAGGGGTTGTTTTGCAATTCATTAATGAGCCCAGAAAGTTCCAGTACCTGGCCAGGAGTGACACAGTTTCAAAAAGAAACCTGTTTTCCAACCCCACTGTCTGGTATTCTTACCATTTAAGAATGCTTAGCAACCACTTCTTATTCCATTTTATGAATATCTGAAGACTTTAATGATTTTTAAACCACAGTTTCCTAAAAGGAAGAGAGAATTACTGTTTTATAGGTAAAGAGCACTGCAGAACAGCCTCCCCTATTAGGGCTGGGAAGTATGAACTGGTCAGGGTCTAAAATAAGAAAACAGAAAGGATAAAACCTCAGTCTGTACGGTGGCAGGCTAGTCATAGATTTTTGTTGTGGGGGCCTAGTGTAGAACCAGGCCCAGAGTGAATAATTACCACCTTTCTATTGAGTGAGTGAATAAGTGTATGAATAAGTTTTCTAATCTAACAACACATTGCGGTAAACAAATCCAATCTAAGCCTTGTGGGGTGCATACCTAAGAAAAGAATGTGTTATTTGAAATAGGACAAATGCCCTTTTCTAGAAACACAAATATCTCCATGGAGTAATCCCAACCAGCCTCTCTATTCCCTCACACTATCTCCCCAGCATCTGACAATCTGTTAATATGCCATTTCTATGGTCAGTGGTGACTTCTCTCTTTGGGGTCTCTTGGATCTGCCTTCTTCTCTCCAGCCACATTGCTACCACCCAAGTTCAATCCTTCATTAGGATACACCTGAACTACTGCTGTGGCATGACTTAACCACACAGCCTGCCAGAGCTTGTGAACTACTTCCCAATGATGAAGGTTGCAATTTTGTATCTGTTCATTGGGATATAACATTTTTGCCTTCTCTGAACTCATTTGTTAGACATTGTTCAATCTACAGGTTATACTGGTCTGCATTTGTTAAACCTCTTTAGTGATTCTGAATTTACTAGAGCAAATGAGAGGGAGAGCAAGTCAGAATGTTTTGATGCCAGCTTGGTTCCCACCATTTATTAGACATAGATCTATGTACAGCCAATGAATCTCTCAGGAAAATTGAAGATCAGGTTTGCGGTATAGGAAAAAAGTATCCAAGACTTTTAAAAATGTAAAACTCCTGTTAAATGTAAAATAAGTTACTATCTATTGAGCATCTATGTATATGGCAGACAATTGTGGTTTTTAAAACTATAATCCTTATAAAATCATAAAGTGAGATTTCCATTTTACAGATGAGGAAACAGAGCTCTTTCACAGAGTGTTCACCCAACTCTAGAATATTTGGCTGTAGTGATCATGATCTTCCATTTGTTGAAAATATGACTCTTCTCAGGAGCTTCAAAATCTCCCCATTGAACAACTAATCCAAGCCAAACTTCTTAGTTTGACATTGCAGACCCTCACATCAATGTTTGCAGTCTTCTATGCCTGACTTCTGAAGATTTCCTGACTTTTTCTGACTCCCTAAAATATACCCTTGGTTCTGGTTACAAAAATTTCTTTATTGTGTCATTCCCCTCCAAGCCAAATCTAAAACTATTATAAGCCCTTGCCTAAGACTTATGTTTTTCTTTAAACCTTCACAGAATAAAACCTAGTCTGGCTTCTTACTCAGAATAGAAGTGCCATGGGAACTCAGCTAATTCACGTGACATGTTGTTGTTTAAAAAGTTTCTTAGAATTGTCCTCTGTTTTACGTGTTTATTCACATTTTCCAAACTAAACTATAAACTATGAAGAGCAGGGGAAATAACTGATTTTTTAAAAATTTCCTCAACTCTTTGCAGAGAACTCCCAATTTCAGACAGCCTTGCTCAATGAATTATTTATCTGAACACATCTTAAAAGACAGATTTTTCTTTGACTCTTCTTTGGTGATACCTACTTGCTCCCCAAAGCTATTTAATAGTAACACTTTAAAATATTCCACATTCAAAACCCTTTTTTATATAATTGCTTAACTCAAGCTCACAATCTCTTCATAAGGCATTCCTATTTTGCAGATGAAGAAACTGAAGTCCCGAGGCTAAAGGGAGTGCCCAGGGTTTAACAGAGTTAAAGAGGAAATGGGAACTGGAACAGAGGTCTTCTGATATCCAGTCCAAAGTGCTTCCCTCCACCCCATGACAGCTTTCTACTTTCCATTGTATTGTATTCCTATGGAACTCTGTCCATTTGTACCTTTCCATCTTATCATGCTCTAAGGATGGCATTAGCATAATAAAAAAAAGTGATTTATACTGACATACCAGATTCCACAAATTTCCTAGCAATAAAGACCTATTGAATTTGGAATTTATAATTTTCATGAATGAAACCATTGTACCCTTTTGTGTGGACAGGGTTACAAGAAATGTTTTCTAACCAGCTTGGTGAGGCACGGTAACCGGGCAGGGCTCATATGTCATCCGTTATTTATGACTTTTAGACCCAAAGCTGTCATTATGTGTCCTGTCCCTTCTTCTATTCCTTTATGAAGGTGCAGCTCCGCAGTGAGGATGCATTATCACTCCTTCAAGCCCATCTATCAGCTCACTGAAGTGCAATCAATGGCTTTTCAGACGCATGTGTAGTATATTCACAGACATCAGTGGAACCATTGGAAAATTACAGGCCTCAAAAAAACCCACATGTCCCTGAATTTGGCGTATGCACTACAGTTTTCAATTTGCTTCATCCATTATTTCTTACAGGTGTGCTCAGGGTTATGTGATTTGATCACATTATACATTTAACATTTTCCTACTGACCCCAACATTACGAGATATGTCAAAGATAAAGTGTTTCCAAGTGTCATTTAATACTAAGGAATCTGAGAAGTAATAAGAAACTTTTTTTTTTAATATGTATGTAAATATTCAAAGCTTTTGTTGTTTTTTTGAGTAAGGTGAAACTTACCACAATACTGTTCTGGAACAACAACATTTTCTGCGTTATCTGAGTTAAATCAGGTTAAGATTTCTGGAAATTTAATTTTAACCAGGTTTTAGTCACCAATATAACTAAACAAATAATATATATCAATTAAATATAATCTAAAATGTAAATATGCTTATTTGTTTTTAAAATATTTCCATAGATGTCCAATAGAAATAGAATTTGAGTCACATATATAAGTTTTTCATTTTCTAGTAGCCACATTTTACAAAGGTAAATAACAATTGTAATTAATTTTAATAATATATTCTACTTAACCCAATATATCTAAAATATTATTTCAACATGCAATTGATATAAAGATACTGAGATATTTTAAATTATTTTTCTTTTTCTTCCAGTAAGTTTTCAAAACATGGTATGTATTTTATACTTAAAATGCACCCAATATAGACTAGCCATCTCAGTGGTATGTTGGAACCAGCTTGCACTGGATTTCCAGAGCTGGGTATTAAATTTTCATAAATTAAAATTGTCCACTGTAAGAATATTTATTCCACAGCAATCTTCAATCATTGCAAATTTTTTGGAGGGTGGGGTGGAGTGGGGAGCTTATTGTTATGCATCCCTAGATAATGACAATATTTATATATTTGATAGACATGTTTGTTAAGCATGTTTAGACCTCTCTTTAATTTGTTCTAAGTATGGTGATAGGATGGTGATTTTCATATTGGACACTACTTGGAAAAATACCAGAAGAGAGAAAAAACAATAAAAACAGTGACTCATCAGCTAATAGTTTTGAGACTCCATAGCCAAAACTGGCTAACTACACCCCTCTTCCATTCAGTTCTTGGTTTAGGCTTGGGGAAAGGATTGCTTCTTCTGACTGGGGAAAGAGATTAGCATAAAAACATGAGCAAGATATGAACTTTCTTATATATATCATAAGTAACAGTTTTGTTTTTGTGGGAAAATAGAGATTTTTATATTAAGATATTAGTTTATGTATTTAACCTCATTAAGGGCTATTAAATGTCATTTATTAAAATGCACATAATTCATTAACTTTTTAAGATTACCTAATGTACTTCTAATATGTTAAATTTATTTATTTATTTACTTTAAAATATTTATTTATTTGTCTGTGTCAGGTCTTAGTTGCAGCACACAGGATCTTCATTGTGGCATGTTTAGTTGTGGCATGTGAGATTTTTAGTTGAGGCATGAGGGCTTCTTAGTTGAGGCAGGCAGACTCAGTTGCGGCATGCATGTGGGATCTAGTTCCCTGACCAGGGATTAAAACTGGGTGCCCTGCATTGGGAATATGGAGTCTTACTGGACCATCAGGGAAGTCCCCTAATATGTTAAATTTAAAGGATTAAATCTAATTTTAGTGGAGGAGGATCAAGGGATAAGCATTCTAGGATGTTTCATTATAAAAGACTCCAATGTCTATAACAAATATATACTCTTCCATAAAAACAATAATAGCTTGCTTTTATTGGGTGTGTAACTATGTGCTAGGCATTTTAAATATTTATTTCAATTGATTTACATAATGATCCTAAGTGGTGGTTAGTATACAGATTCTAAAGAGTAGGAAACTAAAGCTCAGTAAAGTTAGTGGGTTTGAAGTCAGCCATCTGGTAAATGGTAGACCTGAGCAGTGACCTAAGGCCTTTCTTATTCCAAAGTCTGTGGTTTTTCTCTGGGTCATACTAGCTCCCTAAATTTCAACTCAAGTTTACTGTATTTTACTCAGTGTTTTTCTTTCTGGGGCAGTGGAACTAACGTAAGGCTGGAAGCATCATGACCTTAGAAACAATAAAGCCTCTTTTGTAAAAATGGTAAGAGTGGTATAGAGCTGAGGAAAAGAACAAGCTCAATATGTCTACTAGAAGATAAGCTTTATCTTTTTCACCCTACCATACCCAGTAAATGCCAATACTAGTATCCTATGTGTACTAAATACACATACATAAAATGAAGTTGTGCTCTCATAGAAAAGAAAAACGAAACAAAAGAAAAAGCAACAATAACAAAAAAGCCCTTATTCTCCAAGTATGATAATGGAAGGTGGCATTTCCTGAGCACTTACTATGGGCCAGACACTCTTCTAGGTGTTTCCCTTGTATGGACTCATTTAATCCTCATCAATTGCATAAGGTAGGTATAATTGATATTCCTATTTTACAGATAAGAAAAGCTGAGACACATGGAGAATAAGAAACTTGCCCATGCTACTAATAAGTAGTAGAACTGGGATTTAAACCCAAGCAATCTGGATCCATAATGCATACTTGCAGTTACTACAACATATGGCAGATAAGCCACAGGCACCTCAAATGTTAAAAAATAATAAATAATGAACATATTGCTCCAAACTGACTATGAAAAAGAGATGTACATAATACCATAAATCAGTTCAGTGTTGATTGCCAAATTAGAAATAAATTACTGCAGAGGGAGAAATCACTTCCTACTCTCAAAACGTGGAAGGTGGAGAAGTTGAGATTTAAACAGGCCATTAAACTTATAGGATTTGCATAAACAGAGAAAGACGAAAGTATATTCTATCCAGAGAGTACAATATGAGCAAATACATGGAGAACAGTTCTAAGTCAATATATCAGACTGAAAATTTTGGAAATGTGAGAGTGGTCAACAGCAGTGGAAATGTAGTTATAAGCAATAACAGGCTTATGTCTGTCTCCTGTGCAGTGGAGAATTCATTTTTTCACACATTATAGACTCTTATTTGTGGAACCTTCATTTCAGGCACTGTGAGGATAGTAACACCTTCCCTGAGGTGTTAACAGTCCAGTGTGCTATAAGACCAATAACCATAATGCCCATCAAGTGAAGCATCGTGGAGGAAAAGAAGGAGAATATGGAGGTAAAAGGAGGAGGATATTGTATATTCTGCTGAAGACAGTAGGAAAGGCTTTAGAGGTTATGATTTGTTTGGAGGATAGTATTTGGTTTGTTTCAAGCATAATAAATTATGTGATGAGGAACAGTGGGTGGTCAGACTAGAAAGGTCATTTGAGGTCATAGTGTGGAGAATATTGAATGCTGGTTGTAAGGAATTTATACTTCATCAGTAAGACGTTGTCAGCAGGCAGCCCTGAAGGTTTTAAGCTTCAGAGCTAGAATTACATTTCCACTTCAGGAAAAGAAATCTGACAGTTATGAGTGGAATAAAGTAGGCTGGAATTCATGTTGGTGGTTATTGTAGAAGATTGAGCTAGAGATAATGGCGCTCTGAGATGAGATAGTGGCAATAGACATGGAAAGAAGAGGGTGTATAAAAGTGTTTTGGATACTAAAAAAATTTTTTTCCTAGTATAAAAAGGAAAAACCCAAGGTTTGAGAGCAGGGAAATGGCAAGATCAAAATTATATGACTTTCCAATTCTCTTATTCTCTCCTGCATCAATTAATATGTTCTGAGATTCAGAGAAAGCAGGTGTGGTGAAAATTTAAGAGTTTAGGGGTATCAGATAGTATCTGTAAGATTAGCCTTCTTTTGAGTCGGTGAAAAGTTGATTACTTATTGCATAGAGTTGGGAACAAGAGAAAGGCATTCTCCCATCGTATAGTGTGAGAATAAATTAAATATTTCTTTTCTTAAAAGGTGATCTCACTGTATGCATTAACAGAAATGCTACAAATAATTATATTCATTTATTTTCTTGGTCTAATCTAGACATAAAAATATATCTAAGTGTAGACCTCATGTCTAGATAAACTACATATCACTACTTCTTAAATTATCTGTGGTTAGAGCCCTTTCTTTTTTAAAAAAAATTCTGTCCAACACTGAATTGTATAAATTCCTGTAGAAATAAAATGAATAAGTAACTGACATAAATAACATGATAGAGGTGCTCATTTTCTCTACAATGGCAAACATATTACAATATATAAATTATGTTAACATGTATATCTTACATTTATGTAATTTATATGTCAAATGTATTTCAGTAAAAAACTGACATAAATACATAGTCCAATTTTTTAATTATTTTATTCAACAAATGTAAGAATACTATCAAAATGCTACAACAATTTCTAAATGCCTATTGTCAATTTCTGAGCTTCTCTTGTCATACCAGTAACAAACAGCTCAGGTGCGAGCACCTGTTTGCACTGCCCATGTTTCAAATAACACTGGTCTGGAGGATCACGTCTACAATGTGATTTCAAAGATTTCAGGAAGGCCCAGAGATCTTCTTTTCTCCTTTTCTAATCCTCTACTTCTACTTTGCCTATCTCCTGCATATTTGGGAGAATACTTAAAATTATATTATTTCATCTATATTTTTTGCTTAAGGATTAAATGCAAATACACAGACATTTACAATAACCCATACTTGCACTATCCTCATATACATCTCACTGAGGAGAAGTGATAGAAAGAAAACAAAAAATTCCCACTACTCTGCACGAACCTGCTACCCAAGCCTGTGTTCCTTGTTCAACGTCTACTAAATTATCTTTCAGCCTTTTCCTTCTTATGCCATTTCTATTTAGCAAGCTCCTTCTTCCCCATTCACTAAATTTTATTCTCCTTCAACTCCTATGTCAAGTTCTGGCTCCTTCATTAATATATTCCTGACCATTGCAGCCCAGAGTCATTTCACTTTTTTCAGACATTTTTGGATTAACTGACTATACTCTCACTTGGTATTATTTATAATTTATTGCCTCTTGCCTTTACTTGCTTGAATATTGTTTTCTCTGTTTTAAAAATGTTTTATATATTACCTACATATATTTGTCTTGTTTTCTTTTTATATACACTGTTGGGAGCCAAGAAGTTTTCGCCATTAGAAGATGGCCGACATCCTGCTTCTCTTCCTGCTTAATGAGATAAAAGCCCGCGCCTAAAACGAAAGCCCGCGCACGCAGCACCAATGATAATTTGCCAAGTACTTCCCTTATTCTGGATCCCGCCCCCCTTTCTCTGTACTGTATAAATACAGCTACTGCAGCAATAAAAGTTTGAGGCTTGATCAGGATTTTGTCTTGCCTCCATTCTTTCGCATCTCCTGCCCCTTCTTCTCTTTTCAACCCCTACAGGTTCCTCCTCGGACTCACAAGGATTTGTCCTGCTGGTCGGGACTCCCGGGGACGCCCGGGGCCGAGCACAATACACACAGATGGACAGGGAAACAGTATTAAGAATAAATCAACCACCTTTATTAAAAACACCTCGTAAAAAAACCCCACAGCATCTAACAAGCCCTTTGTGTGCATCCCTAATTGCATCATCCTATTTCTACCCTAGAAGTGACTGCTATCCTGACCTTTGTGATAATTATTCTTTGTTCTTTTGGACAGCTTTTCTACCTATGAAAATATTTACAAATAAATTCCTAAGTATATATAAATATATAAACACATCACTTAGGTATTATGTGTATATTTCAGAATCTAAATATCTATACACAGATGTATGTATATTCCTGATATTATATAAATATACATATATATATAATAGTTTTGCCAGTTATGAACCTAATATAAATGGAACCATGCTGTACGTATTGCTTTTTCCTCAACATTGTTTTTATTATATTCATCCACATTGATCTGAGTAGCTTACGTTGGTCATTCATTTTCACTGCTTTATAGAATTTCTTTGTATAAATACATTTATTATCTATTATGTTGTAGGTGAATTTTTGGCTGTTTCTTAATGTTTGCTGTAGTGAACAATGATTCTGTAGACCCATGTTCAATTTATTCTAGTACATAACTATAGTAATGATTCTATAGTTTATACCCAAAGACAGGATTGCCAAATGGTTAGGCATGGGCATGTTCCACTTTACTAGGCAACACCAAACTTTTATCACATTGGTTTTACAAATCTTTAACTCTTCCAGCAGTGTATGACAGTTCCCATTGATCCATATGCGAGCCATCATTTGACGTGATATGTATTACTAGTGTCCATCAATATTTTCAGTTCACTTCTGTCAGAAATAACATTCCCTAACCTCTTTGAGGTTAGCCAAAAGCATGAGACCTACTTTGTCCTTTCTTTGAACAATAATGTTTATTTCTAGGTGGAAGTATTTAAGACCTTTTAAGTAATTCTCCACATTCTCTTCCTGCTGCATCAAATGCAGATGACAATGTCATGGTAAAACTACTTTTAGCCTTGTCCCCAATTTATTATCATGTGCAGAACCCTTAGTCAAGCTCCTGTGTGAACTTAGTACATGATTAAGAAATAACCTTTTATTGTTTGAAGCCAGAGGATTTTTATTTTTAAATTACTGCTTAGTCCGTGTCATCCCAGTTTAACACGCACTATTTTGTTAGACTTTATAATTTTTGACAACCTGGTAATTGTGTAATGGTGGCTCAATGACAATTTAATTTGCATTTGTCTGATTATTGTGAGTTGGTATTTTTCATATATTAATGTTAATTTGAGTTTCTTCCTCTGTAAATGATCTTCGATAACTTTGTTTCTATTTTTCTATTAGTTTGTTTGTATTTTTCTTACTGATTCATAAGATATCTTTATATGTTACAGATAATATCCTTTGTCAGTATGTGCTTTCAATTTGTTTTATTTTTTGTTTCATTTTATGATGTATTTTGAACTTTAGAGAGTCTTAACTTTGAAATTGATTAATCAATCAATCTTCACCCTTATGGGTACTGTATTTTGTGTCTTGTGTAGCCTTTCCCTATCCCAACATTATGAAGATATTCTGCCCCTTTCTTTTCTGAAGTTATTGAAGTACTGTCTTTTAGGTTGAAATCTTAAGGAATCCATAACTGAATTTTATATATCATGGAAAATAAATAAGTAAATGTATTTTATTCCACAAGAATAACCAACTGTCCCAGCACCACTTTTATATAGTCTATCCTTTCTCCATAGATCTGCATTACAACCTCTGTCCTAAAGCCCATCGATGTCCATACTTTACATGAGTCTGCTTATGGACTATCCATATTTTTCCAGTGATCTACTTGTCTATCAATCAGTTCCATACTACCTTATTTACTATAGCTCTATAATAAATCTTGATGTCTAATAAGATGTCTCCCATCCTTAATTTGTTTCTTCAAAATGTTTTGACAATGCTTTATTACTTAATTTGACAAATATCTAAATTAGCTTGCCACATTCCAAAGTAAAATCTGTGGGAAATTTCACTGCCTTTATAGATCAGCTTGGGGGAGTTCTGACCCAGGATCCAGGAACATAAACTCTAACTCCATTTATTTAGGCCTAGTTTAGTATCTCTCAATCATGTTTCATAATATTTTCCATAGAGGACTTGTTTCCAGGTACTTCATATTTTTGATGATATTGTAAGCAGCAGCTTTTAGATTTAAACAATTTTTCTATTTGTTTTTCACATATATTCTTGCACTTTATTTTCTTGTGGACTAATTTTGTGTCCAGTAATCTTGTTAAACTCTGTTACCAATGCTAATATTTTTCCTATGATTTATTTTTGATATTAAAAAAAAATAACAAACACATCATTACCAATTATTGTTTTCTATCCTTTACAAAGTTTATATCTTTTATTATTTTTTAAAATGAATTATTATGCTGACGAATAAAAATGATGATAAAAGGCATACAGAATTTCCCTGAAAAAAATGCTTTCAATGCAGCAATATTAATTATTGTATTTATTTTAAGATTTTTTCCTTTTTTTTTTCTTTACCTTTAATTTTTTCTAAAGATACTTATACCAGGATAAAGAAATTTTCTTCTTTTTGTAGTTGGTCAAAAATTTTTTTCATGATGAATATATGTTGAATTTTATTAAATGTTTCTCCAATATTTATTGGAAAAGTCCTATAATTATTTTTCTTTGATTGTGTATGCAGTGATTTATGTTAATTTCTAATGTTAAATCAATCATTAATTATAATGATAATCCAACATGGTCATAAATTTTATCCTTTTATAAGTTGTTACATTCAGTTTACTAATATTTTGTCTTAGTTAATTTTATATATGTTCATGAGTCATATTGGGCTATAATCTTTCATTCACATGATTTCCTTGCCAAGTTTGGTATCAAGCTAGTTCTCAATAGGGACTGTCTTTGCACCCCTGGGAACATTTGGCAATAGCTAAAGAAAGTTTTAGTTGTCACAGTTTGTGGGGAGATGCTGTCTAATGGGTAAAAGTCAGGGATGCTGCTAAATATCCTTTAATGCACAGGACAGCATGCTACAACAAAGAATTATCTGACCAGAAATGTTAATGATACTGAGGTTGAGGAACTCTGTTCTAGCCTCATAAAATTGTATAATATATCTAAAATTGGAATTATTTGTTTTCTTAATGTGTAGTATAATTCATCAGTGAAGATATCTGGGCACAGGGTTTTTTCTGTGGGGATATTTTGACCTTATGTTGCTTTAGTGGTTTTAGAATTCCTAATTCTAATTCTTTGTGTGTGGAGGGGTTAGTAAATCATGTTTTCCTGATAATTAATTTATTTTATCCAATATATAAAATTTACTGGCTGCAGTTGTTCATAATATACCTTATAAATGTTGTCATGTTTGTGTGAACTAATCAAAAAATATATATTTGTAGTTTCTTAAGTGATAAGAAAAGGAGGAGCATCTCTTGTTCTAATATTTGGTCTTTGACCCTGTCCCTAACATGGGGCTCCTAAAATTCTTGTAAACTCTTGTAAAACTCTTGATAGGAGCACTAGGAGCATATTTTATTCTAATAAGGAGACTCTGGGTGGGTTCCTGGTGGAGGCTGGTAACCAAAAAGACCAAGTCATGATCAGAAGTTTAGAATTTTCAACTGTACCCAACTCTTCTCCAGAGAGGGAAGAAGGGCTAGGAATGGAGTTAATAATTGATTCTGCTGGGAGATCAAGAGGGCTGAATAGGAGAATACAGACCTTACCTCCCCACATGAACACATCAAAAATTCATCTCCTTGTGGAACAATCCTCACTGAAATCTTCCTGGAGACTGACAGAAAGACTTTTACAACTAAAGCTGTAAGAAAGAGACACACAGACTCAGATAGGAAGGGGAAAGAAGCAGTCAGGTTAAACTTGTGCCTCTGTGAAGGGGCACAGAAGAGAGGGGTATTACACAGGTTTGGAGATCTTCCCTGAGGAGTGAAAAGTTCAAGTCACATGTCAGATGCCCCAGTCCCCTTAGGGGAATGAGTCCTCTTAGCTGGTTTGAAAACAAGTGGGACTAATAAGAGGGCTGTAAGAAATCTAGATTCCACTCATGAAGAGAGCATAAACATTTGCTTATTCCTGAAAAACAGGTAGAGGAAGCAGATTGAAACTGCTGGGGATCCTGGCTGGTTTCCTGTGACCACATTGGATTGCACCACAACCTGAGGCCAGAGCTCATTCAGACCAGCTTGCTCCATGATGCAAACTCCACATAGGAGTAAGGGCTACTGTGGCCTAAGAGAATGCATGGTTGTAAGAGATGGAGCTGACTCAGACATGGTATAGCATCTTAACAGGGCAAGGACAATCTCTGCAAGAGCTTACAGAGGCGGCACAAGGGGTATGATCTGGAACTCTGACTGGGATCAGGATTGCTTCAGTCCACACCAAACATCATGCTGAGCAGTCACTCCAGGCTCTCTTGCTCCAGCAATGTTCCCCTCTGGGGTGAGGATGCTGGTGCTGGAGGGGGGAGAGCATGTACTTAGAGGGAATGGAACCAGCTCAGACCTGACCCTCAGGTTTTCTGCTCCAGCAACTTGGGGCCCAATCCCATGCCCAATAGGGTGATGTTTTTCATTGAGCAAAGAAACCCTGACTCACACTGGCTCTCTGGCTCTACCCTCTCCATCACCATCCCCACCTCCTATTAAGGTAATAGATGCCAGTACATCCTGTAGGAAGACATGACTTGTACTCCCATCAGATCCAGCTCTCCCACCAAAGACACTGGGCATATGCAGACTGTATAGGAACACTCCTACAAAAAGACACCCCTTCAGGAATGAAATAGGTGGCATTTTCACCTAATTTCACAGAGACAGAAAGTTAAGCAAAATGAGAAGACAAAGGAATTTGTTTCAATTGAAAGAACAAGAAAAAGAACCCTGAAAAAAGAACTAATGAAAGAGAAATAGCAATTTACCAGATAAAGAACTCAAAATATAGAGAGAATTCTGAAGGAAGCACGAGAAAAATAAAGAGTCATATAAAAGAGGACCCCCCATAAGGCTATCAGCTGATTATTCTGCAGAAATTTTGCAGGCCAGAAAGGAATGGAATGTTGTAGTTAAAGTGCTAAAAAGGGAAAACCCTGCAACATAGGATACCCTAAACAGCAAGATTATGATTTAGAATTGAGGGAGAGATAAAGAACTTCTCAGACAAGCAAAAAATAAGAGTTCATCAATACTAAACCTACCCTAAAGCAAATGTTTAAAGATCTAGTCTAAGAGGAAAAGAAAGAGCTAAGATAAGAAGAATCTATAGGAAAGGAAAAATCTCCCTAGTAGAGACAAATATATAGTAGAGGCAAATATATAGTAAAGGCTGAGGATTAACCATTTAAATAAGCTAGTATGAAGATTAAAAGACAAAAACATGTAAAATCAACCATAAATACAATAAACACTGAAGGGTTAAACATGAAGATGTCAAATATAACATCAAAAGAGGGGGGAATAAAAAAAAGTATATCTGTTAGAATGTATTTGAACTTAAATGACTACCAGTTTAAAACAAGTAGATATAGTTATAAGTCAAAATATATGAACCCATATTAACCATGAATTAAAAACCTGCAGTAGAGGAACAAAAACTAGAGAGAAAGGAACACAAGCATAGCACTAAAGAAAATCATTGAACTACAAAGGAAGGAATTGAAAGAAGAAAGGAAGAGATAAGACTTACAAAAGTACCAAAAAAAACAAGAAAAAAGATATCAATAAGAATATACTTATCTATAATCACTTTAAATGTCAATGTATTAAATGCTCCAATCAAAAGACATTGGATGCCTAATTGGATAAAAGAAAAACATAACTCATCTCTATGCTGCTTACAAGAGACTCACATCAGAGCTAAAGACACACAGAGACTGAAAGTGAGGGGATGGAAAAAGATATTTCATGCAAATGGAAATGACAAGAAGGCAGGGGTAGCAATAGTCATATCAGACAAAAAAGACTTTAAAACAAAGTCTATTACAAAAGACAAACAAGGGCATTATATAATGATAAAGGGATCAATACATATATGCACCAGATACAGGAGTATCTAAAAATATATAGCAAATGTTAACAGACATAAAGGAAGAAATTGACAATAATATAATAATAGGGGACTTTAACAACCCATTTACATCAATGGACAGATCATCCGGACAGAAAACCAATAAGGAAGCAGCAGTCAAATAAAACTTTAGACCAGTTGGACTTTATAACTATATACAGGACATTCCATCCAAAAAGAGAAGAACACATGTTCTTTTCAAGCACATAAGGAGCATTCTCCAGGATGGATCACACACTAGGCCACAAAACAAGTCTCAATAAATTTAAGAGAATAGAAATTATATCAAGTAGTTTTCCAACCACATGGACATGAAACTAGAAATCAACTACAGGAAGAAAAATGGGAAAAACACAGACACATGGATACTAAACAACATGCTACTAAAAGAAAGAAAACAGGTCAATGAAGAAATCAAAGAGAAAATCACAAAATACCTCAAGACAAATGGAAATAAAACATAACTTTCCAAATATATGGGATGCAGCAGAAGCAGTTCTAAGAGGAAATTGTGTAGTAATACAGGTCTACTTCAAGAAGGAAGAAAAAACTCAAATGATCTAACTTATCATCTAAAGGAATTACAAAAAGAAGAACAAAGTCCAAAGTCAATACAAGGAAGGAAATAATAAAGATCAGAGAGTATCAATAGATAAGTGGATAAGGAAGATGTGGCGTATGTATGTACAATGGAATATGTATATAAATATGTCAGAATTGAGTTGAATTCTTGAATTCTTGACTTCCCCGGTGGTGCAGTCATTAGGAATCTGCCTGCCAATGAAGGGGACACGGGTTCCATCCCTGGTCAGAGAAGATCCTGCATGCCACAGAGCAGCTAAGACTGTGCACCACAACTACTGAACCTGCACTCCAGAGCCCACGAGCCACAACTCCTGAAGCCCGGGTGCCTAGAGCCCATCCTTTGCAACAAGATAAGTCACCTCAATGAGAAGTCTGCACACCACAACAAAGAGTAGCCCCCACTCACCACAACTAGAGAAAGCCCACGCACAGCAACAGAGACCCAACACAGCCAATAAATAAATAAATAAAATAATTTTTAAAAAACAAACAAACCAACCTGCAAACAGATCCTTGGAATCAGACCTTCTTTAAAAAAATAAAAGGGGTGGGAAACTTGCACATATTTTGTGATCAGAAGTTTTCCCTTTGAAGATAAGATTCACACAGAAAAGAAAGACATAAGGAAAAATTGTTTTGTTTTGTTTTTCCCTACATAGAAAAGTAGAAAACTGAGTTCCTTCTTAGCAGTTTACAACAGCTATTGTAATGTCTCATTTTTTATTTCCCAAATTCTCGTATGTGTGTCTTTTATGTTTTTTTGTTTGTTTCTTTTGGCCAATCACACTGAAGTTTTTCTGTTTTATTCATTTTTCTAAAGAACTAGCTTTGAGTTTGTTGGTACTTCCTGTTACATATTTATTTTCCATTTTGTTAACTTTTGCACTTACCTTTACTTATTTCTTTTCTACTACTCTTTTTAGGTTTATTTTGCTGTATTTTATTAAGTTCTTAAGATAGACAGTTCGTTCATTAGAGTTAGATTTTTATATTTTCTAATATAAGCATTTTAAGGCTATAGATTCCCCTATTGATTTTTTTGATAGTTGCATACTACTTATATTTATAAATGTTCAGTGTGAACTTAGAAATTATTGCATGTAATATTCTATAGCAGTAGGTTTGGTGTAGTAATCATACTGTGAAAATCTATATTGTTAACTCTTTTTGTACTGATTACTGAGGGATGTGTTATAATCTCTTACGATTGTGAATTGTCTTTTGAAGATATCTCAATTTTATCTACACATGTTGAGACTGCATTATTAGTTACTTATTAAGCTTAAAATTATGTGTTATTGATGAATTTAGTCTTTTACTATTATGAAGTACTTATATCTAATGAAACTTTTTGCTTAAAGGTATATTTAAGGAGGTAGGACAAGATGATGGAGTCAGAAGAATCTGGGTTTGCCTCTTCTCATGGACACACCAAAATTACAACTACATATAGAGAAATTATCTCTAAGAATGACCTAAAAACTAGCAGAAAAAATTTTTCTCAACAAAACATAAAAAGGAAAAGCCACACTGAGGTGGGTGGGTGAGGAGGAGACATAGTCTGGCTGGGACCTACACCCTCAGTGCTACAACCCACAGACAGGAGGGATATCGTAGTCTCAGAAGTACCCCCTGAGGAGTTCAGGCTCTGAACCCCATATTGGACTCCCCAGCCCAAGGGACCTACATTGGGAAAATGAGGACACACAATATTTGGCTTTGGTAATCAGCAGGGCTTATGTCTAGGAGAACCAGAGGGCTTCAGGAAACTGAATCTTCTCTTAAAGGGGGCATGCAGAACTCACTTGTTCAAGTCCCAGAACAGAGGCAGCAGTTGGAAAAATGCCTAGGTCATATGTGAAGGAGATTCATTAACTAATTTTAGACCATGAGGGCATGCACCCGATGGGCAGGGATTTGGTAGAACTATCTCTGGGTACAGAGGAGCTGTATATACTGGACATTCCACCCCAAAACAACAAAATGCACATTCTTTTCAATTAAGCATGAAACATTCTCCAGGATAGATTACATGGTAGGCCACAGAACAAAACTCAATACATTTAAGAAGACTGAAATCCTATTGAGCATCTCTTCTGACCACAACAATATGAGCCTAGAAATCAACTACAAGAAAAAAACAACAACAACAAAAACAAATAGAGTCAAAACAACATGCTACTAAACATCCAATGTGTCATTGAAGAAATTGAAAAATACCTGGAGACAAATAGAAATGAAAACACAATGTTCGCAAATGTATGGGACACAGCAAAGGCAGTTCTAAGAGGGAAGTTTATAGAAATACAGGCCTACCTCAGAAAGAAAGAAAAACCTCAAATAAAGCTTACACCTAAAGGAACTAGAAAAAGAACAAACAAAACCCAAAATTACTAGAAGGAAGGAATTACTAAAGTTCAAAGTGGAAAGAAGTGAAATAGAGACTAAAATAACAGTGGAAAAGATCAATGAAACTAAGAGCTGCTTCTTTGAAAAGATAAACAAGATTGATAAAACTTTAGTCAGAATCATTGAGAGAAAAAGAGAGAGGACCCAAATAAAATCAGAAATGAATGGAAAGAAGTTACAACCAATACTATAGAAATATAAAGGATCATAAGAGATTACTATGAAACATTATATGTAAAAAACTGGACAACCTATAAGTAGATAAATTCCTAGAAATATACAATTTTCCAAGACTGATCAGGAAGAAACAGAAAATCTGACCAGGTAGATTACTGGGAATTAAACTGAATCAGTAATCAAAAAATTCACAACAAACAAAAGTCTAGAAACATAGTTTCACAGGTGAATTCTTCCAAACATTTAAAGAAAACTTAATACCTATACTTCTCAAACTATTCCAGAAAATTAAAGAGGAAGGAATGCTTCCAAACTCACTCTGTGAAGCCAGCATTACCCTGATACCAAAACCAAAGATATTGAAAAAAAAAAAAAAGGAAAAGAAAAAAAATTACAGGCCACTATCCTGATGAACATGGATGCAAAAATCCTCAACAAAATATTAACAATCTGGTTTCAACAGTACATTAAAAGGTTTCTACACCATGATCAAGTAGTGTGAAAAATTTTTTGTGAGGTAAAAATGGAAAGGTAGTTTAATTAACTTCAACCTCAATCTTTGAAAGTTTCCAAATTTTTTGTTCTTTTTAAATTAGAGGGTGCTTATTTAGAAATATTAATTACCTTTGATATATAAATAGATTAAATCATTGAGGGTCTGAAAGCAGGGAAATTTATTGTGAAACAGATACTAAAATCGGGGCTTAAGGTGGTTAAGAACAGGATCGAGGCACTTGTAATAAAAGTGGAAGTAAAGGAATGGATTCAGGACATACTGTGATGGAGCACATGTCTTGAGTCCTGATTAGATGTGAAAAGGATAAAGATAAAAAGTAGCTAAATTAAACTCTGGTATTTTTCAAGATAGTAACTAGAAGCATTTTCACAACTAGTTTCACAACTAGAGAACAGAAACTTGGAAATATTTTGGAGGGTGGATATAGATACAGGGATAGAGATAGGTAGAACTAGAGAGAGAGAGGGGAGAGAGAGGTTGTTTGAGTATGTATTAGGGAAGTAGCATGTTGAAGAGGCATTGGTTGATGTTATGGGTCAATAGTTGACAAAATTGTCTGCCTATCAGAATAATTTGCATTGCTCTTTAATTAATAAACCATGGACCACACCTCTAGAGAGTCTAACTCAATAGGTCTATATATGTTTAAAATATACACATAATAAATCAACCTAACAAACAAAAGCTTCCCAAGGGATTCTGAGGGGCAGTGTCCTTGCTAAGTTATATGACATTTTTGTGGAATTAGGGAAAGGTAAACCTCTCATCCCTCCCCAGGGCAGACTCAACCTTCTGCCAAGGTGCAGGACTAGGTGAATACAGTATTGACCGGATTTCAAGCCCCACTCACCTCCTTCTTGACTAGGTATTTTTGTACAGTACATTTACTATACAATCAAGGGCATCAGCCCTGCTCATGGGCAACTTAGAGTTGGATCTGTTTACATAAGATCACAGAATATTAAGGGGTCTCAAATATAAATATCTCCTGTGCATTCCAAACTATCAGTCAGAGCCCTGGGATTAAATTCACACTAGCAGAGGAAAGTTTTAAATGCCTTTTTCCATGTCACTGTGTGCATTTTCCCCTAATCTATCTTTGTCTTTTCTCATAGACTATCTCCTCTCATGCAGTACTCTGACCACTCCAATTGCTAGTCTATAGCTCACGGTGTCCTCAGATACCACCTGGGAATGATATCTCACTCCTGTCAACCATTTATCCTGGGATTAACCTCTCTCAAGAGATGAAGAGGAATTCATTGGTCTTATTTAAATGAACTTGCAAAGTTAGCTTATCATATTTTGTTTAATTTGTAGGACATCATCAATGGATTACTTTGTCAAGTGCATGCAAGCTCAGCAGGAATTATGCTCTAAGTGATTTACTAACACTCAGTGCCAGTGACAGCAGTGATACACTGCTGTGCTTGAGTGTGATAAAAATGGCCTGTGCACCAACCAGACAGTTATGCTGCTAAATCATGGAACATCTTTAGGTAAATATCAGAAAAAGAATTATCTTACATTTGCAAGTAAATGATAATGCTTACATTTGTTTCTAATAAAGACTACCTTCCCTGTGAGAGAATATGGATCATATGGACACCTGTGTCATGTCATGAGGTTTGTTTGAGTTTTTCTAAGTCTACCCACATTTTCTTCTATTAAGGCCTAAATTCTGCCTTAATTATTAATTCCTGGATCACAAACAGTCCCTAGATAATTTTGCATGTGAGAAAACTAAGGTTCAGAGGGCTGAAGTTGCCAAGGGCCACATAGCTCTTTGTTCACAAAACTAAGGCAAAATTCCTGAATTCTTATTTTATGTGTTTTTATTATGACATGGTGCATTTGGCTTAAGCATTGCTCTTGCCAGTATTCTATTTCACAATTAAATAATTTCAGGAGAGACTGTATAGTAAGTTCTTAACACTTTAGTATGAATGAATTATTGCTGCAAGGTAGTAGAAACCAGGGTAAGATATTATTGGATCTTAAGAAATGAAGAGAAATAGAAAGTGATAAAGGAAAAAGAAGGTTGAAGAAAGAGAGGTTAAAAGAAAAGCCTTGGAGTGACAGAGGGAATTTTTGGCTGACTTAATTTTCAATTTTGCCTTGGACCTGTATGGTTTTGTAAAATATAAAGCATTGTTCATTTAACTGATTGTTTCCCGAGACCAGTGTATTATCACTGTGTTTATTATCTGTGAAGTTCCATGTTACCAGTTCATTTTATTTCTATCCCTTTTATTGTGAAGAAGACAAACAATTGTGCTGTCATCAAAGTAGGCAGCACCATCTGCAAAAGTGTTCTGCTCCTATGAGTAGGGTATTGGTGCTCTTTTTAAAAGACTTTAAAATCAGAAGAGACTGCTACTCATCACAAAGAGAAATTCTTTAGTTCTTTATTCCCCACTATACTTTCTAACTTGCCACTGTAATCTTCATATAGCTGAAGGAAGTCAGGCATGAAATGGTGTTCTATTTAGTTTAATGGTTAACAGACTGCTCCAACAGCTGCATTCAGTGCATCACCCAATGCTGAAAGATCTGATAATTTTTAATAAGGAGAAAAAATATTTGGTGTATAACACTGTATGGCAGAAATATACTTGACCCTCTTTTTCTCTTCATTGTCACAAAATATATTGGACAGGGGCACTTCATAATAGTGCTTTTCTAGCTTTTGCTTACACAAAGCAAGGAGCTCATGGACCTATGGAGTTCAAAAGAGAGTTAAAATTACAAAATTTCCTATAGATTTTGAAAGATCTTAGAAGTTCTCTAGTCCAAATCATTTTATTTGTCAGTTAAATAAATCAAAACCAGAAAAGTTGATGGCTCCAATAAGTCAGTTAATGCATAGCTTCTTTTTTCTCTCTTTCTTTTTTTCCTCCTTTCCACATTTTTTCCTTTATTTTTTCCTTCCTCCTTCCCTCATTCTTCCCTTCCTTTCTTCTTTTCTTCTTCTCTTCTTATCCTTCTTCCTTCCTTCCCTATTCCCTTCCTGTGTATCTTCTAAGTGTCACAAGAAGATTATGTTTGATACCTCTCTCTTTCAATCCCATACTTGTAAAAACAATCTTTATTCAACATGAAAGACTGCTCCTCCCCACACTCACACAGTGGGTATTTTCTTGATAGGCAAAATGTCCTTCTCTTGGAAAAAAAAAGAAAATTAATATGTAATACTTGATCTCCTCTCTTTCTTATTATTATGTTTCCTAGTCCCAAGAATCCTAACCTTCAAAGCCCTCAGTGCAACATAGTTCAATTTCAATATTCATTAATTAACTAGATGAAGAAATAGTTTTATCTAAAAGTAATTAATCCTTTATCTTTCATCTCATAGGATTAAGGATTAAAGACTCTAAAAAAGGTCATAATTATTATTGATCATTTTGACTAAAATATGTAATACCTTGCAAATATGGATAATTACACTCATTTTTCAGAGTTGTCTCACATTATCATCTCATGTGAGCCATATACCCTCTGTACTAACATAGGGAATATATCATTATTTAAATTTTATAGATGGTAAAATGAATTTCTGAGATTTCACATGACTTGGTCAAAGTCACATGGCTTATCAGTATTAGAGTCATGACTAAATAACAGATTTTCTAACACCCAGCTCTATGTTTTTCCCACCATAACAAACCATTTCCACTCATGATAGTAATTACTGTCTGGGTGTAGGGAGATGAACCAGAAAAACTGGACTGAGGAAGAATTGTGGGGAGAGTGAGACTTGGGAAAGCATAGCAGAGGAGAGCAGAGGAAGGTAGAATTTGCACATTTTCCTGCAGGCTCATGTGGGATACTAGTGGGGTGCCAAAGTGGCGGAGAAACACCTGGTTCATGAAAAATAGACTCCTCATCCTTAGGAAACTGCAGGCTGGATCAGACTGGAAAGTTGAGCTCCAGGGTTGAGGTAAGCACCAAGGTCAGCTCCAAAACAAGCTAAGAATTGAGGCAAAGGACACACAGAATACAGCAAACCTGATCTGATAGGAAAAAATAGTAACTGGAACAAATAAGATTATATAGTACTACTGAAAATTTTATGATTTTTGCTCTTAAAGAGATAGTCTATGCACACAAACTTCTTTTCTTTTTTAATGTTAAATTTATTCTCTTTTGTATAACCTGAATGCATCATCAATGTGCTTTCAAGAGTGATTAAGGTCAGTCATATTATCAGATACTTCTCATTCTAGGGCTCTGTGTCAGAAACTGTATGTGGAGCAAGATACCCTAGCTTGGGACTTAATAAATATATAGTTGATTTTGCATTGGTATCTTATAGGCAAATATTTTGTGAATGTAAAATTTACTCCAAGAACAATGGTATGTCATGTTTCTATTTAAGATGTTAATGACAGTTCACTTTATTTGGAGGGGCCATTTAACAAGATGGTCTAAAAGACATGTCTTGAGCTGCTTCTATAAGTTTATATAAATTTATTGAACATAAAATAATTTATTTTTCCAAAAGATGCTATCCCCTTTAAAGTAATTATCATGGGAGATAGTAAACAAATCCAAACAATACTCCTATTTTTTGAACTCTTTTGTATACTTTTAAAAATTTACCATAGTGCTTTATAGGAGTTTGAATTAGAGCAAATGCCCCCCAAAATGTTTGTTTATAAGTATCATGTATACCATAGAGTTATGACTAAGAAATAGAAAATAGAAATAATCCTCCCAAGGAACGATGGAGACTTTGATTCTTGTTTATCTCCTTTGATGTAAGTCAGGGACATAGTTTCTGATCCAAGCTTTTTCATTAATTAACTGTGTAGCTTTAGGCAAATGTCTTAACCACTCAGTTTCTTCATCTAAAAGATTGGATTACATGACTTTTCAGTTTCCTGTTAGCTATATCAGTTTGTATTTCTATTATCTACATGGTGCCAAATCCAGCATCAGGTTCTCTTAGGGAAAGTATGATCTTTAAAAGGTAAATTATGAGTAATAAGGGACATTTGCAAACTTCAATTCCAGTGAACAGAATGAAGTTTTTAGACACAAATAAGTGTCTAATTGTACATATTTATATTCTCTTGGGTCTTCAGGAAAGAGCATTGCCAAGCCAAATGTCACAAGCCTTGCATGAGACAAGTGGTCAAGAAAAAAGTCAGAGGGCAGAGAAAAGCAAAATGAATGAGAATGAGAGTGGTTAAAGAGTTACAAATATTCAGAAGAACTAGTCAAACAAATGACACAGACATATCTTTAAACAATTATGGGTAGATTCAAATAAATATAACATAAAAATCAACATAATGAGGATAACAACTTCTGTGTAAATTTGTACATTTTTTGACAAGTAGAAGTAATTGAGAATGGACACCTGAGAATGGAATACAACAGATATCAGCAGAGGTCACCATACCCAATGAGAATGAAAAAGAATCAGCCCAATTACCCCCACATTTTATGGGATGTCACACGTCTTTCTAAGATTTTGGTAAAATCCCAGGGTCTTGCAGTTTCCTAATCATTTCTGGTCTCAAGTCTTCCCTCCATCCAGGCTTAGACCTCTTTATAGCTTCCCTCTCATGGTAAATCTCTGTCCTATGCTCTAGGTTGACCCAATATTGAACTCAGTATCTTGATGTGATTGTCTACCAAAGCTACTCTATGAAATGTCTGTGAATGTGCAAAATATCTGGGATAATGTTGGATGTTTACAAAAAAAAAACACAACATGTAATTGAATCTTGAGCACCCTGTTGTGATGCTTTTGGGCCACCCTATCATTTGGAATTCTCTTCTGGTCTCCTTAAATATAAATTGGGCACTTTCACTTAGGCAAGACCTTTCCCATTCAATTCCCCATCCTCTAACTAGGTCCACTGAAGGTGTGCTCTGCAGATTGTACCCTTCATGAGGTCTGTGGTCGGGTTTCCCAATATCAAAAAAAGTCTAGTACTATGTTTAGAGAAGTTGATCAATAACAGTATTAGCTGAGTAAGCAAAATAATATCCCAGACTGTTGAGTCTGGGTAAGTTTTTGACTACCTCTTGCAATCTCTACAACTGCACATTGTTTTTAGACCATGAAGCTATCACAATACTTATTGTTTGAAAGTTTCCCCTCCAATCACACATACCTTCTATCCAGAGACATCTTTAAGCATGGAGACTTCAACACTGATATGAAACTAAACACAAAGCATATGGCTGATAAACATTACCTATCTGCAGAGAACAAGGAAGTGATTTAAAATCTTAAGTTTCTGTCAAGTAAATCTTAGGCAAAGTGCCAAAGTACTTTTGCATCCATTGAAGGAAGACTATATATCAGGAATGACACTGACAGCAGAAATAAATACATGAAACTATCTACCATTATCACTAAATAATTGTTTATTCTTTAAAATGGGCTTGCAATGTTGCATTATTTCTTAAAACATCATCCCATAATCTCAAAATCCAAACTTGCAAATTTCTAGGAGTTGTCAAACTGCTGTGCTGATTAAATGAGAAATCTGAGCATTTGTATGTAAAAAATTCCCAAGGCCATACTCAACTAGAAGGAAGAATTAGAAGAATAATATGACGAAGGACTGTGGTTGAAAATTATCACTAAGAAAGTGGATATGCTGAGGCTAGGAAAGGGAAAAGGATAAAAACCATGCAGGGAAGGATATGCATGTAGGAGAATGAAAGGTTTAAGTGCTGTGCTACCAGTGCAGAATCACAAGTTTGGGAGGAGGGTGATGATGAAAATAAGCTGGCAGGAATCAGAGAGCAGAGGGTGAAAGAAGGATGGAAGAAGTGAAAGGTGGAGGAGGGAGGGAAGATGCTGAAGGGTGGATATGATTCTGAATGAGAATATAATTACCATGTAAGCGTTCACAGCACCCCCTTTCTCAAAGTGAATCTGAGGTTTCTATCTGCTTAAGTTCCCCTTCTTCTCATGCTATTCCCCACAAATGTTGCCAACATGTCTTCCTTGCCCCACTTCTCTTTCTAAGGAGAGTTCTCTGTACAAGACTGAATCTTCTGACTTCAGAGATGAATTTTTTTTTTTTTTTTTTTTTTTTGCTGTACGCGGACCTCTCACTGTTGTGACCTCTCCCGTTGCGGAGCACAGGATCCGGACGCGCAGGCTCAGCGGCCATGGCTCACGGGCCCAGCCGCTCCGCGGCATGTGGAATCTTTCCAGACCGGGGCACGAACCCGTGTCCCCTGCATCGGCAGGCGGACTCTCAACCACTGCGCCACCAGGGACGCCCAGGGATGAATTTTTAGAAGAAAATGATGAGTTTGATGGAAGAAGTTTGAGGGAAAGGTGAGATTCAAGGAAAGGCTTGACCTGTATAGATTTTTTTTTAGTTCTTCTAAAAAAAGCTAAAAAGGAGAAGGAAATTTAGCAAGCTGCATGGGAAGGAAGGCTTTAATTTAATTTTGGACTTTGTTTTCTTTAGCATTTCATTGTGAAGGTTTAAAGAGGTAGTTGTTGGATCATGAGTTGCAGAATGTAAGGAAGGTAGACTTAAGAGTCCATAGAATTTTAGTAAGTGCTGCCCATGGATTATTATTTAAAATATCATTTTGCTGCTTAGGAAATAAGAAACCAAAATGTTCAGTTATTTTGAAATGCCTTTATTTGTTGGATTTTGTTTCTTGGTTTAAGAAGAGGTGTAACCCATAGATCTCAGATCTATCCAAATTGCATTTGGAGTAGAGTGTCAGATCTTGGTGCATGCCACTTAGTTTCTTCAGTTGGAAAGACCAAAAGAGGGGTAAATGATACTGGAGGGCTTCTTTAGTTGGACCATGAAGTGAATAGAAAACATACAATAGCTTTAGGCTACCATAATCTTACCTGTGAAAGCCATGAGCCTTAAGTAAAAACAGGACTTAGAATAGAACAGCTGGACTGCTTGTCTTCTTACACACTTGGAATAGCTTTAGTATTTTTTAACCCTGTTGTTGATGTCTGTGGTCTTAACATTGCAAGGAACACTAATACTAAGAAACATGAGTGGCATACCTGTGCTGTTTCTCATGAGCTGGGATCAGGTTTTCACTTGGCAGAGAGAAAGGACAGATTTAAAATGATTAATATTGACTAGGGATAAGGTTTTGTATTCTAGCAAATGCTCTTTAAAAGTATCTATTTATATACCAAGGATTGTGCATTTCCTATAGAAAAGGTATGTATTTCAAAATTATAATCATCCTTATATATTTGCTTAGTTTTTCACAATATCATTTTAATACCAAACATTCTCCAAAATTACTAGGCAAATATGAGAAAGTCAAAATAATAAGGCTTATGCTACCCTAAATAAAAAAAAAATCACCATTTTGCAGGTTTAACTGGAAAATGAGAAAATTCTAACAGGAAAACTATCAATCTTTAAGGAGCAATTGCCACCAAAGTGTGCTCAATTTATGTCATGACGATTGCTGTATCATCTAATGGACATTGCATTTGCCATGTCATGACAATTGTTGTATCATCTAATGGACATTGCATTTGCCATTTAATTTTTTTAACATCTTTACTGGAGTATAATTGCTTTACAATGGTGTGTTGGCAGCTGCTGTATAATAAAGTGAATCAGCTATACATATACATATATCCCCATATCTCCTCCCTCTTGCATCTCCCTCACACCCTCCCTATCCCACCACTCTAGGTGGACAAAAAGCACCCAGCTGATCTCCCTGTGTTATGTGGCTGCTTCCCATTAGCTATGTATTTTACATTTGGTAGTGTATATACACTCTCTCACTTTGTCCTAGTTTACCCTTCCCCTCCCCGTGTCCTCAACTCCATTCTCTACGTCTGCTTCTTTATTCCTGTCCTGCCCCTAGGTTCTTCAGAACCATTTTTTTTCTTAGATTCCATATATATGTGTTAGCATACGGTATTTGTTTTTCTCTTTCTGACATACTTCACTCTGTATGACAGTCTCTAAGTCCATCCACCTCACTACAAATAGCTCAATTTCATTTATTTCTATGGCTGAGTAATATTTCATTGTATATATCTGCCACATCTTCTTTATCCATTCATCTGTCGATGGGCTTCCATGTCCTAGCTATTGTAAATAGTGCTGCAATGAACACTGTAGTACAAGAATCTTTTTGAATTATGGTTTTCTCAGGGTACATGCCCAGCAGTGGGACTGCTGGGTTGTATGGTAGTTCTATATTTAGTTTTTTAAGGAACCTCCATACTGTTCTCCATAGTGCTTGTATCAATTTACATTCGCACCAACATTGCAAGAGGGTTCCCTTTTCTCCACACCCTCTCTAGCATTTATTGTTTGTAAGTTTTTGATGATGGGCATTCTGACCGGCATGAGGTGATACCTCATTTTAGTTTTGATTTGCATTTCTCTAATGATTAGTGATGTTGAGCATCCTTTCATGTGTTTTTCTGGCAATCTGTATATCTTCTTTGGAGAAATATCTATTTAGATCTTCTGACCATTTTTAGACTGGGTTGTCTGTTTTTTTGTGTTTTTTTGATATTGAGCTGCATGAGCTGCTTGTATATTTTGGAGAATAATCCTTTGTCAGTTGCTTCATTTGCAAATATTTTCTCTTATTCTGAGCGTTGTCTTTTCATCCTGTTTAATGTTTGTTTGCTGTGCCAAAGATTTTAAGTTTCATTAGGTCTCATTTGTTTATATTTGTTTTTATTTCCATTTCTCTAGGACGTGGGTCAAAAAAGATCTTGCTGTGATTTATGTCACAGAGTGTTCTGCCTATGTTTTCCTAAGAGCTTTATAGTGTCTGGCCTTACATTTAGGTCCTTAATACATTTTGAGTTTATTTATGTGTATGCTGTTAGGGAGTGTTCTAATTTCATTCTTTTACATGTAGCTGTCAAATTTTCCCAGCACCACTTATTGAAGAGACTGTCTTTTCTCCATTGTATATTCTTGCCTCCTTTATCAAGGATAAGGTGACCATATGTGCATGAATTTTTGTCTGGGCTTTCTATCCTGCTCCAATGATCTACATTTCTGTTTTCGTGCCAGTACCATATTGTCTTGATTTCTGTCGCATTGTAGTATAGTCTGAAGTCAGGGAGCCTGATTCCTCCAGCTCTGTTTTTCTTTCTCAAGATTGCTGTGGCTATTCAGGGTCTTTTGTGTTTCCATACAAATTGGGATTTTTAAATTCTAAGTCTGTGAAAGATGCCATTGGTTGTTTGATGGGGATTACATTGAATCTGTCAGTTGCTTTGGGTAGTATAGTCATTGTCACAATGTTGATTCTTCCAATCCAATAACATGGTATATCTCTCCATCTGTTTGTATCATATTTAATTTCTTTCATCAGTTTCTTATAGTTTTCTGCATACAGGTATTTTTTCTCCTTAGGTAGGTTTATTCCTAGGTATTTCATTCTATTGTTGCAATGGTAAATGAGAGTGCTTCCTTAATTTCTCTGCCAGACTTTTCAACATTAGTGTTAGGAATGCAAGAGATTTCTGTGCATTCATTTTGTATCCTGCTACTTTCCCAAATTCATTGATTAGTTCTAGCAATTTTTGGTTGCATCTTTAGGATTCTCTGTGTATAGTATCATGTCATCTGCAAACAGTGACAGCTTTACTTCTTCTTTTCCAATTTGGATTCCTTTTATTTCTTTTTCTTCCCTGATTGCTCTGGCTAAAACTTCCAAATCTAGTTGAGTAATAGTGGTGAGTTTGGGCAACCTTGTCTTGTTCCTGATCTTAGAGGAAATGCTTTCAATTTTTCACCATTGAGAATGATGTTGGCTGTGGGTTTGTCATATATGGCCTTTATTATGTTGAGCTAAGTTTCCTCTATGCCTACTTTCTGGAGAGTTTTTATCATAAATTTGTGTTGAATTTTGTTCAAAGATTTTCTGCATATATTATCATATGGTTTTTATCCTTCAGTTTGTTAATATGGGTTATCACATTGTTTGATTTGTGCATAATGAAGAATCCTTGCAATCCTGGGATAAATCCCAGTTGATCATGGTGTATGATCCTTTTAATATGCTGTTGGTTTCTGTTTGCTAATATTTTGTTGAAGATTTTGCATCTATGTTCATCAGTGGTATTGGCCTGTTGTTTTCATTTTTTATGCCATGTTTTTCTGGTTCTGGTATCAGGGTGATGGTGGCCTCGTGGAATGAGTTTGGGAGTGTTCCTCCCTCTGCTATATTTTGGAAGAGTTTGAGAAGGATGGGTGTCAGAGCTCTTCTCTGAATGTTTCATAGAATTCACCTGTGAAGCCATCTGGTCCGGGGCCTCTTTTTGTTGGATGATTTTTTACCACAGTTTCAATTTCAGTGCTTGTGATTTGTCTGTTTATATTTTCTATTGCTTCCTGGTTCAGTCTCAGAGGGTTATGCTTTTCTAAGAAGTTGTCCATTTCTTCCAGGATGTCCATTTTATTGACATACAGTTGCTTGTAGTGATCTCTCACGATACTTTGTATTTCTGCAGTGTCAGGTGCTACTTTTCCTTTTTCATTTCTAATTCTATTGATTTGAGTCTTCGGCCCATTTTTCTTGATAAGTCTGGCTAATGGTTTATCAATTTTGCTTATCTTGTCAAAGAACCACCTTTTAGTATTATTGATCTTTGCTATCATTTACTTTATTTCTTTTTCATTTATTTCTGATCTGATCTTTATGATTTGTTTCTTTCTGCTAACTTTGGGTTGTTTTTGTTGTTGTTGCTGTTGTTCTTTCTCTAATTGCTTTAGGTGTAAGGTTTGGTTGTTTATTTGAGATACTTCTTGTTTCTTGATGTAAGATTGTATTGCTCTAAATTTCCCTCTTAGAACTGCTTTTGCTGCATCCCATGGGTTTTGGGTCATCGTGTTTTCATTGTCATTTGTTTCTAAGTATTTTTTTATTTCCCTTTTGATTTCTTCAGTGATCTCTTGGTTGCTTAGTAATGTGTTGTTTAGCCTCCATATGTTTGTATTTTGTACAGATATCTTCCTGTAATTGATGTCTAGTCTCATAGCGTGGTGGTCAGAAAAGATATTTGATATGATTTCAATTTTCTCATATTTACCAAGGCTAGATTTGTGACCCACGATATGACCTATCCTGGAGAATGTTGCATGAGCACTTGAGAAGAAAATGTATTCTGTTGTTTTTGGATGGAATTTCCTATAAATATCAGTTAAGTCCGTCTTGTTTAATATATCATTTAAAGCTTGTTTTTCCTGATTTATTTTCATTTTGGATGATCTGTCCATGGGTGAAAGTGGGGTGTTAAAGTCCCCTACTATGAATATGTTACTGTCGATCTCCCCTTTTATGGCTGTTAGTATTTGCTTTATGTATTGAGGTGCTTCTACGTTGGGTGCATAAATATTTACAATTATTATATCTTCTTCTTGGATTGATCCCTTAATCATTATGTCATGTCCTTCTTTGTCTCTTGTAATAATCTTTATTTTAAAG
Source organism: Phocoena phocoena (assembly GCF_963924675.1). Classification (NCBI taxonomy): domain Eukaryota; kingdom Metazoa; phylum Chordata; class Mammalia; order Artiodactyla; family Phocoenidae; genus Phocoena; species Phocoena phocoena. Next base: position 32,692,418 of record NC_089231.1, on the reverse strand, counting down.
TCTATTATGCCTGATATGAGTATTGTTACTCCAGCTATCTTTTGATTTCCATTTTCATGGAATATCTTTTTCCATCCCCTCACTTTCAGTCTGTATGTGTCCCTACATCTGAAGTGTGTCTCTTGTAGACAGCATATATATGGGTCTTATTTCTGTATCCATTCAGCCAGTCTATGTCTTTTGGTTGGAGCATTTAATCCATTTACATTTAAGGTAGTTATTAATATGTATGTTCCTATTACTATTTTCTTAATTGTTTTGGGTTTGTTATTGTAGTTGTTTTCCATCTCCTTTGTTTCCTGCCTAGAGAATTTCCTTTAGCATTTGTTGTAAAGCTGCTTTGCTGGTGCTGAATTCTGTTAGCTTTTGCTTGTCTGTAAAGGTTTTAATTTCTCTGTCAAATATGAATGAGATCCTTGCTGGGTAGAGTAATCTTGGTTGTAAATTTTTCCCATTCATCGCTTTAAATAAGACCTGCCACTCCCTTCTGGCCTGAAGAGTTTCTGCTGAAAGATCAGCTGTTAACCTAATGGGGTTTCCATTTTATGTTATTTGTTGCTTTTCCCTTGCTGCTTTTAATATTTTTTTTTTCTTTAATTTTTGATCATTTGATTAATATGTGTCTTGCCTTGTTTCTCCTTGGATTTTTCCTGTATAAGACTCTCTGCTCTTCCTGGACTTGATTCACTATTTCCTTTCCCATATTAAGGAGTTTTTCAACTATAATCTCTTCAAGTATTTTCTCAGTTTCTCAGTCCCTTTTTTTCTCTCCTTCTTCTGAGACCTCTATAATTTGAATATTGGTGCATTTAATTTGGTCCCAGAGGTCTGTGAGACTTTTCTCAATTCTTTTCATTCTTTTCTCTTTTCTGCTTTGTGGTAGTCATTTCCACTATTTTATCTTCCAGGTCACTTTTCCATTTTTCTGCCTCAGTTATTCTGCTATTGATTCCTTCTAGAGAATTTTTAATTTCATATATTGTGTTGTTCATCATTTTTCATTTCCTCTTTAGTTCTTCCAGGTCCTTGTTATACGTTTCTTGTATTTTCTCATTCTATTTCCAAGATTTTGGATCATCTTAAAATCTGCTCCCAGCCCCCACCCACCCCAGTGAGTGAGCATACAAGCATCTCAGGCTTGTGAGTACTGGTCAGCACTGATCTTCTGTGCAGGGACCTCTCTGCTTTGCTGCCTGTGCCCCTATTGCTGTGCTCTCCTCCATGGCTCTGATGCTTCCCCTCTGCCCTCCTCCAGTCTCCACCAGTAAAGGGGTTTCCTAGTGTGTGGAAACTTTTCCTCCTTTACAGCTCCCTCCCAGAGGTGCAGGTCCCATCCCTATTCTCTTGTCTCTGTTTTTCCTTTCTTCTTTTGCCTTACCCAGGTATGTGGGGATTTTCTTGCCTTTTGAGGAGTCTGAAGTCTTCTGCCAGTGTTCAGTAGGTGTTCTGTAGGAGTTGTTCCACATGTAGATGTATTTTTGATGTATTTGTTGGAAGGAAGGTTATCTCGAAGGAAGGTTATCTCCATGTCTTACTCCTCTGCCATATTGAACGTCCCCCCCACATAATTTGTTTTATCTTTCCTGGCTTTTTTTCTTACTATTTTTCAGCATTGCTATGGAATATATACATAAAACACCATTTTCTGCCACATTTCTTCAAAAAATATTTAATGAGTTTTTGCCATTGCCTATAGGATCTAACCCATCACTTGGTTTTTATAAAAGTCTTCAGAAAATTATTTCATTTTAGATATCATCTTTTTATGGGTTACATTAGTAAGGTTGGTACAAGCCCAGAAAAAAAGCTGACCTGGAGGGCCTATTCAAAATAATTTAATCCTTTAACCCAAGGAGAAAATATAATTCCTTATGTCAATTTTAAGTTCCCTCATGATTGCCTTCTGACTACATCCTTCTTGCCTTATTTGTCAGCCATTACCCACTCCCACTGCTGGTACTTTTTCCAGTATGTGGAATCACCCATGTTCTCTCTTGCTTCTTGACTATTGCACATACTATACTTGTAACATTTTGTCCTAAATTTGTAGGCCAGATCTCTTGTTTTAGCTACATTTTACCCATCTTTTAGGTAACCAGCCAATTTCCCCATTCTCTGGGAAACTTTTCTTGGATACTTGAATGTGGATAAGTCCCATTCCATATGTTGCCATAACATCTTGTCCTGCTTTTATCATATATAGATATTGTCATACTTCACTGTAATTGTTTCCAATTATCTGGCTTCCAATAGACTGTAAAAATCTAGGATTATGTTCATCTTATTCATCATTATATTTCAGTGCCTCCCATAGTTCCTTTCTTACAGGATTCGTTTGAGCACAATTTGAAAAATGAGGCTATGAAAGGTGATGTTTTTGTTAAAAGCAGATAGAAGCACCAAAGAGCACAGTGATGAATACAAATTAGTACCAAAACAATTTTCAAATTTGTGTCAGAGTGGAAACTATGATCATGAGTAATATACAGTAGCTACCCAGGGGATCAGACCAAGAGGGAGGGATTTTGCTAAACTGACTCAGTGGGATTCTTGCTAAAACTGGGCTGAAGGGGCCAAGGACAGGACCCAAGGTGGGGGCTTAGTCAGAGAGAAGTCAGAAGAGCCTGGCTCAGGTTTGCTCAAAGGAGAGTCCTTGTCACCTCAAGCATGCAATGAAGTGTGACAGCTGTGATAAAATCGAGCCAGAAGGATGACTTGAAACAACTGAGCTTAAGGTGAAAACCAGAAGGGGAGCAGTGCATGTTAGAATAGCTGCCATTTCCATGGCTTGGACATAGGGTGTTGGGGAGAGGGTGGCTGGAGCTGGAGAGACATGTAGGGTGATACAGAGTGGGACCCTGTCTTCAGGCTCGTAATATTGTATATATTTCAAATGTACAGTAGCATTAAGAATAAATTAACTACCTCAAGGCTGCATAATAGACACTGAGTAGAGGACTTTCAGCTTTATGTCTTTGGTTTGAATCTATCCCTAGTTTAAGACTGACTGAAAGTTGTTATCCTTTGTCAACTGTTTGGTGACTTATGAAATGAGTTATTGGTCTTAGTTAAGTTCCGTAGTCAAAAAACTTCACAATTGATGATCTTTGGGAGCTATTGGAAGTTAAGAAACAGGGTGAGAGATTGAATTGGTCATGAAAATTGAATAATTGTCTCTCTGGTCCACTTTGTAAACATACATTGAGGCTTAGAGTTTTATCCTTCTCTAGAAAAGAATGATGTGTCTCAAGAGTTGCTGATTAGACACCTTTCATTAGCATAATATGATGGAGACAATTTATGGCTTTTTCTTCTAGCTAGGGAAGCACAATTATCTCCAATTTCTTTTTTCACATAAGAGATATCTGAGGACTTAGTCATCTCCAGGGTAGGATTTTTTTTTTTGAAAACCTCACAAAGTACAGAAAAAACACTGAGGTTCTATAGCCTTTCTTACTATTGTCTTTATAGGGGCAAGAACATGTTGGAATCCGATTGTTATTTTGATCTGTCTAGAAATAACATGGTTTAGTAGAAAGCATCCTTGTCATGTGGAATTTTTTCTGTTTGGTTTTTAGTTCTTGCTCTGCCTCTATCTGTAAAACATTGTGTGCATTTTTACCCTAATCACAGCGCTAGTTTATTTTGATATTAGTTTAAATGACATCCACTTAAGAAGGTCTTTCCCCACCTCCTCTTTCAGTCTCTTTTCATCTCCTTGGTTTTGTGATTTTTGCCTGTGTTTTAAATAAGATGTCTTAGCCCTAGCAATTATTTTACTTATCCGTGTACTACTTGGACTTTAATTTTGTACTTTTTTGTTTACTTTTTTTCTTTTTCTTGTTCTATTAATGTAGAACCTAATCTCCATAACAGAAGAAATTCTATCTATCATGTTTAGCACCATATCTTTAGAATGGTTTCTGGCATACAGTAAGTTCTAAATAAATATTCAAGGCTTGCTTGACAGATGGAGTGAATGATTTAAGGGGATGCAGTATATTTGGAGCAGAATATAGCTCTAGGAAAGGAAAGCTAATAGATGCCATCCAAGGATCCTCAGCCAATAGAAGGTTCTAGGCTTGACTTTGGTACCACAGTGGAGATTAGGTCTTAAGTAAGCCAATAGGGAAAACACTGGCGTGAAGTGTCAGAGAGGAAGCTCAATTCAGTAACCAGGCAAATATGTGTGGCTTGTCAGTAAATGTGCTGTAAGGGCTTGATATTCTGACAAGAGTTTGCCCTGGTCAGGTGAGGCTTAGATGCAACACAAGAACCCAGCAGGTATACCAAGGTATAAATCCAAGGATCAAGTAAAGATGAATATAAGTGGAAAAGAGGGCAGGGAGCATTACTCTCTTGTCCAATTTGGAATCCTGAAAATGTGGTTTTATGCCAGACATTTAAGAAGTGCTTAATGAATGAATGAATAATTAACCTATGTATGTAAAAACAATTACTGAGATTCCCTGGTGGCGCAGTGGTTGAGAGTCCGCCTGCCGATGCAGGGGACATGGGTTCGTGCCCTGGTCCAGGAGGATCCCACATGCTGCGGAGCAGCTGGGCCCGTGAGCCATAGCCGCTGAGCCTGCACGTCCGGAGCCTGTGCTCTACAACGGGAGAGGCCACAACAGTGAGAGGCCCATGTACCACAAAAAAAAAAACAAAAACAAAAACAATTACTGTAATGTCTGGTATGTTAGTCACTTGTCTTCCTCCGCCTTTTCTTTACCTTTAGAAGTTGTAGCATGGTGGAGGTGATGCTGCTTTGAAACTTGTCAGGTATGCCTGTGGGATGGCAGTGGGCTCTTGAGGGACTGGCAGATACTGCTATGTGGAAGTTGGGAAAGACAAAGATGATGGGGAAGTGAAGCAGAAACAGAAAAACTGACTGCTGCTGTAAGTAGACTCCCTAAAGAGAATATTAATATTGTCATTACTCAAGTGACATTTCTTCAGGAGTATCTCAGTAACATGAGTTTGATTAAGCTTTATATAATTAACCCTAAGAAATTATCTTTAATCAAGAATCAATTCTATAATTTGCTTTTCCCCTGATCTTTCTATTTCTTCCTATTCTTTTTGACACTCAATCTTATTTTATACTAGATTAATATCTGTTGAATCAACTTCCCTGGTTATCTAAATGACATTTGCTCTAAAGGAGAAATAGCAGTCTTAATTCCCTTAGTATACTAGTTTTCTAGGGCTGTAATAAAAAAGTACCACAAACTGGGTGTCTTAAAAGAGCAGAAATGTATTTTCTCACAGCTCTGGAGACTAGAAGTCAAAAATCAAGTTTTTGGCAAATCTGTGCTCCCTATAAAAAGTCCAGGAAAGACTCTTTCCTCTTCCTAGCTTCTGGTAGTCGCTAGCAACCTTTGACACGCTTGGCTTATGGATGCATAACTCCAGTCTCTGCTTCTGTTTTCACATGGCCTTCACTATGTTGCTCTGTTTCCAAATGTCTCTGCTTTTGTAAGACTCTCATCCTAATCCAGTATGACTTTATTGTAAAATTATTACATCTGCAAGGACCCTATTTCCAACTAAAGTCGCATTCACAGGTTCTGGCTGCATGTGAATTTTGGGAGGATTGTATTGAACTCAGTACATGTAATGAGAGGGGAAGTACTATTATGGGATACTCCCAGGCTTAGGCCCTTATTGAGAAAGGCCTGGGGAATTTTTCACATTGAGTAGATTTGTTTTACAGATACTTTTTCAAAAGGAAATGTGCCTTAATCTTTTTTATATTCTTCATTCTTACAAATGGTTTTATGCACAGTGTGTATTTACTGAATAAACAAATTTGAATAAATGAATACTATTAATAATATTCTTGGCTGCCCACCTCCGTGGCTCACTAACACCACCAATGAAGCTTTGTATTGACTCAGGGGCTAGGGTAGGAAGTGACTGGATTCAGATGCCTTGGTCTCCTGGGCCTGCCACACTTTGTTTCTGATATGTCTGTCACCTGGTTGATATGATTATGATTCCTTTTAATACTTGAATTTTGAGACAGTTCTTTGAGAAACAAAGCCTGCAGTATGAGGAATTATCTGTTCAAAACAATGTTACTGAAATATTGGACCTTAAATTAACTGTTTTAAAATCATATTTGTATAGATAATCTACTTAATATAAGAGAGAGCCAATATAAATAGCTGTTCTTCAGTTGATAACTAGCTTTTTGGTTAAACTCATCAGTATTGCTTTTTAAAAAAATATTTAGACAGTGTAAATCCAAGCCTTAAAACAAATGAGCTTGTAGAGAGAGACAATGTTACATTTGCATGACACTTTCTAATTATCTAATTTGATCACTGCAAGGTAGGCAAGACATGGATAATTTTCTCTACTTAACCAAGAAGGAAACTGAGACTCAGAGAAGTTAAGTAGTCATATTAAAGAAAAGAAGGAAATAATGAGGGTATGAGGACTTCATGTCTTCATATCCTAGTCTCTTTCTCTTTCCAGAATACTACCATGCTTCTCATCACTTGGAGTATCCAAAAGGTTAAATTAGGTTACATTGTCAATTACTACTCAGTCTGAAAAAGTTATAGCTCACATCTACATTGTTCATACAATGGATTTTGTTTAGGAACTACTACATGTTCAATTAGTATTAACATAATTTTCTTTTTTCAAAGTCTTATTTTATTACAACACAAATAAAAGCATAATATTAAAGAAGAAGAAAGGCCTGTGTAAAGAGTGTCAGATCTATAGGCTGACAGCTTGAGATTAAGTCCTGTGTGATTTGGTATGAGCCACTGCCCTCCTAGGGAGCTCAAATGAACTCCAATGTGGACCTTTGCACTTGTTGACCTTGTGATATTTCAGTGTCTGGTTGGAGTTAGGGAGAAAATATCTTGTGGGGGGAATTTGGAAAAAAATTGGCCATTCTGGTTGCTTTACCAATTATACTTTGCCCAGCACATGAACAATTTTGGGCCTATTGATATTTGCTGTGACACTTAAATGTTCAGCACAGTATTGATTCTAAATGTCAAGCCCTCTGCTTAGGTGATATTTCTGTGTGAAGAGCAGATTACCACAGAATATTAATTGAACCCTTTAAATACACACTTATGCACAAATACACACATACACATACACACATACACACACATTCCTATATGCACAGTACCAACACAGAGCAATTTAAGTGCACGTTTAACCAGAGCCCATTCTCAACTTTAACAGAAGCAAAATAGCTATGTTTTAAGTGTTGCTAAATAGTTTGCAGTGAGTTTTCCACCAAAATACATAATTTACTGCTATAAAATAAGTTTACATGGTTTGAAATGGTACCTGGGACAGTTAATAACCAGATAGGAACAATGATGAAATAGAATACTAATCTGAGAGAGAAAATATTATATTATCATGCAGTAAAGGGAATAAATGAAATGTAATTGACTTACTTAGTGCAGTTGAATAAAACAAGGTTTTGAAGAAAATTTCTAAGGTTTTTAAAGCATCTACAGAAAAGTTGATAAGAATGAAACACTGCTTATTGGTAAAATCTAGAAAAGACATGTAAGTTGATTAATTTTAGTCTATGTTGTAAAATATTCTTAATATTCTGTAATTAATTGATTATTTGGCATCTTGGAAGCAGAGCCAAACTAACAAGCAAAGTTGTTTATATTTACAGCATCTCATGTTTTCAGTGACACATAAATTCCATAATAAAAATTCTCACCACAAACTTCAATATCTGTGGTTTTTTCTTGCCCAATAGGGTATGCCCTCTACCCGACAATTTCCTACAACTGTAGTAATTATATCTCACATCCATGCTTTCCCTTCACTTCTTCTGTCCCCTGAACAACTCTGGTCCTTCTTCACATGGCTCTGCATGGTGCAGTGTGCCTCCTCATCTTGGGAATTGTAGGTAATTGACACATCTTCTAAAGGCACTGACGGTTCTGTGTCATTAGTCATAACTATAAATTAAATCCTTGGTACATTTAAAACAGTTGTTTTGAGAGTTCAATTTTAAATGATTCAATTGTAAGCTTGTTCATCTTTTTTGAGAGGTATATATATATATATATATATATATATATACATATATAAACACATATATATAGATCAATAGGTACACAGATAGATATATTAAATCATTTTATCACATAATTCTAGAAGTTTAGTTTAAAATTAGCAAGAAACTCTTTAACCCACACTCACTTGAGAAATGCAAGATCTTTATATAAATGAACAAGAAATATCTGATCAAAATTAGAAAAATATATTTTATGATTTAAAAAATAAGTTGTAAATTTCTTGCTGATACTCAAATCATATGAGAGGTCTTTCTTAACTCCAGTCTCCTCTGATTCTGAAGTGATAATTAACATCAGGATGTCTTGAAGAACGGATTGGAGGAACCAAGATGGCGGAGTAGAGGGATGTGCTCACACTCCCTCTTGCAAGAACACCAGAATCACAACTAGCTGCTGGACAATCATCAACAGGAAGACACTGGAACTCACTAAAAAAAAATACCAAACATCCAAAGACAAAAGAGAAGCCACAATGAGATAGTAGGAGGGGCACAATCACAGTAAAATCAAATCCCATAACCACTGGGTGGGTGACTCACAGACTGGAGAACACTTATACCACAGAAGTCCACACACTGGAGTGAAGGTTCTGAGCCCCATGTCAGGATTCCCAACCTGGAGGAACAGCAAGGGGAGAAGGAATTCTTAGAGAATCAGACTTTGAAGCCTAGTGGGAATTGATTGCAGGACTTTGACAGGACTGGGAGAAACAGACACCCCACTCTTGGAGGGCACACACAAAGTAGTGTGCGCATCGGGACCTAGGGAAGGAACAGTCACCCCAGGGGAGACTGAACCAGACTGAATCAGGTGTTGGAGGATCTCCTGCAGAGGTGTGCAGTGGCTGTGGCTCACTGTGGGGATGGAGCCGCTGGCATCGGAGGTTCTGGGGGGTGCTCCTTGGTGAGAGCCCTCCCAGAGTCTGTCATTGACCCAACCAATGAGCCTAGATGGGCTCCATTGTTGGGTTGCCTCAGGTCAAACAACCAACAGGGAGGGAACCCAGCCCTACCCATCAACAGTAAAGTGAATTAAAGTTTTACTGAGCTCTGCTTACCAGAGCAACAGTCAGCTCTATCCACCACCAGACTCTTCCATCAGAAAACTTACACAAGCCTCTTAGATAGTCTCATGCACCAGAGGGCAGACAGCAGAAGCCAGAAGAACTACAATCCTGCAGCCTGTGGAAAAAAAACCACATTCAAAGAAAGATAGACAAGATGGAAAGGCAGAGAGATATGTAACAGATGAAGGAACAAGATAAAACCCCAGAAAAACAACTAAATGAAGTGGAGATAGGCAACCTTCCAGAAAAATAATTTAGAATAATGATAGTGAAGATGATCCAGGACCTCAGAAAAAGAATGGAGTCAAACATCGAGAAGATGCTAGAAGAGTTTAACAAAGACATAGAAGAATTAAAGAACAAAGAAACAGAGATGCACAATACAACAACTGAAATGAAAACTACACTAGAAGGAATCAATAGCAGAATAACTGAGGCAGAAGAACGGATAAGTGACCTGGAAGACAGAATGGTGGAATTCACTGCTACAGAACAGAATAAAGAAAAAAGAATGAAAAGAAATAAAGACAGCATAAGAGACCTCTGGGACAACATTAAATGCAAGAACATTCCCTTTATAGGGGACCCAGAAGGAGAAGAGAGAGAGAAAGGACCAGAGAAAATACTTGAAGAGATTATAGTTGAAAATGTGTGTAACATGGGAAAAGAAATAGCCACCCAAGTTCAGGAAGTACAGCCAGTCCCATACAGGATAAACACAAGGAGAAACATGCTGAGACACATAGTAATCAAATTGGCAAAAATTAAAGACAAAGAAAAATTGTTGAAAGCAGCAAGGGAAAAATGACAAATAACGTACAAGGGAACTCCCATAGGTTTAACAGCTGATTTCTCAACAGAAATTCCGCAAGCCAGAAGCGAATGGTATGATATAGTTAAAGTGAGGAAAGGGAAGAATTTAAAACCAAAATTGCTCTACCCAGCAAGGATCTCATTTAGATTCGATGGAGAAATCAAAAGATTTACAGACAAGCAAAAGCTCAGAGAATACAGCACCACTAAACCAGCTCTACAGCAAATGCTAAAGGAACTTCTCTAAGTAGGAAACACAAGTGAAGAAAAGGATCTACAAAAACAAACCCAAAACAATTAAGAAAATGGTCATAGGAACATATATATCAATAATTACCTTAAACGTGAATGGATTAAATGCTCGAAACAAAAGACAAAGGCTTGCTGAATGGATACATAAACAAGAACCATATATATGCCATCTACAAGAGACCCACTACAGACCCAGGGACACATACAGACTGAAAGTGAGGGGATGGAAAAAGATATTTCATACAATTGGAAATCAAAAGAAACCTGGAGTAGCAATACTCATATCAGATAAAATAGACATTAAAATAAAGAATGTTATAAGAGGCAAGGAAGGACACTACATAATAATCAAGGGATCAATCCAAGAAGAAGATATAACAATTATAAATACATATGCACCCAACATAGGAGCACCTCAATACATAAGGCAACTGCTAACAGCTATAAGAGAGGAAATTGACAGTAGCACAAAAATAGTTGGGGATTTTAACACCTCATTTACACCAAAGGACAGATCATCCAAAATGAAAATAAATAAGGAAACAAAAGCTTTAAATGACACAATACACCAGATAGGTTTAATTGATATTTATAGGACATTCCATCCAAAAACAGCAGATTACACTTTCTTCTCAAGTGTGCATGGAACATTCTCCAGGATAGATCACATCTTGCATCACAAATCAGGGCCACAGTACATTTAAGGAAATTGAAATTATATCAAGCATCTTTTCTACCACAACACTATGAGATTAGAAATGAGTTACAGGGGAAAAAACCGTAAAAAAACACAAACACATGGAAGCTAAACAATACGTTACTAAACAACCAAGAGATCACTGAAGAAATAAAACAGGAAATCAAAAAATACCTAGAGAAAAATAACAATGAAAACACGATGATCCAAAATGTATAGGATGCAGCAAAAGCAGTTCTAAGAGGGAATTTTATAGCTATACAAACCCACCTCAAGAAACAAGAAAAATCTCAAATAAACAATCTAACCTTACACCTAAAGGAACTAGAGAAAGAAGAACAAACAAAACCCAAAGTTAGCAGAAGGAAAGGAATCATAAAGATCAGAACAGAAATAAATGAAATAGAAACAAAGAAAACAATAGCAAAGATCAATAAAACTAAAAACTGGTTCTTTGAGAAGATAAACAGAATTGATCAACCATTAGCCAGGCTCATCAAGAAAAAGAGGGAAAGAACTCTAATCAATAAAATTAGAAATTAAAAAGGGGAAGTTACAAGAGACACCGCAGAAATACAAAGCATCCTGAGACTACTACAAACAATTCTATGCCAATAAAATGGACAACCTGGAAGAAATGGACAAATTCTTAGAAAGGTATTAACTTCCAAGGCTGAACCAGGAAGAAACAGAAAATATGAACAGACCAATCACAAGTCTTGAAATTGAAACTGTGATTAAAAACAAACAGAAGTACAGGACCAGATGGCTTCACTGGTGAATTCTATCAAACATTTAGAGAAGAGCCAACACCCACCCTTCTCAAACTCTTCCAAAAAATTTCAGAGAAAGGAGCACCCCCAAACTCATTCTGAGGCCACCATCACTCTGATACCAAAACCAGGCAAAGGTGCTACAAAAAAAGAAAATTACAGACAAATATCACTGATGAATATAGATGCAAAAATCCTCAACAAAATACTAGCAAACAGATTCCAACAACACATTAATAGGATCATACAACATTATCAAGTGGGATTTATCCGAGGGAAGCAAGGATTTTTCAATATATGCAAATCAATCAATGTGATACACCATATTAAAAAACTGAAGAATAAAAACCATATGATCATCTCAATAGATGCAGAAAAAGCTTTTGGCAAAATTCAACAACAATTTATGATGAAAAGTCTCCAGAAAGTGGGCATAGAGGGAACCTACCTTAACATAATAAAGGCCATATACAACAAAACCACAGCAAACATTATTCTAAATGGTGAAAAACTGAAAGCATTTCCTCTAAGATCAGGAACAAGACAAGGATATCCACTCTCACTACTATTATTCAACATAGTTTTGGAAGTCCTAGCCACAGCAGTTAGAGAAGAAAAAGAAGTAAAAAGAATACATATTGGAAAAGAAGAGGTAAAACTGTTACTGTTTGCAGAAAACATGATACTATACATACAGAATCCTAAAGATGCCACCAGAAAACTACTAGAGCTAAACAATGAATTTGGTAAAGTTTCAGGATACAAAATTAATGCACAGAAATCTCTTGGATTCCTATACACTAATGATGAAAAATAGGAAAGATAAATTAAGGAAACACTCCCATTTACCATTGCAACAAAAAGAATAAAATACCTAGGAATAAACCTACCTAGGGGACGAAAGACCTGTATGCAGAAAACTATAAGACACTGATGAAAGAAATTAAAGATGACATCAACAAATGAAGAGGTATATACCATGTTCTTGGATTGGAAAAATCAATATTGTGAAAATGACGAAACTACCCAAAGCAATCTACAGATTCAATGCAATCCCTGTCAAGTTACCAATGGCATTTGTTACAGAACTAGAACAAATCATCTTAAAATTTGTATGGAGACACAAAGGACCCTGAATAGCCAAAGGAATCTTGAGGGGAAAAAAAAAAATCTAGATGAATCAGACTCCCTGACTTCAGACTATACTACAAAGCTACAGTAATCAAGCCATTATGGTACTTGCACAGAAACAGGAACATAGATCAATGGAACAAGATAGAAAGCCCAGAGGTAAACCCACACACCTATGATCAACTAATCTATGACACGGGAGGCAAAGATATACAATGGGGAAAAGACAGTCTCTTCAATAAGTGTTACTGGGAAAACTGGACAGCTACATGTAAAAGAATGAAATTAGAAAACTCCCTAACACTATACACAAAAATAAACTCAAAATGTATTTGAGACCTAAATGTAAGACTGGACACTATAAAACTCTTAGAGGAAAACATAGGAATAACACTCCTTGACATAAATCACAACATCTTTTTTGATCCACCTCCTAGAGAAATGGAAATAGAAACAAAAGTAAAGAAATGAGACCTAATGAAACTTCAAAGTTTTTGCACAGCAAAGGAAACCATAATCAAGATGAAAAGACAACCTTCAGAGTGGGATAAAATATTTGCAAATGAATCAATGGACAAAGGATTAATCTCAAATATATATAAACAGCTCATGCAGTTTGATATTAAAGAAAAAAACAACCCATTCCAAAAATGGGCAGAAGACCTAAATAGACATTTCTCCAAAGGAGACATACAGATGGCCAAGAAGCACATGAAAAGCTGCTCAACATCACTAATTATTAGAGAAATGCAAATCAAAACTACAATGAGGTATCACCTCACACCAGTTAGAATGGGCATAATCTGAAAATCTACGAACAACAAATGCTGGACAGGTGTGGAGAAACGGGAACCCTCTTGCACTGTTGATGGGAATGTAAATTGATACAGCCACTGTGGAGAACAGTATGGAGGTTTCTTAAAAACCTAAAAATATAATTACCATATGATCCAGCGATCCCACTACTGGGCATACACCCAGAGAATACCAAAATTCAATGAGACACATGCACCCCAATGTTCATTGCAGCACTCTTTACAATAGCCAGGTCATGGAAGCAACCTAAGTGCCCATCGACTGATGAATGGATAAAGAAGCTGTGGTACATATATACAATGGAATATTACTCAGCCATAAAAGGGAATGAAATTGGGTCATTTGTTGAGACGTGGATGGATCTAGAGACTGTTATACAGAGTGAAGTAAGTCAGAAAGAAAAAAACAAATATCGTATATTAACACATGTATGTGGAACCTAGAAAAATGTACAGATGAACCGGTTTGCAGGGCAGAAGTTGAGGCACAGATGTAGCGAACAAATGTATGGACACCAAGGGGAGAAATCCGTGGTGGGGTGTGCTTGGTCGTGTGCTAAATTGGGCCATTGGAATTAACATATATACACTGATGTGTATAAAATTGATGACTAATAAGAACCTGCTGTATAAAATAAATAAATAAAATAAAATTCAAAAATTAGTAAATTAGAATATCCTACAAATATGAAATGCGTTCTTTATTTAGCACCTTTTTTCTTTGTCTTTCTGGTAGATTGCCCCCTATTCTTTTTAAAAGTGGAATTGCAAAGCAGCCTTCAGGTGTTTGCAAGCAGAACATGGGACTTATTGTGCAAAAACAAAGATATCCACCCAGAAACATGCTCTACACCCCAAAAGCATACCATCAGTATTATCTCTCTTTGTTTGAGATACTGTGCCATAAACCATGGTTTGAAATTTTCAGTTCCTCTAAGCTGAGGCAGCAATATTCAAAATCTTCAGTGGATTTGATATAAGAAAGACCAATGCAGACATTTAATGGAAAAAAAATGCATTGTTATGATTAGTGGACCATCATCTAGAACAGCGATGTGAATGAGTTTCACCACCAGAGCACCAAATTCACTCCTTGAAATAATAACACACAAAACCGTGGGCTGATATTGATTGTTAAGTGTGTCCTTTTGTGTTTCTTCATGAAAATGAGGATTAACCATGGTTTGCCAAGGATTTATAGGATAATCTTGTTTATAACTTCAAAAGGCACATTAGATGTGATAAAGCCAGATAGCCCAGCCCTCTTATCTGCAATGTTATCTCCTTTGGTGCCTACATGCATCTGATGCACTTAAGCTGTGGGGCACTTTAATAGATCACACTATCAGTAAAAACGATGGAGTTTTAAAGGCTGTATTGGGGCCTGCTACGTATAATCCAGTACAGTGGGTCTGATCCTATCAAGTGCATAAGATACTCTGGAGGTTGTCAGGCAGCGTGTGGAATCTCCCTGAGCTCACTTGCTCTGGTTCTGTGTGATTCCAAAGCCCAAAAGGCAGGGGTATCTATTCCACCATCACCAAGACAATGCCAGCAATGCTGTCAATGAAATATATTTCCTTCTTTTCTAAAGGCTGATAGATGCTGTTACATGAACTTCCCAGTTAGTTATTGTTTAAAGAGTTATTTGTTGGAAGGAATTTAATTTTGTTGCCTTAAGAAGTGAATTTGTTTGTAGTTCCAGTTGTCAGAAAATACATCATATGGATGTCATTAATATCGTGGACCTGACTCAAAGAAAATGGAACCCTTTTCTCTCAGTTTCTTCATCACTCTTGGTAGTAGGTACAATTCCAAGTTCATGAATTCAGCTTTCAAGACATATGGTTTTTGTTTATTTTCTTAAATCAATTTAATTCCCAAACCTGACTTGCTGAGGTTGGTGGGAAATTTTACATTATGTCATTTGAGTTTTATGCCTCAGTTTTACCAAGGCTTATACCAAAGTTCCATGATTTTATGCAGAGCTAAGGCTCCAGGGAGGCCCATCTCATAATTGTCTTTTTTGTCCATGTTGGTTAATTGTGGAGATGGCTCTTGGTTTAGCCCTTATTGTCCTTAAGTCTTGAATCATCCTCTTTCTGTGCCTTGAAAAGGATTTGGCATTTTTGGTGAGGTCTGGGGTTTACTTTGTTCCAAGAGTCTTCTAAGTCCTTCCCTCCTCCCCAAGGATATTGCCAAGATTAAGAGAAGGAATCTGCCTCACCAGGCATCTGGGGTCCCTTATCTTCAATTCTCAGAAGTTACCCTTCTCTCCTCAAATCCAATATTAGTTTTCATCAAAGCAAATGGCCCTTTAGGCCAAAGAAGTAAATCCTTGAGGCCATTAATTTAAAGGTCCAAAGGTCTCTACAATATCTTCTTTCCAGGACACTTGGAATAATCATCTCAGTGATTGTGGTATTTTTTGAGAAATGGAACATGGGGAAGGAAGTATCTTCCCAACAAATTTTTCCTTCCACCCAGTGACAAATCCCCTTGACTACAAGTCAACTCCACATCGCCACAGGTCAAGAGAAAACAGAACTTGAAGCTGTTGTATAGAGGGGTGGATATGGGGAAATAGTATAAAAACAACACTGGTAGTGCATATGCATCCTGCCACACTCTTCATGACAAAACCACCCCCTCTGTTCCAGGAATGCAACTTTGTAGTTAAATTTTACTTCCTGGATGACCTCCTGCCAGTTTCCTCCTAGGGATCCCTCTTCCCATTTTTTCCATCATTCCCTCTTCCCACCCACAAGACCTCGTACTATTTCAATTCCTCATTGAACTGAATGTCCTGGAGTTGAAAATCCTTGAAAAGAGAAGCTTGGGTCTATAACCCAAATGTTTGTTCATGTTGGTTGCCTCAAGGCAGGGACATTTTCTTTTTTAGTTTGTTCAGTCCTAGTGCATGTCCTCTTTTGTTGAATGAATGAATTCTACCACTACTCAGAGGTGTCACGCTGAGCCAGTAAGCGTCCATTATTTCATGAGGCTCTTTTGAAACATCTTTGCAAGATCCATATCTTTCAGTTTGTATAAATTCAATTTCTTGAGGGCAATTTCTTTAATGAAAGGTCACATTTTCTAAAGTCTAACTGGGAATATGACTGCCCTCCTATAGCAGCTGGGCTCTAATTGCTGCACATAAGTAAACATCAACTGGAATAGAGCCATCTTATAACTCTAGATGCTACTCATTTCCAAACTGTCATGGTCATTTATTACTAATGACATGAATCTGTAGTTGACTGAAGCTGGCAGTCATGTTCCTATGCAAGCAGAATTTCAAATTGGCTGTGTGCTTTTGGGAAAACAGCCTAAACTTATGTGCTTCGTGTCTTGATCTAATTTCCATGTCCTACAGGAAGTCTTCCTATGTCACATTATGATCCATTTGTTGTCCATGTAACAAATTCATATACAGTTGTGTATCATTGTCATATACTGCTATTTAGATTCTTATACATCTATGTCATGCATCTTAAGGGATAAATGAGGTCCTTTAGGAAAGCAACTGTCTCATATTTGAATTATTCAAAGCCATAAGCACAGAAATTTGACATTGCTGAATGTCTAACAATAACCAATCAACCTGTATAAGGGATCATCCAATCCAAACTGCTCAGTTGACAATGAGAAAAAAACAGGGTATGGAAGGGACCAAAGAAGAAAATAATTTACTCAGTTTGTTCATTGCCTGCATTTCTTCATTTCCAGAAGTCAAGTATAACTATCTCTTACTGACAAACTCAGCCATGCCATGTACAGTGATATTGTGCTTGTTGTAGATTAGAATAAATTTTAAAAAATTATGGTACAGAATTCACTACATTAGCAGTTCAGCCTTAAACTGGAACCATTCTAATCTAATATCTAGACTTTTTTCTTCCAGGTTTATTGAGATATAATTGACATGCAGCACTATCTAAGTTTAAAGTACACAGAATAATGATTTGACTTACATATATCATGAAGTGATTGCCACAAATTTAATGAACATCAATCATTTCATATAGAAACAAAATTAAAGAAATAGAAAAAAATTTTTTTTGTAATGAAAACTCTTAAGATTTACTCTCTTAACAAATTTATATACAACTTAGAGCAGGGTAAATTACATTTATCATGTTGTACATTATATCCTTAATATTTATTTATCCTATAACTGGAAGTCTGTATCTTTTTACTGCCTTCATCAAATTCCTTCTCTTCCCAACCCCATGTCCAATAACCACAAAGCTGACCTCTTTTTCTATGAGTCTCTTTGTTCTTGAAGTATGATTGCCTGCCAACATTAAGTTAATTCCTGCTACACAACATAATGACTTGGTATTTCTAAATGATCACCATGATAAGTCTAGTTATGATCTGTCACCATACTAAAATATTACATATCTATTGACTATATTTTCCACACTGTACATTTAATACTCATGACTCATTTGTTTTGCAGCTGGAAGTTTTTACCTCTTAAATTCCTTCACCTATTTCTTTCCTACCCCCAATCCTCTCACCTTTGGCATCTTAGGGTTCTGACTGTTCATTTTTTTGTTTGTTTCTTTTATTTTTATGAGTGTGTGTGTGTATGTTTCTGTCCGTGATTTTGTCTGTCAGGTTTAGCTTTTACCATTTGGTTTGGGGTACTACTTGTTTGGCTTTTTTTTTCCTTTTTTTTTCTTCCTTTTCTTCTGAGCTGTGTGGCTGGCAGGGTCTTGGTGTTCCAGCTGGGGGTCAGGCCCGAGCCTCCAGGGTGGGAGAGCTAAGTCCAGGACATTGGACCAGCAGAGACCTCCCAGGCCCAAGTAATATTATTCAGCAAGAGCATTCCCAGGGATTCCTGTCTCAACAAATAGACACAGCTCCACCCAACAACCAGCAAGCCCCAGTGCTGGATACCCCATGCCAAACAAATAGCAAGACCGGAAAACAACACCACCCATTAGAAGAGAGGCTGCTTAAAGTCATACTAAGTTCACAGACATGCCAAAATACACCACTGGATGTCGCCCTGCCCACCAGCACCAAAAAGAAAATATCCAGCCCCAACCTCCAGAGCACAGGCACCAGTTCCCTCCACCAGGAAGCCTACACAAGCCACTGAACCAACCTCACCCACTGGGGGTAGACACCAAAAACCATGGGAACTATGAACCTGCAGCCTGCAAAAAGGAGACCCCCAAAACAGTAAGTTAAACAAAATGAGAAGACAGAGAAATATGCAGCAGTTGAAGGAGCAAGGTAAAACCCACCAGACCAAACGAAGAGGAAATAGGTAGCCTACCTGAAAAAGAGTTCAGAGTAATGATACTAAACATGATCCAAAATCTTGGAAATAGAATGGAGAAAGTACATTTAGAAACATTTAACAAGGACCTAGAAGAACTAAAGAGCAAATACACAATGAAGAACAACACAATAAATGAAATTAAAAATTCTCAAGAAGAAATCAACAGCAGAATAATGGATAAGTAACCTCAAAGATAAAATAGTGAAAATAACTGAAACAGAGCAGAATGAAGAAAAAAGAATGGAAACAACTGAGGACAGTCTCAGAGACATCTGAGACAATATTAAATGCACCAACATGTAAATAATAGGGGTCCCAGAAGAAGAAGAAAAAAAGAAAGGGTCTGAGAAAATATTTGAAGAGATTATAGTTGAAAAATTCCCTAAGATGGGAAAGGAAAAAATCGACCAAGTCCAAGAAGTACAGACACTCCCATACAGGATAAATCCAAGGAGAAACAAGGCAAGACACATATTAATCAAACTATCAAAAATTAACTACAAAGAAAAATATTAAAAGCAGCAAGAGAAAAGTAACAAATAACATAAGAGGAAATCCCCATTAGGTTAAAAGCTGATCTTTCAGCAGAAATACTGCAAGCCAGAAGGCTGTGGCAGGATATATTTAAAGTGATGAAAGGGAAAAACCTACAATAAAGATTACTCTACTCAGCAAGGATCTCATTCAGATTTGATGGAGAAATTAAAACCTTACAGACAAGCAAAAGCTAAGAAAATTCAGCACCACAAAATCAGCTTTACGACAAATGTTAAAGGAACTTCTCTAGGCAGGAAATACAAGAGAAGGAAAAGACCTATCAAAACAAACACAAAATAATTAAGAAAATGGTAATAGGAACATACATATTGATAATTATCTTAAATGTAAATGGATTAAATGCTCCAACCAAAAGACACAGACTGGTTGAATGGATACAAAAAAAGACCCATATATATGCTGTCTACAAGAGACACACTTCTGACCTAGGGACACATACAGACTGAAAGTGAGGGGATGGAAAAAGATATTCCATGCAAATGGAAATCAAAAGAAAGCTGGAATAGCAATACTTATATCATACAAAAGAGACTTTAAAATAAAGACTATTACAAGAGACAAAGAACACTACATAATGATCAAGGGATCAATCCAAGAAGAAGATATAACAATTGTAAATATTTATGCACCCAACATAGAAGCACCTCAATACATAAATCAAATACTAACAGCCACAAAATGGGAAATCAACAGTAACAAAATAATTTTAGGGGACTTTAACACTCCACTTTCACCAATAGACAGATCATCAAAATGAAAATAAATAAACACAAGCTTTAAATGACACATTAGAGCAGATGGATTTAATTGATATTTATAGGACATTCCATTCAAAAACAACAGAATACATTTTCTTCTCAAGTGCACATAGAACATTCTCCAGGATAGATCATATCTTGGGTCACAAATCAAGCCTCAGTAAATTTAAGAAAATTGAAATCTTATCAAGTACTTCTTCCAACCAAAACAATATGAGGCTAGATATCAACTACAGGGGAAAAAAATTGTAGAAAAAACAGACACATTGAGGCTAAACAATACACATCTAAATAACCAAGAGATCACAGAAGAAATCAAATTGGAAATCAACTAATAACTAGAAACAACTGACAATGAAAGCACAATGACCCAAAAGCTATGGGATGCAGCAAAAGCAGTTCTAAGTACACAAAAATTCACCAATTTTGATAAATCTTTCTCAAATGCATGCTGATATGACAGCTGTTACATACAATCTAACAGAATTGTTTTGAATGAAGTTAAAGACAACTAAGTGCTCCTAGAACCATCTTACGGAAAAAAACGAACAAAGCTTTTTTGACCAACCCAGTACCTCCTGCTTTGTTCTTTTTTCTCAAAATTGATTTGGCTACTCAGGGTCTTTTGTGTTTTCATACAAATTTTAGGATTATTTGTTCTAGTTCTTTGAAGAATGCCATTGATAGGGATTGCATTGAATCTATTGATTGCCTTAGGTAGTATGGTCATTTTAATGATATTAATTCTTCCAATCCATGAACATGGTATATTTTTCCATTCGTTTGTGTCATCTTCAATTTTTTTTTAAATCAATGTCTTATAGTTTTTCAAGTATAGGTCTTTAATTCTTTAGTTAGATTTATTCTTAGATATTTTATTCTTTTTGATATGATTGTAAATAGGGTTATTTTCTTAATTTCTCCTTCTGATAGTTCATTGCTAGTGTATAGAAATGCAACAAATTTTTGTATATTGTATCCTTCAACTCAACTGAATTCATTTATTAGTTCTAATATTTTTGGTGGCATCTTGAGGATTTTCTATGCATAGTATCATGTCTTCCAAATTTAGTGACAGTTTTATTTCTTCCTTTCCGGTTTGGATGCCTTTTATCTCTTTTTCCTTGTTTGATTGCTGTAGCTAGGATTTTCATACTATGTTAAAATGGGTGAAAGTTGGCACATTTGTCTTGTTACTAATTTTAGAGGAAAAACTTTCAGCTTTTCAATATTGAGTATGATGTTAGCTGTGGAATTGTCATAAATGGCCTTTATTATGTTGAGATATATTCCCTCTATGCCAACTTTGGTGAGAGTTTTATTATGAAAAGATGCTTAATCTTGTCAGTGCTTTTTCTGCATCTGTTGAGATGTTTGTGTGACTTTTATTGTTCCTTTTGTTAATATGGTGTATCATATTGATTGATTTGCAAATATTGAACTACCCTTGCATCTCTGAAATAAGTCCCACTTGATCATGATATATAGTTATTTTACTACATGTTGAATTTGGTTTGCTAATATTTTGTTGAAGATTTTTGCATCTATGTTTATCAGTGATATTGGCCTGCAATTCCTTTTTAATGTGATATATTTGTCTGTTTTAGGTATCAGAGCAAAGTTGGCTTTGTAGAATGAGTTTGGAAGTTTTCCTTCCTTGGCAGTTTTTGAGAATAGATTGAAAAGGATAGGAGTTAACGCTTCTCTAAGTGTTTTGTAGAATTCACCTGTGAAACCTTTCAGTCCTGGACTTTAGTTTGTTAAGAGTCCTTTTATTACTGATTCAATTTCA
Organism: Phocoena phocoena; assembly: GCF_963924675.1. Taxonomy (NCBI): domain Eukaryota; kingdom Metazoa; phylum Chordata; class Mammalia; order Artiodactyla; family Phocoenidae; genus Phocoena; species Phocoena phocoena. The sequence continues at coordinate 32,670,383 of NC_089231.1, read as the reverse complement.
TTATTAGTAATCCATCTGTTCCTATATTCTATTTTTCCTGATTCATTCTTGGGAGATTTTACATATCTAGGAATTTATCCATTTCTTCTAGGTCATCCATTTTATTGGTGTATAATTGTTCATAATAGACTCATGATCCTTTGTATTTCTGTGGTGTCTGAGGTAATTTCTCCTCTTTCATTTCTTATTTTGCTTATTTGGTCCTCTCTCTTTTCTTCTTGATGAAACTAGCTAAAGTTTTATCAGTTTTGTTTATCTTTGCAAAGAATCATCTTTGGTTTCATTGATTTTTTTCTATTTTTTAACTTCTTTATTTCCTCTGTGATTTTTATTATCTCCTTCCTTCTGCTGAATTTGGACTTTGTTCTTCATTTTTTAATTCTTTTAAATTGTAGGTTAGGTTGTTTATTTTATTTTATTTTATTTTTCTTCTTCAAGTAGGCCTGTATTACTATACACTTAGCTCTTAGAACTGCTTTTGCTGCATCCTATATATTTTGAAAAGCTGTGTTTTCATTTTCATTTGTCTCAAGCTATTTTGTGATTTTCTCTTTGATTTTTTCATTGACCCATTTTTAAAGTAGAATGTTTTTTATTTTCCAAATATTTGTGTTTTTCCCTTTTTTCCTGTAATTGATTTCTAGTTTCATGCCACTGTGGCCAGAAAAAATGTTTGATATGATTTCTATCCTCTTAACTTTGTTAAGACTTCTTTTGTAGCCTAGCTTGTTATATATCTTGGAGAACATTACATGTGCACTTGAAAATGTATTTTGCTGTTTTTGGGTGAAGTGTCCTGCAGAAATCTATTAAGTCTACTGGTCTATTGTGTCATTTAAGACCACTGTTGCCTTACTGATTTTTTGTCTGGATCATCTGTCCATTGATGTAAGTGGGGTGTTAAATTCCCCTACTATTATTGTATTATTGTCAATTTTCCCTATTATATCTGTTTGTATTTGTTTTATATATTTAGGTGCTCCTCTATTGGGTACATATATGTTAATGCATGTAATATTCTCTTCCTGTATTGACACCTGTATCATCATATAGTGCCCTTATTTGTATTTTGTTATAGACTTTGTTTTAAAGTCTACTTTTTCTGATATTGGTACTGCCAACCCAACTTTCATTATGTTTCCATTTACATGAAATATCTTTTCCCATCCTCTCACTTTCAGTCTGTGTGTGTCTAGATCTGATATGACTCTCTTGTAGCCAGCCTATATATATATGTCTTCTTTTCCTATCCATTCAGTCACTCTAAGTATTTTTATTGGAGCATTTAGTTCATTTAAATTTAAAGTAATTATTGATAGGTACTTATTACCATTTTGTTAACTGTTTTTGAGTTGTTTTTGTAGTTCTTTTTCATTTCTTTTTTGTTCTTTTGTTTTCTTCCTGTGATTTGATGACTATCTTTATTGTTATGTTTTGAATCCTTTCTTTTTTCTTTGTGCATATCTATTATAGATGTTTTGCTTATGGTTACTATGAGGTTTATATATAACAATCTCTAATATATTAGACAACTTTAAGTTGCTGATCTCTTAAATTCAAATGCATTTTAAAAACCCTGCATTTTTACTCATCCCCATGTTTACTTTCTTTGACATCATATTTTACATATTTTTGTTTTGCATTTCCTTTAACTACTTATTGTGGATATAGGTGCTTTTCTAATTTTTGTCTTTTATCCTTCCAGTAGCTTTATATGTAGTTGATTTACTAACTTTACTGTATGTTTCCTTTACCACTAATATTTTTGTTTTCATAATTTTCGTGTTTCTAGTTGTGGCCTTTTCTTTTTCACCTAGAGAAGTCCCTTTAACATTTCTAATAAAGCTGAATTGGTGGAGCTGAAGTTTTTTAGCTTTTGTTTATCTTCAAAACTTTTTATCTCTCCATAAAATTTGAATGAAAACCTTGACAGGTAGAGTATTCTTGGTTGTAGATCTTTCCTTTTTGTCATAGAGTATATCCTTTCTGGTCTGCAGATTTTCCACTGAAAAGTCAGTTGATAGCCTTTTGGGTGTTTCATTGTAGGTGACTTGTTGCTCTTTCCTTGTTACTTTTAAGATTCTCTCATTATCTTTAATTGATGCCATTGTAATTATCTGGATGTCTGTTTCCCTTCCCAAGTTATGGATGTTTTCAGCTATTATATCTACAAATATGTTCTCTACCCCATTCTTCTCTTTCTCTGACCCCTATACTGTTAATGTTAGCATGTTTGATGTTTTCCAATATGTCTCTTAAACAGTTCTCATTTCTTTTTATTCTTTGTATTCTTTTTTGTTTGTTTTTCTGTTCAGCTTAAGTGATTTCCACTATTCTGTCTTCCAGCTCACTGATCTGTTCCTTTATATTATCCAGTCTACTATTGATTCCTTCCAGTGCATTTTTCATTTCAGTTATTGTATTCTTCACATCTGTTTTTTTCTATTTTTTGTTTTCTATTTGTCAAAAACCTCTAATTCTGTTCATCTAATCTTCATCCAAGTTCTTTGAATATCTTTATGATTATTACCTTGAATTCTTTATCAGGTAGATTGCCTATATCCACTTCAGTTGGTTCTTCTGGGGTTTTACCTTATTTCTTAATATGGAAGGAATAATAATTCTTTTGATGCCCCAGTATGCCTAATTTGTTGTTTTTATCTTTATGTGTTTGGTAGTATTTTCCTATTTTCTGATCTTATTGAAGTGTTCTTTCATAGGAGATATTATATTTGTCCCAGAAGCACACTCCTCTCTGGTCACCAGAGCTATATGCTATAGGGCTATCCCTTATGTGGGCTCTGTGGGTACTTCTGTTGTGGTGGGCTGACTACTCTGAGCAGTCTGGTAGGTGTGGCTAACCTCTAGTCCAGCCAGTTGCCAGGCCCTGCCTTGTGTGAAGGTTGCAAGCCACTGGTGGGTAGTGCTGGGTCATAAGGCTACTCACTGCTAGGCCCCCAAGGTGGGTCCCAAGTCTAGTACCGGACCACTGTTGGATGGAGCGATGTTCTGGGAAGGGTGATTGCAGAGCCAGGGTCCAAGATCTAGTTTTGGCCTGCTAGTGAGTGAGGTCAGTTCTTGACACAGCTGGCTGTTGAGTTTGGGTGCCCCAAAGCTGTTGTTGGTTCACTCGTGTGTGAGGCTGCATCCTCCAGGTGGTTGGTGAGGGTTCCAATGTGTCTCAAAACTTGTGTTAGCCTGATGGTGGGTGGGGCTGAGGTTCAGGAGGTCACAGGGTTAGTACTGGCTTATTGGTGGGTGAAGCCATGTTCCCTGGTCTCTGGCTGCAGTGCCCTGTGGATCCCTAAGCTGATATCTTCCTGATGGTGGGTGGGGCCAGATCTTGGGGCAGCTTGTGAAAGGGTCTAAGGTGTCTTAGAGCTGATCTGTTGGGGGGCAGGACTGAGTTTCAGGGCATCATGGGGCTGGTGCTAGCCTGCTCTGCGGTGGGCTGTGTCTTGATTCAGCCAGCTTACAGGGCTGTGGTAGTCCTGGGGCTGATGTCTGCCTGCTCTTGGATGGGGATGGGGCCCAGGGAAACCTGGTGCTGGGGCAGTTACATGTCCAATCGTGTGTGAAGCCAGGTCCTAGGGCAGTGCTGGCTCACTTGTGGGCAGAGCCATATGCTGGGACTCTGACTGAAGGCTCCTGGTGTAACAAAGCTGATGCCTGCACGTTGGTGGTTAACGTCAAGGCCTAGGGAGTACTGGGACTAGTTCCAACTCACTGGTGGGAAGAGCTGGGTCCCAGGGCCACTGGTTCAGAGAGCTGGGGGTCCTGGAACTACTGCCAGTACACTGGTATGCAGGGCTGGGACTTGGGTCCTCTGGTTCACAGAACCAGGTCTCAGGGCTGCTGTTGGCTCAGGGACCCTAAAGGCATCAGGCCTGCTATTGGGTAGGGTTGTATTTCCACCTAGTTAGCTCCTTGGCCTGAGGTGTCCCAGTACTGGTGCAGACAGGCTGGTGGGAGGAACCGACTCCTCGTGCTAATAAGCTAGAGGGAAGATTTCAATTGACTAGCCAATGCCAGAATCTCTGTGGTAGAATGAGCTCCCCCAAATGGCTTCTACCAGTCTCAGGGTGAGCTCCAGTTGTCTCCTGACTCTCCAGGAGGCTCCCTGAGGTCAGAAGATTGATCTGACCCAGGTTTCTTTCAAATTACTGCTTCAACCCTGTGTCCCAGAGAATGTGGAATTTTGTGTGCTCCCTTTAACATTGGAATCTCTATTTCCCACAGCCTCTGGCTCTCCTGAAACTAAGTTCTGTTGCCCTTCAAAGCCAAGTGTTCTGTGAGTTTGTCTTCCTGGTACAGGACTCCCCAAGCTTGGGAGCTCAATGTTCCTTAAGGAAAACCTCTGCAATTGTAATTATCCTCCCATTTGTGTGTCACCCACCAGGGGTTATAGGTGTTGACAGTAGTGTGTCTCTGCCTCTCTTACTCATCTCATTGTGGTTCTTTCATTATATCTTTAGTTGTAGAAGATCTTTTCTGTTAGTCTTCCAATTTTTCTCATCATTAGTTTCTTTGTAAATAGTTCTAATTTTAGTGTGCCTATGGGAGGAGGTGAGCTCAGTGTCTTCTCAAAGTTCTGTGAGCCACTCAACAAATTAATCAAACCCAAGGAAGGGGTCATGGGAAACGGATTTACAGCCAGTTGATCAGAAGCACAAGTAAAAATCTGGACTTTCAATTAGCATCAGAATTGGGGTGAGGGCAGTCTTGTAAGACTGACCCTTTAACTTATGGAATTGGACACTATCTCCACATAGTGTCAGAATCGAATTGAATTTTAGAACACTCATCTGGTCCTAGAGAATTTCTTGGTAGTGTGGGGGAAAAGCAACATTTTGGAATTGGGAGCAGAATCATTAGAGACACAAAAAAATCTAGTCAGGGACACAGAGTGTAGGCAGAAAGATATAGAGTGACCAGGAGAACTCTGCATTTAAGAAACAAACCCCATACAGACTGCTGGTTTCCAGAGCTAATTCCTCCTGTTTCTGGTCATGAAGAGTGGATGAGCAAAAACAAAGTAGGGAGGGGTAAGATACCAGAACAATAGTTGATTGGACAAAAGACAGGTTTAGGATCTTCACACATCTGCTTTCTCTCTGAAACACTATTCCCTCTGGCTCTTTCCCATCCTCTAGAGAGGCTCTGTCTACTACCAATCTAAAATAGTTATCTCTGTCCCTATTTGTCTTTCTCAGGACACCTGGTTCTTTTCCCTGTGTAACCAATCACAATATGTGTCAACACATTTATCCCTATGTTTTTGTTTATTCCTTGTCTTCCCAACTCAAATATAAACTGTGAAGTTAACATCTAGTTCTGTTTTCTTCACAATCAAATACTCAGGGCCTATTTATAAAAATGCATTGAATGAATAAATGAATAACCAGGATTCAGACATAGGGAAAAAAGACATCAGCCCATATAATGTATTGAATCCAGAGCTGAGGAGGAGACATCAGAGAGAAAAGATCACTTATGTTGAATTACCACATTACCATTATTTAGCATTGACGAACTTCCCAGGGTCTCTGGTACTAGATATTATAGAAATGTAATGAAGACAGAAGATAGACAGGTTTGCAAAATCCTTATGAAAATGTTATAAGTGGAAGGAGATTTGTTCCCTGATATAAACTCTTTCAAAATTCTGCTTACTAAAGTGCTGTTATGTAGAATGTTTACCAGAAATAGACCTATATTTACCTATTCTTTTCAATGAAACATTTTTGAAAGCACAGAATTAAAATTTTAATGGGTTTAACTTATTCCATTTATGTATATGTGACATGAAGTTTTAAAAATATCATATTCTTTGTATCTGCTCATCAGACATGATACACACACCCACTATAGCCTCTCTCTCTCTTCTCCCCTCCCCAGTGGCCCTGATCTTTTTTACTAAAAAACATTCACTCTGCCAATGAGCACTCCAGGAACCTCTAATAAGGAAGACACAAGATAAAAATATAGATGGTTATTTTTCCAAGAGATGGGACCCCTGTCATGAGGAAGCTCTACAGGCTGCCTCTCCTTTTGTGTTTTAATTTGGTTGTTAATAAAGAATAGTAAGATATTGACCTGCCTGCCTCTCACAAACTCAAACTCCTAAACACAGGTGAGAGGGAGGGAATGATAGCCCCATACAATGTGTGGAGCTAAGAAAACAGTATGTAATAAACTTCACCCTATATGGAGGCACAGTGAAAACAAGGTGCCTCATTAAAATGTTGCCTGCAATATGGTGTTTCATTCGAGGTCTAGGACTGCAATTGGCAGGTTTGTGCAGATCCTATTTATTTATTATTGACACCTGCTTTTACCTTCTACTTTCTCAGAAAGTTTCTCTTTTTGCCACCCCACAAAACCATCCTCTTTTCTTTAGACAAACACCAGAGATAAAAAAAAAAAAAGTTCTAACAAAAGAAATAAGTAGTGTGAGCCCTTACACTCATACTGTCACTTTATAAAATCAAACTAAGTAATGACTGAGTAGCATTTCAATAGATCACTTATCTACTTTCAGATATTTTTAAATTAAATTTTATTGGAGTATAGTTGCTTTAAAATGTTGTCTTAGTTTCTGCTGTACAGCAAAGTGAATCAGTTATACATATACATATATCCAATCATTTTTTGGATTTCCTTCACATTTAGGTCACCACAGAGCATTGAGTAGAGTCCACTGGGCTATACAGTAGGTTCTCATTAGTTATCTATTTTATAAATAGTATCAATAGTGTATATATGTCACTCCCAATCTCCCAATTCATCCCACCCCCTTTTCCCACTTAATGTCCATATGTTTGTTCCCTACATCTATGTCTCTATTTCTGCTTTGCAAAATATATCATCTATACCAGTTTTCTAGATTACACATATATTAATATCGTATATTAATATACGATATTTGTTTTTTTCTTTCTCACTTACTTCACACTGTATGACCATTTCTAGGTCCATCCGTGTCTTTACAAATGACCCAATTTTGTTTATTTTTATGGCTGAGTAATATTCCATTGTATATATGTGCCACATCTTCTTTATCCATTCCTTTGTTGATGGGCATTTAGTTTGCTTCCATGACCTGGTTATTGTAAATGGTGCTGCAATGAACATTGGGGTGCATGTGTCTTTTTGAATTATAGTTTCCTCTGGGTATATGCCCAGTAGTGAGATCGCTGGGTCATATGGCATTATATTTTTAGATTTTAAGGGACATCCATGTTGTTCTCTATAGTGGCTGTATCAACTTACATTTCCATCGACGTGCAAAAGGGTTCCCTTTTCTCCACAGTCTCTCCAGCATTTATTGTTTGTAAATTTTTTTTTTAATGATGGTCATTCTGACTGGTGTGAGGTGATACCTCATTGTAGTTTTGATTTGCATTTCTCTAATAATTAGTGATGTCAGGCATCTTTTCATGTGCCTCTTGGCCATCTGTATGTCTTCTTTGGAGAAATATCTATTTAGGTATTCCACGCATTTTTTTGATTGGGCTCTTTGTTTTTTTGATCTTGAGCTGCATGAGCTGTCTATATATTTTGGAGATTAATCCTTTGTCAGTTGCTCCATTGTCAAATATTTTCTCCCATCCTGAGGGTTGTCTTTTCATCTTGTTTATGATTTTCTTTTCTGTGCAAAAGCTTTTAAGTTTAATTAGGTCCCATTTGTTTATTTTTGTTTTATTTTCATTATTCTAGGAAGTTCTATTTCATTTATTTCTTCTCTGATCTTTATGATTTCTTTCCTTCTACTAACTTTGGTTTTGCTCTTGTTTTTCTTCTTCTTTCTCTACTTGATGTAGGTGTAAGGTTAGGTTGCTTACTTGGGATTCTTCATGTTTCTTGAGGTAGAATTCTATTGCTATAAACTTCCCTCTTAGAATTGCTTTTGCTGCATCCCATAAGTTTTAGGTAATCGTGTTTTCATTATCATTTGTTTCTAGTTTTTTTTGATTTGCTCTTTCATTTTTTCAGTGGTCTCTTGGTTATTTAGTAGCATATTGTTTAGACTCCATATGTTTGTATTTTTTTTTACAGTTTTTTCCCTGTAATTGATATCTAGTCTCATAGCATTGTGGTCAGAGAAGATACTTGATACAATTTAAATTTTCTTAAATTTACCAAGGCTTGATTTGTGACCCAAGATATGATCTATCCTGGAGAATGTTCCATGAGCACTTGAGAAGAAAGTGTATTCTGTTGTTTTTGAATGGAATGGCTTATAAATATCAATTAAAAGTCCTTTTGTTTAATGTGTCATTTAAAGCTTGTGTTTCCTTATTAATGTTCATTCTGGATGATCTGTCCATTGGTGAAAGTGGGGTGTTAAAGTCCCCTACTAATTGTGTCACTGTTGATTTCCCCTTTTATGGCTGTTAGCATTTGCCTATGTATTGAGGTGCTCCTATGTTGGGTGCATAAATATTTACAATTATTACATCTTCTTCTTGGATTAATCCCTTGATCATTATGTAGTGTCCTTCTCTACCTCTTGTAGTAGTCTTTATTTTAGTCTATTTTGTCTGATATGAGGATTGCTACTTCAGCTTTCTTTTGATTTCCATTTGCATGGAATATCTTTTTTCCATCTCCACACTTTCAGTCTGTATGTGTCCCTAAGTCTGAAGTGCATCTCTTGTAGACAACATATATACAGGTCTTGTTTTTGAATGAATTTAGCCAGTGTGTGTCTTTTGGTTGGAGCATTTAATCCATTTACATTTAAGGTAATTATCAATATGTATGTTCCTATTACCATTTTCTTAATTGTTTTGAGTTTTGCAGGTCTTTTTTCTTCTCTTATATTTCGCACCTAAAGAAGTTCCTTTAACATTTGTTGTAAAGCTGGTTTGGTGGTGCTGAATTCTTTGAGCTTTTGCTTGTCTGTAAAGCTTTTGGTTTCTCCATCAAATCTGAATGAGATCCACACTGGTTAGAGTAATCTTGGTTTCTCTCTTTCATCACTTTAAATATATCCTGCCATCCCCTTCTGGTCTGCAGAGATTCTGCTGAAAAATCAGCTGATAATCTTATGGGGATTCCCTTGTATGTTATTTGTTGCTTTTCTCTTGATGCTTTTAAGAATTTTTCTTTGTATTTAATTTTTGTTAGTTTGATTAATATGTGTCTCAGTGTGTTTCTCAATGGATTTATGCTGTATGTGGCTCTCTGCACTTCCTGGACATGGGTGACTATTTCCTTTTCCATGTTAGAGAAATTTTCAACTATAATCTCTTAAAATATTTCCTCACACATTTTCTCTCTTTCTTCTCCTTCTGGGGTTCCTATAATTCGGATGCTGGTGCATTTAATGTTGTTCCAGAGGTCTCTGAGACTGTCCTCACTTCTTTTCATTCTTCTTTCTTTATTCTGCTCTGCAGCAGTTATCTCCACCATTCTCTCTTCCAGCTCACTTATTCATTCTTCTGCCTCAGTTATTCTGTTGTTGATTCTTTCTAGTGTATTTATTTATTTATTTATTTTTGGCTGTGTTGGGTCTTCATTGCTACACACAGGCTTTCTCTATTTGTGGTGAGCCATGGCTACTCTTCGTTGTGGTGTGCAGACTTCTCATTTCAGTGGCTTCTCTTGTTGCAGAACATGGACTCTAGGCACATAGGCTTCAGTAGTTTTGGCTCATGGGCTCTAGAGCATAGGCTCAGTAGTTGTCATGTATGGGCTTAGTTGCTCCATGGCATGTGAGATATTTCCAGACCAGGATTGTACCCATGTCCCCTGCATTGGCAGGCAGACTCTTAACCACTGTGCCACCAGGGAAATCCCCTCTAGTGAGTTTTCCGTTTCATTTTTTGTGCTGTTCATCACTCTTTACTTGTTCTTTAGTACTTCTAGGTCTTCATTAAACATTTCTTGTATTTTATCGATCTGTGCCTCCATTCTATTTCCCCAATTTTGGAATTTGGTCTTGTGAGTTTTTACCTTGCTCCTTTGTCTGCAACATATTTCTCTGTCTTCTCATTTTGTCTAACTTACTGTGTTTGAGGTCTCCTTTCCACAGGCTTCAGTGTCGTTGTTCCTCTTGCTTCTGCTCTCTGCCCATAGTGAGTGCAATTGGTCCAGTGGCTTATGTAGGCTTACTGGTAGGAAGGACTGGTGCCTGTGCTCTGGAGGGTGGTGCTGGATCTTGTCCCTCTGATGAGCAGGGCCACATCAAGTGGTGTGTTTTGGGGTGTCTGTGAGTTTAGTACAACTTTAGGCAGCCTGTCTGCTAATGGGTGGGTTCGTGTTTGTCTCTTGCTTGTTGTTTGGCATGAGGCCTCCAGCACTGGAGCATGTCGGCAGTTGGGTGGAATTGGGACTTGGAGTTGAGATGGAGACTCCTGGGAGAGTTCTCACAGATTAATGTTCCCTGGGCCTGGGAATTCTCTGGCAGTCCAGTGCCCTAGATTCGATATTTCCACCCCAGAAGCTCAGACCCAACCTCCAGCTGGGGAACCAAGACCACACAGGACACATGGTACAGCAAAAAAAAAAAAAAAAAAAAAAAAAAAGCGGAAGAAGAAAACACACAGATATGCAAAACCCAAGACAAATAGCGAAGACAAAAACAAAGAAACAGCAATAACAACATTTTTTTAAAAAAAGAAAACGAATGGACAAATAACACCCATGAAAAATGGTAACAGCAAAACCAAACAAGCAAAAATATAAACTAACAAACAAACACATACAAAACAGAAACAAAAACAAAGAAAACAAAAAACAAGAGCACAACTAGTCAAAAAAAAAAAAAAAACCCAAAAATGAAATCAAACAAAGGTAAAACTAACAAAAACAAAAAAACAAGAAACAAAATCAAAGCAGAATGTAAACTAAGAAAAAGAAAAGAAAACGTAAAACAAACACACAAAAAATTTAAAAAATTAAAACCAAAACAGAAGACAGAAAATAAAAACAAAACAAAAAGTGAAGTAAAAATAAATAAATAAAAAAGATTAATTTTTTTAAAAAAATTAAAAAACACTAAAGATAAAAAACATCAACAGAACAAAACATAAAAAGTAATAGTAATAATAGTATTTTTCTGGAGTCTCAGCTGTCAGTGTCCTTGACCCCACCATGAGCCACAGCCAACCTCCACCTCCCCAAGAGACCCTCTGATACCTCTATGTAGGTCCCTGTACCTGTAGTGGGCACTGTGGAGGCAGCTCAGACTCTGACCTGGCCCAACTCCCATGTGTACTTGCCCTAATATCCACGACTACTAAAGCTAGACCTGTCTCAGTTGTGGGAACACTCATAGTTCATTCAGATATGCCATAGATCCAGGGTTTATGAAGCCAATCACAGGGATTTAGCCTGTGGCTTGTGCAGCTGCCTGGAAAGATTTTGATTCCTCTTCCTTAGTCACCCCAGCCCTGGAGCTCAGCTGTGGTTTTAGCCTCACCACGGCATGTGGGCTACCCACAGTGCTTTTCTCCTGAGGCTGCCCTGGAGCACTCAGGTCTGCCCCAGTGAGGACAGGGCATGGAGGTAGCATGGCTGCCAGGGTCGTGGAAGCCCTAGCAGTGACAGGTGTGCAAGGGGGTCAGTGGCCACGAAAGATTCAGTCTTGCCAGTGAGGAGGTGTGTGGGGAAGCTGAATGCCATGGGCGTGAGAGATCCAGCCCTAGTAGGAGACTTTCCTAGAACTCAGAGACCATAATGAGAGGATCAATGGCAGCTTTTCCTAGTGCCTGGTGACAGGCATGCAAAGGCCAGCCATGATGGAGGCCTTTCCTAGTGTTTGGCCACAGGCATGTGAGGACCAGCCCTATTAGGGGCTTTTCCTAGTGCCTGGAGACAGGCACACGTGTGCCAGCCTCAGCAGGGACCTTTCCTAGTGCCTGATGGCAGGTGCATGAGGGCCAGCTCTGGCAGGGCCCTTTCCTAACACCTGGGGGAGAAGGGGCTGGTGCATGGGAAGAGAGAGGCTGCAATGGTGGCTCCACCCCTGTACGTCTTTCAACAGTGGTGGCACTTTGCTTCTATGGTAAACTGGCTTTCCTCTATAAGCATTCCCAATTGCAGATTTCCTTCCTCCTATTTCCTCAGGCTGTCTCCTTACAGTCAACACCAGTCCTCTCTCTGGGTTTGCTCTCCAATCCCCATGTTCTAGCTCCCAGCACTCATGCACACTGGTGGACACATGCCCCAGTCTGGGACACTCAGGGTTGTGGCATGTACTGTCTGTGTAGGTCTCACTCTGTCCTGTCTGCTACAGACTTGCCTTTTCACCCTCCTCTGACAACCTCAGATGCTCCCCTTCTGTCCCAACTGATTTCCCCATTGGTGAGGGAGATTCCTCAGATGTTAAGCTCTCCTCTTCCTCAGCTCCCACTAGGGGCACAGGTCCCATCCCCTTCCTCTCCTCTTCTTTTTCTCTTCTTTTTTCTTTCATCCTACCCAGTTACTTGTGGATCTTTCCTGTCCTTTCCTGTGTCCAACGTCTTCTGCTCGTGTTCAGTCAGTGCTCTCTGAGAATTGTTCAATCTGTAGATGAATTCTTGATTCATTTGTGAAGAGAGATAAACCCCATATCCTCCTACTTCTCCGCCATATTGAAATCCTTCTACTTTCAGATTTTAATGAGAATAAGTTCTCAATTTTACTATTTATACCTCAATCTAGTACTTGCTTTTGTGGAACCATACCGAAGAGATAGGAATAATGATTGAATTTCTTAATGGTCCTGGAGTAGTAGTCAGGTCTCCCATTCTCCCTCTTCCATTTTTCTGAAAAGAACCATCAGGTCCGAGAATGAGTAGCCAAACTCTGTAAGTGGCTTCCCCAGAGAAGGGACTCTCTTCTCACACTCTTGCTCAGACTTTGTCCAATCTTCTTCCCATACACACATTGCTTGATTATTGATACTTGCAATTTCATTAGTCAAAACATCTCTATTTTGTTTGTACAAATTATCCACTAAAAGCTGCTCTTAGATACACATGCCTTAATGTAAATGAATTCCTAATGTTTCACAAAAAGCTGGTCTATGAGATAGGGGCTGTGGACACTGACCACCATAAGAATGAGGAGAGGACAGAAACCCATAAAAAACATCAGAGATAAGAGTGATGGAGATCTGAGAGGCTGTCAATGTCAACAAAGATATGGACTTAATTCACTATTTTGCCAGACACACTCTTCTTTTATTCTAAAATTCAAATTGGGAAATTTCCACCAGAACCACTTGTTCAGTGCTGCTTGTTGAAAAATATATACAGATATTAGTCCATGACTGATGCTGGCTAACATGGAGTCAAAGAAGGAAGAAGACAGTGAAGGACACAGTAGGAGATTCATTACAGGATGATATATAGTGTGACATTTAGATTTTGTTTTTAAATTGGTTTACAATGCTTCATGTTTGTTTTTTTTTTCTTCTTCTTACTTTCACACATTTTCCCAAATATGCTAACACAGTGTCCACCAGTCTTGATCTCCCTAACTGTTAAGGTAAGTGCATAAGAATCAGAGATTAAAAAAAAAAAAAATAGTCTCTAATATATGAAATTTAGGAACATGTGCCAGAAAAGAAGTGACCAGGTTTTGAATCAGTCTGATATCCCTGCAGCATCCTCAGATTGCCTTCTGTTTCATTCTTAGTTCCTTTAACAACCCCCACCTATTTCCCAGTGCCAACTTTTTCCTCATAGTAGCAGAGCCTGGGAGATTATATCCATCAGAAAGGAAAATAAATTTCATCCTTCAACAAAAAGTTGATGCAAGAGCCTGCTATCAAATAAAACTGGGAAAAATGCCTCTCAAGTCACTGATCAGTTAATAAAATAATTAATCGGTGAAGAGCAAAATACCATTTTCAAATGGAAATGTTGAAGAAAGATCACTGGATGTGAGGAGCCAGCATCATAACTGTGCTACTAATTACAACCCTGGTCTTCAGGTAGTCACTTATTGGAGTGGGTAGGGCATGGTCAGGCTCATGTACTCTCATGAAGTAGAAGAAGATAAATGTTCTCTAGTGTCTGTTTTCTTTTTTGTATGATTTCATGAGTTTTCATTGGAGAATAGCATTCATTTCTGTGGGTTCTACCAACATTCCAAGACCTGGCACCCCTTGTCTCTCGTGTCCTTGCTTGCCTGTTGTGGGATAAATTCTCTGTAACACTCCCTAGCTGTTGCAGTTGGAATTCACTCCAGTAGTAGCTGTTGCTACAAAAATAATAGCTGCTAACAACTGAAAGAACTATCTCTCATTAAGATATTCATTGTATTGAATTCTTAAATATGATTCTGAGGAATGATTTTTGAGACAGCGATCAACAGTGGAATAATTATTTCTGATCAGAGACCACTTCCCCTTAAATCACATCAGTTCCACTTCCTGCTAAAGCCAATCATGCTTAAATGACTCAGCTAAATTCATCCCTTGTCCCCATTTAACCAGCCTTTATTTCCTCGTTTGTTCATCCAAATATGTTAATGATTACTCATGCACAGTGTTCCCAGTCATGCGTGTGCTTGGTATGCAGGAGAGAAGATACAATTCCTATCCTAAGGAAACTGCAGGTTTCTAACAACTAGCCTCTTCTGAAAGTGAAGAGGAAATTTAATATTTTCTAATTTGACCTCTTTGATCCTCCAAGTTGTCAGAAAATCATGTATGGAGGGTGGAGGAAAAAAGAAAAAGGTAACATAGAGTCAACAAAACATTTTTTATTGAGTGTGTAGGTTCACTGGTGACTCATCCTGCCTCTTAACTTGTGAACTAACAGATGGTGACTTTGGTCAAAGGCCCAGCTGGAACACTTTCCTTGGCCCTCTGCAAGATCGAGCTTGATCAAATACTGACTTGTATGTCACTATCTAAGTTCAGGGAAGTTCTTGGATTAAGGTGGGTCTTGAAGAGTTAGATTAGCAACAGGCTAAAAGGAGGGCATTCCAAGTGGGCCAGTGGGAACATCACATGTGGGATTCAATGTTGCACAAATGTGGGAAGAGACATATGGTTAATGATCTATTTCATCTTGAGAATGTAGGACTCTAACCTCTGTGGGGACCAGGCAGATCATATAAATGATTAAAGAGCCAAGGATAAGAACTAGAGGCTAATTGGCCCATACCAGAATTTGAGCTCACCATGGAGGAAGTGTTCTATTGGTCAAGAGAATTTAGAAAGTTGCTTTTTGTCTTTGTATGCGTATAATCTTCCTATTTAAAATGGTGATCATGTAGTTCTGTTTTTAAATCCTTGTGGTGCAAACATAAGACAACTGCTGCATGGATCTTTTCTAAACACTACCAGTTTGTTATTTTGTGTCTTCACAAAGGCATTAAGATTAGACTGACAGACTTTTTAACAGTTTTTTCAAGATGTCTTTCAAGGGGGTTAAAAAATTCCAAGTAGAGAGATAAACTAGAATGATGCTACTTGGAATTTATGTAAAAAACGATAAAACAGAAAACCAGAGAGAAATCCCTGAGAAGAAATTGTTCTATTGAAAAAACATCTGACATTTATTATGGGTGATATTTCCACAATTTACAGTGATTAGCTTTGAGGTAGAAAACAGAGGCATATCGGGCTATTAAGATATGTTAAAGGGCTTTTTCTCCCTTTATTTTTCTAAAAAATGCCAAGTAATTTTATGGTGTCCATAACTTGTTTATGCATTTCAGAACATTGACCTCTTGGGAGAAATAACGTTTATTTGGGTGAAGTTGTAAAATGCACACATTGTATCTGAAAACCTAAATGTGACAAGTTGTTTTTATCTTTTTTTTAAATCAAACATTTCTGAAGAAAAATAATTCTCATTTTTATAGCTAGAAACAAGGTATCACAATGAGGATAGTGCTTTTCAATTATGAAAAATGATGCCAAGAATGACTGGAAAAGATAAATTCTCCACACACGCTCACAAAATATAACAAATTTTATGCCATGTGCATCTATTCTCCTAAGATGGCCTTAAGTTACAAGAAAACATATGTTTTCCCACAGAGGATAGAGTCCAGACTGCTTGAGTTAAATATCAGATTTTGCTTTCTACAAGGTTCCATAGTTATAAATATTCACTATAGTGCCATGAAATCACACCATAAATCTATATAAACCACCTCCTTTTATATTTATTATTTGGGAGCATAGGAAAAGCTTAGAATTAGAAGCAGCATCTACCTAGTCTGTTAAGAGGGAAAAGCTTGTAATAATTTTTTTTAAACAAACTCAATTTGGCATATTATATATAGTGGGAATGTATTAACCCAATTATAATAGCCATAACTGGAAGATGTTTCTTACCTGATAAAGAAATTATTTAACTGCTAATTGGTTTATCTATGAATTCACATGGTATAATTATCTTTATTTCAAAAATATCAGACAAATTTAGCAGTATTTATTTTGTCAGTCAAAAATCTCAAAATTTGGGATACTATGGAAATACATAATAAAAGTGTAGGATATGGTTGCTACCCTTAGGACCAGCTTCCCAGTAAAACCATATTAAAGTAAAGTCTCTTTGACTACCCAGGTTCTCATTCAAACACCTTGTGTGTCTTTGGGACAGTCTCATTCTTTTCCCAGATTCTCTGCAGGAGAGAACTTATCGCAAGATCACTCATTCATTTCCATTATACAAATTGCTGTCCAAATAGGCTTTCAAATTATTACTATTGACCAAAAATTATTCAGTCAATTAGAAAGAAATTAAAATTTTCATTCTGACCAAATTGAGAATTATAACCTGGGAACAGCATCTCAGAAAACCCTGAGAACCAATCCTCCTGTTGGAAGTCAAAGCACAGTTATATGAGTTTTTTGAGATGGAGGTTGTACATTAAATAATGTATCATTGATAGTTTACACAATACAGATCTAAGCACCATCATGGCCCCTTATCCAAGAAGGAATATTATCTTTTAAGGAGTTGTCTTTTTGGTGCTAGGAGAATGTTGCTTATGTGGATGGAGGAGATTTGGTCAATGCATAATGCAGACACACAGTACACCACAGTGGGGAGAGATGAGGCCAAAGGACAGAGAAAATCTTTTATGTTTAAATTCTTCTTGTTTTACTTTAAAATATGAATTTTACTTCACAATATTTATACTTCAGTGTGACTTTGTCACTCCCATTTTAAGGTATGTTTCTAATTGTGTAATGAAAAGCTTTGGTTTATGGAAATGGAATTTCAGTCATTAAAATAAAGAAAAAAAGGAGGAGGAAGAATTGCTCACAAGATGGCAGAGTAAAAGAACGTGAGCTCACCCCTTCTTACAAAAACACTAAAATCACAAGTAAATGCTGAACAACAATCAACAAACAAAATGATAGAACCTACCAAAAAAGATATGCTATAAACAAAAACAAAGAAGAAGCCACAATGAGACAGTAGGAGTGGCACAACTGTGATAAAATTGAATCCCATATCCACTGGATGGGCGAACCACCAACTGGAAAATAATTATATTATATCACAGAAATTCTCCCACAGAAGTGAAAGTCCTGAGCCCCACATCAGGCCTTCCAGCCTGAGGATCTGGCAATAGGAGGAAGAGCCCCCAGAAAATCTGGCTTTGAAGGCCAGTGGGGTTTGATTGCAGGAATTCCACAGGACTGAGGGCAACAGAAACTCCACTTTTTGAGGGTTCACACAAGGTCTAGTGTACACCAGGACTCAGGGGAACAAAGCAGTGACTTCATAAGAGACTGGGCCAGACATAGCTGCTAATATTGGAGGTTCTTCTGTGGAGGCAGTGTGGCAGATGTGGCTCACTGTGGGGACAAAGACACTGGCAACAGCAGCACTGGGAAGTAGTCATTGGTGTTAGCCCTCCTGGAGGCTGCCATTTCCCCAAGACCTAGCTCCACCCAACAGCCTATAGGCTGCAGTACTGGGACAATTCAGGCCAAACAACCAAGAAGGTGAGAACACAGCCCCACTCATCAGCAGACAACTGGCTAAAACTATTTCTGACCATGGGCCTGCCTACCAGAGAGGTAGGCTCCACCTGCAACTGAGCAGGAACAAATTCATCACATCAGGAAGCCTGCACAAGCCTCTTAGACAAATTCATCCACCAGAGGACAGACAGCAGAAGCAAGAAGAACTACAACCATGCAGGCTGTGGAACCAAGACCACAAACACAGAAAGTTAGACAAGATGAGATGGCAGAGGAATATGTCCCAGGTGAAGGAACAAAATAAAACCCCAGGAAAACAACTAAGTGAAGAAGAGATAGGCAATCAACCATAAAATGACAGTGAAGATAATCTAAGATCTCTGAAAAAGAAGGGAGACACAGATTGAGAAGATACAATAAATGTTTAACAAAGGCCTAAAAGAATTAAAGATAAACACAGATGAACAATATAATAACTGAAATGAAAAATACACTAGAAGGAATCAATAGCAGAGGAACTGAGGCAGAAGAATAGATAGGTGGCCTGGGAGACAGAATGGTGGAAAACACCACTGTGGAACAGAATACACAAAAAATAATGAAAAGAAATGAAGACTGTCTAAGAGACCCTGGGAAAACAAATGCACCAAAATTCACATTATAGGGTCCCAGAAGGAGAAGAGAGAGAGAAAGGACCTGCAAAAATATTTGATGAGATAATAGCTGAAAACTTCCCTAACGTGGGAAAAGAAATAGTCACCCAAGCCCAGGAAGCACAGAGAGTCGCAGGCAGGATAAAGCCAAGGAGGAACACATCATGATGCATAGTAATAAAAGTGACAAAAATTAAAGACAAAGAAAAACTATTAAAAGCAACAAGAGAAAAGCAACAAATAACATACAAGGGAACTCCCATAAAGTTATCAGCTGATTTCTGAGCAGAAACTCAGCAGTACAGAAGGGAGTGGCAAAATATATTTAAAGTGTTGAAAGGGAAGACGCTACAAGCAAGAATAGTCTACCAAGCAAGGCTCTCATTCAGATTTGATGGAGAAATCAAAAGCTTTCCAGACAAGCAATAGCCAAGAGAATTCAACAACACTAGACCAGTTTTGCAACAGATGCTAAAGGAACTTCCCTAAGCAGTAAAGAAAAGGCCATTACTAGCAACAAGAAAATTAGAAATGCTCACATGTAAAGGCAAACATAAAGTAAAGGTAGGAAATCATCTGCACACAAATAAATATCACACCTAGCAATTCTGAGAAGAGTGCACAAATTCAGGATATTGGAAATACATTTGAAATTAAAAGAGCAGCAAATTAAAACAATCTTCTTTATATATATACTGTTATATCAAATCATCGTGGTAAAAGCAAACTAAAAATCCACAATAGAAACACACACGAAAAAGAAAAAGTAACCCAAACACAACACTAAAGTGAGTCATCACATAACAAAAGAACAAAAGAGGAAGGGAAGAAAAAAAACTTACAAAAATCTACAATACACACACACAAAGATCCAAACAAAAAACTAAAGTTAGTCATCAATGCACAAGAAAAGAGAACAAAAGAGGAAGGGAAGAAAAAAGACCTACAAAAACAAATCCAAAACAATTAGCAAAATGGTAATAAGAATAAACATATTGATAACCACCTTAAATGTATATGGATTAAATGCTCCAACCAAAAGACATAGACTGGCTGAATGGTACAAAAACAAGACCTGTATATATGCTGTCTACAACAGACCCACTTCAGATCTAGAGATGTATAAAGACTGAAAGTGAGGGGATGGAAAAAGGTATTCCATGCAAATGAAAATGAAACGAAAGCTGGAGTAACAATACTCAAATCAGAAAATGTAGACTTTAAAATAAAGACCATTACAAAATACAAAGAAGGACACTACATAATGATCGAGGGATCAAACCAAGAAGGTGATATAACAATTGTAAATATATATGCACCCAACATAAGAGCACCCCAATATATAAGGCAGATACTAACAGCCATAAAAGGAGAAATTGACAGTAACACAGTAACAGTGGGGGACTTTAATACACCACTTTCATCAATAGATTATACAAAAAGAAAATCAATAAGGATACACAAGCTTTAAATGACACATGACACCAGATGGACTTAATAGATATTTATAGAGCATTCCATCCAAAAGCAGTAGAAAACACATTCTTCTCAAGTGTACATCAAACATTCTCCAGGACTGACGACATGCTGGGCTGCAAAGTGAACCTCGGTAAATTTAAGAAAATTGAAATCATATCAAGCAAGTTTTCTAACCACAATGCTATGAGATTAAAAATCAACAACAGGGGGCTTCCCTGGTGACGCAGTTGTTGAGAGTCCGCCTGCCGATGCAGGGGACATGGGTTCGTGCCCCAGTCTGGGAAGATCCCACATGCTGTGGAGTGGCTGGGGGCCCATGAGCCATGGCTGCTGAGCCTGCACATCTGGAGCCTGTGCTCCACAACAAGAGAGGCCACACAGTGAGAGGCCCACATACTGCAAAAAAAAAAAAATCAACAACAGGAAAAAAGCTGTAAAAAACCCTAACACATGGAGGCTAAACAACATACTACTAAACAACCAATGGATCACTGAAGAAATCAAAGAAGAAATCAAAAAATACCTACAGACAAATGAAAATGACAATCCAAAACCTATGGGATGCAGCAAAAGTAGTTCTAAGAGGGAGGTTTATAGCTATAAAATCTTACCTCAGGAGGCATGAAAAAATCACAAACAACCTAACCATACACTTAAAGCAACTAGAGAAGGAAGAAAAAACAGAACTCAAAGTTAGTAGAAGGAAAGAAACCATAAAAATCAGAGCAGAAATAAATGAAAAAGAGATGAAAATATCAATATCAAAGATCAATAAAACTAAAAGCTGGTTCCTTGGAAAAATAAACAAATTTGATAAACCTTTAGCCAGACTCATCAAGAAAAGAAAGGAGAGGGCTTAAATCAATAAAATTAGAAATGAAAAAGGAGAAGTTACAACTGACACCACAGAAATACAAAGAATAATGAGACTACTACCAGCAAATATATGCCAATAAAATAGACAACCTGGAAGAAATGGACAAATTCTTAGAATGATACAATCTCCCAAGGCTGAACCATGAAGAAGTAGACAATATGAACAGACCAATCACAAGTACTAACATTGAAACTGTGATTAAAAAACTCTCAACAAACAAAAGTGCAGGACCAGATGGCTTCACAGGCAAATTCTACAAAACATTTAGAGAAGAGCTAATACATATCCTTCTGACACTGTTCCAAAAATTGCACATGAAGGAATACACCCAGACTCATTCTATGAGCCCACTGTCAACCTGATACCAAAACAAGACAAAGATAAAACAAAAAATGATAATTGAAGGCCAATGTCACTGATGATCATAGATTCAAAAATTCTCAAAGAAATACTGCAAATCCAAATCCAACAATCATACACCATGATCAAGTGAGATTTACCCCAAGGATGCAAGTATTTTTCAAGATCCTCAAATCAATCGGTGTGATATACCACATCAACAAGTTGAAGAATAAAAACCATATTATCATCTCAATAGATTCAGAAACAGCCTTTAGCAAAATTCAACATTTATTTATGATACAAACTCTCCAGAAAGTGGGCATAGAGGGAACCTACCTCAACATAATAAAGGTCATATATGACAAACCTACAACTAACAACATACTCAACAGTGAAAAGCTGAAAGCATTTCCTCTGAGATCAGGAACAAGACAAGGATGTCACTTTCACCACTTTTATTCAACATAGTTTTGTAAGTCCCAGTCACAGCAATCAGAGAAGAAAAATTAAAAAAAAAAAAAAATAGAATCCAAATTGGAAAAGAAGTAAAACTTTCACTGCTGATGACATGATACTATACATAGAAAATCCTAAGATGCCACCAGAAAACTACCAGAGCTCATCAATGAATTTGATGAAGCTGCAGGATACAAAATTAAAGCACAGAAATCTGTTACATTTCTATACACTAAAAATAAAAGAACAGAAAGAGAAATTAAAGAAGCAATCCCATTTACCATTACATCAAAAAGGATAAAGTACTTAGGAATAAACTTACCTAAGGAGCTAAAAGACCTGTACTCTGAAAACTATATGAAGCTGATGAAAGAAATCAAAGATGACACAAACAGATGGAAAGATATACCATGTTTTTGGATTGGAAAAATAAATATTGTCAAAACGACTATATTATCCAAGACAATCTACAATGTCATTTTTCACAGAACTAGAAAAAAAAATCTTAAAAGTTATATGGGGAAACAAAAGATCCTGAATAGTCAAAGCAATCTTGAGAAAGAAAAATGGAGCTGGAGGAATCAGGCTCCCTGGCTTCAGACTATACTGCAAAGGTAGAGTCATCAAAACAATATGGTACTGGAACAAAAGCAGAAGCATAGATCAATGGAACAGGATAGAAAGCCCAGAAATAAACCCACACACCCCTAGTCAATTAATGTATGACAAAGGAGGCAAGACTATACAATGGAGGAAAGACAGTCTCTTTAATAAATAGTGCTGGGAAAACTGGGCAGCTACATGTCAAAAAATGAAATCACAACATTCTTTAGCAGCATACACAAAAATAAACTCAGAATGAATTAAAGACCTAAGCATAAGACTGGATACTATAAAAATCTTAGAGGAAAACAAAGTCAGAACACTCTTTGACATAAATCACAGCAAAATCATTTTTGATCTGTCTTCCAGAATAATAAAAATAATAACAAAAATATACAGATGGGACCTAATAAAACTCAAAAGCTTTTGCACATCAAAGGAAACCATAAACAAAACAAAAAGACAACCCACAGAATGGGAGAAAATATTTGCAAATGATGGGATCAACAAGGGATTTGTCTCCAAAATTTACAAACAGCCCATGTGGTTCAATATTAAAAAGACAATCAACCCAATCCAAAAATGGGCAAAAGACCTAAATAGATATTTCTCCAAAGAAGACATACCGATGGCCAAGAGAGACATGGAAAGATGCTCAGCATAGCTAACCATTAGAGAAATGCAAATCAAAACTACAATGAGATATTATCTCACACCAGTCAGAATGACCATCATCAAAAATAATCTATAAACAATAAATGCTGGAAAGAGTATTGAGAAAAGGGAATCCTCCTACACTGTTGATGGGAGTATAAATTGGTACAGGCACTATGGAGAACAGTATGGATGTTCCTTAAGAAACTAAAAACAGAGCTACCTTATGATACAGCAATCCTAATCCTGGGCATATATCCAGAGAAAAACATGTTTTGAAACTATATATGTACCACAATATTCATTGCACAGCTGTTTACAACAACCAAGACATGGAAGCAACCTAAATGTCTATTGATAGATGAATTGAATTGATAAAGAAGATGTGGTACAGTGGAATATTATTCAGCCATTAAAAAGAATGAAATGGGGCTTCCCTGGTGGCGCAGTGGTTGGGGGTCCACCTGCCGATGCAGGGGTCAAGGGTTCATGCCCCAGTCTGGGAGGATCTCATGTGCCGTGGAGCGGCTGTGCCCGTGGGCCATGGCCACTGAGCCTGCACGTCTGGAACCTGTTGCTCCATGGCGGGAGGGGCCACAATGGTGAGAGGCCCATGTACTGCAAAAAAACAAACAAACAAACAAAAAAAACAACAAAAATAAAGAATGAAACGATGTCATTTGCAGTGTCATGAATGGACCTGGAGATTATCATACTAAGTGAAGAAAGTCATACAGAGAAAGAGAAATATCATATGATATTGATTATATGAGGAATCTTAAAAAAAAAAAAAGATACAATTGAACTTACTTACAAAACTGAAACAGACTCACAGACATAGCAAATGAACTTATGGTTACCAGAGTGGAAGGGTTAGAGGTAGGGACAGATTGGGAATTTGAGATTGACATGCACTATACTTAACACTATATTGACACTACTATATTTAAAATAGATAACCAACAAGGCCCTATGTGTAGCAGAGGGAACTCTGCTCAATATTTTGTAATAACTTAAATGGGAAAAGAATTTGAAAAATAATAGATGCACATATATGTATAACTGAATTGCTCTGCTGAACACCTGAAACTAATACAACATTTTTAATCAACTATGCTCCAATATAAAATACAAATTAAAATAATAACATAATAAAATAAAAATAAAGTGGAAGTGAATATATTTGGGGTAAAAATAATACTTTTCAAAGTCCCCTAAAACCACTAAAAAATGTAGCTATTATATTACTATCATGTCATCCCCACTTGTCCTCAAGGAGCATGCGATTTAGAGATATGATTGATGTATGTAAAATAATTTTCAAACCAATTAATACATAATTAATTGTTGACTCTGTTGGGGAGGAAGAAAACTTTGGAAGGTTCTTCTGGCTGGTCTAAATATTAAATTGACATGAGAGAGATTAACAGGAAAAAATCAAGCAAAAATTTAATAACAAGTAAACATGGCAGAGACCCTAAAAAGCTGAGTAACTCACCAAAATGGCTGAAGTCCTTGCGTTCAATACCATCTTCATCTAAAGACAAAGGGGTATAGGGGTTTGGGATGTCAAAGGGGAGCAATTGATATGGAAATAGAAAAGCAAATATTTTGTAAATAAATGTTTGCTGGGTCATTCAGAGACAATAGGACACAGAAAGGAATTTTAGCAAACAGACTTTGCTATGTTCCTCTCTGTTCACCACACTTAGTTCATACTGCAGTTATCTACGGTGATAGTTCTATTCTTGTAATAGGCCCTCTATTTAAATTATTCAGGCAGTTTAGACAGAGGTCAGTTTCTTCCTGAGTCTTTCTTTGGGCCTTGATCATTTTCACCTCAAAATAATCTCCATGCCAGAGACACATGAATATTGAATATGCTTAGGACCAATTTTGTTTCCATTCTTTCCAACCCCCTATGTACCAAGTCCTTCAGGCTCCCTCAGTTTTCTCTGAAATATCTGTATTGTCTTTGAATTTAGAAGCTGTTAGAATCAGATCTAAGAAGCCATGACCATGTCTCACTTAGGCAGCTGTAAATGAATTCCATTAATTTATTAGTGAAACCTTGCACATTTCACTAAGTAAGTTCCAATCAATTTGAGAATGTTCTTCCAGGAAAAAATGTCCAGACACTAAAACAGACATCTGGAGGATATGTTAACTTTATTTTATTAAGTGACTTCACATGTCTTTTATACCATTATTTTAGTGTGGGATTTGCAAAACTAAATCCTTCAAGTAGCAAGTGTATCTATCTTTTCAGGTGTCATCAACAGTTAGGACAGCCACTGGAATCTTTTAAGAACACAAATGAAGAAGACTGAGTTGCTTTATCCTAGGAGTGAAGCAGGATTTATATTGTATTTCAAGATATTTTAGCTCTGTTGTTTCTCAAGAATGTTTTGTCCCTGCTTTGCATTCTGTGTATACAAACATGAATATGTGAGACTGTATCTCTGACTCTTCAACCCCACCCCATCTCTTTCTGTCTCTGTTTCTCTTAGTTGAAGAGAACTCCCATGTTTCTCATGTTAATAAATAAGACAAGCTGTTAGTCTTTATCTAATTACTAAACAAATGTTGCTTAAAGTAACAATAATTGAAACTATACACCTTTAAATATATTAACTAAAAAATAGAAAAATATTTTTCTATTTTTTGTGTATTTTATTATTTTTTTATACATCTTTATTGGAGTATAGTTGATTTACAATGTTGTTTTAGTTTCTGTTGTACAAAAAAGTGAATCAGCTATCCTGACACCATACAAAAAATAAACTCAAAATGGATTTAAGACCTAAATGTAAGGCCAGAAACTATCAAACTCTTACAGCATAACATAGGCAGAACACTCTATGACATAAATCAGAACAAGATCCTTTTTGACCCACCTCCTAGAGAAATGGAAATAAAAACAAAAATAAACAAATGGGACCTAATGAAACTTAAAAGTTTGCTTTTGCAAACTTTGCTTTTGCACCGCAAAGGAAACCATAAACAAGACAAAAAGACAACCCTCAGAATGGGAGAAAATATTTGCAAGTGAAGCAACTGACAAAGGATTAATCTCCAAAATATACAAGCAGCTCATGTAGCTCAATATTGAAAAATCATTTTTTCTTGTTAAAATTTAGTTTTTTTGAAAATTTGACCAAAAAATTAGGTGAAGTAAAAACAACAAAGGAACTCAACATAAGACAATATATCTTTAAGACTGAATCAACTCTCCTTTGTAAAATTTAATCATGAGCATTTTATGCTCATGAGTTTAAATAATTTAATTTAATTATCAGATTATTTAATTAAATTGAATTATTTAGAAATTTAAATAATAAAAAAAGTTTGTTCTGTAGGAAATTAATAACTGAAACCCATAAACTCAATTTAATTCTGTTTGGAAAATACTCAAGGAAATTTCATTAATATTAGTAAAATTTACATGAAAATATCTTTACAACGTCCTTAGAGTCAAAATATGAGCCCCGGTAGAGTGGATATCCTTAAATCCAACTTGGGATGGATTACAGATTTAAACATAACAGGCAAATAAATAAAGCTTTTATAAGAGAACTTAGGAAAAATATCATCAAGACCTCATAGTAGGTAAAAATTCTTAAACAGAATAGAAAAAGTCCTAATTATAGGAATTTAAAAAAAATATGTTCATCAAAAAATATCTCTAAGAGTGAAAAGGCAGTCCAATAGGAGAGGAAGAAGATCATTGAAAAGAATATGTTCAACAAAGGATTCATAACCAGAATATAGAAAGAATTTCTAACCATCAGTTTGAAAACTCAACCCAATGTAGAGATGAACAAAAGTCTTAAACAGGCACCTAATAAAAGAGGATATCCAAGTGACTGATAAACATGTAAAAATTAATCACAGGGAAATAAAAATTAAAACCATAATGCAATTTACCAGAACTCAGCACAATAATTAAAGTGAAATGTAGAGACAATATCAAACTGCTGACATGGATATGGAGTAACAATCTCTCATGTATTGCTGGTATAAGAGTAAATTGATACAACTGCTTTGGAAAATAGTTTAGAATATCTACTAAAGCTGAACATATGCATACCTTCTGACCCAACAAGTCTACTTGCATATCCAAAAGAATGCGCTTCTATCTATCAAAAGATATGTGAGAGGGAGGGCTGCCCTGGTGGCACAGTGGTTGAGAGCCCGCCTGCCTATGCAGGGGACACGGGTTCATGCCCCAGTCCAGGAAGATCCCACATGCCACGGAGCAGCTGGGCCTGTGAGCCATGGCCGCTGAGCCTGTGCATCCAGAGCCTGTGCTCCGCAATGGGAGAGGCCACAAGAGTGAGAGGCCCGCATACCACAAAAAAAAAAAAAAAAAAAAAAAAAAATTCCTGGGAAATAAAAATCTGGAAAAAAAAGAAAAAAGATATGTGAGAGAATTATTGACAATAACACTATTTATAATTACTTCAGAATGAAAACTACCCAAAAGACTATCAAGAATTAGAATGGATAAATATATTATCATATATTCACAAACAGCATACTTTATAACAACTAAAATGGATGAGCTCTGAATACATGAAACATTGTGGATGAACCTCACAGGCATATTATTGAGTGAAAGTAATTCTATAGGATTAGAAGTTAGGATAGCAGCAAAGTTAATCTATAGAATTAGAATTTAGGTTAGTGGTTTCCCTTAGTCTTGGTAGTGATCAGGAGACATGGACATGGAGGTCCCTTCCACAGTCTGACATGTTCTGTTTCTTGATCTGTGTGACAATTACATGTGTGTTCACTTTTTTTAAAAGTATATGAGAATGATTTCTATACTTTTCTTGGAAATTGAGTATGATTTGAGTACTTTTCTTGTATTCATGCTATATCTCTAAAGTGGAAAACAAAACAAAACGTACTGAAATTAATATATTCTAAATGTCCCCTCACTCTACCCTCCAATATCTGTCCTAGGAGAATATAAGAATAAATATCTATAATCCCTGAGGAAGAAACATTCTATAACAATTCCTCTCCCTTCCCAATTAAGGTAGATGCCTGGAGTCTACAATGGGAAGTACAATTAAGTTGAACTTATTTTTCTACTAAAGAAGGAAAATGTTAGGGAGAAGCGTCTATGAAAAATTTCTGACATCTTCCCAAAAGAAGAAGTGCTACAACATCCTGAGCCCTGGAGAATGTGTGTCCTGTAAGAAGACCTCTTTTATTGTCATGGCAAGGAGAAAGGGGTGAGTGAGGAACTCCAGAAAGACAGTTGCAATACTCCCTAAAGCTAGAAGTCATTGAAGCATTGCAAGGCCAGGAAAGGGGTAAGAGGAAGAGATGTACAAAGAAAATTTTCTGTGGTAAACTTTGAATAGTTAAAATATGATGAAAAGAGATCTAATATCCTTGGGTGGAGAGCTGCAAAACTGCAAAAAAGTTATGAAGAAGGTTGTAGTGAACCACTCCTAACTGTCCACTGAAGACAATTTCCAATGGCCATAAAGTCAAACTGTATATTCTAAAATATTTATATCTGAAAATAAGGATTTATAATTATGTGAAGCATATACATGAGCACCCAATCATATTCTTAAAGTATAACTTTCCCATTTGTTTGTAGAATGACTTGGCCTCCAAGATTTGCTTTTTACAGTGGTTGGCACATGAGAGCCTTTGTAAACCATCCTGAGAATCCAGGGTTTTGGCCACGTAGGAACCTTACCATGATGCATAGTACTTTCTGAAAAAATAAACTATCAGAACAAGTGAGTTCTTGATAGAGAGTTTTCCATAGGAACCTAATCATATATTTTTTTAATGACCAGAATGCAAAAACAATATTGAAACACTTGATATAGTCCATTTTCATTTATTGACAGTATCTCACTCTCTTCTAAATTCCTCCTTCCCTTTTGTGATCTCACTAACCTATGACAGTTCTAATACCTACTGAGTGGAAAATTGAGACAATTATTCAGATAATTTAGGCTAAAATAATAGCATACAGCATAGTTGACTGTATTATTTTTTACAATATTGATTTTATTGATAATAATAAATAACTGAATAACTTTAATAACTGTTCACTTGATCTTGAAATTCACACACAAAGACAGCTTCCAGTGATTATCAAACAAAAGATGAAATTTTCAAGTCTTTTTGGAGCATTCAATTTCTTTTTGTCCTATAACATGACAGTGAGGCTTTATTTTCATGGCCCTGTCAATCACTGCATTCAGAGGCAGGCTGAAATTTTTTCTTGAAGCTCTTGCCCTTTCTAGACAATGAGGAATTACTTGACCTGAGCCTGGTCAATGTTGTATCAGAAGAGATATTTGTGAAAACTAATGATAACCTCAGGTATGCTTCAACATTTACATTTCCTACTAATACATCCTCCTCCTGAAAAAGCTGGATATGTGCATATTTAGATAATTTTTATTAGCTAATGAATTAGAATACAGTGAAAATGAACACCTTCCAAATCACTAGTTTACATACTCAATTAAAACTCTGTAACCTTCATTTAATATGCAAAATAATGATCTTGCGATTTGGGGATTAGAGAACTTTTGTTAGGGAGCTAGAAAATGCTGATATCATGAGCTTCTTTTACAGATTTTGTGAATCATATATATGGAAACAGTTGTTCTATATGTTTTAAAGGTTTGAGACAGAGAAAGAGGGGCCCAGGCTTTGGGAAAAGTGACAATTTTTCAAATCTCCTCCACTTATATGTTAACTTTAGTCTCCAAAAAAAAAAAAAAAAAAAAAAAAACACCTGAAAATGAGGTCCTGTCTCCTTAATCAGGAGATAAAAAGTTCTCCAGGAGTTATAGATGGGGACATGTGTCAGAGACCACATTATAAGTTGGGGATAATGAACCCCTGTGTTTTGCCAGAACTTCTCACTTAAGAAGAAATGTGTCTGTACTTGTTCAAACCTTTCTTGGTATTGTTTAATGCTTTAAAGTATATTCAGTGTATTTAAACACATGTTTTTAATTCCTCGTTGCTGTTCCATGAGTTAGGAAGGTTAGCTTACAAACTTCATTTTTAAGTGGAAATACTGAGTTCCAAGTGACCTGAGGGCTCAAGACTCTGTGTCCAAAGTCACACAGAGTAGAAATGGTAACTCTTGACTAGGTACTGCCTGAGTCTCCTTGGGCCTGCTGTCTGATGTCTTAACAAAATGCCAAAGTGTGACTCACTCCATGTAGTCACGTGTGGCATTATATGAAGGAAAGAAAAACAATGAGGCTGGAAGTGGGGAGGGCTTGCTTATTCTGTACTCACCATTTCAGAGTCAAGGGCACATCTCATATATTTTCTTTCTCAACTATGGTTATGGATATTGATGTGAAATGGTTTTGTGGTGGTGGTGGTTGTGTTTTTAAAGTCATGTTCCTTTGTGGCCTATAAAATATGCAGAAATATATTTTTGATATATACAGATAATACAATTTACATGTGTCATGTTATCTTTATCCTTTTGATTACTTGACTGGATGAATTAGAAATTCAATAAACCAGATTAAGAAAAATTAATTGATCAAAATATATTTGTTTAGCACCTGGTTCTGTGTTACATAGTGTGCAAGATACAGAAAAATCTGAAATATGGTTCCAATCCTGGTACTGACCATATTTTATGAGGTGAGATATTCATGCATGAAACCAAGAACAAATGAAATTCTAAAATACTTTATTGACAGTAAGGATGAAGTGAGAAATCAGTATGATAAGAACCACTATCAGATAGAGGCTAAATGCAGGAGCCCTGGAGCTAGACTGTCCAGATTCAAACCCTAGTTCCACCAGTCTCTAGCTCTGTGGCCTCACTTTTAGCCTCCCTTTACCTCAGTTTTCTTATGTGCCAAATAGAGATAATAATGTCAGTGATTAGAGCAACTGTGAAGATTAAATTAATTAAAATATATAATAAAGAAATCAAGATGGCAGAGGAGTTGGAAGATGTGGAGTTCATCTCCCTCTACAAATGCATCAAGAATACATCTACAGATGGAAAAATTTTCACAGAACAGCAGCTGAACAGTAGCAGAAGACCTCAGACACCAGAAAGGACAAAAAAGATCCCCACATAACCAGGTAGGATAAAAGAAAGAAGGGATAAAGAAGAAGAGAAGAGGTGGGATGGGATCTGTGCACCTGGGAGGGGAGCTGAAGCAGAGGAGATGATCCCACATCTGGGGAAGCTCCCTCACTGACAGGGAAATCAGTTGAGAGAGAAGGGGAGTATCAGAGAAGGACTAAACAACTGGCCTTTGGCAGACAGAACAGAGTGAGACCTACACAGACAGTCCATGCCACAGCCCTGCACACCCCAGACTGAGATGTGTGTCCACTGGTGCACACGGGCTGAGAGCTGGAACATGGGGATTGGAGAGCAAGCCCTGGGGAGGACAGCTGTTGGCTGTGAGGTGACAGCCTGAGGGGTTGAGAGGGAGGTAATCCACAATGAGGAATTCTTGTGGAGGAAACCCAGACTGCCATAGAAGAAAGGCACCACTGTTGAGTGATATGCAGGTGGTGGAGCTGTCATTGCAGACTCTCTCTCCCCACACGTTGGTCTCCTGTCCCACCAGGCATTAAGAAAAGCCCCTACCAGGGCTGAACTTCTTGTGCCTGCCACGAGGCACTAGGAGAAGCCTCCACCAGGGCTGACCTTCTCACACCAACCACCAGGTGATAGGAAAGGCTCCCACTAGGGCTGCATTGTTCACAGTTTTCCATGCACCTGTCACCACCAGGGCCCTAACGACCACAGCAGCTGTGCCACCTCCACACCCTGCCCTCACAGGGACAGATTCAAGTGCTCCAGGGCAGCCTCGAGAGCACACTCCTGTGCGTGGCCCACACACAAAGGTGGGGTGAAAACCACAGCTGAGCACCAGAGGTGGGGCGACTAAGGAAGAGGAAAAAAAATCTTTCTGTGCACAGACGACAGATTAACACCCCACAATTGGCTTGGTAAACCCTGCATCTATGGAATATCTGAATGGACAACGAGTATTCCCACAACTGAAACTGGTCTAGTTCTAGTAGCTATGGACTTTCAGGACTAGTACAAATGGGAATTGGGCCAGGTCAGAGTCTGAGCTGTCCCCACTGTTCCCACAGCAGGTACAGAGAACCTACATAGATGTATTAGAGGTCCTCCTGGGGAGATGGAGGTTGGCTGTGACTCTTAGTGGGAGCAAGAACACAGACAGCTGACACTCTAGGAAAATAATTATTACTATTTTTTAATGTGTTGTTTTGTTCTATTGTTGTGTTTTTTAAATTTGTTGTTACTTTAATTTTCATTTAGTTTTTTAAATTTTTTAATATATTTTTATTTGTTATATTTCTATTTCTACTTTACTTTTTTTGTTCTATATTCTTCCTTGTTTTCTTTCTTTGTTCTAATTTGTTTTTATATTTTATTTTGTTCTATTTGTTCTTACCCTTTTTTTTTTGTCATTTTTCAATTGCTTTTTTGTGTGTGGGGGGGTGGTATGTAGGCCTCTCACTGCTGTGACCTCTCCTGCTGAGGAGCACAGGCTCTGGATGCACAGGCTCAGCGGCCATGGCTCACAGGCCCAACCACTCTGTGGCATGTGAGATCTTCCCGAACCGGGGCACAAACCCGCGTCCCCTGCATCAGCAGGCAGACTCTCAACCACTGCGCCACAAGGGAAGCCCTCTATTGCTTCTCTATGTTTGTTTTGTTTCCTTCATGTTTTCATTCAGTTTGCATTCTGCTTTTTTTAAAAAATTATTTTTCATTTTTATAAATTTTGTTGTCAATTATTTGATTTCATTTGGGATTCTTTTGATTGGTGGTTCTCTTGTTTTTCGTTTTCTCTATTTTTGGTTTTTATTTTGTACGTGAGTGTGCTTCCTTCTTGTTGTTGGTTTTTTGTTTTTGATTTTGTTTGGTTTTGCTTTTATCATATGTCTGGAGTTATGTATGTCCGTTTCTTTATTTTTTATTTTACTTTTTTTTTAACATCTTTATTGGGGTGTAATTGCTTTACAATGGTGTGTTAGTTTCTGCTTTATAACAAAGTGAATCAGCTATACATATACATATGTTTCCATATCTCTTCCCTCTTGCGTCTCCCTCACTCCCACCCTCCTTATTCCACCCCTACAGGTGGTCACAAAGCACCAAGCTGATCTCTCTGTGCTATGTGGCTGCTTCCTACTAGCTATCTACCTTACATTTGGTAGTGTATATATGTCCATGCCTTTCTCTCACTTTGTCACAGCTGACCCTTCCCCTTCCCCATATCCTCAAGTCCGTTCTCTAGTAGGTCTCTGTTTTTATTCCTGTCTTACCCCTGGTTCTTCATGACATTTTTTTTCTTAAATTCCATTTATATGTGTTAGTATATGGTATTTGTCTTTCCCTTTGTGACTTACTTCACTCTGTATGACAGACTCTAGGTCTATCCACCTCATTACAAATAGCTCAATTTTGTTTCTTAATAAGGCTGAGTAATATTCCATTGTATATATGGGCTACATCTTCTTTATCCATTCATCCAATTATGGACACATAGGTTGTCTCCATCTCGAGGCTATTGTAAATACAGCTGCAATGAACATTTTGGTACATGACTCTTTTTGAATTATGGTTTTCTCAGGGTATATGCCCAGTAGTGGGATTGCTGGGTCATATGGTAATTCTATTTGTAGTTCTTTGAGGAATCTCCATACTGTTCTCCATAGTGCCTGTACCAATTCACATTCCCACCAGCAGTGCAAGAGTGTTCCCTTTTCTCCACACACTCTCCAGCATTTATTGTTTCTAGATTTTTTGATGAGGGCCACTCTGACTGGTGTGAGATGATATCTCATTGTAGTTTTGATTTGCATTTCTCTAGCGATTAATAATGTTGAGCATTCTTTCATGTGTTTGTTGTCAGTCTGTATATCTTCTTTGGAGAAATGTCTATTTAGGTCTTCTGTCCATTTTTGGATTGGGTTGTTTGTTTTTTTGTTTATTGAGCTGCATGAGCTGCTTCTAAAACTGGAAATTAATCCTTTGTCAGTTGCTTCATTGGCAAATATTTTCTCCCATTTTGAGGGTTGTCTTTTAGTCTTGTTTATGGTTTCCTTTGCTGTGCAAAAGCTTTGAAGTTTCATTAGGTATCATTTGTTTATTCTTGTTTTTATTTCCATTTCTCTAGGAGGTGGGTCAAAAAGGATCTTGCTGTGATTTATGTCATAGAGTGTTCTGCCTATGTTTTCCTCTAAGAGTTTGATAGTTTCTGGTCTTACATTTAGGTATTAAATCCATTTTGAGCTTATTTTTGTGTATGGTGTTAGGGAGTGATCTAATCTCATACTTTTACATGTATCTGTCCAGCTTTCCCAGCAGCACTTACTGAAGAGGCTGTCCTTCGCTGTACATTCCTGCCTCCATTATCAAATATAATGTGACCATATGTGCATGGGTTTATCTCTGGGATTTCTATCCTGTTCCATTGATCTATCTTTCTGCTTTTGTGACAGTACCATACTTTCTTGATTACTGTAGCTTTGTAGTATAGCCTAAAATCAGGGAGCCAGATTCCTCCAGCTCCGTTTTTTGTTGTCAAGATTGCTTTGGCTATTCGGGGTCTTTTGTGTTTCCATACAAATTGTGAATTTTTTTTTCTTCTAGTTCTGTGATAAATTCCAGTGGTAATTTGATAGGGATTGCATTGAATCTATAGATTGCTTTGGGTAGTAGAGCCATTTTCACAATGTTGATTCTTCCAATCCAAGAATATGGTATATCTCTCCATCTATTTGTATAATCTTTAATTTCTTTCATCAGTGTCTTATAGTTTTCTGCATACAGGTCTTTTGTCTCCTTAGGTAGGTTTATTCCTAGATATTTTCTTCTTTTAGTTGCAGTGGTAAATGGGAGGGTTTTCTTAATTTCATTTTCAGATTTTACATCATTATTGTAGAGGAATGCCAGAGATTTCTGTACATTAATTTTGTATCCTGCTACTTTCCCAAATTCATTGATTAACTCCAGTAGTTTTCTGGTAGTATCTTTAGGATTTTCTGTGTATAGTATCATGTCATCTGCAAACAGTGACAGCTTTACTTCTTCTTTTCCAATTTGGATTCCTTTTATTTTCTTTTCTTCTCTGATTGCTGTGGCTAAAAATTCCAAAACTATGTTGAATAAGAGTGGTGACAGTGGGCAACATTGTCTTTTTCCTGATCTTAGTGGAAATGCTTTCAGTTTTTCACCATTGAGGATGATGTTGGCTGTGGGCTTGTCATATATGGCCTTTATTAAGCTGAGGAAAGTTCCCTCTATGCCTACTTTCTGGAGGGTTTTTTATCATAAATGGGTGTTGAAATTTGTCAAAACTTTCTCTGCATCTATTGAGATGATCATATGGTTTTTCTCCTTCAATTTGTTAATATGGTTTATCACATTGATTGATTTGGGTATATTGAAGAATCCTTGCATTCCTGGAATAAACCCTCCTTGATCATGGTGTATGATACTTTTAGTGTGCTGTTGGATTCTGTTTGCTAGTATTTTGTTAAGGATTTTTGCATGTATGTTCATCAGTGATATTGGCCTGTAGTTTTCTTTCTTTGTGACATCCTTGTCTGGTTTTGGTATCAAAGTGATGGTGACCTCGTAGAATGAATTTGGGAGTGTTCCCCCCTCTGATATAATTTAGAAGAATTTGAGAAGGATAGGTGTTAGCTCTTCTCTAAATGTTTGATAGAATTCGCCTGTGAAGCCATCTGGTCTTGGGCTTTTGTTTGTTGGAAGATTTTTAAACACAATTTCAATTTCAGTGCTTGTGATTGGTCTGTTCATATTTTCTATTTCTTCCTGATTCAGTCTTGTCAGGTTTTGCATTTCTAAGTTTTCCGTTTTTCCAGGTTGTTCATTTTATTGCCATAGAGATGCTTGTAGTAATCTCTTACGGTCTTTTTTAATTCTGCAGTGTCAGTTGTTACTTCTCCTTTTTCATTTCTAATTTTATTGATTTGAGTCTTCTCCCTTTTTTTCTTGATGAGTCTGGCTAATGGTTTATCTATTTTGTTTATCTTCCCAAAGAACCAACTTTTAGTTTTATTGATCTTTGCTATCGTTACCTTCATTTCTTTATCATTTATTTCTGATCTGATTTTTATGTTTTCTTTCCTTCTGCTAACTTTAGGGTTTTTTTGTTCTTCTTTCTCTAATTGCTTTAGGTGCAAGGTTAAGTTGTTTACTCGAGATGTTTCCTGTTTCTTAAGGTGAGCTTGTCTTGCTATAAACTTACCTCTCAGAACTGCTTTTACTCCATCCCATAGGTTTTGGCTCATTGTGTCTCCATTGTCATTTGTTTCTAGGTATTTTTTTTATTTCCTCTTTGATTTCTTCAGTGATGACTTCGTTATTAAGTAGTGTATTGTTTAGCCTCCATGTCTTTGTATTTTTTACAGAATTTTTCCTGTAATTGATATCTAGTCTCATAGCATTGTTGTCAGAAAAGATACTTGATACAATTTCAATTTTCTTAAATTTACCAAGGCTTGATTTGTGACCCAAGATATGATCTATCCTGGAGGATGTTCCATGAGCACTTGAGAAAAATGTGTATTCTGTTGTTTTTGGATGAAGTGTCCTATAAATATCAATTAAGTCCATCTTCTTTAATGTATCATTTAAAGCTTGTGTTTCCTTATTTATTTTCATTTTGGATGATCTATCCATTGATGAAAGTGGGGTGTTAAATTCTCCTACTATGAATGTGTTACTGTCGATTTTCCCTTTTATGGCTGTTAGTATTTGCCTTATGTATTGAGGTGCTCCTATGTTGGGTGCATAAATATTTACAATTGTTATATATTCTTCTTGGATCAATCCCTTGATCATTATGTAGTGTCCTTCTTTTTCTCTTCTAATAGTCTTTATTTTAAAGTCTATTTTGTCTGATATAAGAATTGTTACTCCACCTTTCTTTTGTTTTCAATTTGCATGGAATATCTTTTTCCATCCTCTTATTTTCAGTCTGTATGTGTCTCTAGGTCTGAAGTGGGTCTCATGTAGACAGCATATATATGGGTCTTGTTTTTGTATCCATTCATCCAATCTGTGTCTTTTGGTGGGAGCTTTTAGTCCATTTATATTTAAGGTAATTATCGATATGTATGTACCTATTCCCATTTTCTAAATTGTTTTGGGTTAATTATTGTAGGTCTTTCCCTTCTCTTGTGTTTCTTGCTTAGAGATGTCCTTTAGCATTTGTTGTAAAGCTGATTTGGTGGTGCTGAACTTTCTCAGCTTTTCCTTGTCTGTAAAGTTTTTAATTTCTTCATTCAATCTCAATGATATCCTTGCTGGGTAGAGTAATCTTGGTGGCAGGATGTTCTCCTTCATCACTTTAAATATGTCCTGCCACTCCCTTCTGGCTTGCAGAGTTTCTGCTGAAAGTTCAGCTGTTAACCTAATGGAGATTTCCCTCTGTGTTATTTGTTGTTTTTCCCTTGCTGCTTTTAATATGCTTTCTTTGTATTTTTGACAGTTTGCTTAATATATGTCTTGGAGTATTTCTCCTTGGATTTATCCTGTGTGGGACTCTCTGTGCTTCCTGGACTTGATTAACTATTTCCTTTCCCATATTAGGGAAGTTTTCAACTATAATCTCTTCAAATATTTTCTCAGTCCCTTTCTTTTTCTCTTCTTCTTCTGGAACTCCTATAATTCGAATGTTGGTGCATTTAATTTTGTCCCAGAGGTCTCTGAGACTGTCCTCAGTTCTTTTCATTCTTTTTTCTTTATTCTGCTCTGCAGTAGTTATTTCCACTGTTTTATCTTCCAGGTCACTTATCCGTTCTTTTGCCTCAGTTATTCTGCTATTGATCCAATCTAGAGTACTTTTAATTTCATTTATTGTGTTGTTCATCATTGTTTGTTTCATCTTTATTTCTTCTAGGTCCTTGTTAAATGTTTCTTGCATTTTGTCCATTCTATTTCCAAGATTTTGGATCATCCTTACTACCATTATTCTGAATTCTTTTTCAGGTAGACTGCCTATTTCCCCTTCATTTGTTAGGTCTGGTGCATTTTTATCTTGCTCCTTCATCTGCTGTGTGTTTTTCTGTCTTCTCACTTTGCTTATCTTACTGTGTTTGGGGTCTCCGTTTTGCAGGCTGCAGGTTCGTAGTTCCCGTTTTTTTGATGTCTGTCTCCAGTGGCTAAGATTTGTTCAGTGGGTTGTGTAGGCTTTCTGGTGGAGGGGACTAATGCCTGTGTTGTTGTGGATGAGGCTGGATCTTGTCTCTCTGTTGGGCAGGTCCACATTTGGTGGTGTGTTTTGGGGTGTCTGTGGACTTATTATGATTTTAGGCAGCCTCTCTGCTAATGGGTGGGGTTGTGTTCCTGTTTTGATAGTTGTTTGGCATAGGGTGTCCAGCACTGTAGCTTGCTGGTCGTTGAGTGAAGCTGAGTACTGGCGTTGAGATGGAGATTTCTGGGAGACTTTCGCCATTTGATATTATGTGGAGCTGGGAAGTCTGTTTTTGACTAGTGTCCTGAATTTGGCTCTCCCACCTCAGAGGCACAGCACTGACTCCTGGCTGCATCACCAAGAGCCTTTCATCCACATGGCTCAGGATAAAAGGGAGAAAGTGTAGAGAGAAAGAATTAGTACAAGTAGGTAGAAGGAAAGAAAGAAAGAAAGGGAGGAAGGAAGGAAGAAAGAAGGAAAGAAGAAAAGAAGGAAAAAAGAAAAGAAAGGAGGGAGAGAGGGAGAGATGGTGGGAGGAAAGAAGGAAGGAAGAAAGGTGGGAAGGAAGGAAAAATGAAAGAAAGAAAGAAGATAAAGTAAAATAAAATAAAGTAAAATATAATAAAGTTATTAAATTAAAAAAACAATTATTAAGAAAAAAATTAAAAAAAAATAAAATGGATGAATAGAACCTTAGGACAAATGGTTGAAGCAAAGCTATACAGACAAAATCTCATACAGAAGCATAGACATATGCACTCACCAAAAGAGGAAAAAGGGTAAAAATCATAAATCTTGTTCTCACAGTACACCTCCTCAATTTGCGATGATCCATTGTCTATTCATGTATTCCACCGATGCAGGGTACATCAAGTTGATTGTGGAGATTTAATCCACTGCTTCTGAGGCTGCTGGGAGAGATTTCCCTTTCTCTTCTTTGTTCTCAAATCTCCCAGGGCCTCAGCTTTGGATTTGGCCCACCTCTGCATGTAGGTCGCTGGAGGGCGTCTGTTTTTCCCTCAGACAGGACGGGGTTAAAGGAGCCGCTGATTCGGGGGCTCTGGCTCACTCAGGCCGGGGGGAGGGAGGGGCACGGTGTGCAGGGCAAGTCTGCTGTGTCAGAGGCTGGCGTGACGTTGTACCAGCCTAAGGCTCGCCGTGCATTCTCCTGGGGAAGCTGTCCCTGGATCCCAGGAACCTGGCAGTGGCAGGCTGCACAGGCTCCCCAGAAGGGAGGTGTAGATGTGTAGATAGTGACCTGTGCTCGCACACAGACCCCTTGGTGGCAGCAGCAGCAGCCTTAGCGTCTCCTGACCATCTCTGGGAGCTGTGCTTGCTGGTCTCTGGAGCTCCTTTAAGCAGCGCTCTTAATACCCTCTCCCTGTGTCCCAAGAAACAAAGAGGGAAGAAAAAGTCTCTTGCCTCTTCGGCAGCTCCAGACCTTTTCCCAGACTCCCTCCCGGCTATCCATGGTACACTAACCCCTTCAGGCTGTGTTCACGCCCCCAAGTCCAGTCCTCTCCCTGTGCTCCGACCAAAGCCCGAGCCTCAGCTCGCAGCCTCGCCCGCCCCGGTGGCTGAGCAGACAAGTCTCTCAGGCTGGTGAGTCTTGGTCAGCACCGATTCTCTGTGCGGGAATCTCCCCACTTTGCCCTCTGCACCCCTGTTTCTGCGCTCTCCTCCACGGCTCTGAAACTCCCCCACTACGCCAACGGCAGTCTCCATCCGCGAAGGGGCTTCCTAGTGTGTGGAAACCTTTCCTCCTTCACAGTTCCCTCCCACTGGTGCAGATCCCATCCCTATTCTTTTGTCTCTGTTCTTTCTTTTTTTCTTTTGTCCTACCCAGGTATGTGGGGAGTTTCTTTCCTTTTGGGAGGTCTGAGGTCTTCTGCCAGCATTCAGTAGGTTTTCTGTAGGAGTTATTCCACATGTAGATGTATTTCTGTTGCAACTGTTGGGAGGAAGGTGATCTGTGCATCTTACTTTTCCACCATCTTCCCCTCGTCTGGATCTGTTTGTTTGTTTTAATTGTGGCTATTGCTGTTTGCTTGTTTTTGTCTTTGCTATTTGTCTTGGGTTTTGTTTGTCTATTTTTATCATTTGTTTCCTTCCAGCCACCCCCCCTTTTTTTCCCATTTCTTTATTTTTCCCTTTTTTGCTGAGCCATGTGGCTTGCAGCATCTTGGTGACCAGGCCAGGGGTCAGACCCAAGCCTCTGGGGTGGGGGTGCCAAGTCTGGGACACTGGAATGCAAGAGAATTCTCAGCCCCAGGTAATATTAATCAGCAAGAGCTCTCCCAAAGATCTCCATCTCAACTCCAAGACCTGGCTCCACTCAACAGTCTGCAGGCTCGAGTGCTGAATGCTCAACCCCAAACAACAATCAAGACAGGAACACAAAGCCATCTAACAGCAGATAGGGTGCCTAAAGTCATACTAAGCCCACAGACACCCCAAAACAGACCCCTTGACATGACCCTGTCCATTTTAGGGACAAGACAGAGCTCCACACACCAAAGGTCAGGTATGATTCTCTCCCACCGGAAAGCCTGCACAAGACACTGGACCAATCTCACCCACTAGTGGGTGCAGACACTAGAATCAAGAGGAATTATGACCCTTCAGCCTGTGGAAAAGAGACCTTAAACACACTTATTTAGACAAAATGAGAAGGCAGAGAAATATGTTGCAGACAAAGGAGCAAGGGAAAAACACACGAGGCCAAATAAATGAAGAAGAAATAGGGAATCTACCTGAAAAGCAATTAAGACTTATGATAGTAAAGATAATCCAAAATCTCTGAAATAGAATGGAGAAATACAAGACATGTTTAACAAGAAGCTAGAAGAACTAAAGAACAAGCAAACA
This sequence comes from Phocoena phocoena, assembly GCF_963924675.1. Taxonomy (NCBI): domain Eukaryota; kingdom Metazoa; phylum Chordata; class Mammalia; order Artiodactyla; family Phocoenidae; genus Phocoena; species Phocoena phocoena. The sequence continues at coordinate 32,629,310 of NC_089231.1, read as the reverse complement.
GTGATGAACATAAAATAACTGAAATTAAAAATACACCAGCAGGCATTGATAGCAGAATAACTGAAGCAGAAAAACGAATAAGTGAGCTGGAAGATAGAATGGTGGAAATAACTGGAATGGAACAGAATAAAGAAAAAAAGAATGAAAAGAATTGAGGACAACCTCAGACAACATTAAATGCAGCAACATTTGAATTATAGGGGTCCCAGAAGAAGAAGAGAAAGAGAAAGGGCTTGAGAAAATATTTGAAGAGATTATAGTTGAAAATTTCTCTAACATAGGAAAAGAAATAACCACCCATGTCCAGGAAGTGCAGAGAGTTCCATATAGCAAACCCACAGAGAAACACGCTGAGACACATATTAATCAAACTAACATAAATATATGTTTTATATTTGAAAATGAAGCAAATGACAAAGGATTAATCTCCAAAATATACAAACAGCTCCTATAACTACATATCAAAAAAAAAGCCCTATAAAATATGTCTAAATAGACATTTCTCCAACAAAGACATACCAATGGCCAAGAAACACATGAAAATATGCTCAACATCACTAATTATTATAGAAATGCAAATCAGAGCTACAATGAGATATCACCTCACACTGTTCAGAATGGCTATCATCACAAAATCTACAAACAGTAAATTATGGAGAGGGTGTGGAGAAAAGGGAACCCTTTTACACTGTTGATGGGAATGTAAATTGATACAGCCACTATGGAGAACAGTATGGAGGTTCCTCAAAAAACTAAAAATAGAACTATCATGTGACCCAGCAATCCCACTTCTGTGCATATCCCAGAGAAAACCATAATTCAAAAAGACACATGCACCCCAGTGTTCATCACAGCACTGTTTACAATAGCCAGGACATGGAAACAAACTAAATGTCTATCAACAGAGGAATGTATAAAGAAGATTTGGTACATATATACAAAGGAGCACTACTCAGCCATAAAAAGGAACAGAAATGGCTCATTTGTAGAGACATGGGGAGACCTAGAGACTGTCATATAGAGTGAAGTAAGTCAGAAAGAGAAAAACAAATATCCTATATTAACACATATATGTGGAATCTGAAAAAATTGGTATAGATGATCTTATTTACAAAGCAGAATTAGAGTCACAGTCATAGAGAACAAACGTGTGGATACCAAGGGGGAAAGGGGAAGTGGGATGAATTGGGAGATTGGGATTGACATATATATACTATTGATACTATGTATAAAATAGACAACTGATGAGAACCTACTGTATAGCATAGGAACTCTACTAAATGCTCTGTGGTAACCTAAATGGGAAGGAAACACAAAAAAGAGGGGATATGTGTATATGTATAGCTGATTCATTTTGCTGTACAGTAGAATCTAACACAACATTGTAAAGCAACTGTACTCCAATAAAAATTTTTTAAAAATAAAAAATATATAAAATATTCTCAAATAGTGTGTGCCTAATACCTGTTGGCATTTATTATGGTCTTGGGCAATCCTAGAGGTTTTATGCAGGAGACAGGTCTTGTAATAAATCGTAATAACAAAGGAATTTGAATGGAAGAGGGACTGGATTCTCAGGTTAGCAATGTGAATATATAACTGTAGTGGGAATGTAAGTAGCTAGCTCATGGGTTAGTGAGAAAACCAGGTAATCCGGAACAGAAGAAGCAGGTAGAGGGAAAATAGTGCTACTCAGGTAGGGAGGTGCGGAAGAACTGGCTAAGAGATGATTTCATGAAGAGCTGGTCTGAGCTGGGATGTGTGGTTATTAACCAAAAACTTCCTGAAAACTGGAGCAGAAACTTTACTCTATCACTACTTCCCAGGTTCTCATTGGATTCAAGGTCATTTGCTTACAAAGATAAGGCTGGCTGCATGACCTCTTTTATAAGTGTAGACTTAGTAGAAAGTTATCTGAGAGGAATGATTCAGGAGTGATTAATCAATTTTAAATTCTAGGAATTAATATTTTTATCTATAACTTCTCTGGACAATATTACAATGAATGAATAATGAATGAATGAATGAATGAATAAATTAAATCACCAGTCCATTGGATGCTATCTCCATGCAGAAGGTTATGCTGACACACAGAACCTCAGTGTTAGCCTTTAGAGAGAGATTATATTATATTCCAAAGTAAATGATTCTAACTTGTTTCTAATTCCTAAAGTCTTTCTGAGAGACACTAGCTAATTGCATATACAGCAAACTAGATCACAAATATATTGATTTATTTACATTATTATATTATATTATACTATATTATAAACATACATTGTATTTGATAAATTTTACAGAGTAGGCTTGAAAGTGGTGTACATCAGTGATTGTCAGTGACAGTTAATAAAGAGCTTGCATCATAATATAAATCTAAACATTCCTTCCTTAATCAAAATTTTTGTGTTATGAAAATGTACTTCTGGTCTCAATTCTGACATACAAAATACTTGGACTTCATCACTCCCATCTTCAAAACAAGTAAAAGTTTGAACAATCTGAAAATGAACAACTTTTCTTGGGCCTATAAAAGAACTGACGTTGCAGAGCAAAATGATACTTCAAAACCTGGAGAGGAAGGTGAATCTAGAGAATCACAGCTAAGATTTGCATACCTGGAATGGAAGCCACTGGAGCCATAAACTGATAGGAATATTTAAGTGGTAATTTTGACAAATTGGTGGAAGCTGAGGGTAAACTAGTGTGAATGAGAAACTCCTGGGGCCACATTCTTGTGGGGACTACCATATTTTTATGGGTTTACCTCCAAGAAGTATCCCTCATGGCTCTAAGTAAGTGGGGATAGAGTAGTGATGGTGGTGTGAATAATCATTGTGAAATAGAGCATTCTTCATAACAATGGCCTACTTTCCCAAGGAAAAGACTTTGCCTGAGCCTTAGGGAAGTGTGGAGAGTGGCTTTTATCAGAGTCTAGCCCCTCTCGCTTTCCTGCCTCAGCAAAGGGGGGAAATAAAAACTAAACAACTGGATAAATATTTATGAAGGTCACAGACCACATACACAGTCCCACTAAAAAAACTGAGATTAGTCATTATATTATAGAACACTCCTCCTCTCCCATTATACACTTACCATCATGCCAGCAAGTCTCCAGTAAAACACAAGTGGATTCGAGCTGAAAAGGTACAGGGAACATACCGCGTCTGAGAAGGAGTGCTTAGAAAAGCTCAAGTCAGGAAAAACATAAGCAAGGAGACTAGAAACTTTGGAGCCTCTGACACTTACAGGTACAAAAAGAATTAAAGACGGCCCAACTTTTGCCCAAATTCACATAAATGCTAATAGTAAAAGGCCTATTTGTCTCTGTTCTTATACCTAAGACAGCATGTCTGGCTTTCAACCAAAATTAGAAGTCTTGGCAAAAGGCAAGAAAACACTATCTAAAGACATTCAGCAAACATCAAATCCAGACTCAAATGTGAAAGAGATGTTGAAATTTTCAGGCAGAGAATTTAAAATAACTACTATCAATATGTTAACGTCCTAATGGGAAAAAAGAAAAAAAGAAAAGAAAACATGCAAGGACAGATGAGTATGGTAAGCAGAGAGATAGAAACTCTAAGAAAGAATCAAAAGGAAGTGTTAGAAATCAATAACATTAGTATATCGGAAGATGTCTTTGACACTCATCAGTAGACTGGACACACCAAAAGAAAGAATCAGTGAGCTTGAAGATTGGTCAGTAGAAACTTCCAAAAACTTAAATGCAAAGAGAAATGAGTGTGGGAAAAAAAAAAAGAGTAGAGCATCAAAGAACGTGGGACAGTTTCAAAAGTGTGTTCATATATACCAGAATTGAGATAGGAGGGAAGGGGGCAGGGCACAACTTTAGAAGAATAACATAGCTGTTGAGAATACAACAAAAACTGGTTGGAAGCTATTAGGTCCAACATGGTGGAAGATTAGGCTTCCAGTAGATCTTGAGCTTCATACATGCTCATTTACTACTTTAGCATGCTAAATGACACAACCACAACTGCCATGACAGTTCTGAGACTGACAATAAATGGCCCAAAATTAGTCAATGATCCAATTCCTGGAAATCCCTGCCCCTTCCCCAAAATAGTTGAAGTAATCCTTCCACTCATTAGCCTATGAAATTACCCAGCCCATAAAAACTAACCACCTTGGAATTCAGGGCTCCTCTCGCCTTATGAGATGGACCACATTCTGTCTATGGAATGTGTATCTCTTTCCATAAAGAGAGATCTCTTTCCGTAAACCTGCTTTCACTTTACTATGATCCACTCTTGAATTCTTTCTTGTGTGAAGCCAGGGACCTTCACTTAGCAAACCGACTTAGGAACTTGCCAGAGACCTGGGACATGACCCTCCTCTTGCATCCTATTTTCCTGCTCCATCTTTACAAAGGAAGAAGAAGAAGGTGGTCTTCTTTCCTTTGATTATAAAAATGTAGTCCACTTAGTTCTCACGGCTGACCCCTCTTGCCTGCCCAGTTGTATCCTTCACAATCATTCTATATTAATAAATCTACTTCTTACCTATCACTTTGCCTCTCAGTGAATCTCTTCTGCATGGAGACATAAAGAACGTGAGCTTCATTAATTCTTGAAATGAGTTGTATGGTTTCAGTTGGAAGATTGTGGGTTTGACTCCCATCTGAGGTGTGACTGGCTTTGAGTTCCATCTGAGGTGTGGTTTCAGAATGAGAAGAAATAGAGAACTTAGCAGAAGAAATATGTGAAGTGATGATGGCTTAAAAATTTCTAAAATTGATTACAAAAAACAGATGCAAGAAGTTCAGAGAACACTAGGCAGGATAAATATCAAAACACTGCATGTAGTCATAACACATTCAAACAGCAGAATATAACAGAAAGAAAGACTTGAAAGATGCCAAAGTGTGGGGGAAAATCATCAATAGAGAACAAAGGATAAGAATAACTTTATGCTTCTCATTAGAATCATATAAACAAAGAGAATAGAGTGAAATATAGAGTGGAATATTTAAAATCTTAAAAGAAAGAAACAACCAACTTAGAATTTTATATCCAATTAAATCATCCTTCAAAAGTAAAAGAAATATAAGATTTCTCAGATAAATAAAAAATGAAGAAATTCATTGGTAGCTAATCTGCCCTGCAAAAAATATTAAAATAATTTCTTCAGGGAGAAGGAAAATGATAGTTTAGAAACTTGTATCTGAAGAAAGAAAGAAAGAAAGAAAGAAGAAAGAAAGAAAGAAAGAAAGAAAGAAAGAAAGAAAGAAAGGGAGGGAGGAAGGAAGGGAGGAAGGAAGGAAGGAAGAAATAAATGTAAAATAAAAATATTTTTTATTCTTAATTGAGCTGAAAGATAACTGTTTTTTTTTAAAGTAATACAATGAGTGATTATAGCATATGAATAAGTGAAATGAACAACTACAATTTATTAAGGATGGGAGATGCAAATTGGGAATGCTCTCTTTAAGGTACCTATACTCCATGTGAAGTGATACAGTATTATTTGAAGGTGAAATTAGATTAGTTAAAATATATATTGGCAACTCTAGGATAACTACTAAAAAACAAAGAGGTATACCAATAAACAAAAAAAAGAAGCAAAATTGATATGCTAAGAGAGGAGAGAAATAGAATAATACAAAATGATAAAATAAAACTAGAAAAGGCAGAAAGAGAGGGAGAAAACAAAGAATAAGTGCAACAAATAGAAAACGATTATATACATCATAAATATTAATCAAAATATACAAATAATCACATAAGTGTGAAATGTCTAAATATACCAATTAAGAAATAAGATCCAAGGACTTCCCTGGAAGTCCAGTGGTTAAGACCCCATGCTTCCAGTGCAGGGGGTATGGGTTTGATCACTGGTCAGGGAACTAGGATCCCACATGCCATGTCATGAGCCACCCCAAAAAATCGACCAATAAAAATCACATGATCACATTAAAAAAAAATAAGATCCAAGTATATGTTATCTACAAAGAACCCACTTTAAGTACACAGACACAAGTCAAAAGTAAAGGGATAAAGATATACCATGCTAACACTAATCAAAATAAAGCTTGGGGCTTCCCTGGTGGTGCAGTGGTTGAGAGTCCGCCTGCCGATTCAGGGGACACGGGTTCGTGTCCCGGTCTGGGAGGATCCCACATGCCGCGGAGCGGCTGGGCCGGTGAGCCATGGCCGCTGAGCCTGTGCGTCCGGAGCCTGTGCTCCGCAGCGGGAGAGGCCACAACAGTGAGAGGCCCGCGTACCGCAAAAAAAAAAAAATAAATAAATAAAAAATAAATAAAGCTTGAATGATCATATTGTTTTCAAACCAGGAGACTTCTGAGATAGGAAAGTTATCAGGAAAAAAGGGATAGTTTACATAATCATGAAGGAGTTAATTTTTCAAGAAGACATATTAATCCTAAATGTGTATGCACCTAAAAATACTGCCAAAATGTATGATGCAAAAACTGACAGAAATGAAAGGACAAATAGACAAAGACACTATTATAATTGCAGACTGCACTCCTCCTCTTTTAGTAAGGTATATAAATTAATAAATTAATGACATTAAAATAATAATAAAATTAATTTAATTTAAAAAATAAATTCTAACTCGAAGTATAAAATAAATATCTTTAAGTCCACAGTGATATGAATAAATAATTGAATAAATGTGGGAGAAGAGACAAATCTCCCTTACAAAGAATTCAAAATTCTGTAGATATTCTGCCCTCAAGATTGTAGAACACAACTAGCCACTCCTTAAGTGTGGGCATTCTATAGTATCTTCTTCTCAAAGAGTACAGTATGGAAAGGGAGGGGAAAGAGTAACTTTCCAGTGGTGAAACCTCACAAATGCTATCTCAACTAAGTGATTAATGTCAACATTAACAGAGATGTCATGTTGATAGTATGTATTTTTTTTTCATCCTACTGGGTGTGAAGTGGTGTCTCACTGTGGTTTTGATTTGCATTTCCTAATGACTAATGATGTTGACTCCAATTGACTCTTTTTTTTAAAAATTTATTTATTTATTTATTTATTTTTGGCTGCACTGGGTCTTCTTTGCTGCGCACAGGCTTTTCTCTAGTTGCAGCGAGCGGGGGCAACTATTTGCTGTGGTGTGCGGGCTTCTCATTGCGGTGGCTTCTCTTGTTGCAGAGCACTGGCTCTAAGCACACGGACTTTCAGTAGTTGTGGCATGAGGGCTCGGTGGTTTTGTCTCATGGGTCCTAGAGCATTCAGGCTTCAGTAGTTGTGGCACATGGGTTTAGTTGCTCCATGACATGTGAGATCTTCCTGGACAAGGGCTCGAACCCGTGTCCTCTGCATTGGCAGGTGGACCCTTAACCACTGCACCACCAGAGAAGTCCTCCCATTGACTCTTGAACCCATGCCAATCAGATGGTCACTCCCACAGCTCCACAGATATTGCTCTTATCAAGTTCACCAAGGATATCCATGTTCCTAAAACCAATGGTCAATTCTCAGGCCTCCTGTTTCATGAGTCAGGAGTATCTGAGACAGTTGATTAGTCTCTCCTCTTTGAAATGCTTTCTTCATTTTGTCTTTCAAAATGCCATAATTGCCTTGCTTTCCCTCTCAGTTTTTTTTTTTTTTTTTTCACGGTTTCTCTTAATGTTGTTGACTGTTTAACTTTGGAGAAACCTCTTCTTTTCCATCTATACTCATTTTCTCTGTGCATGAATACCTCATCCATGCTCCAAGCCTGGAGATGGGACTCTGAAACTTACATCTTCACATCTGACCTTGTCCCTAATTCCAGATTTGTATGCACAATTGCCTCCAAGACACTTCCACTTGGATACCTAGTAACTAGACCCAACTCCCAATCTGTCCTCCCCTTGCTCCTCCTTAAACCCCATGAAACCTGCTCCTCAAATGGTCTCCCTTATCTCAGTAAACAGAACTCCATTGTTCCAAGTTCTCAGGACCAAAAATGCTAGAACTGCACTGTCCATGTAACCATAACCATATGCAACTATTTAAGTATTTTTTAATTAATTAATTCATTCTTTGATTATCTCAATCAGTCACAACAACATTTAACAAATTCCTATTGAATTCCACACATTTTGCCAGGTTTGCGAATACAGAAACTTTAAGAGGCAGAGCCTGCCTTCCAGGAGTTCTAAGTCAAATAAAATAAAGAGAATGTGAGCCATAATTAATCATATTCAGACACATGCCTCTATGACTTCTGTTGTCACAGGGGAAGATGATTTAGATTTAACTTATTAAAGCTATAAAAGATTATAAATTCAGTTCCTCAGTTGCACTGGCCACATTTCATGAGCTTCGTCGTGGCCATATGTGGCTTGTGACTAAATAGTGCAGGTCTACATAATTTCCATTAATGCAGAAGGTTCTACTGGACATTGACACTGTCCTGACCATTGACCCTTGACCATTTTATTTCTCTCATACCCAACATTCTGCTCCATCAGCAAATCCCATAAGTTCTACCTTCATGAAAGATTTAGAACGACTGCTCCTCACCTTCACTGCCATTGCTTTATCTCCAAGCTGCCTCTCTTTCCTCAATTAAAGTTGCTATCTCATGCCTGGATTACTGCAGCACCTAACAGTGATCCTTGATTCCACCCTTGCCCCCTACAGTTTGTTATCCATGCAGGAGCTGTGTAAATCAAATCAAATCATGACCTTCCTTGGCTCAAAACCCACCTACGATCTCACAGAGAAAAATCTAGACCTTGCAGTGGCCAAGGTCTTGCATGAACTGGTCCTCTCTGTTCTCTCTGACCTCACTGCAGATAGTTTGGAAGAGTACTGGTCATGTATTTTGTAGAAAGTCCCTCCATTTAGATTTTTATGAAGTTTTTCCTATGATTAGACAGGGGTTGTGTGTTATGGGGAGGAACATCTATTTTCATCACATCATATCAAGAGTACCTACTATCTGAGGGCTTGATCTTAGACTTCTGACTCTCTTTAATGTTTAGGTCATTATCTTTTATTTAATGAATGGCTCTATTTTACATCTATACTTTTTAGAGGGTTTTTCCTTCATAGAAGTTGATAATTTTTAGATATGGTATTTTCCCCATTTTGCTAATGAGCAATATAAACAAGATATTTTTTTTTCAAAATTTATTTTTTTGTATACTATAAGCTTTCATGTTTCTTACAGAGTCTTTCCAGAAATCCTACAGTCATTTACAGAAGGAAACTCCCTGGAACTCCAAACTATACTCACAAACACTGAACGCATATGGCATCAGTCACTTTACATCACTTCCTGCTTGAGCTGGAAATCTCAGGATAAATGACAGTTCTGCAGTCACATCCTCTTCCCAGGATCAGTCTGAGTGGTTCAGATATGATGTGGAGGAGCTTTTAGACATCTCACTGCTCAGAGTCTGAAAGGCCAAGTTTGATGGGGCTTGTCCATGGCTAAAGAGACCATAATGTGACAATAAGATTTCTGTATCTTTGTAATGGTTTCCCAGACTTCTACCCTTGAAGCTGTTTTCCTTCCCCACTCTCTCAGGAGGTAGTTTATGCATCCCTCGGGTGTGGATAGTAAGCCTCAAAGGCATGATGATAGGAGGGGCTCGATGAAGTCCAATTCACTGATGAGCAGTTTCCTGCTGTTGGGAATTGCATTTATGTAAACAACTCTCTTTTGGCCTTGATGTGAAGAACTAAAATGGTGAAATCCTATCTGCTTCACAGATTGGATTCCATTTTCTTCTTTTCCATTATTATGAGTAAAGAAAAGGAGAGTGGGAGTGATGTTTTCTTCTAACTTTTCCTTTAGAAGAACATATTAAAATATAAATATTTTAATATTTATCTCCTGTATAAATGGAGCCACTAATGTCTACCTAGATTCTAGAAACCCTCTTCTCACCATTTCCTTTCAGTTCCAGGCAAGTTCTCATTTAGAATTTAGTGTGTGTGTATGTGTGTATGTGGAAGGCATAAATGTGTATGGGCATCTGTGTGTAACTCTGTGTGTGTGTGTTGAGGGATACTGAGTAATGTTGTTTCCTTTCTTTTGCCTAGGAATAATTGGTGTCAGCTTATGGGGGGAGAGGTTTTTTGTGTGTGCTATTTTTCAGAAGTAGATATTTGAAATGATTGTATTCAGATTGCTGACTTTCTCTACCAACCCTCTGCAAAAAAAAAAAAACCTCATGCAACAATGCTCTGTATTTTAATTACTTGTTTTTCCCTCTTGAAGTGTGTTATTTTTAAGGTCATCAATTTACAGTAGGAATATTCCTTGAAAACATTGGGATAAAATGGAAAGCTGTGTCTAAAGTTAGGTCCATGTAACTTGATTATATCACAAAGTAAAAGCAAAGAGCTGAACAATGATGAATATAAAATTGTCCTCCAGGGCACTAGGCATCATGAGGGATTAACAGAAGTCCCCTTCCTATGATATGCGGTAAATGAAAGAGACAGAATATGATTCAGTGATAAACAAAAATAGCAGAGTGAGCAAGACAATGAGAAAGAGTTGTGCATGTACAGCAGATCATAAGGTCAGAGAATTTTAAGTGCTAACAGATTTACTCCTGCATATTCCATCAGTGGGATAAGCTTTGTCCTTTCAGTCTCAGTGACACTTTGAAGGTCTTTGCATTCATTAAATTTTTATATACTGCATTTTTTTACTCCTTTTATTTTATTTTCAACACACTATAAAGGAAGAAGTTTATTGATACATTGCCCAATAAATACAAATCTGTTGCAACAAAATGTATACAGTTTATTAGCATTTGTGTTAGTTCAAAAAATCAATTCATCCATAGACGTTCACTTCCAGTGTTAAACAAATGATATATATTAAAGGGAAAGCTCCCTTTATACAAGAGAAAAATTGTTAGAAAAATGACTAAATTTCAAAATGAGAAATTGATTATGATCAATTTCTATTTCAAAATCACCAGATTAAAAAAAAAGAAAAATCACCAGGTAAAATTCCAATGCCTAATGATGTATTTTAGGAACAAGCCAAGGTTGGTCATTAAGACATAGAAACATTAAACTAATATTTACAAATGGAGTTAAACATGTTTAATTCCAAGGAAATGAGTCCTGTGATCAGGACAAAGCCCATTCTGACTCTGTAAACAGATATTAACATTGCCCTTGTCAGAGCCCCCTTACATTCTGGAAGAAAGCTAAACAACTCCAGGGGTAATGAGGACTCCAAATCTGTCATTCCTCAAAAGTGAAAGGCAGTCCTCCCACTTTCCCTTGAGACATTTCTTTCCCAATTTGGGGATTTTTCAATTAGTGTTCTGGATGGCACACATGATCTGCTTGCATGTATGCCAAATACCTCTCCTGGGTTTCTGCAAGAGTAGTTCATCTACCTAACAGCATTTTGATTAGATAAAAAGATCATCTGATCCTATCTGGGGACAAGAAAGTGGTATGAACAAAGGCTCTGCTTATGTCTCTTTTTCTAAATGATTTCCTAATTCGTAGAAGGATCCTTGATAGCATAGTCTCTGCTAAGGAGCGTTCTGCTGTGACTCTCTACTCTTCCAGGTTAAAGGCATACAAAGCTTTCTGCAGTCCATTTGCCACTGTCTTCTTAATACCTTAAAAAATGGTATTAAAGTTCAGGAAAAGTAAATTTTGACTGTACATAGTTAAATAAGTAAAGTTTATAGCAGAAAAAAAAGATTAAGAATAAATTCTGGCTTAGTAGGGCTATTAGTAAGAGGGAAAATCAAGAAAAGTCTATAATTTTTTCTCTAGGAGTTATTATAACTCTGAACAAGGGAGCCAAAAAGCTGCTGGAAAGGATTATAGCTTTCATCACTTAAAGGTATTAGTTACAAATTGGATTAGCTCTCCCTATCAGTTTTGGATTGAAAAATACCCTTGTAATGTCATAGCCCTCCATAATGAAGTGCCCTGTTAATACCTATCAGTGGCTTGTCAGAAATAAATCTTTGAAGAGTGAAAAATGATAGTAGCCATATTTCCCAAACTAAATATAATGAATCAAACTCTGAAAAAATGCAAATTCTATTTTCAAATTTACCTAAAAATAAATGTGTGTTATTAATGGCTTCAATTTGTTCAGTCCTCTCTGTGTCCTTCCATACGGACTCTGGGCTTGGCCATATGACTTGCTTTCCACCAACTTCCACCAACAGGATGGAAACAGAGACTTGACAAACACTTTTTCATTGGGTTTTCTCTCTTACTTTCTATTGGAACCCTGCTACCAGGTGAGGGAGACTATGAAAATCTGCTGAGGCTGTATGGTGAGAGTAGAGATGCTTCGTTAGCAGTCAGCCAGCCCTAAACCAACACAGCAGCTGTCAACAGACTCATGAGTGAGCCCAGATAAGATCAGCCAAGTCTATTCTAGGGCCACAGGGTGGCCCATCTGAACCAAGCATGCATTGCTGACAGGCAAAATGTGGGAAAAATAAGTTGTTCTAAATTTGGGAACAATTTGTTACATAAAAATAAACTAGCTGATACATTACCATTTAAGAATGTTCCTAAAATATTTGACTTTGTTATTTGTAGTCATCCTAAAATCCTAGAATGTAACAGTGGGAAACACTTCACCCCTTGACTTTCTACATAAGGAAAGTGTGTTACAGAGATATGAAACGACTTATTTAAAGTCCCACAGCTAGTTAGTGACAGCATGGAAGCCTTGTTCCCTGGCTCTCCCCTAAGTGATCTCCCTACTAGATGATTATTGTGCTTTCTTTTGTTTATGAAAAAGATGTCATTTTCCTCACAGCATGTGTGCTGGAGTTATCTCATTAACAATTAAAATGGAATGTGCTGCACACATTCACCTGTACCATGCCATGTCCTCCTGTGATAAGTTCCCAACCTATCCCTGGTTACATACAGTGAGTGGTTTGCCTGTGTCTGTGGTGCACATGTCCCCCACCCCCTATCTTGAACTCATTATCTCTCTGATCCTGAAAAGCAAACAGTTTCTAACCAGCTGTTATATGGCAGTTACTAGGCTGGTTATCCATACTTAACATAGAGTTTGTAAGGAGACAATGAGTTCAAATAGGTTTAGACAGTAGGCAGCATAAACTGCATGTTCATTTAAGTTCCCCTTGCCCCAAAATCCCATGGGGGTGATGTAGAGGCAGGGACTGGTGGATACTATGCATACAAGTGTTTGTTTCACAGCAGAGGGATACTGAGCTTAGGAAACTCCCAATCTTTTATAGAAATTATTAGCAAAATTGGCCAAACTTTGTTCTTCAAGGAAAGCATTATTTTTATTATCTTTGTCAGGAAACAAACGTACCCTCCGACCTGGAGGGAGAGTCTACCTATAGATTCCAGGGATATCTGTTATGCCAACATCCTTGAAAAAAGTTGCCAATATCTTTTGCTCAGAAGATGTGGAAAAATGCCAGATCCATGGAGAATTATCTCCCAACAACCACATGGGCTTGATCTTGGAGAGACAGCAGCAAGTGGTGGCTTGAAGTGAGATCTTAGTTCCCTGCCCAGGAATTGGACCTGGGTAGCCTGGGTGAAAACCAGGAATCCTAGCTGCTAGTCCACCAGGGGCTAAAGGCTAGAAGAAAAGTTGCCCTGGCTCTTGCCCCATTTGAAAACTGAATTTCTCAAGGAGGAAAAAACTGTAAAAACAGGTACAAAGTTTATTATTAGAGACATAGCACAACACTTGGGAGAGAACACAGAGAAATAGTTTGTTTATTTAAGACAGAAGCAAGGCAGAAATACACATCCAGAGAGAAAGGGTGTGGGCATCCTTCCTAATGAGGAGGAGCACAGTCAAGAGATGGTTAAATCATTTATATAGGGCAGTTCTTCCAGGTCTTTATTTACCTTTCAACAGTTATCTCATTTTTTTTATTTTCCACATCTGACCTTCCCTAGGACCCTCCCCAATATGCGTGTGCAAATTTCTGCCAAGATGGATTCCAGCACAGAGGCCTGTGGAAGGTTTGACAACATTTATTATGGGGCGACACCCTCTCCCTCTTTGACCCCTGAGGAGCCTTCCTGCACATGTGAAGTCTGGGAGATTTTCTTGACCTCAGGAGTAGTCATCTTATCTCTTTACTGTAGCAGAGCTCAGCTTTTGCCATTTTTTCCTTGGAGTGTCTAGGGAAAACAAAGCTCCAATTTACTCTACTTGAAAAACTCCAGCTGCTCAGCCCAGGGACCCATCTATCTCCTACCTCAGGTTCAGCTCACCTTCACCTCTTGTCTGTTTTCTTGCAATAGTCTCTGACGACTCATTTTTTCCATTCTTATTTGATTCATACCCACTCTCCATAGTTGGTAGAACTAACTTTTTATAACAAATCTTATCCTAACACTGCTCTTCACTGCAGTGACAAAACCCCCATCTTACATTATTATATGGAGCAGCCTCTGTCCTGCTCACCAGTGTCATCTGTGGCTATAATGATCTTGTTGCTCTCTGAATTCCTGAGCCACTTTGTGTTTTTCTTGTTTCCTCAAACCCACTGATTTGTTTTTCATTCAAGGACATTGCACATGTTAGTTCTTGGAATGCTAACCCTTATACTTAATCACACATACTTCTCCCCACCACCTCACCAGTCTTCTGGTGGCTTCCTACTTCTTAACCAATAGGTGTCATCTCAGAACCTGGAATTAGATTGGCTACTAGTTTCATTATACTTACTGGTTTTGTTCATTATTTTAAAAACAGCTTTATTGAAATAAAATTTATACACACCAAAATTCACCCACGAAAAGTGGACGATTCAATGGAATTATAAAACATTTACTGCAATCAATTCTAGAACATTTTCACCATTCCAGTGGCTTTATCCTTAACACTTGAAGAATTTGTAATGATATACTTTAGTTTGAATGTTTATTTTTTGTCTCCCTCACTACATTGTAGGCTCCAGGAGGACAGGGATGAGGTCTCTATTCACTACAGCATATCCAGCACAATCATAGAATCTAGCACATAATAGACACAAATATTTACTGGTTGAATGTGAAGAGTGATCTTGGGAGAAGAGTCTTCTACATAGAGAGAGCAGTATGATTAAAGGCCCCAGAAGGGAAATAATATGACAAGTTTAAAGAACTGAAAGAAACTGGAGTCACTTGAAGAAGAGAGCAAAGGAGTCATGGTATTAAGATAAGGCTGGTGAGGCAGGCAAGGGCTTTGCAAGGTTTTGATAAGAATTTCATTTTAATAACTATGTCTAGCCCACTTTGTTTTCTGCTTGAGGTTTACTGAAAAGCCCTTGTCTAGATCAAAGAATTGGTATTTGAGTTCCTTCTCCAACTATTTGAGTGTTTGAAGATTCCCAGAGTTTACGTAAGTGCTGAAGTACTGCTGGGATGTATCCTCACATGATACAGGCTGATCTTTGGGCAATGTCTCAAGCATAGATTTTGCCATTATCTTACTTAAACCATGGTAGAAAATGTTCTATTGAATCAATGTCAGGCTTATGCACATATGGGCCCTTTAGTCTGGCTACTACTCCTGAGTACTTACTTAGTGCTACTCTCCTTCCCACCAAAGCCAAATCTGGAAAGGGTGTCAAGATAGGACTTTGGAATTCAATCATCTGGACAACAAATCCTTGTCATGCCCTGGCCTCTGCTGAACCTCCACATCTTTCTTCCTTAAGATTCCTGCCTCCTCTAGTAAAAACTTCGAATATAAAGGTGTTCCTTCAACTCCTATTTTCCATAATAGTGCCTTTGGCCCATCTGAAAAGGCATACAAATTATCAGTCATATTATGGGTCAACTTCTCCTTACCCGTCCACAAGGACACTGGGGTTTTTCTTATTACAACAGTGAAAAACAAGACACAACTTACTTTCTCAGCCTGTCATACTAGTTAATCTTTGTTTCTACTGAAATTTTACGTTAAGGGCAATGAGAAGAAAGATCAGTGAGGTGTTTTAAAGCACCATGGGAAGTGATTGTCAAAAGAAAAGTATTTAAATCTGGACTTTTTAGATCCCTGAGGCTGGATTGCAGGGGACAGAGACTGAATATTAAGTAACCATTTCAATATGAAAACAAGATATTGTTGTCAGCTTGGTTCTTGGGAGTGGTGGTGAAAATAAGGAGAACAAACTCAGAAAAATATTTGGAAAGTAAAACTGACGGGACACAATGAGATGAGGGAGATGGTAGAGAGGGAAGAGTCACAGATGATGGCAAGGTTTCTGACTTGCATGACTGAATGAATGGTGCTATTATTTATCAGAATGGGACCTGGGTGGAAAAACAGGTTTAGTCTATGAGGAGGATTAATTCAGTTTAATCAAAAATGCTTGTGTGATATCCAGAGATTGCCAAGTAGAAGGTGGGTTTTATAGATCTAAAACTCAGAGGAAAGATCTAGGCTGAAGATATTAAGTTGAGAACTAGTAGCCTCTTTTCTGTCCCTAACTTACTTGACATCTCAGCATCTTTAAACAGAACAGAAAATTCTTTCTTAAAATAGTTTGTTACTTAGCTTTTATGATACTTCAATCTCTGGTTATCTCCCTGTATCACTGGTCATTCCTTCCTTGTCTCTTTTGCTGCTAACTACTCCTCTTTTCAACCTTTAAATGTTGGATTTGGTATTGGGCCAATTCTTCTTCTCCTTTAAATCTCCCTTGCCAAGTAATTGCTTGTATTATTCTCCCAGTGGCTTTCATATTTACATCTTTAGTCAGATTCTTTCCCCCCAAATCCAGATTGATATTAACATGTTCAAAACAGAATTCTTCCCTAACATTCCCCTTCTCAGTAAATGGTACCATCATCTATCCAGTTGCTCAGGTCAAGAATAAAGTTGAGGTCAAACACTTAAATCATAACAAAGTCCTTTTGACTCCACATCCAAAATAGTCTGAAATATGGTTACTTGTATTTTTACTCAAGCCACCATTTGATTTCTCTGGGATCATTGCAATAACCTCTTAAATCTCTCCCTGCTTCATAGCCCACTCTATTTCTTTCCATTTTCTACACGGTAACCATTTACATTTGATCTTCTTCAAATGTAAATTAGACGTCATTACCCTGCTCAACACACTCCTTTGAATCCCTATCACACTAAGTGTCAAACCTTGTTTATAAACCCATTTGAACAGGCCGCAGGCCATCTATTGAAACTCAACTACTACTTTTACCATCTTTTTTCTCTATAATTCAGCAACAGTTGCTTTCTCCAAACCCTATTCTTCAAATGCATCATTTGCTTCCTCCTAAGTGCCTTTGCACTAGTTGTTTCTTCTGAGGGATAACTCTTTGCATATGTTGCTTTTCTTATCACTCCTGTCTTAGATGAAACATCACAACCTCTGTGAGTCTTTTCCTGATTACCCAATTTAGAGTAAACCTAGAGTAAAACCCTTGTTTCTTTCTGTTATATTAACCTATTTTATTTAATCACATCTTCTTTGTTTAAGTTTAATTGTTTTCCCTCCCCTAAATTTTAAGCTCTTTTATTTATTTTATTTTATTTTTTAAATTTCAAATACATAATTTTTATCTACATTTTTTTTTTAACATCTTTACTGGGGTAAAATTGCTTTACAATGGTGTGTTAGTTTCTGCTTTATAACAAAGTGAATCAGTTATACATATACATATGTTCCCATATCTCTTCCCTCTTGTGTCTCCCTCCCTCCCACCCTCCCTATCCCACCCCTCCAGGCGGTCACAAAGCACCAAGCCGATATCCCTGTGCCATAAGGCTGCTTCCCACTAGCTATCTACCTTACCTTTGGTAGTGCATATATGTCCATGCCTCTCACCCTGTCACAGCTCACCCTTCCCCCTCCCCATATCCTCAAGTCCGTTCTCTAGTAGGTCTGTGTCTTTATTCCTGTCTTACCCCTAGGTTCTTCATGACATTTTTTTTTCTTAAATTCCATATACATGTGTTAACATACGATATTTGTCTTTTTCCTTCTGACTTATTTCACTCTGTATGACAGACTCTAGGTCTATCCACCTCATTACAAATAGCTCAATTTCGTTTCTTTTTATGGCTGAGTAATATTCCATTGTATATATGTGCCACATCTTCTTTATCGATTCATCCGATGATGGGCACTTAGGTTGTTTCCATCTTCGGGCTATTGTAAATAGAGCTGCAATGAACATTTTGGTACATGACTCTTTTTGAACTATGGTTTTCTCAGGGTATATGCCCATCAATGGAACTGTTGGGTCATATGGTAGTTCTATTTGTAGTTTTTTAAGGAACCTCCATACTGTTCTCCATAGTGGCTGAACCTATTCACATTCCCACCAGCAGTGCAAGAGTGTTCCCTTTTCTCCAAACCCTCTCCAGCATTTATTGTTTCTAGATTTTTTGATGATGGCCATTCTGATTGGTGTGAGATGATATCTCATTGTAGTTTTGATTTACATTTCTCTAATGATTAATGATGTTGAGCATTCTTTCATGTGTTTGTTGGCAGTATGTATAAGTATGTATATCTTCTTTGGAGAAATGTCTATTTAGGTCTTCTGCCCATTTTTGGATTGGGTTTTTTGTTTTTTTGTTATTGAGCTGCATGAGCTGCTTATAAATTTTGGAGATTAATCCTTTGTCAGTTGCTTCATTTGCAAATATTTTCTCCCATTCTGATGGTTGTCTTTTGGTCTTGTTTAGGGTTTCCTTTGCAGTGCAAAAGCTTTGAAGTTTTATTAGGTCCCATTTGTTTATTCCTGTTTTTATTTCCATTTCTCTAGGAGGTGGGTCAAAAAGGATCTTGCTGTGATTTATGTCATACAGTGTTCTGCCTATGCTTTCCTCTAAGAGTTTGATAGTGTCTGGCATTACCTTTAGGTCTTTAATCCATTTTGAGTTTATTTTTGTGTATGGTGTTAGGGAGTGATCTAATCTCATATATTTACAGGTACCTGTCCAGTTTTCCCAGCACCACTTATTGAAGAGGCTATCCTTTCTCCACTGTATATTCCTGACACCTTTATCAAAGATAAAGTGTCCATATGTTTGTGGGCTTACCTCTGGGCTTTCTATCCTGTTCCATTGATCTATCTTTCTGTTTTTGTGCCAGTACCATACTGTCTTGATTACTGTAGCTTTGTAGTACAGTTTGAAGTCAGGGAGCCTGATTCCTCCAGCTCTGTTTTTTGTTCTCAAGATTGCTTTGGCTATTCAGGGTCTTTTGTGTTTCCATACAAATTGTGAAAATTTTTGTTCTAATTCTGCGAAAAATGCCAGGGGTAGTTTGATAGGGATTGCATTGAATCTATAGATTGCTTTGGGTAGTAGAGTCATTTTCACAATGTTGATTCTTCCAATCCAAGAACATGGTATATCTCTCTAACTATTTGTATCATCTTTAATTTCTTGCAACAGTGTCTATAATTTTCTGCATACAGGTCTTTTGTCTCCTTAGGTAGGTTTATTCCTAGATATTTTATTCTTTTTGTTGCAATGGTAAATGGGAGTGTTTTCTTGATTTCACTTTCAGGTTTTTCATCATTAGTATAGAGGAACGTCAGAGATTTCTGTACATTAATTTTGTATCCTGCTACTTTCCCAAATTCATTGATTAGCTCCAGTAGTTTTCTGGTAGTATCTTTAGGATTTTCTATGTATAGTATCATGTCATCTGCAAACAGTGACATCTTTACTTCTTCTTTTCCAATTTGGATTCCTTTTATTTCCTTTTCTTCTCTGATTGCTGTGGCTAAAACTTCCAAAACTATGTTGAATGAGAGTGGTGACAGTGGGCAAAATTTTCTTGTTCCTGATCTTAGTGGAAATGCTTTCAGTTTTTCATCATTGAGGATGATATTGGCTGTGAGCTTGTCATATATGGCCTTTATTATGTTGAGGAAAGTTCCATCTATGCCTACTTTCTGCAGAGTTTTTATCATAAATCGGTGTTGAATTTTGTCAAAAGCTTTCTCTGCATCTATTGAGATGATCATATGGTTTTTCTCCTTCAATTTGTTAATATGGCTTATCACGTTGATTGATTTGCATATATTGAAGAATCCTTGCATTCCTGGAATAAACCTCACTTGATCATTGTGTATGAACCTTTTAATGTGCTGTTGGATTCTGTTTGCTAGTATTTTGTTGAGGATTTTTGCATCTATGTCCATCAGTGATATTGGCCTGTAGTTTTCTTTCTTTGTGACATCCTTGTCTGGTTTTGGTATCAAGGTGATGGTGGCCTTGTAGAAGGAATTTGGGAGTGTTCCTCCCTCCGTTATATTTTGGAAGAGTTTGAGAAGGGTAGGTGATAGCTCTTCTCTAAATGTTTGATAGAATTAGCCTGTGAAGCCATCTGGTCCTGGGCTTTTGTTTGTTGGAAGAGTTTTAATCACAGTTTCAATTTCAGTGCTTGTGATTGGTCTGTTCATATTTTCTGTTTCTTCCTGATTCAGTCTTGGCAGGTTGTGCATTTCTAAGAATTTGTCCCTTTCTTCCAGATTGTCCATTTTATTGGCATTGAGTTGCTTGTACTCATCTCTCATGGTCTTTCTTATTTCTGCAGTGTCAGTTGTTTCTTCTCTTTTTTCTTCTCTAATTCTATTGATTTGAGTCTTCTCCCTTTTTTTTCTTGATGAGTCTGGCTAATGGTTTATCTATTTTGTTTATCTTCTCAAAGAACCAGCTTTTAGTTTTATTGATCTTTGCTCTTGTTTCCTTCATTTCTTTTCCATTTATTTCTGATCTGATTTTTATGATTTCTTCCCTTTTTCTAGCTTTGGGGTTTTTTTTTTTCTTCTTTCTCTAATTGCTTGAGGTGCAAGGTTAAGTTGTTTATTCAAGATGTTTCCTGCTTCTTAAGGTGCCTTTTATTGCTATAAACTTCCCCCTTACAACTGCTTTGGCTGCATCCCATAGGTTTTGGGTTGTTGTGTTTCCATTGTCATTTGTTTCTAGGTATTTTTTTATTTCCTCTTTGATTTCTTCAGTGATCACTTCATTATTAAGTAGTGTATTGTTTAGCCTCCATGTGTTTGTATTTTTTACAGATCTTTTCCTGTAATTGATATCTAGTCTCATGGCATTGTGGTGGGAAAAGATACTTGATACAATTTCAATTTTCTTAAATTTACCGAGGTTTGATTTGTGACCCAAGGTATGATCTATCCTGGAGGATGTTCCATGAGCACTTTAGAAAAATGTGTATTCTGTTTTTCTTGGATGGAGTGTCCTATAAGTATCAATTAAGTCCATCTTCTTTAATGTATCATTTAAAGCTTGTGTTTCCTTATTTATTTTCATTTTGGATGATCTGTCCATTGGTGAAAGTTGGGTGTTAAAGTCCCCTATATGAATGTGCTACTCCCAGTTTCCCCTTTTATGGCTGTTAGTATTTGCCTTATGTATGGAGGTGCTCCTATGTTGGGTGCATAAATATTTACAATTGTTATATCTTCTTCTTGGATGTATCCCTTGATCATTACGTAGTGTCCTTCTTTGTCTCTTCTGATAGTCTTTGTTTTAAAGTCTATTTTGTCTGATATAAGAATTACTACTCCATCTTTCTTTTGGTTTCCATTTGCATGGAATATCTTTTTCCATCCCCTTTCTTTCAGTCTGTATGTGTCTCTAGGTCTGAAGTGGGTATCTTGTAGACAGCATATATATGGGTCTTGTTTTTGTGTCCATTCAGCCAATCTGCGTCTTTTGGTGGGAGCATTTAGTCCATTTACATTTAAGGTAATTATCAATATGTATGTTCCTATTTCCGTTTTCTAAATCGTTTTGGGTTCATTATTGTAGGCCTTTTCCTTCTCTTGTGTTTCTTGCTTAGAGAAGTTCCTTTAGCATTTGTTGTAAGGGAGGTTTTGTGGTGCTGAACTCTCTCAGCTTTTGCTTGTCTGTAAAGCTTTTAATTTCTCCATCAAATCTGAATGAGATCCTTGCTGGGTAGAGTAATCTTGGTTGCAGGTTTTTCTCCTTCATCACTTTCAGTATGTTCTGCCACTGCCTTCTGGCTTGCAGGGATTCTGCTGAAAGATCAGCTGTTAACCTTATCGGGATTCCCTTGTGTGTTATTTGTTGTTTTTCCCTTGCTGCTTTAAATATGCTTTCTTTGTATTTAATTTTTGACAGTTTGATTAATTTGTGTCTTGGCATATTTCTCCTTGGGTTTATCCTGTATGGAACTCTCTGTGCTTCCTGGACTTGATTAACTATTTCCTTTCCCATATTAAGGAAGTTTTCAACTATAATCTCTTCAAATATTTTCTCAGTCCCTTTCTTTTTCTCTTCTTCTTCTGGAACCCCTATAATCCGAATGTTGGTGCATTTAATGTTGCTCCAGAGGTCTCTGAGACTGCCCTCAGTTCTTTTCATTCTTTTTTCTTTATTCTGCTCTGCAGTAGTTATTTCCACTGTTTTATCTTCCAGGTCACTTATCCATTCTTCTGCCTCAGTTATTCTGCTATTGATCCCATCGAGAGTACTTTTAATTTCATTTATTGTGTTTTTCATCATTGTTTGTTTCATCTTTTTTTCTTCTAGGTCCTTGTTAAATGTTTCTTGCATTTTGTCCATTCTATTTCCAAGATTTTGGATCATCCTTACTATCATTATTTTGAATTCTTTTTCAGGTAGACTGCCTATTTCCCCTTCATTTGTTAGGTCTGGTGCATTTTTATCTTGCTCCTTCATCTGCTGTGTGTTTTTCTGTCTTCTAATTTTGCTTATCTTACTGTGTTTGGGGTCTCCGTTTTGCAGGTTGCATGCTCCTAGTTCTCGTTGTTTTTTATGTCTGTCTCCAGTGGCTAAGGTTGTTTCAGGGGGTTGTGTAGGCTTCCCTGGTGGAGGGGACTAGTGCCTGTGTTGTTGTGGATGAGGATGGATCTTGTCTCTCCATTGGGCAGGTCCACATTTGGTGGTGTGTTTTGGGGTGTCTGTGGACTTATTATGATTTTAGGCAGCCTCTCTGCTAATGGGTGGAATTGTGTTCCTGTTTTGCTAGTTGTTTGGCATAGGGTGTCCAGCACTGTAGCTTGCTGGTCATTCAATGAAGCTGGGTGATGGTGTTAAGATGGAGATTTCTGGGAGATTTTCGCTCTTTGATATTATGTGGAGTTGGGAGGTCTCTTGTTGACCAGTGTCCTGAAGTTGGCTCTCCCATCTCAGAGGCAGAGCCCTGACTCCTCGCTGGACTAGCAAGAGCCTTTCATCCACACGGCTCAGAATAAAAGGGAGAAAATGTAGAGAGAATTAGTAGAAGTATGAAGAAAGAAAGAATGGAGGGAAGGAAGGAAGGAATGAAGGAAGAAAGAAAGAAAGAAGAAAATAAGGGAAGAAGATAAGAAGGAAAGAAAGGAGGGAGGAAGGGAGGGAACAAGGAAGGCAGGAAGGAGGGAAGGAAGGAAAAAAGACAGAAAGAAAGAACATATAGTAAAATAAAATATAGTATAATAAAGTTATTGAATTAAAAAATAATTATTTAGAAAAAAAAAGGACGGATAGAACCTTAGTACAAATGTTGGATGCAAAGCTATACAGACAAAATCTTACACAGAAGCATACACATACACCCTCACCAAAAGAGGTAAAGGGAAAAAATCATAAATCTTGCTCTCAAAGTCCACCTCCTCAGTTTGGGATGATTCGTTGTCTAAAGGAGGGAAGGAAGGAAAGAAAGAAAGAAAGAAAAAAGAAAGAAAGAAAGAAAGAAAGAAAGAAAGAAAGAAAGAAAGAAAGAAAGAAAGAAAGAAAGAAAGAAGGAAAAGTTTAATAAAGTTATTAAAATTAATAATTAAGAAAAAAATTTTAAAAAAAACAATGGACAGATAGAACCCTAGGACAAATGGTGGAAGCAAAGCTATACAGACAAGATCTCACACAGAAGCATACGTATACACATTCACAAAAAAAGGAAAAGGGGAAAAAAATCATAGATCTTGCTCTCGAAGTCCACCTCCTCAGTTTGGGATGATTCGTTGTCTATTCATGTATTCCACAGATGCAGGGTACATCAAGTTGATTGTGGAGCTTTAATCCACTGTTTCTGAGGCTGCTGGGAGAGATTTCCCTTTCTCTTCTTTGTTCTCACAGCTCACAGGGGCTCAGCTTTGGATTTGGCCCTGCCTCTGCGTGTAGGTCGCTGTAGGGCGTCTGTTTTTTGCTCAGACAAGATGGTGTTAAAGAAGCTGCTGATTCGGGGGCTCTGGCGCACTCAGGCCGGGGGGAGGGAGGGGCACGGCGTGCGGGGCAGGCCTGCGGCGGCAGAGGCCGGCGTGACGTTGCACCAGCCTGAGGCCCGCCGTGCATTCTCCCAGGGACGTTGTCCCTGGATCCCGGGAACCTGGCAGTGGCGGGCTGCACAGGCTCCGCGGAAGAGGGGTGTGGATAGTGACCTGTGCTGTCACAGAGGACCCTTGGTGGTGGCAGCAGCAGCCTTAGCGTCTCCCGCCCGTCCCTGTGTCCGTGCTTTTAGCCTCAGCTCGCGCCCGTCTCTGGGGTTCGCGCTTTTAGCCTCGGCTCGCGTCCGTCTCTGGAGTTCCTTTAAGCAGCGCTCTTAAACCCCTCTCCTCTCGCACCAGGAAACAAAGAGGGAAGAAAAAGTCTCTTGCCTCTTCTCCAGGTGCAGACTTTTCCCCGGACTCCCTCCCGGCTAGCCGTGGTGCACTAACCCCTTCAGGCTATGTTCAAGCTGCCAACCCTACTCCTCTCCCTGCGCTCTGATCGAAACCCGAGGCTCAGCTCGCAGCCCCGCCCGCCCCGGCGGGTGAGCAGACAAGCCTCTCGGGCTGGTGAGTGCCAGTCGGCACCGATCCTCTGTGCGGGAATCTCCCCGCTTTGCCCCCTGCACCCCTGTTGATGTGCGTTCCTCTGCGGCTCCGAAGCTCCCCCCTTCGCCTCGCGCAGTCTCCACCCGCGAAGGGGCTTCCTAGTGTGTGGAAACTTTTCCTCCTTCACAGCTCCCTCCCGCAGGTGCAGGTCCCGTTCCTATTCTTTTGTCTCTGTTTTTTTCTTTTTTTCTTTTGCCCTACCCAGGTACGTGGGGAGTTTCTTGCCTTTTGGGAGGTCTGAGGTCTTCTGCCAGCATTCAGTAGGTGTTTTGTGGGAGTTGTTCCACGTGTAGATGTATTTCTGGTGTATCTTTGGGGAGGAAGGTGATCTCCACGTCTTACTTTTCCACCATCTTCCCACCACACCTAAGCTCTTTTAAAAAAGGAATGTATCTCTTAGGTTCAGTGTTATAATATTTTAGTACTTAGAACAATGTTCACTGAATGAATGAATGAATGAGATTTATAAACATATTTTGATAATTGAAGTAATAGATATAAATGAGATGACCCAGGGAGCAAGTAGAGTGTAAGAACAGAAATTGGTTAGGACCGAGTTTTAAGGAATGCCAATATATTTTTTTTAAAAAAGGCAGGGAGAGAATAATGACCATGTGTGATGAGAGAGGAAGGTAGAAACTAGGAGAGAGTATGAAAACAAAGACAAGGAAGAAGGAGTGCTCATTATGTGCACGGCTCTTATGAGTTCAAGCAGGATAAAAGCTGACTCATGTTCACTAAATTTTCTTTTTTTTTTTTGCTGTACGCGGGCCTCTCACTGTTGTGGCCTCACCCGTTGCGGAGCACAGGCTCCGGGCGCGCAGGCTCAGCAGCCATGGCTCACAGGCCCAGCCGCTCCCGGCATGTGGGATCTTCCCAGACCGGGGTACGAACCCATGTCCCCTGCATCGGCAGGCGGACTCTCAACCACTGCGCCACCAGGGAAGCCCCAAATTTTCTAATATATAAGTTTTATGGACCCTTAGGTATGTCAATAGGCTTTTTAAAAACTGAATAATACCCTAATGATTTTTTGTAAAAAGCAATAAATATGGACTTTATCTTACTCTTTTTTGTTTGTTTGTTTGCGGTACTCGGGCCTCTCAGTGTTGTGGCCTCTCCTGTTGTGGAGCACAGGCTTCGGACACAGAGGCCAAGCGGCCATGGCTCTCGGGCCCAGCTGCTCCATGGCATGTGGGATCTTCCCGGACCGGGGCACGAACCCGCATCCCCTGCATCGGCAGGCGGACTCTCAACCACTGCGTCACCAGGAAAGCCCTATCTTACTCTTAACTTTCTCACTTTTAAGTCTGCCATGCACAGAAACCTCATTGTAGTAGATAAAGATGACGATGCTGCCTTATGGTCATCTAGTTAAATTATTAGCCACGTTTTTTTCATTGTGAGGATTTAGCCTTATAAGAATATTTTATTTGAGGCTAGAAGTAGGGCTGAATATAATGGAAAGAATAATATCAAATTTGGCCCACTACCTGATATTGTGAAGAAAGTTGTATTGGAACACAACCATATCCACTTGTTTATATATTGTCTTTTGAGTTATAAAGGACCAGTAGTTGTGACAGAAACCCTATGGCTCATGAAGTTTAAAACATTTACTATTTGCACTTAACAGAATGTTTGTCAACCCCTGACTCCTGATTTAAATCATGAGAATACCCATGTTTTCTCTGTGGGATCTCCCCCCTCCAAAATATGTTTCTTTGGAGTAGGGACATAAAAAAAAATGGTTCATCCGCATTTTTGTTTTCCTTGAAATTTAATGAGCCCTGGTTAAAAAAATGTTGCTTACCACTGATATAGTAATTATTTGATTCATATTACAAAATTATCTTAAAGGTGAATGATCATTACTGTTGAGAAATAGTTATAGTATCACTGGGAAACATTTACTAACAAAATATATCTCGAATAATCAGAGAAAATTTAAAGAGTCAAAAAATGTGTTTTTTTTTTTTTCTCTAGAACTTAAGGAAACTGATTGTATTGCTTAAGGATTTATATTTAACTGAACAGAAGTCTAAGTTTGGATATTTTCTTATCACATTAAAAGGTAGATGGTGTAGAGAAACAGAAGGGGAAGTCAGTCAAAAGCACACACAACTCTGATTTTAATAAGACTATTTTAAAATTATTTACTAGAATTTTTATTGGATTGTATAATAAAAACTTAGCACTTCCTAGATGTTGCTTTGCATGTTTAAAAATGAAAGTAATGAGAGATGAAAAAATACTCTGAATCTTTCATGCATATAAATCTGCCTATCTATTAGCTATCCAGGTGGTTCAGGCCAACGCATTAATTTGACTAAGAAAATTTCTACATGTTTATTACCGTGAGGACAAAGCAAAAGACCTTGACTCCTTAACTAGGTAAAAGTTTTAAACTGAGGTCAAAAGGGGTCTTCTGCCACTAGTATCTGATAGAGCAATTTTTCAGTCTGAGAATAATCCTAATTCACAAATTTAAGAAACAAAATAAACTCCAAGCAAGGTAAATGCAAAGTAGAAATGTTTATTTAGGTCTTCCACCCATTTTTTGATTGGGTTATTTGTCTTCCTGATATTGAGCTTCATGAGCTGTTTCTATATTTTGCAGATTAATCCTTTGTCAGTTGCTTCATTTGCAAATATCTTCTCCCATTCTGAGGCTTGTCTTTTCATATTGTTTATGGTTTCCTTTGCTTTGCAAAAGCTTTTAAGTTTAATTAAGTCCCATTTGATTATTTTTGTTTTTATTTCCATTACTCTACGAGGTGGATTAAAAAAGATCTTGCTGTGATTTATGTAAGAGAGCGTTCTGCCTATGTTTTCCTCTAAGAATTTTATGGTATCCAGCCTTACATTTAGGTCTTTAATCCATTTTGAGTTTATTTTTGTGTACAGTGTTTGGGAGTGTTCTAATTTCATTCTTTTACATGTAGCTGTCCAGTTTTCCCAGCACCACTTATTGAAGAGACTGTCATTTCTTCATTGTATATTCTTCCCTCCTTTGTCATGGATTGTGTGGCCATAGGTGTGTGGCTTTATCTCTGGGCTTTCTATCCTGTTCCATTGATCTATATTTCTGGTTTTGTTCCAGTACCATACTGTCTTGATTACTGTAGCTTTATGGTATAGTCTGAATCAGGGACCTAATTCCTCCAGCTCTATTTATTTTTCTCAAGGTTGCTTTGGCTATCAGGGTCTTTTGTGTTTCCATACAAAGTGTAAGATTTTTGTTCTAATTCTGTGAAAAATACCCTTGGTAATTTGATAAGGATTGCATTGAATCTGTAGATTGCTATGGGTAGTATAGTCATTTTTACAATATAGATTCTTCCAACCCAGGAACATGGCATATATCACCATCTATTTGTTTCATCCTCAATTTCTTTCATCAGTATCTTAGAGTTTTGTGAATACAGGTCTTTTTCCTCTTTAGGTAGGTTTATTCCTGTATATTTTATTCTTTTTGATGCAATGATAAATGGGATTGTTTTCTTAATCTCTCTTTCTGATCTTTCATTGTTAATGTATAGGAATGCAAGAGATTTCTGTGCATTAATTTTGTATCCTGCAACTCTACCAAATTCTTTGATGTGTTCTTGTAATTTTCTGTTAGCATCTTTAAGATTTTCTATGTACAGTGTCATGTAATATGAAAAAAAGTGACAGTTTTACTTCTTTTTTTTTTTTTTTTTTTGTGGTACATGGGCCTCTCACTGTTGTGGCCTCTCCCATTGTGGAGCACAGGCTCCAGACGTGCAGGCTCAGCAGCCATGGCTCACTGGCCTAGCTGCTCCATGGCATGTGAGATCTTCCTGGACTGGGGCACGAACCCGTGTCCCCTGCATTGGCAGGCAGACTCTCAACCACTGCACCACCAGGGAAGACCTATTTCTTTTTCAGTTTAGATTCCTTTTATTTCTTTTTCTCTCTGATAACCATGGCTAGGACTTCCAAAACTATGCTGAATGAAAGTGGCATGAGTGGACATCCTTGTCTTGTTCCCGATCTTAGAGGAAATGCTTTAAGCTTTTCACCATTGAGTATGATGTTAGCTGTAGGTTTGTCATATATGCCCTTTATTATGTCGGGTAAGTTTCCTCTAACTCACTTTCTGGAAAGTTTTTATCATAAATGGGTGTTGAATATTGTCGAAAGTTTATTCTGAATCTATTGAGATGACCACATGGTTTTCATTCTTCAGCTTGTTAATGTGGTGTATTACATGGGTTGAATTGCATATATTGAAAAATCCTTGCATCCCTGGGATAAATGCCACTTGATCATGGTGTATGATACTTTTAATATGTTGTTGGATTCTGTTTGCTACTATTTTGTTGAGGATTTTGGTGTCTATGTTCTTCAGTGATATTGGCCTGTAATTTTCTTTTTTTGTGATATCTTTGTCTGGTGTTGGTATCAGGGTGATGGTGGCCTCACAGAATGAATTTATTCCTTCCTCTGAATGTTTTTGGAAGAGTTTCAGAAAGTCAGGTGTTAACTCTTCTCTAAATGTTTGATAGAATTCACCTGTGAAACCATCTGGCCATGGGCTTTTGTTTGTTGGAAGATTTTTAATCACAGTTTCAATTTCATTACTTGTGATTGGCCTGTTCATATTTTCAGTTTCTTCCTGGTTCGGTCTTGAAGGTCATATCTTTCTGAGAATTTGTACATTTTTTCTATGCTGTCCATTTTATTGACATATAGTTGCTTGTAGTAATCTCTTATGATCCTTTCTATTTCTGTGGTGTCTGTTTTAACTTCTTTTTCTTTTCTAATTATATTGATTTGAATCCTCTCCCTTCTTTTCTTGATGAATCTGGCTAAAGGTTTATCAATTTGTTTATCTTTTCAAATAACCAGCTTTTAGTTTCATTGATCTTTGCTATTGTTTTCTTCATTTCTATTTCATTTATTTCTGCTCTGATCAGGTGTAAGGATAGGTTGTTTATTTGTGATTTTTCTTATTTCTTGAGGTAGGATTGTATTACTATAAACTTCCCTCTTAGAACTGATTTTGCTGCATTCCATAGGTTTTGGACTCCAAAGAAGACATACAGATGGCCAACAAACATATGAAAATATGCTCAACACACTAATTATTAGAGAAATGCAAATCAAAACTACAATGAGGTATCACCTCAAACCAGTCAGAATGGCCATCATCAAAATTTTTACAAACAATAAATGCTGGAGAGAGTATGGAGAAAAGGGGCCTCTCTTAAACTGTTCGTGGGTATATAAATTGGTACAGCCACTATGGAGAACAGTATGGAGGTTTCTTAAAAGGCTCACAATAGGGCTACCGTATGACCCAGCAATCCCATTCCTAGGCATATATCTGGAGAAAAACCATAATTCAAAATGATACATGCACCCCAATGTTCATTGCAGCACTATTTACAATAGCCAGGACATGGAATCAACCTAAATGTCCACTAACAGAGGAATGGATAGAGAATATGTGGTACATATACAAATGGAACATTTCTCAGCCATGAAAAGGAGCAAAATGATGCCATTTGCAGAGATGTGGATGGACATGGAGACTGTCATAAAGAGTGCAGTAAGTCAGAAAGAGAAAAACAAATATTTTATAATATTGCTTATATGTGCAATCTAGAAAAAATAGTAAAGGTTAAGTTATTTACAAAGCAGAAATAGAGTCACAGATTTAGAGAATAAACTTATGGTTATCAAGGGGAAAGTGGGTGGCAGGATGAATTGGGAGATAGGGGTGACATATCTGTGCATTAATTTTATATCCTGAAAACCTACCAAATTCATTTATTAGTTTTAGTAGTTTTCTGCTGTCATCTTTAGGATTTTCCATGTATAGTATCATGTCATTGGCAAAGAGTGACAGTTTTACTTCTTCTTTTCCAATTTGTATTCTTTTTATTTCTTTTTCTTCTCTGATTGCTGTGGCTAGGACTTCCAAAACTATGTTGCAAAAAAGCAGTGAGGGTGGACTTCCTTGTCTTGTTCCTGATCTTAGTGGAAAAGCTTTCAGTTTTTCACCATTGAGTATGATGCTTGCTGTGGGTTTGTCATATATGGCCTTTATTATGTTGAGGTAGGCTTCCTCTATGCCCATTTTCTGGAGAGTGTAAATTGATACAACATTATGGAAAACAGTATGGAGTTTCCTTAAAATAACTAAAATAGAACTACCATATGACCCAGCAATCCCACTACTGGGAATATACCCTGAGAAAACCATAATTCAAAAAGAGGCATGTACCGCAATATTCATTGTAGCACTATTTTAAATAGCTAGGACATGGAACCAACCTAAATGTCCATTGACAGATGAATGGATAAAGAAGATGTGGCACATATATACAATGGAATATTACTCAGCCATAAAAAGAAACAAAATTGAGTAATTTTTAGTGAGGTGGATGGATCTATAGTCTGTCATACAGAGTGAAGTAAGTCAGAAAGAGAAAAACAAATACCGTATGCTAATGCTTATATATGGAATTTAAAAAAAGATACTGATGAACCTATTTGCAGGAATAAAGAGGCAGACATAGAAAATGGACTTGAGGACTTGGGGTGGGAGGGGGAAGCTAGGGTGAAGTAAGAGTAACATCGACACATATACACTACTGAAGGTAAAATAGTTGGCTGGTGTGGAGCAGCGGCATAGCACAGGGAGAGCGACTTGGTACTGTGTGATGACCTAAAGGGGTGGGATAGGGTGGATGGGAGGGAGGCTCAAAAGGGAGGGGAAATGGGGACATGTGTACGCATATGGCTGATTCTCTTTGTTGTGCAACAGAAACTAACACAGTACTGTGAAGCAATTATACTCCAATAAAGATCTATTAAAAAAATAGACAAAATATGGAAGCATCCTCAGTGCCCATTGATAGATGAATGGATAAAGCAGCTGTATACACACAATGGGTTACCACTCAGCCATGAAAAGGAATGAAATCTTGCCATTTGTGACAACATGGATGGACCTAGAGCGTGTTATGCTAATTGAAATAAGTCAGACAGAAAGACAAATACCTTATGATCTCACTTATATGTGGAATCTAAAAAAACAAATGAACAAACATAAAGAAAGCAGAGACAGACTAACTGATACAGAGAACAAACGTGGTTGTCAGAGGGAAGGGGTTTGGGGGAGGATGAGTGAAATAGGTGAGGAAGATTAAGTAGTACAAATTTCCAGCCATAAAATTAATAAATCACTGAGATCTAACATACAGCATTGGGAATATAGTCAATAATATTATAATAACTTTGGAGAGTGGCAGATGGTAACTAGACTTACAATGACAATCATATTATAATGTATAAAAATATCAAATCACTATATTTACAACTGAAACTAATATAATATTGTAAGTCAATTACACTTCAGTAAGAAAAAAAATTCTAAGAGGGCAAATTATATTTTCTGGTATCTTTATGCATTGAAAAACCATTAATCAAGTGTGAAAGCAATAAACAATCATACATATGAAAAATAATGTTTTTCAAATATGCATGTTATTTGATATAGACCTATGTCTATTAAACTCAACTTGAATACATTGTTTAGGATATATGCTAGTAAACTGACAATGGCAATCACTCTAAGCTTGAGTTGAAACAATCGAGGTGAAAAGGTGAAAAAATCACAGGAGACTCCTATGACTCTGGATGCCTGTGGCATTCTCTTTAAAGCAACACAGATTTAGGGCTTCCATGGTGGCGCAGTGGTTGGGAGTCCACCTGTCGATGCAGGGGACACGGGTTCGTGCCCCGGTCTGGGAGGATCCTACATGCCGCGGAGTGGCTGGACCCGTGAGCCACGGCTTCTGAGCCTGCGCGTCCGGAGCCTGTGCTCTGCAACGGGAGAGGCCAAAACAGTGAGAGGCCTGCGTACCACAAAAAAAATAAATAAATAAAGCAACACAGATTTAGGGACACATGAATACATTTCCTTCCCTGTGGATATTGTTTCACTACCCAAGTAGTCTGTAGAGAATGATTTGTGCATAATATTCATATTGTTAATACTTTCATTGGATGAGAAATTTTGTAATCAACTTTTAGAGAAAACATAGAAGATGATTTTAATCAGGCAACAAACTGTATATGTTAAATATAAATAGAATTTTAAAAACAAGAAAATGGAGAAGAGAGCAGAGTGGAAGGACATATATGTGCTTATCATCTTTCCCATTAAAAGTCCATAAATATACTCTGAGATTGTTATGGCAAAGACTGGGAGTTTTAGTTTACTATCTAAAGTTACAACGTTGACCACTAGAATAATATAGTATTATATTCTTATAATACTATAAGAAAATCAAGACAATTTCTTGTTAATGTGCTACATTTTAAAAAATTATTCAAAAATTTTAATGGAAACCCCCAGAAAAACTTAAAAAACAACCAACACATTAAAAAACAAAAGCACCAAACTTCTAATAGTGGTTGCTTCTAGGGGCTGGATAAGAGGAAAACTTTTAAAATTTCACCCCTTTGTGTTTTTTAATTTTTAAAATCATGCATAAACATTTTTATTAAGAAACAAAAACTATTTTAAAATGAAATAAATGGCTGTCCTCCACAATAGGGGATTGATTGAACAAGTAGTAGTATACAGCTATCAGAGTCCAATGCTCCCTTTGGAAAGAATAAGATAGGTCAATGTTCTGTCACTGAAAGAGAACACTGGTTTAAGAAATGGAAAAAAAGTAAATTGCAATAAAGAAAATACAGAGCATAATCCAATGTATGTTTAAAAATATATGCTTGTGAGTATGTGTTTCTGTGATTGTGATTGTTTGTATTTCAATAAAAAGACATCTGGAAGAAGGAAGGAGATGAGAGGATTTCCACTTTTTCAGTTCAGCCATTCAGTTTTATTTGAATTTTATAATGCATATTTTATTACCATAATAAAATGATTGTATCATTACGTTCTGCAAAATAAAGCTATTGAAGAAGTTAAAAGGCAAGCATGTTAGATGTCTCTAATTAAGATAGATACAGGCAACAAAAAGTCTCAGTTTTTTGGAGATTCAAGGTTTCACAATGGAAAGTATTTAAATCTCTTCCTTTACTTTTCCTTTAACTTTGACTAGGACATTTTTTGATTAGGGTTTCTTTTCCTTCCTAACTTGCTCATCTAATCAATGGATTTGATTCAGTGACAGGAGGGGTACAGTCTTCTAAGCATAATAGCACTTATGTGTTTTATAATCTGT
The DNA here is from genome assembly GCF_963924675.1 of Phocoena phocoena. Classification (NCBI taxonomy): domain Eukaryota; kingdom Metazoa; phylum Chordata; class Mammalia; order Artiodactyla; family Phocoenidae; genus Phocoena; species Phocoena phocoena. Next base: position 32,595,309 of record NC_089231.1, on the reverse strand, counting down.
TCCTCTTCCAGAACTCTAATGGTATCACATCACACACATACACACACACACCATACACAACACACACAACTCTATTGTATCTATCTATCTATCTATCTATATCTATATCTATCTATCTATCTATATCTATCTATCTATCTATATATATATATCAAAGTTACCACAAATTAACATGATAGCTCCAAAGAAATGAAGAAGATATCTATAGTAACCCTCTTTCAGGCTAGTTCTGAATCTGTTTTCTTAAAAAAAGTTATTTTTTGTAGAGTTATCTAGGTAGTATCTAGGTACTATATAGTCACCCAGGGCCTTAATTATCAATACGCTTTTTTGCCACTAACCAAATTAAAAGTAAAACGAAGAGAAATTTTTCTTTTTTTAGTGGCTAGAATTGGAATTCTTTTAAAGGAAGCTATTCTAAATGAAATTTGTTGCTAAGCTTCTGAAGGAGAAAGTGAGACCCTAAGGCATAGTTTCTCTCTCTGTGGCTCATCGACCTCCTGTCTGTCTCATATGACTGCTGAAATTCATATTCCTGAGTCCTACCCCAATAAACTGAACCTGAATTTCTGGATAGGAGACACCCTTTGAGGTTTATCTCATGAATGTCTTAAGGAAGGTTGACAGGACTTTTAAGAACATAATTATTTTCTATTTAACTTGATGTGCAGCTGTAATGGTAAATGTCCCCCACCTAGTATTTATTTTCTCCATTTATTCAATAATGACCATTGCAATCTTAAATGCTTTCATTAGGAACTTTTTTTTGTTTGTTTGTTTTTTGGTTTTGATTTTGTGTGTACATGTGTAACAAAAACCAAGTTGGTTGTTCACACCTGTGTCAGTGCTGTAGGGACCAAAAGAAGCATACTTAGAAAGAGGCACCTGAAGGCAGAAAAGAACCTTAGAACTTGAGCCTCTATGGGAATACCCAAAGGCTTAGGAAGGTTTTGTGTGTCTACACAGTGTGTATTAGGCTTCTAGTCAATCTCAACTCAAGGATATGCGAGGTCTGGAGGGCAACTATGTCACATAATTAAACAATTTCCAGTAGCCTCCTCTTTTGTTTGTGTGGTGCCAGCTGAGTCCTTCAGGAGCAGTCAGTGGATATTGTTGAATGCTATTTTCTCTACAGGAAAAATCTCCAAGGAGTTAAGAGGCAACATGTTTTCAGCCCTGAAGATGCATGTGCTATTGTTCCTCACATACACCCTAGTCACAAGCAGTATTAGCTAATGCTCTAGTGCAGTGGTCTTCAACAGTTTTGGCACCAGGGACCAGTTTAGTGGAAGACAATTTTTCCACGGACTAGGGTGGGGGCGGGATGGTTTGGGGATGATTCAAGCACATTATATTTATTGTGCACTTTATTTCTATTATTATTACATTGTAATATATAATGAAATAATTATACAACTCACCATAATGCAGAATCAGTGGGAGCCCTAAGCTTGTTTTCACTTGCCACTCACTGGTAGGGTTTTGATATGAGTCTGCAAGCAATTGATTTATTATGGTCTCTGTGCAGTCAAACCTCTCTGCTAATGATAATCTCTATTTGCAGCTGCTCCCCAGAGCTAGCATCACTTCCTCAGCTCCACCTCAGATCATCAGGCATTAGATTCTCACAAGGAGTGCACAACTTAGATTCCTTGCATGTGCAGTTCACAGTAGTGTTTGCAGTCCTTTGAGAATATGATACCACCACTGATCTGACAGGAGGTGGAGTTCAGGTGGTAATGCAAGCAATGGGGAGCAGCTGTAAATGCAGATGAAGCTTCTCTCACTTGCCCACTGCTCACCTCCTGCTGTGTGGCCCGGTTCCTAACAGACCATGGACTGGTACCGGTTCGTGGCCCAGGGGTTGGGGAACCCTGGAGTACAGTACAAGAAACAAGAAAGATGAAGAACACTTTCATGCAGGCAGAGTTCAGAGTCATAGGGTTAGTGATATTTTTAAAAGCCACTTTGGTATACAGGTGCTAAAAGAAGAGCTTGGGCCTTGTTTACAAGGAACATGTGAAGGAATTCTTTGTGGCATGTGAATAGCCATGACTTTCATGTGGCAATCTGTGCAGATAATTTTGTAGAGGGAATTGATTTTAGAGATGAGGTTAGGCCACTCACCCTTAATTTTAAGAGAAACTGAGCTCTAAAGACTTTCCCAAACTCACACAGTTTGATTATAGCAGAGGTGGGATGAAGGAGAATGGAGAGTAACTGCTTAATAGGTACAACGTTTCCTTTTAGGGTGATGGAAAATTTTGGAACTAAATAGAAGTGGTTGAACAATATTGCAAATGTGCAATACTAACTGCCACTGAATTGAACACTTTGAAATAATTAATTTTGTGTTCTGTGAATTTTACCTCAATAAAAATTAGTAAATATATATACACCATATATATATATATATATATATATATATATATATATTCACATATAGTCTCAAGCTTTTTTGTTCTTTTCAGCAAAAGAGTTGGACAGAATTACCTAGTCTACCATTTTCTTTTCTTTTCCTTTTCTTTTCCTTTTTTTTTTTTTTGTCAGAGAGTCTACCAATGTGCTTTTATTTAATACAAATCCCTTGTGTGTTCTACTCTCAACCAGGGTTTTTCATTGATATTTTGAGCCAGATAGTTCTCTGTTGTGGATGATTGTTCTGTGCAATATAGAATGTTTAACAGCATTTCTGGCTTCTACTCACTAGATATAAGTAACAACCCAGTCCTAACTGTGATAAATAAAAATGTTTTCAGACATTGCCAAATATCCCCTGAGAGGCAAATTTGCCCCTGGTTGAAAATTTCTGCTCTAAATTAAATGTTCTTAGCTTGGCTTGCATCAGCTCCTAGGGTATGCAAGAAGGGTCTATGAGCCCTCTGAAATTGTATGTACCCAGAAGAGAAAGTAGAGTAGGAGTTAACAGTTTCATTTGAAGAAAGTTTTAAAAAGTTAAAAGCAGGTTTGAAACTTATTCTCCTCCAGGAGTTGTACAATTGGAGTCCAGAGTAAGAGGAGGTTCTCATTCTAAGTGCTTTCCTTTTCTTTAGTAGAGGTTTAATCTGAGGTCTGGGTAGGTAGAGTTTGAGTGCTTGTTGTTGTTGATGTTTGTTTTGCTTTTAAAAATCACAAACAGAATTTTAAAAATAAAAGTAATTTGTAAGCTACTAAAATGCCTCAGTCAAGGCTCAGATCAGGAAACAGACCTTGCTTTAGGCATTTCAAATAGAAAGAGCTTTAGTAGATGCAATTGGATGCTACAAAAATTACTGTAAACTGGATTATCACCAGTTGATTTCCAGGTCTCACCACCTCAGTCAGGGTACAGAGGTCAAAAAGCTGCTGTTGTAATCACTGACACATTTTTTTTTTTCCATTACAACTGGCTTTCTCAACCACAAAGATTTTGGCTAGACATTGGAATGCAGAGACCAGCTGCTATAAAGGTATTGCTCTCCAACTGCTACAGAATGAGGATTTGTCCCTGTGCAGTTTTGCCTTCAACTGCCACCCAAGTGCATCAGATTAGGAGAACCTGAATGACATCCAGATTCCTAGCTAAAAGAAGGTCTAGGAAATGTAGGTTATTTCCTTAATTTTCTAATCTTTTCAAGTAGAAAGAAGATGGAATGGGAGTTTCAAGAACCACTTTAAGCAGCTACTATGTAAGGAAATTCACTTAGATGATGGATTGTGTGAGTATAAATAATTACAAGAAACAAAAATCAAAGACCCACAAATTTTTTGAATACTGCTCATGAACATTAATATAGTAGAAAAATGGTCATTTTTCCTAGTTTTCAAATAAACAGAATCTGACACAATGTTTTAACCCAGACTGAGACAGTGCAAATCTCTGGGCTGTTCCTTCAAAACAACGAGATAAGCTAAAAAGACCTAAGCTAAACTCTGCAGAAAATAGCAGCTTTAGATACCTAATGCTGAGCACTTTCACATGAGAATTGACCTTATCTCAGGAGTCAGGCTAAATATAATTGAAACAAACGTGCATTAGTTTTAGCATATGCAAAACAACAAGTGACTCATATGTTAAAAATAATCATATAAACTACTGACTCGACTTTTTTGTTCTATTCCTCCATCACTTAACTCTCTTCATCATGTCTTTTATGTAATGTTTATTTGGATAATCCAAATAATTTTCACATTATATTCTCTGGTTGAAGTTGCTTGTGCAGAGCAGAGTAATAAAGCTTCCAGGTGAAAGTTAACTTGAATCCAATGGCCTTTCTCCATAGATAATAAAGTTCTTTATTTACAAATAAACTCTTACACAACTATATTTTGAAGTGAGATAAACCTGGAAAATATTTTTTTTTTATTGAACTCCAGCATGCTAATTTTCACACAGGGCAGGAGAGCTCCTGCTAACATCAGGCAGGTCAATTTTCTATTTGTCTGACTCCCACGTGAAACGAATGCTGGAAAGGGCTGCCTGGCATGCATATTTGTTATGCTGACCACTTTGGGAGATTACCTGATATGTGAATTGAACTGAAGACACTTTATTACTATTTCTCCTCTTGAAGAAACACACAACCCCCCTCATCAGATACTTTTGCTCATGAGGTCCCTGACCTTTCCTAAAACAGAAGAAATTAATCTTATTAACTAGATTAAATGTAAATTGTAGTGACTTGATGTTTTACCTTTCCTAGCACATTTTTATTTGAAACACAGTCCAGCATTATTCAGATGTTTTTGGTCAGGACAACTCCCAACTCACGTTTCATAGATTACGGTATTATTTGTGCCTGCTTTGTTACTTGAGCAGGAGGTTCGTTGGGTAATATCTACAATGATCAATTGTTTGTATAGGCAACAGAGGACTACACATCAATACACACATTTATACTGTTTGTGATAATATTCTGGTTATATGGAAGACATAAAATAATTGCTTTTTAAAGATACAACAGTCCAAATAGTGTATTCTTGCTAAAAGTTGACCAGATCTTAAAGAATTACACAACAAAGCAATCGAGTCTATGAACCAAATGAGGTAAAAAGGTGATTATTTACATAAACAGAAAATTCTTTACTGTAATATCCCTCACAGGATTATTTCCTATAGAGAATATGTCTCCAGTAGTAAATCTACTTAAATATCACTGAAATATTTTAAACCACCTTTAAGGATTCATAAATTATAGCCATTTTTTAAAATTGGAAAACAAACTTAGATTCCACAGGATTATTTGTTTTATACAAGGCATATTCTGACACTTGACTGAGCAATATCTAAGTGTCATAGTACTGTATCTTTGGACAAATTAAATGCTTTATTTTTAGAGTTCCTATTATGAAGAAGGAGATGTCAGAGATGTCAAAACACAAAAATAATTTATTGCTTATTTAATTGAAAGAGGCTATGTTGGTCATGCACACTCTTTTGAGGCAGAACAAGGCTATGATCTTATGATTTTAAGGAAGTTTTGTATTCAATATCTGGCAAACTTTCAGAAGTGCAAGTTGATGTGGGCTATAGAAACATGCATCCTCTGGGCTTCCCTGGTGGTGCAGTGGTTAAGAATCTGCCTGCCAATGCAGGGGACATGGGTTCGATCCCTGGGCAGGGAAGATCCCACATGCTGTGGAGCAACTAACCCCATGCACCACAGCTACTGAGCCTGTGCTCTATAGCCCACGAGCCACAACTACTGAAGCCCATGTGCCTAGAGCCCGTGATCCACAACAAGGGAGGTCACTGCAATGAGAAGACTGTGCACCGCCATGAAGAGTAGCCTCTGCTCACCACAACTAGAGAAAGCCTATGAACAGCAACAAAGACCCAGTGCAGCCAAAAATGAATAAATCAAAAAAAAAAAAAAAGAAAATGAAAAAAGAAACATCCATGCTCAAGTGAGATTTTTGTTCACCGGGTAACGTTCAGAAGCATGTTTTTAGGTGTGAATGCACTCTGATTGCCTGACTTAGAAACAAGCTGCTGTCACTGATTTGTTGTCTTTCAGAAATGTATTCATTGAGTTGTCCTCATTGATTAAATGGTAACATCGCTACAGAACTATAAACTTTTTCCTAGGAATAAGAAAATATTTCTCCTTATAGCATAATTATCTTCAATAATACAGATAATGATAAGATATTTAAGGGAGGTTTTGTGCTGCAAGTAATAGAACACCAAACAAACTAATTGGCTAAAGCCATTAGGAAATTTTTGGCTCACGTAAGAGAGAGTACAGTGAAAGGATAGGTTTCAAGGACTGACTAAACTCAACATCTCTGAATTTCTTTACCGAAATTTCCTGATTCTCCCCTCTACAAAATATTGGCTCCAACCTCAAGATTTAGAGGAGGGATGGCAGCTATTCCCTATTCCCATATGATGGCATAAGAGGAGAAAGGAAGTTAGCTTTATAAGTTAGGAAGATACATTCCCCCCAAATCTAGTCCCCTTTCATGGTTGGTCTGAATTAGGTTACATACACATTTTTGGACCAGTCACTGGGAAGGAGGAGGAATTATGTTTAGACCAATCAGGCCAACCCCCATATTTGTTGGTGATTTCAATATTCCCTGAGGTGCATGAGTAGGTGGCATGGAAAACAGAACACAATCACAGGTTTAGAAGGATAGAGGAAGAGACACTAGATAGGGGGAAGGGAACCAACAATATCCACTAAATATAATAAAACAAAATAATGTAGAAAGCTCAATGCTTATATCATAATATGTAAAATTTACTATATAATTCACATGTTCTATTTTATTTGATATTCACAACCACCACTGATGGGTATTTAGAGTAGTTACTCAATGTATTCATTTTTCTAACTTTATTTTTCACTTCTTTTCAACTTACACTGCATCCATTCTCATTTCTTTATTCCCAAAGAACTCTATGTTCCATTTCTGAAGACAAACTAGAAACTAAGCTTTTCACTGACATTGATGTCCTTCAGTCCTTATTTTGAAAGTTTCTGTTGATTATTATTATTTTTTAAGTTAAAAGCCATTTCTTCTATTTTTTCTTCCAGTTTTATTGAGATATAATTGACATATAGCACTGTATAATCTTAAGTTGTACAGCATAATGATTTGACTTATATACAACATGAAGTACTATCATAATAAGTTTAGTAAACATCCATCTTCTCATATAGATGCAAAATAAAAGAAAAATATTTTCCTTGAGAAGAGAAAAACTTTCACATATAACATAATAGCAGTATTAATTACATTAATCATAATGTACATTACATCCCTAGTACTTATTTATCTTGTAACTAGAAATTTGTATCTTTTGACCACCTTCATTCAATTAGTGCTCCCCCCATTCCCCTCCTCTGGTAATCTCAAATCTGATCTCCTTTTCTATGAGTTTTTTTGTTTGTTTGTTTGTTTGTTTCTGAAGTGTAATTGACCTACAACTCTATGTTATTTTGTAGTGATTTGATGTTTCTATATATTACAAAATTATCTTCATGGTATATTTAGTAACCATCTGTCACCATACAAAGATATTATAATAAAGTTGACCATATTCCCCATGCTTTACAGTTCATTTCTGTGACTCATTTATTTTGTAACTGAAAGTTTGTGCCTCTTAGTCTCCCTCACTTATTTCACTCATTTTCCCAACGCCCTTCCTTCTGGCAACCACCTGTTTGTTCTCTGTATCTATAAATTCTGTTTCTGTTTTGTTATGTTTGTTCATTTGTTTTCCTTTTAGATTCCACATATAAGTGAGATCATACCTTATCTGTCTTCCTCTGTCTGACATTTTCCTTAGTGTAATACACTCTAGGTCCATCCATGTTGTCACAAATGGCAAGATTTCATTCTTTTCTATGGCAGAGTCATACTCCATTATATATATATATATATATATATATATATATATATATATATATATATATATATATATATATATATATATAGCATCTTCTTTATTCATTCATCTATGATGGACACTTAGGTTGATTCCCTATCTTGGCTATTTTAAATAGTGCTGCAGTGAACATAAAGGTGCATCTATCTTTTCTAATTAGTGTTTTTTTATTTCTTCAGATAAATACCCAGAGGTAGAGTTGCTGGATCACATGCTGGTTCTAATTTTAATTTTTTTGAGAAACCTCCATACTGTTTTCCATAGTGGCTGTACAAATTTACATTCTCATCAAGAGTGCACAAGAGTTTCCTTCTTCCAACACTTGTTATATTTTATCTTTTTGATGCTAACTCTTCTGACAGGAGTGAGATGATATCTCATTGTGGTTTAGATTTGCATCGCCCTGATGATCAGTGATGTTGAGCATCTTTCCAAGTGCTTATTGTTCATTTGCATGTCTTCTTTGGAAAAATGTCTATTCAGGACCTCTGCCCATTTTTAAATTAGATTGTTTGTTTCTTTGCTATTGAATTGTATGATTCTTTATATAATTTGAATATTAACCCTTTACCATATATATTATTTTCAAATATGTTCTCGAATTCAGCAGGTTGCCTTTTTGTTTTATTGATGGTTTACTTTGTTGTGCAAAAGTTTTTAGTTTGACACAGTCTCACTTGTTTATTTTTACTTTTGTCTCCCTTACCTGAGGAAACAGATTCCAAAAAATATTGCTACAATTGATGTCAAAGGGCACACTACCTATATTTTATTTTAGGATTTTTATGGTTTCAGGTCTTACATTTAATTCTTTAATCCATTTTGAGTTTATTTTTGTATATGGTATGAGAAAATGGTTGTTTTATTCTTCTGCATGAAGTTGTCCAGTTTTCCCAACACCATTTATTAAAGAGGCTGTCTTTTCCTTATTGCATGTACTTGCATTCTTTGTCATAGATTAATTGACCATGTAAGTGTGGGTTTATTTCTGGGATCTCTATTCTGTTCCCTTGATATATGTGTCAGTTTTTGTGCTAGTATCATACTGTTTGATTACTGTCACACTATAGTATAGTTTAAAATCAGGGAATATAATACCTTCAGAATTGTTGTTCTTTCTCAAGATTGATTTAGCTATTCCAGGTCTTTGTATTTCCATATGAATCTTAGAATTATTTGTTCTAGTTCTGTGAAAAATGTTATTGGTGTTTTGGCAGGAATTGCATTAAATCTGTAGATCGCCTTGGGGAATATGGTCATTTTAACAATATTCTTCCAATCCACGAGCAAAATGTATCTTTACATTTGTTTGTACTGTCTTCAATTTCTTGCATCAGTATCTTAAGTTTCCTGAATACAAGTCTTTACCTCCTTAGTTATATTTATTCCTAGGTATTTTATTCTATTTTTTTTTTTTTTTGCAATTGTGTATAGGGTTGTTTCCTTAATTTCTCTTTCTGATAGTTTGTTGTTAGTGTAGAAAAATGCAAGATTTTTGTATCCTGAAACTCTACTGAATTCATTGATGAGTTTTAATAGCTTTTTGGTGGCATCAAAAATCTTTAGGATTTTCTATATATAATATTATGTCATCTTCACACAATGACAGTTTTATTGCTTCCTTTCCAATTTTGACTTCACTTTTTTTTTTTCTTGTCTTGTTGCTGTGGCTAGGACTTCTGATACAATGTTGAATAAAACTGACAAGAGTGGGTATCCCTGCCTTGTTCCTGATCTTAGAGGAAATGCTTTCAGCTTTTCACTATTGAATGTTATGTTAACTGTGGGTTTGTCATATATGGCCTTTATTATGTTGAGGTATATTCCCTCTAAAACCATATTGTTGAGAGATTTTCCATAAATGGATGTTTAATTTTGTCAAAAGCTTTTCATGCATGTATTGAGATGATTATATGATTTTTATTCCTCAATTTGTTAATGTGATGTTTCACATTGATTGTAGATTGAACCATCCTTGGATCCCTGGGATATTTCCCACATGATCATGGTGTATGATTCTTTTAATGTATTGTTGAATTTAGTTTGCTAATATTTTGTTGAGGATTTTAGTATCTGTATTCAGAAGTGATATTGGCCTATAATTCTACTTATTTTTTGTGTGTGGTATCTTTCTGATTTGGAATCTGGTTATACTGAACTCATAAGTTGAGTTTGGAAGAATTCTTTCCTCTTTAGTTGTTTGGAATAGTTTGAAAAGGATACTTGTTAATTGTTATTTTAATGTTTGATGAATTCACCTGTGAAGCCATCTGTTCCTGGACTTTTATTTATTGGGAGTACTTTTATTACTGCTTCAATTTCATTACTGGTAATCTGTCAGTTAATATTTTCTATTTCTTCTTGATTCAGTCTTGAGAGATTGTATGTTTCTAGGAATTTATCCATTTCTTCTAGGTTGTCCATTTTATTGGTGTATAATTGTTCAAAATAATATCTTATGATCCTTTGTATTTCTGTGGTTGTAATTCTCCTCTTCCTTTTCTGATTTTATTGATTTAGGTCCTCTCTTTTTTTCTTTTCTTTTCTTAATGAGACTGGCTAAAGGTTTATAAATTTTGTTTATCTTTTCAAAGAAACATTAATCTTGTCTACTTTTTTTAGTCTTTATTTCATTTATTTCCCCTCTGACATTTAGTTTATTTTTCCTTCTACTAAATTTGGGTCTCATTTTTTCTTCTTTTTCATTTGTTACTTTTGGTGTAAAGTTAGTTTGTTTATTTCAGATTCTTCTTGTTTCCTGAGGTAGGTTTGTATCAGTGTAAACTTCCATCTTAGAACTGCTTTTGCTGTGTTTCATAGATTTTGTGTTATTGTGTTTTCATTTTCTTTTGTGTCCAGGTATTTTTAAATTTATTTTTGACTTCTTAAGTGACCCATCAATTGTTTAGTAACATATTGTTTACCCTACACATTTTTTCTTTTCTTTTTTTTTTTGCAGTACACAGGCCTCTCACTGTTGTGGCCTCTCCCGCTGCGGAGCACAGGCTCCGGAAGTGCAGGTTCAGCAGCTATGGCTCACAGGCCCATCCACTCCACGGTATGTGGGATCTTCCCGGACCGGGGCACGAACCCATGTCCCCTGCATCGGCAGGTGGACTCTCAACCACTGTGCCACCAGGGAAGCCCTACCCTCCACATTTTTGTATTTTTTCCTTTTTTTTTTTTCTTGTAGTTCATTGCTAGTCTCTTCCTGTTGTGGTTTGAAAGATGCTTAATATGATTTCAGCTGTAAATGTATTGAGATTCTTTTGTGGCCTAGCATGTGATCTATTCTAAAGGATGTTCCATGTGTACTTGAAAATAATGTGTATTTTGCTGCTTTTGGATGGAATTTCTATATATATCCATTTGGTTTAGTCTGTCCTTTAAGGTCAGTGTTTCCTTATTGATTTTATGTCTGGATGATTTGTCCATTGATGCGAGTAGGGTATTAATCTCTCCTACTAATATTGTGTTACTGTCAGTTTCTCCCTTTAGAGTGTTAATATTTGCTGTATGTATTTAGAGTCTTTTAAATTGGGTAGATATATATTTACAATTGTTACATATTGCTGTTGTATTGATTCATTTATCATTATGTAATTATCTTCTCTGTCTCTTTTTACAATCTTTGTTTTAAAGGTCATTTGGAATAATATAAGTTTTTCTACTGTGGCTTTGTTTTCATATCCATTTAGCCACTCTGTGTCTTTTTATTGAAGCAGTTAGTCTATTTACAATTAAGGTAATTATTAATAGGCACATGCTCAGTGCCACTTTGTTCATTGTTTTCAGATTGTGTAGTTCCTTGTTTCTTGGGGAGAAACTCTGAAAATGTTATTGTCCTCCTGTTTGTGGGTCACCTACCCAAGGTGTGGGTTTTGACTGTACCACATCTCTGTCCCTCCTACCCATCTCACTGTGGTGTCTTCTTTATATCTTTAGCTGTAGAATATCTATTCTGCTAGTCTTTGGGTCATTCTCATTGATAGTTTCTCTGTAAATAGTTGTAATTTTGATGTATCCATGGGAAGACATGAGTTCAGGGTCTTCCTACTCTACTATCTTGCTTAACCTTCTGTTGATTCTTTAAGACCTCAGTTACTCTAAGAAGAATTTAGACCTCTATAATATTGGTCTTATTAGTGCCTTGTACTATCTCTCTGATAGCAATTGTGAGTTTGTTTTATAATTATGGATTTACACATTCATTTCAACTTCTACAATGTGAAGCTGAAGGTGAGTGGACAAGGCAAAAAGGGGTCAAGAACTTTATTTTAATCATATTTGTATCTCTCATAGCTAGCAGTTCCCATAAGATAGGCATTCAAAATTGCCAAATAAAAAATGAGGCAAAAGATATGTAGTTGTTTAACTTTTATCAATTCCATATATTTGTTATTTCTTTCATTTTCAAATGGTAAAAATGTGGTTGATATGGATAGTGAATAATGAGTGTTATCTCTGAAGATTATCAAATTGAAATTGGGTATGTTAGGAAACCTTTTAGAGAAAGGGATTTACAAACATAAAATGTAGTAACATCATTATCACCATCATCATCATGAATTCATCCAAAAAACATTTATTATTTACCCTGTCTCAGGCAGAGCACAAGGAACACATTGCTACCTGGAGAATATAGTCACTTATTCTGAACATCTGTGCCTATTCTTTACTCATAGAAAACAACCATTTTGGAGTACTTTCAGAGATTCCTGAATCTCTATGTTAACAACAGACATGCTCCTAAAATGTGGACTTTCAAGGCCAAATACTTGAAGGCCAAGTGAACCATGGAAGACCTCTGGTTCCAAGACAGATGACCAAACCCATGCATCCCTGCATTTGGATGGATGATTTCCCATGGAACCTTATACAGATTGAAGCCAGAACTGGAACAATGTTGGCTTGGAGGAATAAGCTCCTAGAAACCTCACTTAGAGTTTGGTGTATGGACATTAAACAATGCTGAGGCTGGAAAAAATACATCACACAGCAGGTTCCAGGAAATAAGCAGAAGGCTGGCTGTAGGCCAGGACAAGGGGCCAAAATACTTGTCAGGGACAATTCCTCACAGAGAAATGACAGCAGGTTTGAGGACAGCAGGTGTAACCTGAAGAGATAATTATATTAATTACATTTTGAAAATTGGAAGAAGAGAAAAAGAAAGTGGTTTTTATTTTTTTCTCTAATGAGAGAGATTTTAATTTTTTGCCCAGCTTTCATAAAAGTATGAAAGGAATGAATAATTTTAAAATGAATTTTAAAGCAATGTTAAGCATATTAACCATTACTACACATCAGCCTTATTATAAGTTCTTTTAAATATATATATACTTATTTCGTTTTCACAACTAACCTTTGGAATAGATAGTTAATATCTCCGTTTTACAAATGGAGGATATAGAGAATAGAGAGGTTAAGTAACCTGCTCTGGGTCATAGAAGTAGCACTGTTGGAGCTAGATATCAAGATAAGGTAATCTGGGCTTCCCTGGTGGCGCAGTGGTTGAGAGTCCGCCTGCCGATGCAGGGGACACGGGTTCGTGCCCCGATCCGGGAAGATCCCACATGCCGCGGAGACGCTGGGCCCGTGAGCCATGGCCGCTGAGCCTGCGCGTCCGGAGCCTGTGCTCCGAAACGGGAGAGGCCACAGCAGTGAGAGGCCCGTTTACGGAAAAAAAAAAAAGAAAAGATAAGGTAATCTGACTCCAGAGTCTACTCTCCTAAACATGTTGTCGTACTACCTCTCTATTCTGTCATAATAATTAAGAAAGGGTCAAATTCACCCAGGCATAGACAAATAACCCGATGAAACATAAAAATAGAGCTCAAAAGCACTCTGGCACATACAGGATCTTGCTATATGATGGAGGTAGAAAACAGATCAGTCAGAAAAAAGGATTCCCTATTTAATAAATGCTGCTAAGGCAATTGGTTTTCCATTAGGAAAAATACAAATTTGGGTGCTTACCTTACTTACACTGTATATAATAATTCAATCCAAGTAGATTGAAGTCTTAATTGTAAAATACAAAACTTTAAAATTGTTAGAAAAATAAATTTATTGCCTATGGGGAGGAGAACAATTTTTCTGAAAGCATAAATTATTTGGAATTTTTAAATGAATTTAATTAAATTATAATTTAACAGTTCAATTTATCAAGATACATATTTTAAAATGAAAACACAAGCTACACATTTGAGGAAGATGCTTGCCACAAATAAAATTCACCAAAAAAATTGCATCTAGGCTATGTAAAAAACTCCTATAAATCAAATAAAAGGCTCCTATAAATCAAATAAATAAATAATAAAATAATTTAAGAAAAGATACAAAAAATAATTTCATAGTAAAAGGAACATTAATGGCCAAAAATGTGAAATGATTCTCAACGTCACTATTATTTAGGAAAATTCAAGCTAAATTCAAAGCTTTCATTTCACATTCATTATTTTGGTAAAAGTTAAAACTTCTGACAATGTCAAGATTTGGCAAGGATGTGAGACAATGGAGAACCTTACAGACTTTTGGTGGTGATAGAAAAGTGTATTTGTACAAGTACTCTACAAAACAATTTGTTGGTACTTGGTAAATTTGAAAATATCTAAATCCTACAACCAGCAACTCCACCCTTAGATATATACTCTGAAGATCATTTTGGACATGTGCACATAGCACTAGTTTTTATATAATCAAGAGCCTAAAAATAAACCCAAATAAAAATTGTGAGATTGATAAACAGTGATATAGTCATAGAATGGAAATCCAGCAAAATAAAAAGAATAAACTACAGTTACACACATTAATATGTATGAACTTCACAAACTGAGTAAAAGAAAAAAGCAAGAGACAAAATATAACTGCTATGGTTCCAATTATTTAAAGTTTAAATACAAGAAAAACTATAAAAAATGACTTTTGGATCATAATAAACTATAAAGAAAAGCATGGAAATGGTACACACAAAGTTCAGGGTCATGCGTCCTTTTTTTGATGGGGGTGGGAAGGATGGCAGATTCTGACATGAAGGGGCTAGCAATACTAGGGCCTTCAAGATTTCCTTGATGGTAAGTACATGCATATTTATTATGCTTTATAACTGAAATATGCGCTATACATACTTATGTTTAGGTACATTGTTAAATGTATGCAATATAAGTTTTGCCTTCAAGTTGTTCTTACCTTCCATTTGGGGAGACAGGCAGAGGAACAAATAAGTGCAAATATTTTCAGTGTGTCTATGTCCTAGGAGCTATGAAAGTCTTGTCACTGGATTTCTGAGAAAATTACTTCTTAACTCTGTGGAGAAAGAATGACAGATAGACAATACTGAAAGCAGTGAGGCTAGACAGATACTATGGTAACAATCTAGTCAAGGGATAGTGGCTGGGACCAGTATTGTGGCAGTGGAGTTAGAAAGAAGTGGACAGATTTGGGATATGTATTGGAGATACTCAATAGAATGTGCCGAATGATTGTGATATAGGAAAAAGGGAACAAAAAGATTCACTAGAATGCATAGATTTTTGGTTTGAGCAATTGAATGTATAGTGTTGCCATCTATTATGATGTGAAAGGCTAGGGGACTGGCAGGTAAGAGCAGAGGATAGATGAGGAAATCAAGATTCCTGTTTTGACATGTTGAGTTTGAGATACAAAATAGATTATTCAATTAGATTTGTCATGAGGGCAGATAGATACATAAGTCTGGGTATTCAGTAACAGTTAAAGACTGAATGTGAAATTAAAGTGTCAAGTAATTTGGAACATATCTAAAATCTTGATTTTAAATCTCAATTTTCTCATTAGCTGGTTTTTACAGATATTTTCAAAATTAAATAATTTAAAATGTGAAAATGTTTTGGGAATAACAAGTGTAACATAAGAACATTATTATTAGTGGGAAAAAAAATGTACTAGGATCAGAAGAAAGGCATTTTAGGCCTAACTCTTTCACTGGCTAATGCTACAACTTTAAACAAGTTATGTAATTCATTGATTTGTGTTTCTTTAGCTTTAAAATGATGGAATTAAAATCAATATTTATTGAGTAGTTTCCTGTCTAACGTTCAAAAGGCATTGACATATTGACATTAATTGTTCACTGGGAAAAATACGGTTATTATTATTTAGTTGCAAATTACTTAAACGTATAAACTTTGTAATCACTTTATTTGAAAAACATTAAGCATCTAAATGTGACATTACAAGAAAATCTTAAGTTTGAGCCAGAGGAAGGATTCAAGAACCAGACTGAATTCTTCAGTGTCTGTGCAATTTTGTACTAGAAATAAACTTGTTTTTTTCATTTGGATTTGCAGTGACATTTATATTTAGGCAGAATGGATCTGGAGATGAGGGCAAATAATGGTAAACAACAACAAAAATGTCTTGGATAGAATATTTTTATGATGGACCATCAAACAGAAACCTTAATTTCCATTACTAAGCAAAGTCATAGATGGAGCAAAAACTTTAGGAAGAATAATTTTGACTGCATCCATATTTTTCTGTAATCTTGACCTTTTTGTAATATGCATGTAAATTTGTAATTAGCTAAATACTTAGAGGATGGGTGAGAATAAACTAGCTACTGAGTCAGCATTTAGAGACCTAACAAGAATATCACTAATCTCTAGATCTTATATGCCACACGTGGATTCATAAATTTCCAAAGATTAGAGAATTTAGAGTTCAACTTTTTTTCTTATTTAAGACCACTTGAAAGTGGCCTTTAATACTTCCAGTGCAGTAAACTGATATTTCACGGGATAGCCTATACTATTATTGTACAATTCTAAATGAAAGACCATCCTTTGCAATGTAAAACCAAAGTC
Organism: Phocoena phocoena; assembly: GCF_963924675.1. NCBI lineage: Eukaryota > Metazoa > Chordata > Mammalia > Artiodactyla > Phocoenidae > Phocoena > Phocoena phocoena. The sequence goes on along the minus strand of NC_089231.1, from coordinate 32,578,590 downwards.
AACTGCCTTGTAATTCCCATCCTTTGATTCTATTTTTTTTTTTCCACTTTGGAGAAACAAGTAGAAAAATAAACAAGCAAACATGTAAACTTTGAATATATTTGAATATATTGTATTTGAGTTAGGAAAAAGTGAGCTTCAGGCCATAAACTTACAACTAGCTTCCTGTTTTCATTTCCTGAGAAAGGAGGTAGGTGGGATCCAGGTTAGGCATTTACAATCAGCCTCCTGTTTGCTCTCTGAAATGGAAGTAACAACAGAAACATGGTAAACAGCCAGGCTTTGTCTCCTGGGTACACTTTAAGATAACAGTCATGGCAGGAACAGAGAGGCACTAAACCTTGTTTGAGTAAAGGATCAAGAGGTCACATATTTCTCATCCTTGGAGCAAGCGAGACATTACACATGTGCAGAAAGGCTCCTTGGGGGTTAAAAAAGAGGGGGCACTACCCCATAATATGTGATGCTAAGGCCGTCCCAGAGGCCTCTGGGCTGGAGTCCATCTTAGAAAAAAGTTGTTCACGCATATTGGGGAGGGTCCTAGGGCAGGTCAGGTGTGGAAAAAGAAAACAGCTAATTGGCCAAAGGTAAACAAAGACCCGTAAGAACTGCCCTATATAAATAACTTAACCGCCTCTTTACTGCACTCCTTTTCATTAGGGAGAACGCCCACACCCTTTCTCTCTGGGTGTGCACCTCTGCCTTGCTAAACAAACGTTTCTCTGTGTGCTCTCCCACTAGTTGTTGTGCTATGTCTCTAATAATAAATTTTTACCTGTTTTTCACAGTTTTTGCCTCCGTGAGAAATGCATTTTTTCACTGGAGACAAGAGCCAGGGGGTCTGGTGGCTAGGATTCCTGGTATTCACCCAGGCCAACCAGGTTCAATTCCTGTGCAGGGAGTAAAGATCTCACTTCATGCCACCACTCACTGCTCCCTTTCTGAGATCAGTATCTTCTTAGATCTTTCTATTCATTCTCATGTTCCTCAAGCATTTGTTATTCTATTTTCTGGACTACTTCATCCATAGTTTGTCCTTTTATGTAAGAATTCATTTTACAGTTTTAATCTTTAAATGTGGTGACCAGAATGGACCATGATTATTTAGATATGATATGACAATTACAGAAATTAGTGAGATCCATCACCTTCAAGATTGACTTGCATTGAACTTGTAGGATTAGGAAGCCCTTAGTCTTTTTTAAAAAGTGTCAAGCCAGGCATTACCAATTGTACACTTTTGTAATTTATTAAACTTCAGATTTCCATGTAAAAAGTTCAATAAACATTTCCTTCAACCTGAATTTTCTCTTAAAAGCACTCTGTTAATTTGGCTCCCATGGCCACTAGAATATAAATCTGTTATTTCTATTCTTTATGTTAATGAGAATAGATAAAAGATTTTTTTCATCTCAGGGCTTTTTATCAAATACCACTGTGATATATGAGACAAGGTCTTTTATTTTTGACCAAAGCAAGATCAAGATTTTAGGTTTATTATTTAATGTCTGCAAAAGACTAAATTTGAAAACCTCTGACCCACAGCCCCAACAAATATATTAAATTCCTATTTTTGTAATGTTATAATTCTTGTCCTGTAGGGTTGCTCCCCGCAGGCTTGCAAGCACTGTAATTGCCCAGCCTCAAGACCGACAAAGAACCCAGAGTCAGTGACAGAGACATCAATGGTTTAATAGATGGGAGATCTTAAACATCTGAAGGAAAAGGGTCATAAAGTGACAGCCCACCATGGAAGGGACAAGCAGATGGCAGGCAGGACACTGCAGCAGCAGTCTTCACTGGTTGCGGGGGTGGGGGGGGTGGGGGGGGGTGGGGGTGCGGGGAGGGGACTACCAGTTATAGGGGGATTAATGTCAGAATAGCTCACTGGTTACTAGGGAAACCAGCAGAGAGGCTTGGCCCTATTAGTCCCTCTGGCTAAGTACTTCATAGGGCAGAGGTCTTCCCTTTGTTAAACTATCAAAGGAGAGCCATTCTGACCATTAGACTAATCACTAGCTGGGGCCCAGAGGCAGTATCAGTAGGTATTTACTGATTAGGTCCTGCAATTAAGGGAGAAGGTCAATCATGTGAATAAGATGTAGGTGAAGCTGGGACTATTCAAGTAGTGGATCTACAGAAAGCCAGCAAACAGCCATCTTGGGTAGCCTGATCATATATGTCTTGAATAAAAAGTACTCATAGATATCATTTAAAAAACTGTAGCATTTATACTTTTTTATGTTGTATTTATTCTTGTTTATTTTGGCTCAGATTTCCACCTCTGCATATCATTTTGATATGCGATCTGACCTCTATCTTGTTAGCTAGGTGTAAAGTGTACTAGAATGTCTTCTGTCAATTCTTGATAAATATATTGTAAACACAAGGCCAAAGGGTCAATTCCTTGGCTTCTGGGAGACTTATATTAGACTTATTCCTCTTCAAATATAGACCATTCCTGAACTTAATGTTACTTCCCAGACAGATGAAGACTAATGTCTGGTTTAATAAATTTAAATTCTATCTCTGTCTCTCCCTCCCTCTCCCTATCCCTCTTTTCCTCCCTCTCTTCCTTGTCCATTAATCTTTCAGTCAAATTCTTTAACAAGACTCTGTCCTTTCTCACTTAGAACATTTGCTTATATCCTTAATTCTAAATCCAGGTCTCAGGGCATAAGGTACTCAATTCTATGCTACTTTTTCTAGTGTCATGACCTATTCTGCAAATATTCTGTCTGGGTCTGGGTAAATTTATCTGCATGTCCCATAGTATGACATCTCTGAAATGAACTCATTCCTTTATCCCAGTCATCAAAGACTGCCTATCTGTATATCTTACTGCCTATCTGTAGATCTTCCGACACCCTCCACCTTTTTTTTTTCCTCTTCCTGTTGCTACAATTTTGCCTCTGTATACCAGTGCTGGATTAAATCTCAGAGACAGAGTTTTGGGTGAAGTAGAAAAAAATGGCTTTATTGCAGGGCACCAAGACAGGCATACAGGACAGCTAGTGCTTAAAAGTCCCGAACACACTAAAGGCTTTCAGGGAAAGGTTTATAAAGACATGGTGAGGGAGGGGGTTTTTGGGGTTTGTGATCAGCTCATGGACATTCTTCTGATTGGTTGGTGGTGAGGTAATTGGGAGTCAGCATCATCAACTTTCAGGTTCCAACAGGTCTGAGGTCTACATGCTTGTGGGCAACATACAGTTAACTTCTTCCACCTAGTGGGGGTTTCAGTATCTTCAAAACAGCTCAAATGACATGGCTCAGAATTTTATCTATAGTCCTTGAGGAAGAAGTAAAGGTCCTTGACTTTGTTTAATGGTTAAAGTATTATTATTTTATCTTGCTTGACTCTTTTCCTTCCGTTCTGCATTTTCTCAGTTCTCTGATTAAATTTATTTTTTGATTAAAGTTTTTCTACAGACAAAAGGCAGGCAGAGGACAAGGGTGTGGGGGAGTCTATTCTGGAAAGGCCACACAGGGTCCTGCTCAGTTACATTCCCAATTGGCTACTTTATGTTTAAAACCTCCTCTACAACCAGTGTGCCTAGATTGTCCTCTCACACAGTCTATTTTCTCATATTGTGTTTCTCTGCTGAAACATAATGTGGACACATAATATGGACACAATTAAAACATTTATCAATAAAAGAGCCAGTCATTATTAATATTTTCTTCATAATAACATAATTACCAACATCAGCTTGGTAGAAGTCAAAGCGTTTAATTAGAGCTATGAAGTTTACTGTGGTAATGACATGATAAGGGAGTGAACATCACAAATACCAAGCTATTATTATCCCATCTTCTTCAACGTCAAATGAGCCTTTCTCAAACCAACCCTGCTGCATCTTCTATTGATTAGTGTCACCTCTAAAATAGTACTTTATTTGAAATTGATCAGCCATTAATTTAAAACTTTTAAAGGCCAAGATTTAAAGCTGAATATTAAAACAGGAGAACATAAGCTGTATTCATCTATATTGGCTTCTTAGATAAGATTTAGAGTTCACAGAAACTCTCATATCCCAAGTTAGTTGACCAAAAAAAGCTCACAGGCCATTATGATTATCCACTACAAAAAAAAAAAAATTAACATAAAAAAATCACTTTCATTTGTTTGGATACTTTATCTGTGTTTAATTATCACTAAAAGTCTGTTATTGTCCTTACCTTGTAGATGTGAAGACCAAAGCTCAGAGAGATTAAATAGCTACTCAGAGAAATAAAATAAAAGAGCCAAGGCATGGATAGAAATCCTACATACTTTCTATATTTTACTGCCATCTCAGGGTATATGCCCAGTAGTGGGATTGCTGGGTCATATGGTAGTTCTATTTGTAGTTTTTTAAGGAACCTCCATACTGTTCTCCATAGTGGCTGTACCAATTCACATTCCCACCAGCAGTGCAAGAGTGTTCGCTTTTCTCCACACCCTCTCCAGCATTTATTGTTTCTAGATTTTTTGATGATGGCCATTCAGTCTGGTGTGAGACGATATCTCATTTTAGTTTTGATTTGCATTTCTCTAATGATTAATGATGTTGAGCATTCTTTCATGTGTTTGTTGGCAGTCTGAATATCTTCTTTGGAGAAATGTCTATTTAGGTCTTCTGCCCATTTTTGGATTGGGTTTTTTGTTTTTTTGTTATTGAGCTGCATGAGCTGCTTGTAAATTTTGGAGATTAATCCTTTGTCAGTTGCTTCATTTGCAAATATTTTCTCCCATTCTAAGGTTGTTTTTTGGTCTTGTTTATGGTTTCCTTAACTGTGCAAAAGCTTTGAAGTTTCATTAGGTCTCATTTGTTTTTTGTTTTTATTTCCATTTCTCTAGGAGGTGGGTCAAAAGGATCTTGCTGTGATTTATGTCATAGAGTGTCCTGCATATGTTTTCCTCTAAGAGTTTGATAGTTTCTGGCCTTACATTTAGGTCTTTAATCCATTTTGAGCTTATTTTTATGTATGGTGTTAGGGAGTGATCTAATCTCATATTTTTACAGGTACCTGTCCAGTTTTCCCAGCATCATTTATTCAAGAGGCTGTCCTTTATCCACTGTACATTCCTGCCTCCTTTATCAAAGATAAGGTGACCATATGTGCATGGGTTTATCTCTGGGCTTTCTATCCTGTCCCATTGATCTATCTTTCTGTTTTTGTGCCAGGACCATACTTTCTTCTTTGTAGTATAGTCTGAAGTCAGGGAGCCTGATTCCTCCAGCTCCGTTTTTCGTTCTCAAGATTGCTTTGGTTATTTGGGGTCTTTTGTGTTTCCATACAAATTGTGAAATTTTTTGTTCTAGTTCTGTGAAAAATTCCAGTGGTAGTTTGATAGGGATTGCATTGACTCTGCAGATTGTTTTGGGTAGTAGAGGCATTTTCACAATGTTGGTTCATCCAATCCAAGAACATGGTATATCTCTCCATCTATTTGTATCATCTTTAATTTCTTGCATCAGTGTCTTATAATTTTCTGCATGTAGGTCTTTTGTCTCCTTAGGTAGGCTTATACCTAGATATTTTATTCTTTTTGTTGCAGTGGTAAATGGGAGTGTTTTCTTGATTTCACCTTCAGATTTTTCATCATTAGTGTAGAGGAATGCAAGAAATTTCTGTCCGTTAATTTTGTATCCTGCAACTTTACCAAATTCATTGATTAGCTCTAGTAGTTTTCTGGTGGGATCTTTAGGATTCTCTATGTATAGTATCATAGCAGGTGCAAAAAGTGACAGGTTTACTTCTTCTTTTCTGATTTGGATTCCTTTTATTTCTTTTTCTTCTCTGATTGCTGAGGCTAAAACTTCCAAAACTATGTTGAATAAGAGTGGTGACAGTGGGCAACCTTGTCTTGTTCCTGATCTTAGTGGAAATGCTTTCAGTTTTTCACCATTTAGGATGATGCTGGCTGTGGGTTTGTCATATATAGCTTTTAATATGTTGAGGAAAGTTCCATCTATGCCTACTTTCTGCAGGGTTTTTAGCATAAGTCGGTGTTGAATTTTGTCAAAAGCTTTCTCTGCATCTACTGAGATGATCATATGGCTTTTCTCCTCCAATTTGTTATTATGGTTTATCAGATTGATTGATTTGCATATATTGAAGAATCCTTGCATTCCTGGAATAAACCCCACTTGATCATGGTGTATGATCCTTTTAATGTGCTGTGGATTCTGCTTGCTAGTATTTTGTTGAGGATTTTTGCATCTAAGTTCATTAGTGATAGTGGCTTGTTGTTTTCTTTCTTTGTGACATTCTTGTCTGGTTTTGGTATCAAGATGATGGTGGCCACAGAATGAATTTGGGAGTGTTCCTCTGTCTGCTATATTTTGGAAGAGTTTGAGAAGGATAGGTGTTAGCTCTTCTCTAAATATTTGATACAATTTGCCTGTGAAGCCATCTGGTCCTGGCCTTTTGTTTGTTGGAAGATTTTTAATCACAGTTTTAATTTAAGTGCTTGTGATTGGTCGGTTCATATTTTCTATTTCTTCTTGATTCAGTCTTAGCACGTTGTGCATTTCTAAGAATTTGTCCATTACTTCCAGGTTGTCTATTTTATTGGCATAGAGATGCTTGTAGTAATCTCTCATGATCTTTTGTATTTCTGCAGTGTCAGTTGTTACTTCTCCTTTTTCATTTCTAATTCTATTGATTTGAGTTTTCTCCCATTTTTTCTTGATGAGTCTGGCTAATTATCAGTTTTGTTTATCTTCTCAAAGAACCAAATTTTAGTTTTATTGATATTTGCTATTTTTTCCTTCATTTCTTTTTCATTTTTTTCTGATCTGATTTTTATGATTTCTTTCCTTCTGCTAACTCTTTTTGTTGTTGTTGTTGTTGTTCTTTTTTCTCTAATTTCTTTAGGTGCAAGGTTAGGTTGTTTATTCGAGATGTTTCCTGTTTCTTAACGTGGGCTTGTATTGCTATAAACTTCCCTCTTAGAACTGCTTTTGCTGCATCCCATAGGTGTTGGGTTGTCGTGTCTCCATTGTCATTTGTTTCTAGGTATTTTTTGATTTCCTCTCTGATTTCTTCAGTAATCACTTTGTTATTAAGTAGTGTATTGTTTAGCCTCCATGTGTTTGTATTTTTTACAGATCTTTTTCTGTAATTGATATCTACTCTCATAGCATTGTGGTCGGAAAAGATACTTGATACAATTTCAATTTTTTAAATTTACCAAGGCTTGATTTGTGACCCAAGATATGATCATCCTGGAGAATGTTCCATGAGCACTTGAGAAAAATGTGTATTCTGTTGTTCTTGGATAGAGTGTCCTATAAATATCAATTAAGTCCATCTTGTTTAATGTACCATTTAAAGCTTGTGTTTCCTTATTTATTATTGTTTTGGATGATCTGTCCATTGGTGAAAGTGGGGTGTTGAAGTCTCCTACTATGAATGTGTTACTGTCGATTTCCCCTTTTATGGCTGTTAGTATACGCCTTATGTATTGAGGTGCTCCTATGTTGTGTGCATAAATATTTACAATTGTTATATCTTCTTCTTGGATCAATCCCTTGATCATTATGCAGTGTCCTTCTTTGTCTCTTCTAATAGCCTTTATTTTAAAGTCTATTTTGTCTGATATGAGAATTGCTACTCCAGTTTTCTTTTGTTTTCCATTTGCATGGAATATCTTTTTCTATCCTCTTACTTTCAGTCTGTATGTGTCTCTAGGTCTGTAGTGGTTCTCTTTTAGACAGCATGTATATGGGTCTCATTTTTGTATCCATTCAGCCAATCTGTGTCTTTTGGTGGGAGCATTTACTCCATTTACATTTAAGGTAATTATTGATATTTATGTTCCTATTCCCATTTTCTAAATTGTTTTGGATTAATTATTGTAGGTCTTTTCCTTCTCTTGTGTTTCTTGCTTAGAGAAGTTCCTGTAGCATTTGTTGTAAAGCTGGTTTGGTGGTGCTGAACTCTCTCAGCTTTTGCTTGTCTGTAAAGGTTTTAATTTCACCAAATCTGAATGAGATCCTTGCTGGGTAGAGTAATCTTGGTTGCAGGATTTTCTCCTTCATCACTTTAAATGTGTCCTGCCACTCCCTCTTGGCTTGCAGAGTTTTTGGTGAAAGTTCAGCTGTTAACTTTATGGGGATTCCCTTGTGTGTTATTTGTTATTTTCCCCTTGCTGCTTTTAATATGCTTTCTTTGTATTTAATTTCTGACAGCTTGATTAATATGTGTCTTGGAGTATTTCTCCTTAGATTTATCCTGTGTGGGACTCTCTGTGGTTCCTGGACTTGATTAACTATTTCCTTTCCCATATTAGGGAAGTTTAAAACTATAATCTCTTCAAATATTTTCTCAGTCCCTTTCTTTTTCTCTTCTTCTTCTAGAACCCCTATAATTCGGATGTTGGTGTGTTTATTGTTGTCCCAGAGGTCTGTGAGACTGTTCTCAATTCTTTTCATTCTTTTTTCTTTATGCTGCTCTGCAGTAGTTATTTCCACTATTTTATCTTCCAGGTCACTTATCCGTTCTTCTGCATCAGTTATTCTGCTGTTGATCCCATCTAGAGTATTTTTAATTTCATTTATTGTGTTTTTCATCATTGTTCATTTCATCTTTAGTTCTTCTACATCCTTGTTAAATGTTTCTTGCATTTTGTCTATTCTATTTCCAAGATTTTGGATCATCTTTACTATCATTATTGTGAATTTTTTTTCAGGTAGACTGCCTATTTCTTTTTCATTTGTTAGGTATGGGGGGTTTTTATCCTGCTCCTTCTTTTGCGGTCTGTTTTTCTGTCTTCTCATTTTGCTTATCTTACTGTGTTTGTCGTCTCCTTTTTGCAGGCTGCACGTTCATAGTTCCCATGGTTTTTGGTGTCTGTGCCCAGTGGCTAAGGTTGGTTAAGTGGGTTGTGTAGGCTTCCTGGTGGAGGGAACTAGTGCCTGTGTTCTGGTGGATAAGGCTGGATCTTTTCTCTCTGGTGAGCATTTCCATGTCTGGTGGTGTGTTTCGGGGTGTCTGCAGACTTATTATTATTTTAGGCAGACTCTCTTCTAAAGGGTGGGGTTGTGTTCCTGTTTTGCTAGTTGTTTGGCACAGGGTGTCCAGCACTGTAGCTTGCTGGTTGTTGAGTGAAGCTGGGTACTGGTGTTGAGCTGGAGGTCTCTGGGAGATTTTCGCCACTTGATATTAAATTGAGCTTGGAGGTCTCTTGTTGACCAGTGTCCTGAAGTTGGCTCTCCCACCTCAGATGCATGCACTGACTCCTGGCTGTAGCACCAAGAGCCTTTCATCAACACGGCCCAGAATAAAGGGAGAAAAAGTAGAGAGAAATTATTATTAAAAGTAGCAAGAAAGAAAGAAAGAAAGGAGGGAAGGAAGTAAGGAAGAAAGGAAGAAAGAAAGAAGAAAAGAAGGAAAGAAGAAAAGAAGGAAAGAAAGAAAGAAAGGAAGGAAGGAGGGAATGTAGAAAAAAAGAAAAAAGAAGATAAAGTAAAATAAAATAAATTATAATGAAGTTATTAAATTAAAAATAATTATTAAGAAAAAAAACAAACAAATGGGTGGATAGAACCTTAGGACAAATGGTGGAAGCACAGCTATACAGACAAAATCTCATACAGAAGCATACACATACACACTCACAAAAAGAGGAAAAGGGAAAAAAAGCATAAATCTTGCGCTCAGAGTGCACCTCCTCAATTTGGGATGATTTGTTGTCTAAAGGATGGAAGGAAAGACGAAAGAAAGAAAGAAAGAAAGAAAGAAAGAAAGAAAGAAAGAAAGAAAGAAAGAATAAAATAAAATAAAATAAAGTTATTAAAATTAAAATTATTTATTAAGAAAAAAATTTTAAAAAAGAAAAAAAAAAACAGATGGATAGAACCCTAGGACAAATGGTGGAAGCAAAGCTATAGAGACAAAATCTCACACAGAAGCATACACATACACACTCACAAAAAGAGGCAAAGGGGAAAAAAATCACAAATCTTGCTCTCAAAGTCCACCTCCTCAATTTGGGAGTATTTGTTGTCTATTCATGTATTCCACAGATGCAGGGTACATCAAGTTGATTGTGGAGCTTTAATCCGCTGTTTCTGAGGCTGCTGGGAGAGATTTCCCTTTCTCTTCTTTGTTCTCACAGCTCCCAGGGGCTCAGCTTTGGATTTGGCCCCACCTTTGCGTGTAGGTCTCCGGAGGGCATCTGTTCTTTGCTCAGACAGGACAGGGTTAAAGGAGCCGCTGATTGGGGTCTCTGCCTCACTCAGACCAGGGAGAAGGGAATGGCATGTAGTGCGGGGTGGGACTGCGGCGGCAGAGGCCAGCGTGACGTTACACCAGGCTGAGGCTCGCCGTGTGTTCTCCTGGGGAAGTTGTCCCTGGATCCCAGGAACCTGGTAGTGGTGGGCTGCACAGGCTCCCTGGAAGAGGGGTGTGGATAGTGACCTGTGTTCGCACACAGGCTTCTTGGTGGCAGCCGCAGCAGCCTTAGCATCTCATGCATGTCTCTGGGGTCCCCGCTTTTAGCCGCAGCTCACGCCCGTCTCTGGAGCTCCTTTAAGCAGCGCTCTTAATCCCCTCTCCTCGCACACCAGGAAACAAAGAGGGAAGAAAAAGTCTCTTGCCTCTACGGCAGCTCCAGACCTTTTCCCGGACTCCCTCCCGGCTAGTCGTGGTGCACTAACCCCTTCAGGCTGTGTTTATGTGGCTAACTCCAGTCCTCTCCCTGTGCTCTGACTGAAGCCCGAGCCTCAGTTTGCAGCCCTGCCCGCCCCGGTGGGTGAACAGACAAGCCTCTCTGGCTGGTGAGTGCCAGTCGGCACCGATCCTCTGTGCGGGAATCTCCCCACTTTGCCCTCCGCACCCCTGTTGCCGCGCTCTCCTCCACGGTTCCAAAGCTCTCCCCCACTCCGCCACACGCAGTCTTTGCCCACGAAGGGGCTTCCTAGTGTGTGGAAACCTTTCCTCCTTCACAGCTCCCTCCCACTGGTGCAGGTCCCGTTCCTATTCTTTTGTCTCTGTTTTTTTATTTTCTTCTTTTGCGCTACGCAGGCTCGTGGGGGAGTTTCTTGCCTTTTGGGAGGTCTGAGGTCTTCTGCCAGCATTCAGTAGGTGTTTTGGGGGAGTTGTTCCACGTGTAGATGTATTTCTCGTGTATCTGTGTGGAGGAAGGTGATCTCCACGTCTTACTCTTCCGCCATCTTCCCCTCGTCCCTCTTCCGCCATCTTCCCCTCATCCCTAGAAGAGTTTCTGTCATATAGGGGCTTCTATACATGTTATATGATAATAATGAGTATAATGAAGATTATGGTTACTATAGATTAAACTATTCAGAAAAAAAATCTCAAGGAAGTGATGTGGTGTTTTAGAAAAACACCACTATATTGGAAATGTACTCAGGAAGTGGAAGAACAGGAAGGTCCTTCTAAGATTTCAAGCTTGACTGATGGAAAAGATTAGGATCTCACTATATAAGAGGGACATGATAAGAGTAGTAATCTCTTCGGAATCAAAGAAGCTGGACTTTGTTGTTACATGTGAAGTTTTTGAGTCTTTTAGACTGGCAAGATGAGGATGTCTAACATGGAGTTGTATATGTAGGGATGGTGATCAGGAGAGTAGAGAGGCTGAAGAGCTATGTCTGTGAGGTCTCTGCATACACCTCTGGTTAAAGCTAGTGGAATCAATGACATAGATCAGAATGAGAATTTAATGTGTGCAAAGGAAAGTAATGGGAATGAAAACTACATAATACTACATTAAGAATAGAAATAGAGGACACATTTACCAGCCAAAAAGACAGAGACCAGTATTCAGCCTATTGCCTGCAACCTGTCAACTGATGTTTTGGGGGAAAATACTTGACTTCTTGCTCATATTTTAGCTTAAAATCAAAACAGCTTTGCTAATTTGAAAGCTGTAAAGACATTTTGGCCTCCCCAACTTTCTGTCCAAAAGACCAAAGATGGGTAACCTGAAGAAAAGTGAACTATTGTGCTCTATTTTCTGCTTTTTTGTGATATCTGAGTAATGTTTGCTCATCACTTTTTGATTTTTCTTCCATTCAGACACTGCAGTTTTCAAATAATATTAGGGCAGAAAGTTCAGGGTTGGAAGGCTGAAGCAGGTGGTAGAGCTTTTCAACTAGAGATACTTCCCTAGAATGATATTAGATTGTAACTTCATCTACCTGACTTCACATCTTGAGGGCAGAGAACAATTTTTCATAGAGTAGCACTCAAATATTGTTAAGAAAGTCAATGAGTAAATAATAAACAAATGAGCAGATAAGATATGGTATGGGCCCAGGTAAAATGCTATGCTTGAATTTATAGTTTTTCATGTATTTTAATCATTTAGAGAATCAGATAAGCAAGCAGTGGGGAGAGGAAAGAATATTGCTTCAGACTATCAAAACTCACTAGATACATGGGTACAAGACAGTGGGATTTGGGCAGAAGCTTTCAAATCTAACTACCCTGTAGCTGTCTGAGAAGTAGATTCCTCCATCATCCAAGTAAACACTGAAGGGAGGCAAGGAACATCTATATACACTCTTTCTATTGACAATATCGAGGGTGAGTAGATTTGCTTTATCCATGAGCATGTGACATATAAACATAAAAATATACTGTAGAATATGAGAAAGGAAATAAATATTATGAAGATCTATGAGACAAACACACACACATCTGGAAATGTTTTCCTAAAAATTTAGAAAACTGCTTGCTATATTCAAAAGGATACAAGCTTTAATGGTCTATATCTATGAAAGAGAATAACAAATACACAAGGAAAGAAAACAACTAAAATGAAAGATGATACTAATGTGTGTGAAGAAAACAAATTTTAATGTAAAAAGAACTGCCTGAGAAAAGGAACAATTGTGTCATTTAAAATTGCAAGGGTAATAATTGGAAATACAAATGATCAGAATTCAGAAAGTTGAATCAGCAAGGTAGGTTACAAAATCGAGATACACTTCAGTGTAAAGGAATAGAAATACTACATGAAAACAGTAAGAAAAAAGATATAAAAATGGTAATAATTCAAACTGAGATTTATGGTTATTTTCAAAAAAAAAAAGTTAAGGGCTTCCCTGGTGGTGCAGTGGTTGAGAGTCCGCCTGCCGATGCAGGGGACATGGGTTTGTGCCCCGGTCTGGGAAGATCCCACATGCCGCAGGGCGGCTAGGCCCGTGAGCCATGGATGCTGAGCCTGCGCATCCGGAGCCTGTGCTCCGCAACGGGAGAGGCCACAGCGGTAAGAGGCCCGCATACCGCAAAAAAAAAAAAAAAAAAAAAAAAAAGAAAGAAAGAAAAGTTAGAGGGAAGCAATAATCTAAAATGTAAGGAAAATATTCCCAGAATTGAAGAAAGGCATAGGTATTTACATTGAAAGATTCTGTGTGTCCCAAGGAGATAAATTTAATAGGGCAACAGTTAGTAAAGAACATGAGAAAAATCTTATGCAAGTATCAGTCAAAAAAGAACAACTTAATGTCAAATAATCAAAAATCAGGTTGGCATAAGCATTTTTCTTAGCAGTACTAAATGTTAGAAGAAAACAAAATTTTACATGAGTATAGCGTTTACAGCAAAAGTATTGAGGACTAAGAATCACTAGAAGATGAAGAAAAAAAATAATTTCTTAGGTAAAAGAAGGTTCAGAGAATATGTCCCTCACTTTATTTTTTCTCAGTGTGGCCCTGCCATCTCAGAAATTTCTGCTGTCTACCATATGGATTGGTAAATGAGAACACATTGGGAATCTTGCAGGTATTTTTATGGACAGACCTGAATGTGATCATCATCCTTTTGCCCACACTCTATTGTCAAATACTCAAATCATGTAGTCTTAATTCAAGAAGTTCGGAAATTCAGTGCTCCTATGTATTTAGCAAGATCAAATGGAATTGGTGAACATCTCCCTACTAATGTTATGTTTTCCAACATTTCCCTTAGAGCTATAAGCTCAGTAAGCACATGATCTGCCTTCTAAGTTACAGTAAGTGGCAGTTTTAGTGAATATTTTGCCACTGTATAACAAGAATCTCTAGCAGCCCAGTCTACTATATCCCTTTCTTCACCAGTTGATGCCTAACATCTAAGCCAATACCATATGCTTTAGGATTTTATTTCAGTGGCATCTCAATTTTGGTATCAATCTGGATTGCTTGAGGCTACTCTGCAGCATCACTCATCCCCCACACCAAATCTTGTGGTTTAACTCAGTGGAAGTATGTCTTTATCACAATTCTAAGTGGGATATAGGGGATGTGGAGAATCTCCTAGCTGATGCTCTTCGAAGCAAAGGTGCAAGGACCTTGGCTTCTTTTCTAGAGTGGCTCCATTACCTCATGCATGCAGAAGAAAACTGAGTATATGTAAAATCACAAAATATAGTTTATGACCAGTTTTTTTTTGGCTACTGTATGGACAATAGACTGTAGGAGCAAGGTAGAGAAGGAGGAGACTAGATAGGAGACGATTTCAACAATCCAGGTGGGTGAGAAGTGATCATGGTTGGAGAAAAGAGTTAGAGATGGTAGTGAGATGAGACAGGATAATAGAGAAATTTAAGAAACAACCAATAAGTTTTGGTGAGTAATAAAGAGTCAAGACTGACTCCAAGGTTTCTGGCATAAGTAACTAGAAGGACAAAATGTCCATCAATTGAGATAGAGAAGCCAGTGGGAAGCAGGTATTTAGGGAAAGGTCAGAAGATGAATTTTGAGCATATGATGTTTGACATTTTTAACAGCTATCCATTTGGGATTTTGAGTAGCCAGCTGGATAGATGAGTCTGAAGATGAGGGGGAGTCTCTTCTCTATCAAGTTCATGGCTTTATATATTACAAATAAAGAGATGCACAAGAATAAAGAGTAAGAAAGACTAAGACTAAGGAATGGTAAGAGGGGTAGTAAAAGACTCAAACACTCTTATTGGGTGATGAAAGGTATCTGGTGATACAACTGCACTTTTAATTTTAATAATTAGAAAAATATAAGTACAAAAATATTTTGAAAAACTTAGAGATAAATTTTAGTAGAATTAAAACATATTCTGTACCTTATAAATTCCTGAAGAAGAAAGCAAAGGAAATAAAATTTATATAATGAAAAAATGAAAGAATGCAAAAAGCAAAAACATATTAAAGTAGATATTTTTAAAAAGAATATAAAAATTAAGATAGGTGATTGAACATGTAAATATATCAGTGATCACTTAATTTAAGCAGATTAAAATATGAAGAATCAGAAGGAGGGTTTTTTAACTTTATTTTGCTTATTAAAAATACATTAAGAATAAAGTGACATACAACAGTTAAAAAATGAAATGTGAAATATACAAGCAAGAGGAAATGTTGACAATATTAATTTCAAGAATATTCTAGTATTCAAGGCAACATGGATAAAAGAGGATTACTTTATAAGGATAAAAGGTAGACCCACAAGGAAGATACAAAAACCAAGAACTTCAGGTACAAAATATAACTGCAATTGTACATATAAAATAAATATTTCAGAAATCAACACAGAAAATTATTATGTGAGATTACTTGTCGCAGCCTATGCTGAAACAAATAAAGAAATAAATAAACTTTGGAATACATCAATAATACAATCCCAAATTTAAGTGAATAGATGGATATCAAATTTTGTTTCATACAGATTATTCTCCTTGTGTTTAAGAATGCATTATATACTAGGCCCAGAAAAGAGAAAGCAGTTAATAGTCACCAAACCTCTGCTATGTGTCAGCAACTGTGTTGGACATTTATTTTCATTATCTCTTTCAAATTTTTAACTTTCATACAAATACATGAGATTGGTGTTTCTATTCCTATTTTACATACAGAGGTTTCAAGAACACAAGTCCAAATTATATAACAAATAAGCGGCACAACTCAGGTTCAAATCTAGATCTGCTTGTTCTAAGGTCTGAGCTTATTGATTTCCTCCATGTAGCATTAATTTTACTCTTCCTTTTATGTGTGGGATAAGCAAATACTTAAAGGCTCGGAAGATAAAATCCACTTGCTCCCCCCACCCCACCACCCCAGCCCTGGCGAGTCCTGGTCAACAGGTTCACAATCTAGTCATCTGTGGTGGTGGGGAAAGGCTTACACCCATTGATACTGCTCATGCTTCTTGTTAGAGAATAAGTCCCATCACTCAATTGCTCAGTCAAGTGTTCTTCCCATAATCCTCACTGTTTGGTTGTCTCTTCCATTTTCTTGTTTCCCAAGAGGTAGTTCAGGCAGTCTGTTATGCTGACTCTCCTCTAACTGGGCCCAAGATGAGATGACTAAATTCAACTACATTGCTGAGACAATGTACAACTTTTGTTCTTTAATTACTCCTACTTACTTTCATCACATATTGTGATTCATTTGCTTAAAACCACAGCAATAGTTGCTGCCATAATAAATGATTTCCTGAGAGACAGCTTAATGTTCCCATTTGTTTCCAGTTTATCTCCAGCATGTCTGCAATAATACAGTCAACCAAAACAAGCTTATTTTTCACTCACAGCCTGCCTTTTATGAGTCCCACTGACAGTTTCTTAATAAATAATGCATTTCTAAATATTCCTAAGCTTCTCTCCTTATTAATAATTTCAGTAGATTTCCCAGGGCTGAAGTGTTTTATTTGGTCACTGGCTATATTTTATTCTTGCTGTTTTTCTACATTTTACTTTCTTAGACTACTGTCTGGACAAGCAGAATGTTGTGACAACATTTCCCCAATCAGAGGAGGTGTTCAATAATTATGAGTTAGTATAAATGAAACATTCAAATCTATAGCACAGACTATATTGGGTGTTTTTTGCTAGTTTATTTTTGTAGTTCTGACTCTTTTGTTATGGGAACCAAGGCCAATCCTTGGGTTCCACTGAGAGAAACTTTAGGGCTGGTATTCTGGACACATCATGTTTGCAAAATGCTTTCTGAGGTCTGAATATCATGTTTGGACATGAGAACTTTATTTCTGGTGTTTGTACCAAACTATCTATAAGTATGAGAAATTGTAACTAACGTCTGAAGATAGGCCTTTTTAATCAAAAGAACATTGGCTCAATTAATTCAGAAAAACACAATTCAAGGGGGAAGAAAAAGAGCATATCCACACAATTTCTCATTCTCCACAATGTATTCCTCTTTTCTCTTGATAATGCACTGTGGTGACATGGATGGAAAGGAAGTCCTAAAGGGAGGGATACATGTATATGTATGGCTGATTCGTTTTGCTGTACAGTAGAAACTAACACAACATTGTAAAGCAACTATACTCCAATAAAAATTAATTAAAAAATATTAATCTGGAATGTTCTCTCTGATATTCCTTCATGAAGCATTTTCTGGATATCCCATTTCATGGCTCCCCATTCTGAAATTACTTGACTATATGCTACCCAGTGTATGAATTGAATATATGCTTTCATGTAGGATTCTTTTATTATTTCAGCGTTATGAGGTCTTCCAAGTAACTTATAAATTTGGGGGGGGATAAGGCTTTGGCTTAGTCACATAACATTTAATATACGATGTAGTAGAGTAAGAGCTCAATAAATTGTGCTCTGATTAATTGATTTGTTTACATCTACTTATGTTTCATCTTCTGTGTTTTGTATCTTTCTTTTGTGCTTGTCAAGAATTTTCTGTATGGAAATTCCACAAGCCAACAACTATGTTTTCAGGTTCTTTTGTATCTATGCTGACAATCAGATTATTCTGCATATAGTCAGTGTTAATATTGCTAAACGATGTTGTACTACAGAAAGAGAGGGAAATTTCACCATGATGAAGTGGTTTAAGTAAATTCTTCTTTCTATAAAAATTAAGTAAGCCTTTACTGACTACAGTACAATATATAATCTATATCATGAGATTTCTTGAACTGATGTAAAACTTGTTTAGCACCTAAACTGACTGCATATGCTCAGCTTATAAAAAACAAAACAAAACAAACAAAAACAAGTACATTTGGATTCTAGGAAGTTTTGGCTTGGAAATTCGTATAATTCTATTTCTGATAATTTATGACACATATAATCTCAGCAAAGCATTCAGTCTTTGGGGGTAAATCATATCAATTTGTACCCATATGCTCTAACCTTACCTCTTCAATACACACCAGTTAACTTCTAACTGCCAGCACTTGCCTTTCTGTTTGTTTTTTTTTTTTTCGTTGCATTTGGTCTTTGTTGCTGTATGTGAGTTTTCTCTAGCTGTGGAGAGCAGGGGCTACTCTTGGTTGTGGTGCATGGGCTTCTCATTGCAGTGGCTTCTCTTGTTGTGGAGCACGAGCTCTAGGCACACAGGCTTCAGTAGCTGTGGCATGTGGGCTCAGTAACTGTGGCTCGTGGGCTCTAGAGCACAGGCTCAGTAGTCGTGGCGCACAGGGTTTGTTGCTCTGCAGCATGTGAGATCTTCCCGGACCAGGGATCAAACCCATGTCCCCTGCATTGGCAGGAAGATTCTTAACCACTGCACCACCAGGGACGTTCCAGGTTTCTTTACTTAAATATTTTCCTTGCCACGGGAAACCTCAGCCTTGCACCCTTTGGGTGGAATAATTCTGAGGTATGGGTACTACGTTAACTCCTAGAGTAATCCTGTGTGCTTAAGCTCCAGTGCTCTATGGTGGTAGTTGGCTTGAAAAACTTCCCTTTGTTGTTTCCCTTCCTTTATTGTGCTTCTATTCCCTGTCTCAGCTCTCCACTTCCAAACCAGCATTTTCTTCACTATCCAAATAAAATATTTAACACTTGAATTTTTGAATCACCTATTTCTGGGGAATCCAAATTTGGACACATATATACTACTCATTTCAACAGAAATGTACATTTTAATTATTTTAATTTATTCATTTTTATTAATCATTTATTTTATAGAAATCCATTCTTGACAAATATAGAGTTCATGTGGGGGTTCTTAAATATTTATTTATTTTTGTTAATTTCACTTGAGAAACAGGAATAAGCATCCTCATGAGGAAGGTGTGAGGAACAAGCTCAACTTGTATCCTTTTTGATATCTGTAGTCTCCTGCATGCAGGACTGTTGAAGAAGTCAAGTAAAGACATTGGCAACTAGCTCTGGCTTTGAAAGAAGCACTTGACTTCAGAGACCAGGGACATTTTCAATTTTTCTGTTTATCCTTGTGTTACTAAGAGGATAGAAGCAAACCAAAGTGCTGATATGGTGGGCATAACATCGCTGAAGCAAAATGCAATCCTAAGTGATGCATTCAGAGTCCAGATTTTGTGTAACCCTCTAAATTGCCTTAATTTCCATTTCAGAGCTGATTCAGACACACACTTTCCTAGGAATAGCTGCAAAAATTTGTCCCTGAAACTGCAGTTGGGATGTGAGGCACTGGCTCAGTAAAATACAGAGATGGCATGACATACTCGAGCTGATTTTCTCTCCTGACTATATATATCAGAGCTTGGTTTACCACTCATTCAATTATAATTAGAGTGTTGAACACAACCCATTCACTAAGGATGTGAAGTTAACTTACATCTCAGATTAAAGATTGCTACATCTTGTATTTTGGAGTCCAGTGATTTTAATTATGATATAGTGTGTTCTATATATATGACATTATGTGTTTATTATATATAGATATACACACACATAAATGAATATACATACATATGCAAAATTCCATATTTACATGAGCCATCCTAAAGTCAGCTATTCTCTTCCTCAGCCTTCTTTCCTAATTCTCAATCTCCAAATGAGCACTCTGCCTCTTGCCCCTTCCTTAACACAGTCTGTACCAACTATACATTATAGATGTGTATATATATATATACCACCTCTGGATGTGTTTTAAGAAGTTATCATCAAAGACACTAACTTTCAAATTCAGGAGGCATTTTAGATTCTTATATTACTGGACATCTCTGCTCCATTGATTTTGTTCATCACTTTTCACTTCTTCAATATTTCTTTTTTCTTTTCTTCTATTAAATAGCACCATTGTATAATTGTGATATCTTCTTTCTCTGTGATGATTCTTTCTCTTCCAAGTTGATGCCCCTCAGGGTTTTGCCCTCAGCTCATTCTTCTTCTCCATGTGGACTCTCTCCATGTTTGATCTCCTCTCCTTATGGTATCAATTAACATTCATGTGCTGAATCCTAATCAATATCTCTAGTACAGAGTCTAACTTTATTCCAATGCAGGGGACGTGTGTTCAATAACTGGTTGGGGAACTAAGATCCTACATACCATGGGGCAACTAAGCCCATGTGGCACAACTACTGAGCTCGTGTGCCTCAACAAGAGAGCCCACGTGCTGCAAAGTACAGAGCCCATGAACCCTGGAGCCCGTGCCACAACCTAGAGAGAAGCCCGTGCACCACAACTAGAGAGAAGCCTGTGCACTGCAATGACAGATCCCACATGCCTCACCCAAGATCCCGTGTGCCGCAACTAAGACCCAACGCAGCCAAAAAATAAAATAAATAAATAAATATTAAAAAAATAATAAATGAAAAGCAAAACAAAACTTCAGTTTCACATATCTGATTGCATGATGGGTACATTCAGCAGGTATCCCAAACACAGTAAGGCCAAAATAAACTAACTATTTTTCTCTTTAACTAATTTGGCTTTTTATCAATCACCAAATACAACAGTTTTCCTCCCAAATATCTCTCTAGTTCACCCTTTCTTCTCCATCCATATTATATCATTCACCTCTCACTTGGACTGCTGCAGCAGCCTCTCAAATTGGCTACCTATCTATAGGGCTGGATCTTCAAATCCAATCTCCACTCTGTCACTAAAACAAACTTTCTAAAACATAAATTAGACCATATCGTTCTGCTGAAAATCAATTGATCCCTTCCATCAAGTATAGCTTACTTAATGCAGCATGTAATGCTGCCTATAGTCTGCTGCCAGCCAATTTCTATAGACTTATTTTTCTCTAATTGTTGTGCCAAACTTTTGTTTTAGCAACATAGAACTTATGTAGTTGCTTGCATTTTTTTTTTTGTACCCTCACTCTGTACCTTTGCTCATTTCTCTACTCTGTTGTGAGTAAATAACATCTTCACTTCCCCAATTCCAACTGAGCACACTCATTATTTAAGACTTGATGTCAGGTATATGAATAGACCACTTCACTGAAAAGGCTTATTACCTTCAGGACTTTAACATACAATGAAGGTTGCAAATGAAATCAGTAGGGAAAAGATGAATTAAATAAGAAGTAATGTTGAGAGAAACTATTTGCCATTAAAATAAAGTTGGTCCCTACATCTTATACCAAAAGACGTTTTGGTGGATTAATTATTTAAATATCAAACAAAGAAATTATAAAAAGATAAAAGTAAAAATGGTAGAGGAAGCTTTTCTAGTACTCTCGAGAGTGGGAGAGGCCATTCCTAGCATACTGCTAAACAAAGAATCCCTATAAGAACAAAGTCAACGAACAAATAAAACCCCGACGCATAAACAGAAAAATACCTACCTGTATGGCAACACAGGTACAGAAACACATGTGCACACACAATCCATATATTCCAGAAAAACAAAGACAAAATAAAAATGTCAAGGTATTTGCAACTCATATAACATGCAAGTGGCTGATTTTCTGAAACTTTCAGTTTTATGATTCAATTACTCAACAGAATGACAAAGGCAATGAACAGACAGTTCACTGAAAACAAACTACTAATAATTTTTCAGTTTAGGAAAACATAATTGGCTTCACTCTTTAAAAAAAAGTACATTTAAAAGTATTAACTTTGCTAAACAGCAGAAACGAATACAACATTATTATACTCCTATATATATATATATATTTAAATAGTATATTGTGGAACCATTTTTTCACTTTTCTGAATGGCAAAGGTAAGAAGTTTCATAATGATAATGAGTTATGGAAGATTATAAGTAAATAGGCAATCTTTATATTTTTGCTTGGTAATTTAGAAATATGTTTCAAGAATAAGAAATGTAAAAGTACTGTGACCCAACAATTTCTCTTCTAAGGATTTATTCTAAAGATAAACATACTCAAATGTGTGAAATGACCTATGTACAAAAACATATTCACTGCAGCATGTCAGCATTTTAACAAAGATTTGGAAAATAAGTTAACTGTTCATCAACAGGGACAACTTAAATACATTATATCACATTCCTACAAGGGAATTTTATGTAGCCTTTAGAAAAATGAGATTAATTTATGTATAAATACAAACAAAATTTCTTAGACACATTGTTAAAAGAAGATATAGAGCAATATGTAACCTCAGCTATTCCACATGTTGTCATTAGCCACATATGGCTATAGAGCACTCGAAATGTGGATAGTGTGAATAAGGAAATTAATTTTAGTTAATTAAAATTTGCCTGATACTTGATTTAGTTATTGGAAAAAACCTAAGAATGTTTGGAATAATTTGTATATGAGAATCTACTTTTGAAGCTGTTAGTTTTATGAAACCTAAACACAAAGCAAATATTTTACATGAAAATTCATTATCTGAAATGACATTTTCTGTAAGTATAAAACACACTACAGGGCTTCCCTGGTGGCGCAGTGGTTGAGAGTCTGCCTGCCGATGCAGGGGACACGGGTTCATGCTCTGGTCCGGGAAGATCCCACATGCCGTGGAGCGGCTGGACCTGTGAGCCATGGTTGCTGAACCTGTGCATCCAGAGCCTGTGCTCCACAACGGGAGAGGCCACAACAGTGAGAGGCCCGCGTACCACAAAAAAAAAAAAAAAAAAGACTGCATTTTGAAAATTTGGTACAAAAAATGTAAAATATCTTTATAATAATACTTTAAATATATTACACACTGAAATTATATTCAAATATACTGGATTAAATATAATATATTAAAATTAATTTTACTTTTTTCTCTTTGGTTTCTAGAAATATTAGAATTAAAATGTAGCTAGAGGATTTATTTCTATTATACAATATTGGTATCCAGTGTGCTTTTCATGATAGAAAAAAATATATATATATATATTTATTGGAGTGTAATTGTTTTACAAAGTTGTGTTTCTGCTGTACAATGAAGTGAGTCAGCTATATGAATACATTTATCCCCTCCTTCTTGGACTTCCCTCCCATCCCCCTCCCCATCCCTCCCATCTAAGTCATCACAGAGCACTGAGCTGAGCAGCCTGTTCTATACCGGATGCTCCCACTAGCTAGATATTTTACACATGGTAGTGTATTTATGTCAAACCTAATCTCCCAGGGCATCCCAACCTCCCCTTCCCCACCTGTGTCCACATGTCCGGTCTCTACAACTGTGTCTCTATTCCTGCCCTGGATATATGTTCATCTGTACTATTTTTCTAGATTCCACATATATGCATTAATATACAATATTTGTTTTTCTCCTTCTGGCTTACTTCACACTGTATGACAGACTCTAGGTCCATCCACATCTCTACAAATTACCCAATTTTATTATCTTTTAAGGCTGAGTAATATTCCGTTGTATAATTGTATATGTGTACCACATCTTCTTTATCTCTTCATCTGTTGTTTCCACGTCCTGGCTATTGTAAATAGTGCTGCAATGAACATCATGGTACATGACTATTTTTGAATTATGGTTTTCTCAGGGTATATGCCCAGTAGTTGGATTGCTGGATCATATGGTAGTTCTATTTTTAGCTTTTAAAGTAACTTCTATACTGTTCTCCATAGTGGCTGTATCAATTTACATTCCCACCAAGAGTGCAAGAGGGTTCCCTTTTCTCCACACGCTCTCCAGCATTTATTGTTTGTAGATTTTTTGATGATGGTCTTTCTGACAGGTGTGAGGTGATACCTCACTGTAGTTTTGATTTGCATTTCTTTAATAATTAGTGACGTTGAGCATCTTTCCATGTGCCTCTTGTCCATCTGTATGTCTTCTTTGGAGAAATGCCTATTTAGGTCTTCCACCTATTTTTGATTGGGTTGTTTGTTTTCTTGATATTGAGCTGCATGAGCTGTTTGTATATTTTGGAGATTAATTCCTGTCAGTTGCTTGTTTGCAAATATTTTCTCCCATTCTGAGGGATGTCTTTTTCTCTTGTTTATGGTTTCCTTTGTTGTGCAAAAGCTTTTAAGTTTAATTAGGTCCCATTTGCTTATTTTTGTTATTATTTTCATTACTCTGGGAGGAAGGTCAAAAAAGATCTTGCTGTGATTTATGTCAAAGAGTGTTCTTCCTATGGTTTTCTCTAAGAGTTTTATAGTATCCAGTCTTACATATAGGTCTTTAATCCATTTTGAGTTTATTTTTGTATAAGGTATTAGGCAGTGTTCTAATTTCATTCTTTTACATTAAGCTGTCCAGTTTTCCCAGCACCCCTTAGTAAAGAGGCTTTTTTTTCTCTATTGTATATTGCCTCCTTTATCAAAGATAAGGTGACCATATGTACATGGGTTTATCTCTGGGCTTTCTATACTGTACCGTTGATCTATATTTCTGTTTTTGTGCCAGTACCACACTGTCTTGACTACTGTAACTTTGTCATATAGTCTGAAGTCAGGAAGCCTGATTTCTCCAGCTCTGTTTTTCTTTCTCAAGATTGCTTTGGCTCTTCGGGATCTTTTGTCCTTCCATACAATGTGTAAAATTTTTTGCTCTAATTCTGTGAATAATGCCATTGGTAATTTGCTAAGGATTGCATTGAGTCTGTAGGTTGCTTTGGGTAGTAGAGTCATTTTCACAATATTGATTCTTCCAATCAAAGAACATGATATATCTCTCCATCTGTTTATGTCATCTTTAATTCTTTCATCAGTACTTTATAGTTTTCTGTGTACAGTTCTTTAACATCCTTAGGTAGGTTTATTCCTAGGTATATTATTATTATTGTTGAAATGGTAAATAGGATCATTTCCTTAATTTCTCTTTCTGACATTTTGTTGCTAATGTATAGGAATCCAAGTGATTTCTCTGTATTAATTTTGTATACTTCAACTTTACTAAATTCACTGATTAGCTCTAGTAGTTTTCTGGTGGCATCTTTAGGATTTTCTATGTATAGTATCATGTCCTCTGGAAATAGTGACAGTTTTACTTCTTCTTTTCCATTTGGATTTCTTTTTCTTCTCTGATTGTCATGGTAAGGACTTCCAAAACTATGTTGCATAACAGTAGTGAGAGTGGGCATCCTTGTTTTCTTCCTGATCTTAGAGGAAGTGCTTTCAGTTTTTCCACCATTGAGAATGATGTTTGCTGTGGGTTTGTCATATATGGCCTTTATTATGTTGAGGTAGGTTCTCTCTATGCCCACTTTCTGGAGAGTTTTTATCATAATGGGTTTTGAAATTTGTCAAAAGTTTTTTCTTCGTCGATTGAGATGATCACGTGGTTTTATTCTTTAATTTGTTAATATGGTGTATCATATTGATTAATTTACATATATTGAAGAATCCTTGCCTACTTGGGATAAATCCCACTTGATCATGGTGTAGGATACTTTTCATATGTAGTTAGATTCTGTTTGCTAGTATTTTGTTGAGGATTTTTGCATCTATGTTCATCAGTGATTTTGGCCTGTAATATTTTTGTGTGTGTGTGATATCTTTGTCTGGTTTTGGTATCAGGGTGCTGGTTCCCTCATAGAACAAGTTTGGATGTGTTCCTCCCTCAGCACTTTTTTTGAAGACTTTGAGAAGGATAGGTGTTAACTCTTCTCTAAATTTTTGATAGAATTTGCCTGTGATGCCATCTGGTCCCAGGCTATTGTTTTTTGGAACATCTTTAATAACAGTTTCAACTTCTTTACTTGTGATTGGTCTGTTTATATTTTCTACTTTTTCCTGGTTCAGTCTTTGAAGGCTGTATCTTTCCAAGAATTTTTCCATTTCTTCCATGTTGTCCATTTTATTGGCATATAGTTTCTTGTACTAGTTTCTTATGATCCTTTGTATTTCTGTGGTGTCAGTTGTAATTTCTCCTTTTTCATTTTTAATTTTATTAATTTGAATCCTCTCCCTTTTTTATTGGTGTGTCTGGCTAAAGGCTTATCAATTTTGTTCATCTTCTCAAAGAACAAACTTTTAGTTTTATTTCTCTCTATTATTGTTTTCTTTGTTTCTATTTCATTTATTTCTGCTCTGATCCTTATGATTTCTTTCCTTCTACTAACTTTGGGTTTTCTTTGTTCTTATTTCTTTATTTGTATTAGGTGTATGGTTAGATTGTTCATTTGAGATTTTTCTTATTTCTTGACCTGAGATAGAATTGCTATAAACTTCCCTCTTAAAATTGCTTTTGCTTCATCCCATAGGTTTTGGGTCATCATGTTTTTGTTGTCATTTGTTTCTATGTATTTTTTTTTTTTTGCTTCCTCTTTGATTTCTTCAGTGATCTCTTGTTTATTTAGCACTGCACTGTTTAGCCTCCCTGTACTTGAGTTTTCTACATTTTTTCCCCTGTGATTGATTTCTAATCTCATAGCATTGTGGTTGGAAAAGATGTTTGACATGATTTCAATTTTCTTACTTACCAAGGCTTGATTTGTGACCCAAGATGTGATCTATCTTGGAAAATGTTCTGTGTGCACTTGAGAAGAAAGTGTATTCTGTTGTTTTTTGGGTGGAATGTCCTATAAATATTAATTAAATCTATCTGGTCTATTGTGTTATTCATAGCTCACATTTCCTTATTTATTTTCTGTCTGGATGATCTGTCCAGTTGTGTAAGTGAGGTGTTAAAGTCCCCCACTATTATCGTGTTACTGTTGATTTCCCCTTTTATGACTGTTAGCATTTGCCTTATGTATTGAGGTGCTCCTATGTTGGGTACATAAATATTTACAATTGTTATATCTTCTTGGATTGATCCCTTGATTATTATGTAGTGTCCTTCCTTATCTCTTGTAACAGTCTACTTTATCTCATATGAGTATTGTTACTCCAGCATTCTTTTTTTTTTTTGAATTTTTGTATTTTATTTTATTTTTTATACAGCAGGTTTTTATTAGTCATCAATTTTATACACATCAGTGTATACATGTTAACCACAATCGCCCAATTCTTCACACCACCACTCCCACCACCCCACCGCTTTCCCCCCTTAGTGCCCATACATTTGTTCTCTACATCTGAGTCTCAATTTCTGCCCTGCAAACCAGTTTATCTGTACCATTTTTGTAGGTTTCACATATATGTGTTAATATACGATATTTGTTTTTTTCTTTCTGACTTACTTCCCTCTGTATGACAGTCTCTAGATCCATCCACATCTCAACAAATGACCCAATTTTGTTCCTTTTTATGGCTGAGTATTATTCCATTGTATATATGTATCACATATTCATTATCCATTCGTCTGTCTCACCTTTCTTTTGATTTCCATTTGCATGGAATAACTTTTTCCATCACCTCACTTTCAGTCTATATGTGTCCCTAACTCTGAGGTGGGTCTCTGTAGACATCATCTATGTGGGTCTTTTTTCTGTATTCATTCAGCCAGACTGTGTGTTTTGGGTGTTACATTTAATCTATTTACATTCAAGGTAATTATCAATATGTATGTTTCTATTACTATTTTATTAATTGTTTTGGGTTTGTTTTTGTGGGTCTTTTTCTTGTCTTGTTTCCTGCCTAGAGAAGATCCTTTAGTATTTGTTTTAAAACTAGTTTGGTGGTGTTGAATTCTCTCAGCATTTGCTTGTTTGTCAAATTTTTGATTTCTCCATCTAACTTGTATGAGATCCTTGCTAGTTAGACTAATCTTGGTTGTAGGTTTTTCCCTTTCATCACTTTAGATATATCCGGCTACTCCCTTCTGGCCTGCAGTGTTTCTGCTGAAAATCAGCTGTTAACCTAATGAGTGTTCCCTTATATGTTATTTGCTGCTTTTCCCTTGCTGCTTTTAATATGATTTTCTTTGAGTTTAATTTTTGTTGATTAACATGTGTCTTGTTGAGTTTCTCCTATGGTTTATCCTGTATTAGACTCTCTGTGCTTCCTGGACTTGGGTGGCTATTTCCTTTCCCATGTTGGGGATGTTTTTGACTATAATCTTTTCAAATATTTTTTCAGATCCTTTCTTTTTCTCTTCTCCTTCTGAGACCCCTATAATTTGAATGTTGGTGCATTTAATGTTGTCCCAGAACTCTGTGAGACTATCTTCAATTCTTTTTATTTATTTATATTTTTGTTCTGCTTCTTGGTTGTCATTTCCACCATTCTGTCTTCCAGCTAACTTGTTCATCTTCTGCCTCACTTATTCTGCTATTGATTCCTTCTAGAGTGTTTTTCATTTCATTTATTGTGTTGTTCATTGCTCTTTGTTCTTTAATTCTTTTAGATCTTTGTTAAACATTTCTTGTATTTTCTCAATCTGCACCTCCATTCTGTTTCTGAGATGTTGGATTATCTTTACTATCATTACTCTGAATTCTTTTTCAGGTAGATTGCTTATTTCCTTTTTCTTTATTTGGGCTTATAGGTTTTAACCTTGCTCTTTCATCTATAACATATTTTTTTGTCATCTCATTTTTTTTTCCTGATGTGTGGCACTGTGTTCCTGTCTTACTGGCTGCTTGCTCTGAGGCATCCATCACTGGAGTTTGCAGGCCATAAGGTAGACTTGGGTCTTGGTGCCTAGATGGGACCCTCTAGGAGACCTAACTCTGATTAATATTCCCTGGGATCTCAATTTCTCTGTTAGTCCAGTGGTTTGCACTTGGTGCTCCCCACCCCCAGGAGCTCATGCCAAACCCCTGGACTGGGAGTCAAGATCCTGCAAGCCATGCAGCACAGCAAAAAAGAAAAGAAAAAAAAAATTATAAAGAAAAAAAAAAAAAAAAAAAAAAAACAAAGGAAGAAAAAGCAAAAGCAAAAAGCAGGCAGAAAAAATAACAAATAATAAAAATAAAATGAAATTAGAAAAATTAAAGAAAATTAGAAAAATAAAAATACAAATGATAAAACAAAAAGGTAAAGTAAAACGACAACAGAAAAAAAAGCCGAAAAATGTATTGGCTGTGGGGGCTGGGGCTTAGGCTGGGTGCATGACCTAGGCTTCATGCAGCCAGAGGGGCTTCGGAGTGCAGAGGATCAGGCTGAGGACCTCAACAGGCTACCTGGGACCTGAGTGTGTGGGGGAAACATTGGCCCATTCCCTTCCTATGCTCCTAACCCCCGAGGTTCTCCCTCCTTTCTTGCTGATCTCCTCACCATGGATGGGCTCCTCCTAAGGGTGGGAATCCCTCCCCACACCAAGCTGTCCCTCAGTATCACTGGTCTCATCTGGCCTCCAGTTCTTCTTCCCCTTTCTTCTCCCCATGACCTACCCAGTCACTTAAGGTTTTCTCCCATTCCGTTAAGTGTCCAAGGTCCCCCAACAGCACTGGTAGCTGCCCTAGTTGTGAGGAGACATGAACTCCAAGTCCTCCTACTCCACCATATTGACTCTGTCCAAAAATTATATATTTTTAAATGTATGTAGTATATCTGGAAGGACTTGCAAAAATTTGATTATGTCCTGAGAAGGAAACTGGGTGACTATAAGTCAAAAGTAGGAGGGAGGCTTAACCTTCATTCTCTTCTCATTGTACCATTTGAATTTGTTTGCTATGGGCTTGCCAGTTATTTAAAATAAAAATAATAGACATAAATTAAAAATAAGATTTAGTGCTTATGAAGGTTTCCAGGGGTCCTTCTTTGAGTCCCTTCACTAGTCAGGGTGAGGAACCCTTATTCCTTCCATAATTCCCAGATATGACTAACTTTATCCTCACTGAATTGTTTCATAATTGTCCACTTACACCACTATGCCACACACACTCTGAGCTCTTTGAAGACAGGAATAAATCATTACCTAACTTAACCGTATATATAATTCTTAGCTAGAAATAATTCCTTGGGAAAGAAAAGGAAAAAAGAAAAAAATTCTTATTTTTCTCTACTGTTGACCTTAACCCTGATATTCCATGCTGTGAAACTAAAGGAGAGAGAAAACAGAATTTTAAAAGTGAGAGAAATTTAAAGAGGAGGAGGAACTAAGGAAGCAGAGTGGATGGGCTTTCACTTTCTCATCATCCTCTTTGCTCTATAGTTACCTATGTTGCTGTATTCTTGACCTAATTCATGTACAAGATGACTGAGGCCATGGGTGGGCCCAACCATTCTGCTCTGCTGGGTACAAGACTATGGGAGATCCAGAGCAGATGCTAGAGAAGGACCAATCCACCCACCTCGCAGTCAGCTATTTCACTTGTTCTCTTGTCTGTGGTTTCTACCCATTGATCTTAGCGCTATACTTTTTAGCTAGGAAGAGCAATGTGATTTCCTTTCACAGGATGACCCCTTGTACCTTGAGAAGGTTACTTAGTTGAAACTGAGAGTTGGATTGGCTTCCTGAAAATCTTATCCTACTTCCACTGTCAAACAGAAAACAAAGTGTCTTTCATTTCACTTCTTATAGATAATTGACCAGAAATGAAGAAATTGGTTTTGCCTGGAAGCATTTATTTTAGATAACATTGAAACATCTTATAAAAATATATTGACCTGTGGTAGCTAGAACCTGAATTGCTAAAAATACAATATTATTGACAAAATTAATCACATTTCATAATAGGACTGGGGCAGTTAAAATACTGAGAGAGGTGCCAATGCTTTAAATGCAGAGAATTTGTGGGTTTTCTCTTGCTATTGTTCTTTGGAAACAAACTGGCCCCAAGTGCAGAGCCTATTAACCACCTTTAGAAGCTGAGACCATGCTAGAAATGTGTCTTCTCTTTTGTTCATGTAGGGAATTATATAATGGCTGGAGTTATGGGTGCAGAATGATCTTCAAGAAGGATTATATTCTCACGCTAGACCAGGATTAAAGATAGTTAGAAAGAGGTCAGGCTTGGGTCTCTATTTTGCCATTGGATGCTGTGCCTTTTAACATTATTGTAACATAACCCAGCATGTATGATTGTATCTCCTTTCTCTCCATCAAACTTAGAAAAGTTCGTCAGGATATCCATTGTACTGAAGTCAAAAACCACATTTTGTTCAATAGATTGATTCATATTGTATCAAAATGCTAGTGATTTTCTTATACTAGCAGAAAACTTGCATGTAGACAGTAATTAGGGAACTGCTAGGTCTGTAGCAGATGCAAACATTCCTTTTATAATGTCCTTTTTGAACAACCTCACAGAGAAGCACATTATGCTTTAGACAGATCTGAATTGCAAAACTCTTTTCCTTTAATATATCTACATTCTGTCTCCCTGCAAATTTTACCCTTAGTCTTTACACTACTCTTTTTAACCAAATAGAACAACTTCAATCTTTCTTTTTCATGGTGGTCCTTTGTACCGTGAGAAAGTTACTTTATCTCTCTTTTCTTTAGTTTTCTCTTCTGAAAAATGTAGATTAATGATAGTATCAAGTTCTAGGGTTATGGCTACTGATATTTTTCATAGTAGTAGGTTGTTAATGCTACTACTAAATGAGATGATACATATAAACATTTTATAATAGAGTGTCTTGCACAGGTGGACATTCAGTAAATGTTGGTTAAATAAATACAT
The DNA here is from genome assembly GCF_963924675.1 of Phocoena phocoena. Classification (NCBI taxonomy): domain Eukaryota; kingdom Metazoa; phylum Chordata; class Mammalia; order Artiodactyla; family Phocoenidae; genus Phocoena; species Phocoena phocoena. The sequence continues at coordinate 32,547,083 of NC_089231.1, read as the reverse complement.
GTTGGATTTACTATTATTTGAAGATAAGAACATGATCTAATCAAATCTTCTCTTCTCTAGAATAAACATTATTGCCACCCTCATCTCTGGATGGTTTCCATGAAGTGTAAATATCTTCTTCAGTGCAGCAACCAAAACTGAACATTCCATCTTGGTTGGGGCTGAATGACAGCACAGAGTGGACTGTTTCTGTAAGTGCCCTCTGAGTACTATAATTCTAGAAAGCTGCTTCAACCAACTTTACTTTTGCCAACAGCCACTAACTTATACAAAGTTTCCTATGCCTTGAAACTAACTTCACATGATCCAGTTCTAGTCTGTGCCTTTTTCTGGTTTGTCTTTTAACTTAAGAGCAAAAATTTGCATTTATCCCTAATAAAGTTTATATTGTTGGGTTTCATTTGAACCCATTTTAAACACTCCATTTTTTAAATAGTTAGGTATTTATCTTCAACTGTATTTTTTAAAAAGGTCATATAAGTATCCTACTTATTTCAAACATGTATTTCAAGTGATTTTCAATAGAAACAGAACGTAGAACAAAAGGATTTGATTTGTTTTTTAACTGTACTCTCAGCGACTGTCCAGTCATTCCTGTGTT